>NC_133015.1:1043333-1674166 GCF_048564905.1 Vicugna pacos
AAGAGATGATTTTATATAAAGTAAGAATTATACATAACTAATAACTGTGATTTAGAAATGACTATGAAGAAATAAGTATTATTTTTCTTTTTTCTTTGGCACTGCAGTATTCTTTATAGGGTTAAATTCTAAATGAAAATATTTTAAAGGCTAAAAGCTTTTATTTATAAATATGTTCAACAAAATTATTAAGAGGTATGGAAAACTTAGAAATTACATGAGATGTTCAACATTGGAGAAATGGTTATTAAAATACAATGCATCACTTTAACTTGTGTAGTTTTTAAAAGAGATATTTTTGAAAATGGTACAATATCATAGGAAAATTCTGATGTGTTTTATAAAGTGGAAAAATTCTGAATGGAAATTTGAGTTATATAGTTATTCTATTTTAATTCTAACTAATTATATTATTCTTCTAATTTAAATATATATCAATAAGAAAAAATACCCCAAATATTTTTACTTCTAAATCAGTAGTATTATAGTTGAGTTGATCTTTCTTAATATTTTGCATGCTGAAAAGGGACTGAAATCTCAGATTGGTAAGGGTGAGGGGTGATTGTATAATTTGAAAGAGCCATTTAATCCTGAGAGTCTATTAAAGTATGATTTCCTGGAGAAAAAAAAATCTTACCTGCAAACTTGTCTGACTTAACCCCCTGGTGAGAGCCCGAGGCAGATGTTAGCTCACCAAGAAAGCAGTAAAGTTATAAGATTAAAAATGCCAAATAGCTCAGCTACAGTAAGTGCCTTTGCTCATTTATAACTAGTTCCTTTGGATAAGGCCTTTCTCTTGGAGCTTAAAAGTGCTAATACATCTCCTATTTGTAGGCCAGTTAGGTGAAGTTTCTTAGTTGTGGATGATTGGACCTCAGGGGTATTTCACCACCATTAGGAGATTTTGCCAACAACCCAATTATTTCACATAACTGAACTTCAGAGGAGAACTCTTAGAGCATTCATTTTTAATTTTGAACTCTCCCTTAAGTCTACATGAAGAAAAAATACTATGACAAGAGAAAAAAAATAAGTTGGCCATTTATGAAGTTAGGCATTTGAAACAAATGAGCTTTATATTGTCTGAATATTTGCTATTGCATAAATTAATCATTTGAGTAACTATCTGATTTAAATATTTTAGTATAATATTTTGTTTTTTAACCAATCTACTATTCATGCAAATCATAAGTTTAAATATTATTTTCAGATGTACAATTAAATGATCATTTTGAATCCTATTATATTATTGGCACTTCACATTGCGTAAAGTTTAAGTACTCGTTCAAAGTGGCTGTATCTTGTGTCAGTTTTGGAATTAGGTTAGCATAATATTGATGAAAATAATTAAATAATTCCATTCTGCAATTATATCCAGGGATGGTAGACTGCATTTATTTCTGCAATGGTTTCATTTTGTAATTAATGTTGCAAGGAAAATGAGCGTACAGATATCTCTTCAGATTCTTGGTTTCATATTTTGGATATATATGCACACACATAGTATTGGTGAATAATACAGTACTTTTATTTCTAATATCTTGCAAAATCTCCATAATGTTCTCCATAGTGGCAGAACAAATGTATATTCCCATCAAAGTGCATTAGGGTTCTATTCTCTCTACATCTTCACCAAAATGTGTTGTCTGCTATATATTTCATATAGCCATCCTAATGAGTGTAAGATAACATATCATTGTGGTTTTGACTTACATTTCCCTGTTGATTAGTGATGTTGTTCAATTTCCCATGTTTCTATTGGACATTTGTATGTCTTTTTTGGAAAAAATACCCATTTAGGTGCTTTGCTCAATTTTAAATCAAGTGTTCTTTTTAATTTAGTTGTAAACGTTCTTTATATATTTTATATATTAATACATTATGAGATATATAATTTGCAAATATTTTCTCCCAATCCATAAGTTACCTTTTCATTCTTTGATTGTATGATTTGCTATAAAGTTTAGTCTGAATTTTAAACTTGATATCCTGGACTTGAATCTTGTGTCGTGATGGAATGAAACTTAATGATCTGATAGCTTTTGCCTCCTCTCTCTGGGAGCCCTGAGCTGCCATTTTATAAGTCTGACAACCTCACTGGACAAACATTGTCTACATTACCCTACATCTACATGGAGAGGAAACAGACCCAGAAGAACCTTATAGTTATCCCTGCCACGGCACTATTCATATAAGTCAAATCATCTTGGACCCTCCTTAAAGCACAGCAATCAGAAGAATGCTAGAATGTGACCTCAGTGCATGTCACACACACACAAAAAAACAGAATTGTTCAGTCAAGTCCTGACTAAATTCACGTATAATCAGATACAGACAAGCAAATGGCAAGATACCCTGTGTGTAGACAGATATAAGCCTGTGTGAGATCACATCAAATACATATGCATATACATAAACAAATGCATTCATGTTGCCAATCAAATATTGATCCATGTGTTGTCATATATCAACCCAGAGTGTTCACATATACACACATAAATGTAGTTGGATGAAGACCTACATTTCATTGAATGTGCACATACATGTGGTCATAGAAATTCACATGAAGTTGGATCCAGATCTGAGTATGTGGTGGGATATATACTTGTGTGTTTTGGATACAGGCATATTAATGTTTGGATACTGACATATTCAGAGAGGTAATCAGACAGGCTTACTGAGTCTAGCTGATTATCAACAAGGGGAAGAAATGCCAGGCTGTTGAAAAATAGGACTTTTTCTCTTATCCCACAGCTGACTCCTTGGTCTCAAGAACATAGCCATGCAACAAGACATCTATGTTCCACAACTGCTGCATTCATCCCAAAAACACACTCCAGTATCTCTTTCTTTCTTCTTTTTCCACTGAAGTTTCTGTTTTAGGGCTGACTTCCATGGGAGGAAAGAGCCTATAATAGAAAGTGATTGGTACTTCCAAAATAAAGATAATGATGACAGAGCCTTTAAATAAAAGACCCTCTGACCCATTCAGGGGCTAGAGCTTTCTTAACAGGCTACTTGGCTGACAGCTCCCCACTTGATTTTTTTTTTTGACCCTCCTCTTTCCTAGAAATAAAGCAACTTTTCACTTTGTCCCTCTGACTCTACTGAGAATTCTTTCTCAATTAGCAGGCAATGACTCACACATTTGGTGAGTTTTTCAATTTGGAGGTCTTTCTACCCACTAACTATATGTCCTTGGCTTTGAGGATTGTGCTGTAGTTCATGCCAGGAAAAAGCCCTTCCTGACCAGCTCATTGAAAATGTGAATCAAATATAGATAAGAGAGTCATGTTTTTAAATAAGAAATCATAAGGTAAGATTTATTTACACTCTATAGAGATGGTTATAAATTTGTATTAAGACATTAACAAATCTTTCACAATATATCTTATTCAGAATGGGAAATAAGATATTAACACATGTAATTTTCCTTAAAACAAATGTACAGTCTTAACATTCTACATATATTTTAATGAGAAGTTTTCAAACTTTGTAAAATGACCCTAAAGTTTAGGGGAGGTGGGGAAAAATGGAGAAAAAGGAGAAAGTACCCCAAATTTAAATCTTCTTGTTGGTGTAAATCCCAAACTACTAAGTAGAAAATTTTCAAATGATTACCAAAATTAATAATTATGTTGGCAGATTATTTTCCTGTTTGGGCTTAGATGTTTCCCCATCATAAACAAAAATAAATTTAAGTGGTTAAAAAAATGTTTGAAAAGTTAATATTTAAGTAAAGATTAAAATTTATAGAATAATTGGAAGAATATGGATTTTCCAAGTATAGACATAGCAAAAAGTAAAAGAATATTAAAATAATGTATTTATATAGTAACACACATAATTATAACACAAAAGTAAAAGTTTATAGCAAATTTCAAAGAATGAGTATTCATAGCAAATATATATACACATATATTTATAATTTAACCTAGAAAGAGTTCATCAAAATTTTCAGAAAAAATTCACACTCCAATAGATCAAGAATTAAAGTAATGGATAATGTCTATATAGTGGATTCCCATATATTGTGCAAGAAACAGAACACAAAGACAAGTAACTTCCCCTGACTTCAGATAGATTACAGCCCAATAAAAAGAGATAATTTGTAAAGGCTTTTATCACATAACTTGAAATGACTACACAGATTTGAAAGTTCACTAAATTTCTGTCTGAGTCCACTTGGGCTACGAATACAGAATACCAAACACTTAAACAATAAACATTTATTTTTCACAGGTTTGGAGGCTCAGAAGTTCAAGATTAATGTGCCAGTGGATTCTGTGTCTGGCTGAGTCCTCACATGGCAGAAGGGTCAAGTGAGCTGGTGGGGTCTCTTTATAAAGGCATTTATCTCATTCATGAGAACCTGACCGTCATGATCTAATCATTTCTCACAGGGCCCTCCTCCAAATATGACCACATCATAAAGAATTTAACTTATGATTTTGAAGAGGGACACAAATACTCAGTCTACTGCAGCATCCAAAAGTGGAGGAATAAATTACATAAGTGCTCATAAACTAAAATGCTTCATATTATCTGGTGAATAGTGTTGTATTTGTGAAGACTAAGATAACATAAGAATTTTGTCTGTAATAGGGATAGAAATCACAATACACTGTTTTTCATACACCGTGATTTACTAGTGAAAATCATGCATTGCCCCAAAGAATGGGCTCCTCATGAATCCAGACTAAATAATGGAGGCAGAATAACAGACTTTGTTTGTAATAGGGAAGAACAGATAAATGACTCTATGTTAGATCTGCTCCTTTAGTGCTAACCCTGTGCTCTGTGTCCTGTGCTTAGTCTTGTTGGTCTGCATGTTGATAAATGAATGTTGCCTACAGCCTGAAATATACAAGATGGCCCATAAGGGTATAACACTTTTCCATTCATATAGAGATTAATAGTTGCAGAATAAAGAATAGCATTTGTCTTGTTGGAGGTCCACACCCTATCCCCTTCTTAGTATAAAAGGAGCCTGAATTGTGACTTGGGTATGATGATTCTCTAAGACTTTAGTCTTCATCTTCTTGGCTGGCTGGCTTTCCAAAGACAGTCATTATCCTAGACCCAGCACCAGGCCTCCCAATATGTTGGCCTATTGCGTGGTGAGCAGAACGAGTTTGGACTGGGTTACACATTGAGCACATACTTCTGACCATCTAAGGCAGATAATATTATGTTTCTAGCCTCATTCACAGATAGAGAGGATTTTATGAATGATGTCTATCAAACAAAACAATATATTCTGGCTCCTGTATTACCTAGAAAACTGTATTTCATTAACAACAGAGATAAGAAGAGCATATATTGTCAGCATCTTTCTTAACAATGATATCACCCAAAACATCTGGTGCAAAGTTCTAAAATGCATGTTTTAATCTCATGGATTATCATTAATGCTAAATTTGCACAAGAAGGAAGAGCCTGGGTCTCTATAGGGTTTATGAAACATAAGCAAAAAAGGATATGGAGATATTAAAAAATAGCGGAGGCATGATCAAGTATTTTAAACTATTTGGGAAGATTAATGGGTCATCTCTATGAAAATATAACTCCAAACAAAGCTTCTTCCCATGAGGAGATAATATGATTACTCAACTGGGAAAATAAGTAAGGATTGGTCCTTTTCTGCATATATATCTTGTTCATTCACATTTTTATAAACTTAGCCTCCTTATGACTACTATTACAACACTGAAACTTCATTATTTGATGTTAATATGGTAGGCAATACAAGCAAATTAATATATGTAAAGTACTTGTAGATATAAAGGGAAGATACATGTTTTAAATACTAATATGGGCTGTCTTTGTGTGGGGAGGAGTGAATGAAATGTTTGTGTCATATCTCTTCTACTATTTTTTGAGTACTGTAATGAGTTATTAATTCTGAGAAAGAGTACATCATTTAAGAGAGAAACAAAAGAAAATCCTTCACTAACTGAAATAAATTTGCTATATAAACTGTAGGTTAACTCATCATATAGAATATAAACCTATATTCATGAGAGAGACACTTTACATCCAAAAATTATATGATTCCTTAAGAAATGGTGAAAATCTTAAAAATGTATTTCAATTTTTATATATATTTAATATATATATACACACACATTTGAACTAGGAAATTATGAAAATCTTAAAAGTATATTTAGGTCATTGGAAGTATTCATATAATAATGTTTTTCATCATGCCCAAGTTATTAAACCTGAGGAGACATTTACTACAGGTAAATAGCCACACATGGCTTTCCTGAAATAGCAATTTGTCATTGAAAATAAGTGATAATATTTTCTCATAAAATAAGAAAATAAGTGCCTCATTTTCTTACTCTTGTCCAGAGCTTTTTCATGGCATTTTTCATCTCTCCATTTCTCAGACTGTAGATTAGAGGATTCAACATAAGGGTGATAATGGTATAAAACATGGCCAAGGATTTATCAGTGGGTAAGGTAGAAGGAGGTCTCACATACATAAAGGTACAGGAGACAAAGAAGAGGACCACCACAGTAATGTGGGAGCCACAGGTGGATAAGGCTTTGTGCCTCCATTCCTGACTAAAATTCTTCAGGAAGTGCAGGATGATCCCATAGATGATGAGTAAGAGCATAAAGATAACCACACAGATCTCCCCATCATTGGCAACCACAGTGAGGCCAAAAGCGTAGGTGTCAGAACAGGAAAGTTTTAACAAGGGGTACGTGTCACAGACGAAGTGGTCAATGATATTGGGGCCACAGAAGGGAAGGTTATAAACAAAGAGAGGATGAGCTAAAGCATGTAAAAACCCACCAACCCAGGCCAACAGCAGCAGCACAACACACACTTGCTTATTCATGATCACTGAATAATGCAGGTGTTTACAGATGGCCACGTTATGGTCATAAGCCATGACCACCAGAAGACAAATTTCAGCACCACTCAAAAAGTGCCCTAGAAAAAGCTGGGTCATGCAAGCTTGGAAGGAAATGGTTTTGTTCTTACAGAGTAAATCTAGAATCATATTTGGGGTGACTGTAGTAGAATAAACAGCATCCATAAATAATAAGTAGCCAAGAAAGAAGTACATAGGGGAATCCAGGGTCAGGCTCACCACTAAAGGCACAACAATGAAGATGTCGCCCCCATTGTCACCATGTATATGAGCAAGAACACAACAAATAATATTTTCTGACCCTGGGGGCTCTGAGTGAACCCCAAGAAGACAAATGCAGTCACATTCCTCCTTTGTTCCATAGAATCTTCTGTATGTTTTATTTCAGTGTTCAGGGCAAAATTTTCTGGTAATATAATTGTTCCTAGGGATTTTCTGAAGTCTTAGATAATGTGTTTATTCAATCAAGAAATAGGCAATATATTGTACCCAGAAGGAAATCTACTTCAGGATGACACCTGCACCCCAATGTTCATAGCAGCACTATTTATAATAGCCAAAACATGGAAACAACCTAAATGTCCATCAACAGGTGACTGGATAAAGAAGATGTGGTATATTTATACAATGGAATACTACTCAGCCATAAAAACCGACAACATAATGCCATTTGCAGCAACATGGATGATCCTAGAGAATGTCATTCTAAGTGAAGTAAGCCAGAAAGAGAAAGAAAAATACCATATGAGATTGCTCATATGTGGAATCTAAAAAACAAAAACAAAGCATAAATACAGGACAGAAATAGACTCATGGACAGAGAATACAGACTTGTGGTTACCGGGGGGGGGGGTAGAGGGTGGGAAGGGATAGACTGGGATTTCAAAATTGTAGAATAGATAAACAAGATTACACTGTATAGCACAGGGAAATATACACAAAATGTTATGATATATCACAGAGAAAAAAATGTGACAATAAGTGTGTATATGTCCATGAATGAGTGAAAAATTGTGCTGAACACTGGAATTTGACACAACACTGTAAAATGATTATGAATCAATAAAAAATGTAAAAACAAAAAAGAAATAGGCAGTATGGTTTATAATGTTCCAGTACTTTCAGTGATTGTAGTACAAGGCTGATTAAAATATCCTCCCTAATCTCAAAAAACTTTCAGTCTAATGAAGTGGCAAGTAATTTAGAGACATATGTGGGGAAAGAACACATTATTAAGTAAATGAGTTGCCACAATTATCTTTCCATCTGGAAGCTAATTAAATTGTACATATAGCTAATACCTTATACAAAAATGTAAATTGATTGAAGTTCTAATAAAAAAGGAAAGAAAAATTTACTTCATTTTAATTTCCAGTCATTAAGGAAACGATCTTCTCCAATCTAGGGTTGGAAGAAACTTCTTAACCAATCATTTAAATCCCAAAGATATATATTAAACAATTTCAAAAAAGTTTTTAAGGTTTTAGGAAAAGATACCAAAATGTAAATAGACAAAGGCAGTTTAGAGAAAGATTGACATTTTACAGGTTCTACACAGAGTATGTCTAAAATAAACAAAAATCTCAAAACAATTTATGCACAAAATAAAAATAAAATATAAAATAAATAAAAAATACAAACAATTAAAGGAAAAAGACATCTAAATGGCTAACAAGCATATGTTAGTACACTGAGGCTGGGAACAGAAAAGTGGGAATTGAAGTAATGGCTTGCTTACTACAGTATTATTTCGGATTCTTGAAAGCCACTCAATCAAAGTCTTCAGATGCTATATCATCTTTTAATTTTTTACAGATTATAAAACAATGTTTAGAAAACATATTGATTGAGACTATCATCACATTTGCAAATATCTCCCCATAAAAATATCCCAAATTAGTTACACTTGAAATTAGTTTCTAAGACTACTTTATGTTAAAGAACGTCTCTTTATGTTAGAGAGTGTAATACAAAACTATTTAGGAAGAGTATTATAGAATAGACTCCATCTCCATATACTTTAGTGATCATAAAGGATTGCTAACATGGCTGATTTTGAAAATCACAAAGGAGAACCTTTAAAAGATTGAACTCTCATGCCACCATTATACTCTGGCAAATGTAAAGCTTAGTGCAGAATCTTGCATACAAATACCCTTCCTGGGTTACCTGCACAAGGAGAAAGCCATTCAATCCATATTCTGGATTCTCTGCCTTCTCCTTTGTCCTTTACCCACTGATGCCATCATGGACAGCAAGATACATGTACCATCACTGGACCTTGAACTGTTTCCATGTGACCAACTCATTCCATGCAGGCAGAAATCTAACTTATCTCATTCAGAAAAATATTCATTTTCAGAAAATTTGGGTTTTCAAAATGAGTATCAGTGGCCTATTACTAAAGATCTCTAAATCTTGATTCTAAACAGAGAAGTAAAATAATAATTGTTGGCAGGATTTGTCTGAATCACCAACTAATGTTAATTCAACATATTGGTTGGAGAGAAAACAAATTATGTATGAATTGTTTACATAAGAATGTTTCTGTTTGTGACTTATACCAATAAAAGTGTAATACAGAAATAGCTTTTGCAATCTTTTGATTCTCAATTAGTTATACTGCCCTGCCTTGATACAGCATTGTTGAATTTTGGGTTTCCTGAATAATGGAGAATGATTACATATACTTACTTTATTATGTTCAGAGTCCAGCATTTCAGTTCATGAATGTCTGTCCTGTAAGGAAAGAGCAAAGATCTGTAAACCCTTTGGCTACATTTGAACTACTGGACATGTTATGGAGCCATTCAACTGGTGCATCTCCAAGGGTGATTCTTACCTAATTAAATTCAATGGGACCTTAATCATAATTTTGATGTTAGACTCTGTCTCCAGAGATGTCACCAGGATAATCATGATGTATAACAAGACTTACAGGACTATGTTTCCCAAGGAGAGGCATTAAAAAAAAACTTAAAAACTTAAAAACTTGAGGTCAAATCACCAAAAGGGAAAAGTTCAGTCTAGGCAGAAATAAAATACATAAAAATTTGTTTAAATCATGACCTTCAACATAAGACAAGATACAGTAAACCTCCTAGAAGAAAACATAGGCAAAACATTATTTCACATACATCTCAAAAATGTTCTCCTCGGGCAGTCTACCCAAGCAATACACATAAAAGCAAAAATAAACAAATGGGACCTAATGAAACTTACAAGCTTCTGCACAGCAAAAGAAACCATAAACAAAACAAAACAACAACCTACGAAATGGAAGAAAATTTTTGCACAAGATGAAACTGACAAAAGCTTGATCTCCAGAATATATAAGCAGCTCATATGATTTAATAAGAAAAAAACTAACAACTCAATCCAAAAATGGGCAGAAGACCTAAACAAGCAATTCTCCAAGGAAGACATACAAATGATCAACAGGCACATGAAAAAATGCTCAGTATCACTAATTATCAGAGAAATGCAAATCAAAACTACCATGAGGTATCACCTCACACCAGTCAGAATGGCCATCATTCAAAAGTCCACAAATGACAAATGCTGGAGAGGCTGTGGAAAAAAGGGTACGCTCCTACACTGCTGGTGGAATGCAGTTTGGTGCAGCCACTGTGGAAAACAGTATGGAGATTCCACAAAAGGCTAGGAATAGACTTACCATATGACCCAGGAATCCTGCTCCTGGGCTTATATCCAGAAGGAATCCTACTTCAAAATGACACCTACAACCCAATGTTCATAGCAACACTATTTACAATAGCCAAGACATGGAAACAGCCTAAATATGTATCAACAGAGACTGGAACAAGAAGATGTGGTATATTTATACAATGGAATACTATTCAGCCATAAAAATGGCAACATAACACCATTTGCAGCAACATGGGTGCTCCTGGAGAATGTCATTGTAAGTGAAGTAAGCCAGAAAGAGAAAGAAAAATATCACATGAGATCACTTATACGTGGAATCTAAAATAAAGAAGAAAAGAACATTAATGCAAAATAGAAATAGACTCATAGACATTGAATACAAACTTGTGGTTGCCAGGGGGAGGGGAGTGGGAAGGGACAAACTGGGAGTATGAAATTTGTAGATACTGACAGGCATATGTAGAATAGATAAACAAGAGTATACTGTATAGCACAGGGAAATATATACAAGGTCAATGGTAGCTCACAGTGAAAAAGAATGCAACAATGAATATATGTATGTTCATGTATAATTGAAAAATTGTGCTCTACACTGGAAGTTGACACAAAATTGTAAACTGACTGTAACTCAATGAAAAAAATGTTTTAAAAATCATGACCTTCAAAAATAGGAAAATATGTTTAAGCTTTGTCTTTGAAGATGATATCTGAACTGATTTCCAAAATATTATGAATGCTAATTTCAGAACAAGTCATTTAAAACTTGTTTCAAATGCAGAAAAATTTTATCACATACTTGGTCATATATTTTCAGAGAAGCAAGTTGATAGAATCTGTGTTAGTGTAGAAGTAGGGAAAGAAAATATTTGTGGGCCTATTCTATTAATCTCCAAGTGCTCATGGGGCATTCACCAAAGCAGACTCTTCACTAGGCCATGACACAATTGCAATACATTTCAAAGGACTTAAATCATAGAGTACATATTTATGTATATGTATATGTATTTTTTACATATGTATTTTATAACAATGTAATTCAACTAGAAACTGATAACTAAAATATATCATCTTCTAATTGTGAATTTAGCAATATAAATCTAAAGTAACTGAACATTTTGAAAGATACATTTTCAACACAGGGATAATAATGCAAGTGTCTATAAAAGATACATGAAATGTATTTATGAATTGTATGTATATGTATAAAAGGCTATATTTTATATATATTATTATATATAAATCAACTGGATGCAGCTAAAAGAGTGCTTAGAGAGAAATTTATACCTTAAATGCAGTATTGGCAATCAAGAAATGTTACAAGGAATGAACTGAGCTTCTGTCTCAAGAAGATAGAAAAAGATAATAAATATAAACACAAAGAACACTGTAGAAAGGAAATAGCAAATAGAAGACAGAAATCATAAATAGAAATTAATTGAAAATAGAGAAAATATTTAAAACCAAAACTTGGTTCTTTGAAAGTTTAATATAATTGATAAGATCCTAGAAAACAGATTAAGAAAAAATTAGAAAAAAGACCCAATTATCAGAATCAGCAATGAAGAGTGGTTCATCACTGCAGATATGGCAGAGCTTAAAAAGACAATAAAATGATATGATGAGCAAATTTATGACAGTGTCCTCACCAACCAAAAGAAAATGGACCACTGCTATAAAAACACAAGTTTCTAAACACACAAGGAAAAATAATTAAAAGCTGGAATAGCTTAATACCTAAATCCCACCATTCCCAAACAAAATTTCATGCCCACATACTTTGAATCAATGAATTCTATAGACCAAGTTATAAAGAATTAGTACAAACCTACATAAATGGTTTCACAGTAGGGAGAAATTAAGACAATTTCTAATGCATTTTATGCATCCAGCAACTTCCTGGTTTTAGCTAAAGCCTGATGCGTGGCAGGACAAACTTTCTGCAGTGGCTCTCGAGAAAAATGGGGTCATTTTCATACATGATGGAGATGCCGTGCTTCTGCTAGAAAGCGGCACTGCCTTCCCATCAGACCCAGCTTTGACAGCCTTTTGTCTGCTGCTTACGGTTCTGCCAAGCTTTTGCCATGTCCTGCTGGGCCTGATTAACAAATCTGGGCCCGCTTTTCTGTTTCTGACCAATAGAAAAGGAGCTGACTGCCAGCGAGGAGGGTGATGGTTCCTTGCTAATGGTGGGGGTGGCAGGGGCAGAGAATTCTCCAGCTGGGCAGTTTGGACGGGCACACAGCATCCCACTGGGCCAGCAGCAGGTATTCCAGATGGCCAGCCCTGAGTCTGTTTGTCTCCGTTGCCAGCTTTGTTTTTGTCCCAGCGTCATCACTCGCCCCATCAAACACACGGTGAGTGTCCTGGCACACCTGTGACTGCAGCAGGGGGCTTCTTGATGGAGGTGACATTTTTAAGCTATGTTTCTCTTAAAAAGGAGGACAGACGAGAGAACTTTATTGTGGAAAACAGTGCAGGCCAAAGGGAATTGGACTACATGTCTGTTTGCAGCATCTGGGGATGTCAATTAGGAATCCAATTTTCAAGGAAGTAATGTTTTTATAACAGCCTATTTGGAATGAAGAGTAAGTAACCTAGAAAATCTAGATGGGATGGTTGTAATTCCTAGAAATCATTCGTTGGTTAAAATGTTGAGTGCCATGATTTCATTTACAGGAAATTCAATAACACACACAACTAATTGAGGTGAGAACAGTCAGAATGGCGGTTATCTAGGGAAGGAGTTAACTGGGAAGGGGCGGAGAGGAAATTCTGGGAGGCGGGCAGTGGTCTACATCTTGACCTGGGTGGTGGCTACGGAGGTGTATTCATGTGTGAAACTCACTGAAATAGGTATCCACTTAAGGTTAGTGCACTCACATATGTGTGATAAACCTCCGGACAAAAGTTCAAATTTTTTTCCATTTCTACTGTGTGCCAGGTATTGCACTGGCCACTCAGATACCACACCTGATCTTAGCCAAAAGGCCGAGAAGCGATGCACTGGCCACTCAGGATACACATTCTTGTAGCAGAGACAGACAACCAGGAATTACCACGTGGCATGTTAAGTTGAGTGGGCAGGGACTACCAGTTGCCTGTCCATATCAATTTTCTCCCTTGGTAGTAATAGAATCCTGACTCTTAGCTGGGAACATTGCTACCCAAGGTAAAGATTACATCTCTCGCTTCTTTCCCTGTGATTAGTAGCCTCTGGACTAGCTCCTTGCCAGTGTGATGTGGGACATCCGGAAAGACTGCTTAAAGGGAGGGCAACCTGTGGCCCCTTCAGCCCCTCCTGGTGTCTGCATTGTGGACCAGAAGGCTGCATTTCCAACCGCCATTTTGGATCATCTGGTGACCTGAAGGATGGAAACCATGCAGTGGGGATGCTGGCGCAGAAGAAGTGGATGACTTCACGGAGCTGCCACGCTGGCCTCAGACTGCCCACCTTCACATTTTTAAATGAGGGAGTAAACTGGTATATGTTTGTCGCTCGGTTTCAGATCTGTTATCACTGGCTAACTGCAGGTTAAGATAAAGGCCAACGCAGGGTGACAGGGGAGACACAGGAACAGCATGGATGGCTGGCTGGCATTGGAGATGATTTCTTAGACAAGGTGCCACTGGAGCTGAGTCTTGAAGGATGAGTAATATTTGGCTAAGAGATATAATGCCTTTTAAAATGCTTTTGTCAGAGAGTCCCATCTGGGCAGGAAAATCTGTTAAGGGTTGTTCATTTCCAGTCAAAGAGACACTCTCCTACCTTCAAGGAGCTGATAACTGGACCTGCCTTTTGGACAGGTAGCTAGAAGTGCCTCATTTCATTATTTGAACTTCGTTGATAGAAATGAATACGTGAAGTTTCTTTATTTGATTTGGAATATACCCCTAACAGAAATAAAAGCTGTTTTATGCTTAGAGGCCATTTTTTTCTTTTTGTAAATTCAAAACTTTATGGTGAAATATGCCCAACACCTCTAGCCTAAAATTTACAAAGCATTGCTGAGATGTATCAGAGGAGATCTAAATAAATGTTTTGAGCTGCTCATTATTGTTGAGCCCCTCAAATTGAGACCTTTCTTCATCTTCTAAAGTGATAACTTGATGCTGTAATTTCCCTTTAAGTGCTGCTTTAGCTGCATTCCACAAATTGATATGCTTTATTTTAATTTTCATTCCAGCCAAAATATCTTCTAATTCCCATGTGACTTCTTTGACTTATGGGTTACTTGGAAGTACGGAACATAATTTATAGATATCTGTGATTGTCCAGATATCTTTCTGTTATTTATTTCCAGTATAATTCCATTATGATCTGAGATCATCCTTTCCATGCTTCCAAGTCTCTTAAATGAGTTGAAGTTTGTTTTATGGAATATCTTGGTGAGTGTTCCATGTGCACTTGTAAAGAGTGTGTATTCTGATGTCATTGTTTGAAATGGTCTACAAATCCAATTAGGTCAGGGTGGCTGGAAGTGTCGTGCAGGCTGCTAGGTCTTCACTGGTTTTCTTTCCACTTGTTCTATTGATTTCCATCACCATGTGCTCAGGGAGGGGCTGGGATGCTAGAAGGATTTTTCTCACTGCTCCTTCCCTCCCTTCAGCTTCCCTGAGTGGCTGCACCACAGAGGGAGTCTCTTCCCATCCCCGACCCTCCCCCAGGGCTGCTGTTGCCTGTCACCTGGTGCTTGCTGGCCTGGCAGTGGGTGCGGAGGAGGGGGGGTGAGATTCTCTGTTGTTCTGATTCAGCCCAACCTTGGGCAGGCACTGGTCTCTGTGTCTTGGAAGTTGGTTTTTCTCAGTGATCCTGACCTTCCTCCAGTAACCAGAGACCCAAAGGTGTGGCCCAGCCCCTCCTCTGGGAGTAGAGGCTTCTTCCTCTTTGCTTCCTCCAGCTGCAGGGTGTCTTCCCCTGTGCTCTAGGGGCCATAGGGTGGCTTCCCTTTCCCCAGTGGCTTAATGCTGAATTTCACAGCAAGGGAAAGATAGGGGTGTGGTCTCATGGGTCTTGTGGGAAAGCCCACGTCTATGACCACTCCCCTCTTCCAGTCCTGAACCAAGGAGGAAGGCTTTCTCTGGTCTCCCTCCCTGTCCCCATCTTTTTCATGAGTGCCTGGTGGGGGCCACGGAGAAGAACTGCTGAGGGATGGGGGCTCTCCCACGTCTGCAACCCCCGAGGGTTTTATGGTCTCATGCTAGCCCACACCCGGCCTTTGTGTGTCCTCCGACATTTTGGCTGGGTGCTTCCTCTGACTTGTCTGGGGGCCCTGTCTTCCTTCTTTGCTCTGTTGCAGGTGGGCCAGGGCTCATGTCCTGTCGATCTTTGGAGGAGCCCATTCTTCCTTAGATTTGATGCTAATTGTGTTGCCCTGTGACATCAGTTTTTTGATGCGCTCAAGAAAAGTAATGATTTTTTTAAAAATTTTTTTTTGCATTTTCTTGTGGTTAATGCAGGAGTGACACTCTTTTCAGCTTTCTACATCCTAGATGGAATCCAGAAGTCAAAATACACTTTTAGATGATTCACTTTTACCTGAATCACTTTGGGTTCTCTTCAAAAATTGTATTTAATCTCTATGAATGAAAACTTATTGTCATAAAAATGATTCTCAAGAAGAGGTACTTCAGTGTATGTGTGTGGCAGGGGGTGGGGGATGAAAAGGGTGAAGGGGGTCAAAAAGTACAAACGTCCAGTTATAAAATAAATAAGTCATGAGGATGTAATAATGTGTACAGCAAGGTGACTCTAGTTAATAATATTGTGTTGTATATTGAAAAGTTGCTAAGAGAATAGATCTTAAGTTTTCATCACAAGAAAAAAAATGTAACTATGTATGGTGATGGGAGTTACCTAGACCTGCTGTGATTATTTTGCAATTTATACAAACACCGAATGGTTACATTGTACACCTGAAAGTAATCTAATGTTATATGGCAATTATATCGCAATACAAATAGATAAAAATTTTTAAAAATATATGCACCTCAAGTTCAGTGGGACATTCCAGAAGCACAATTCCAAATGTGTACAGTGACAAACACCATTGAAAGCTGTATAGTTTCTCGAGATGTGTGCTCCCAGCAAGGAGACTCACGTAGATGGTCAAGTTCTAATGGTTCTTTACCGTCCGATTACTGTGTAGTTGTAGGAAAACTGAAACCTATTGTCCCCTAGACTTGGGTAAAGCTAATTTTCCAAGCCTCAGTTTTCTCATCTGTAAAGTGGGGGATAATAATAGTTCCCACACCATAAGAGTATAGAGAGAATAGAAAGAACTGAACACAACTTAACAAGTGCTGAACAGATATTGTATCTATTATTATATACACTAGAAACATAAATACTTATCATTTTGCTTATGAGAGGAATGCCTAATTAACCATTATATATAAAACAAATCTACAAGACCCTACTGTGTAGCACAGGGAACTCTATTCAATATCTTGTAGTGACCTATAATGGAAAATAATACGAAAAGGAATATATATAATGTGTGTGTGTATAACTGAATCGCTCTGCTGCACACCAGAGACTAATACAACACTGTAAATCATTGTACTTCATTAAAACGAATGTTTAAAAAAGAGAGGGATGCCCATACATTATACTGCCCTTGTGAAATCATTAACAACATCCCCTTTCATTTTGCTTATTACTATTATTATTTTATCGAAGTATAGTTGCTGTGCAATATCATGTATGTTACAGGTGTACGATATAGTGATTCGCGATTTTTAAAGGTTATACTCCATTTGTAGTTAAAAGTATTCAGCTCTATCCCCTTGGTGTACAATACATCCTTGTAGCTTATCTTATACGCATTAGTCTGTGCTATTTACGCCCCTGCCCCATCCTGCCCCTCACCCCTTCCCTCGCCCCACCGGGGACTAGTTTGTTCTCTGCGTCTGTGAGTGTGCCTCTTTTTTGTTATATCCCCTAGTTGGCTTTCCCCTTTCGCTTTCTAAAGTGTCCCAGTTTGGACAATAAATAACATGTCCCCCTGTCAAGATCATGCAGCTAGTAAGTTGGGGGAGTCGGGACTTGGGCACAGGTCACTCTGAGTTAGAACCAAGGGAATCACAAGGTTAAAAAAGTAAGGAGAATTTCTGGTGCGGAAGCCAGGAGCTCACCTTTGTCTCTAGCCTTCGCACAGGCTTTGTTCCAGGCTGCTCCACAGACCAGGAATAAAGCCACCAGTATACTCTGCATACAGAAGGCCTCCCTATCTTCTTATCAACCTCCTTTCCCATCCTGTTTGGTTTGGTTTCTCATTCCTTACACTTTCTAACCTGAATAGTTCTCATTTTTATCCTTCTATAATAGTCTCATTTAGGATTTCGTAATTAGGATTTCAAGGCAATTCTACTTCAGCTCAGAGAAGTTCCCTTGAACTTTATGACTTGTAACTAGTATTTCAGATCTGGTTAGTGTATTTTAACCTAGAAGCATCAGATAAGTGTAGGGACACCAGGGAAACAGGGAGGGCATCCTCTGGGGGCACGAAAAAGGCAGGCTATTGACATTTACTAAGGGCTGTCCCGGTGCCCTCTCCCCCTTCTCCTGGGAAGGGCACTGTCATCTTCCTCTTGGGAGGCACATCTCTTCTCTGTTAGGAATGGAGCTGAGACTCAGACCTGGCCAATCGTTGACCGCAAGGACCTATGGGATGCACCTGGGACACCACCTGAGCTGCTGGGGGTCATTCCCGGGCTTTGCGTGAGGTGCTGGGATAGAGACAGTCTCTTTCAGTCAAGGGGTAAGTGGCGGAGAGTAGGAACAGCCTGGGGCTGCTGGTGGTCCCCTCTGCCACCTCATGGGGATGTGGGAGAAGGATGTCACCCCAGAGGAAGGAAGAGCTAAAGGTGGAGAAAGATTCCTGATGAGTTGCGTTTCAGCCTCTCTTGTAGCTGCTAGAGCCCAGATCACTGCAAGGAGTTCTCTAGGGAACTTAGTGGCCGTAGGGTAGTTACCTGGGTTTGTCTAGTGGATATTGTCCAAAAATATCTAGTAGTAACACTGCCCACTGTTTACTGAATGCCTAGCATGATTGATCTATTGCTCTGTTAATGACTTCTCCTATCTCACCCTCTGAATGTGTCTTTGCAGAGTGTCCTAGCAAGAGCTGGAACCCACTTCCCCAATTCTTGAACCTGGGCTGGCTTGTGACTTATTTTGAACAGAAGAGTGAGGCAGAAGGGACAGAGTGCCAGTTTCAAGTCTAGGTCACTGCCATGGGAGAAGGCCCAGGCTGGCCTGCTGGGGGCTGACAGACAGCGTGGAGGAGAGCCGCAGAGCCGCAAGCCACAGCCAGTCAATGCGGGTGAGCAGAGCCACCTCCCCACCCTGCCCCTGACCACAGAGGCCTGAGGGTGCCCAGCAAAGACCGGAAGAACCACTCAGGGGAGCACAGCCTAAGTTACTGGCCTGCAGAATTGTGGGCTGAATAAAAGCTGGTTGTCTCAGCCCACTAAGTTTTGGGGTGATCTGGTTCCTAGCAGAGTGAACTGATACTCTTACTATGACTGAGGCACTTTATAAACATTCATTAAGCACATGAGCTTTGGAAACAGACAAATCTGATTTTCAGTCCTGGCTTTAGCTGTGTGACCCTGGGCAGGCTTTTAAAAAGCTGTCTCTGTTCAGATTTCTCATCTGTAAAACAAGATAGTAATAGTAGCTATATAGTTGTGTTAATATAAATGAGATGATGCATGTGAAGTACTTAGCACAGTGCCTGGGGTATGCACTAAATCCTTATCCCTACGGTCCATCTTGCGAGGTAGCAGCTGTTAAGCCCATTTTACAGATGAGGAGACTGAAGCCCAGAAGGCTGACTCGATGATAACAGCTACCAAATATGGAGGATCCACTATGTTCTAAACTTTTCTTAAGCTCCATCTTCTAGAGTTGGAGCCATAGCGTTGGTGGGTGCAGCATGAGCCAGGGGAGCCCAGGTGAGGCTGGATTAGGGCCAAGGGAGGGAGAAGAGTCTGCCCCCTCACCTCCTGGAGAGAGCGTGACTTCTGGACCTGGAGCATTTCCAGGCCAAAGTTTTGTCAGGGAGGAGTGAGCCTGGGACCAGGAGAACGAGGGAGGCCTGTCAGATTCCAGGGAGGTGTCACCTCATCCTCATTTCAGCTTTTACCAAGTGCTGAGAGGGCGGGGGTCCTGACAGCTGCAATTCCTTGATCGCTGTCTCATTCTGCTTCCCACAGCTGGGTCATCTGCCACTGAGCCCCACAGGGCACCTTGTCTAGATTCTCGCCCTGCCCCGGTCCAGACACAGCCAGAACCATGAATCATAGAATAAGTAGGTCTTGGACTCTCTGTTCCTCCCCAAATCAGAACAATTCTACCTCAATTAGTGGAAAGCTAAGATTAGTTCCATCTTCTCCTGAAGTGGGGCTAGAGAGCCGAGCATCTAGATGGAAAGTGAAGGCGAAAACAAGAGCAGCTGACAAATGCATCACTATTTTGATTTTATTTTTCTCCTGACTCCTCTCTTCTTGCAGGCAAACCCCAGTCCCCCAGCTAACTTGTTCATGCACCAAAGATAGGCTTAAAAAGCTTTTTTTTGGCACAAGACCCAGGAAGAGATCTTCTGCTGTCTCTTCCATCTTCTGATAAACTCAGGATGATAGCAGCACGAGATTTCTGTTTCATTTTCATATTTGAAAAACTTTGAACGAAGTGTCTTGACTGGAGCTATTTTTAGAAACACTAAGGAGAATGTTCCTTCCTCCTTTCTCGCACTTTGCAGTTAAGCCAGCCTCCCTCTCTCTTCTGGGAAAGTGTTTGTTTCAATCTGCACCTCAGTATTTTCGGGGAGCTTCAGCAGGAGACAGCGAGTGGAGTTCAGAGCCTTCATTTGACTCCAGCTTCTGTCAACTAGACATGAGCCTGAGAAGTGGCAAAAGAGAACACATGGACCAGGTTACTGTGTTCCCCATGGTGGACAGCATGCTAGCGCTTGTGGGTAATTCAGGAATTGGGAGAGGGGAGATTTTCCTGTTGCCTTTCATAACCTATTTTCTCTATCTCTATGATCCAGGTCTTAATTGTCTATGTGGAGAGCTGTGGGGTTTATCACAATTCTTGTATTATTTCAATTCAATTCAATTCAATTCAATTCAATTCAATTCAATTCAATTCCTGTTTATTGAGCAAAATGTATAGAAGCAAGGCCAAGGAGCAAGTTGATCAGAGCAGTTAAATAACAAAACAATATTGTAAATACCCCTCTTGTTCTCAGGAATAATTCCTAATGCTTAAGATATTGCCTGAGACATGTTAGGGACTTGGTAAATACTTCTTGAATGAATGAATGAATGAATGGATGAGTATGCTAAATGCCAGAAGGGATAATGCCTCTCCAGGCCTTCTTAGTGTCTCCCTGGATGACCACAATTTTTTCCGAAGGTCTCTCCCCGCCAACCTATTCTCCACCTGACTGCCACTGAGGTCTTACTTTAACAATCTTTCGTGGCTCTCTGGTGCCCCCAGGCAGGACCCAGTTTATTACATCATTCATTTACTTACTGAACCGAAGACCTCATGAGGCTGCGTTCTGAGCTGTGCTTGAACAACTCTAGTGACAAGGATCCCACTATGCACTCATCACACATTTAGGCAACTCCGGTTATTAAGAGGTGAATGAAAGAGCCAGGACTGGACACTTGAACTTCTGTGTATTAGTCAGGGTTCTCCAGAGGGCAGAACCAATAGGGTCTGTCTATCTATCTTATCTATCTATCTATCCATCCATCCATCCGTCTATCCATCTACCTACTTATGTATTTATCTGTCTATCTGTGAGGCAATTTACCATAAGAACTGGCTCATGTGGTTACAGAGGCCAAGGAGGCCCGTGATCTGCTGTCTGCAAGCTGGAGAACCCGGCAAGCTGGTGGTGTAAGTCAGCCTGGGTCCGAAGGCCTGAGAGCTGGGGGACTGATGGTGTAAGCCCTGATCTGAGTCAACAAGCCCCAGAAGCAGGAGCACCGGTGTCTGAGGGTAGGAGAAGATGGATGTCTCAGCTCAAGCAGAGAGAAGCAGTCCACCCTTCCTCCACCTTTTTGTTCAGTGTGAGCCATTGGATGACGCCCACTTGCACTGAGGAGGGCCCTCTGCTCAGCTGGGTCACTCGTACGTCGACCACTGACGTTCAGAGCGATTATTGATAGTGGTGGACATTTGCCACATTTGTCACTGCTTCTATTTGCTGTTCTTGTTCTTTATTTCTATTTTTCTTTTCCAGTCTTTTTCCATCTTTCGTGGTTTTCATCAAACATTTCATATGATTCCATTTTCTCTCTGGTCTTAGCCTGTCGATTATAGTTTTTCTTTTTCTTTTTCAATTTTTTTTAATGGTTGCCCTGGAGTTTGAAATATACATTTACAACTACTCCAATTCTACTTTCAAATAATAACACTATGACATTTCGTGGGTAGCGTGAGTACCTTATACTAACAGAATAATCCTAATTCTTCTAATAATCCTAATAATGATGCAGATACTAAGCAGACATAATTAAACACGTTACTAAGGAAGCCCGCCCCTATGCAAGGAAAAGTCCAAGTCCCAGATGGAGGCCACATGTAGGCTCTCCCGTCAACAGCGCCATCTGAGCTCCCAGCCAACAGTATCAGCTGCCAGCCACACAATGGAGATGTCTTGGACGGCAGCTCATTCACCTTCAGACAACTCTAGGCCCACCTGCCATTGGACCTCAAATTCATAAGAGACTCTAAGTAAGAGGATTTTTAGGGCAGTGAAAAGACTCTGCATGATACTATAATGGTGGGTACATGTAATACTTTTGTCAAAACCTGTAGAATGTGCAAGCTGATGCACACTATGGACCTTGGATAATAATGCTGTGTCAGTGTAGGTTCAGCATGGTAACCAAGGTACCACTCTGGTGGGAGATGCTGATAAGGGGGTGGATTCTGCATGTGTAGGGGGAGGGGACGTATGGAAACTCTCTGTACCTCCCTCTTAGTTTTGCTGTGCACCTCAAACTGCTGTAAAAAATTTTATCAAGGGTGGGGGAGTTAAATAAATTTAAAAAATGAAACCGCATCTTTTTAGTTCATTTCTTCTCTTTTCTTTCTCTGTGGGTACCTTGTCAAAAGCAGCTAAAAGAAACATGTTGGTCCTTAGAACCCTCAGCTGGGAAATCTCTTTAGTCAAATATACCAGTTCACTAGGTACATTTTCTATGTGATGTCACTGAAGTTACCGGTGTTGTGACTTCCCCACTGCGTGAGGGTGGAATCACCTTCTCCTCTATGCTCTGCCTTCCTGTCCATCAAGCTCTCACCAACTGTCTCCTCGGAGTCTTTCTAGCTTCTGTCTGTTCGCTGCTCTCAAAGCCAAAGCCACCAATCTTAGATTAAAAAACAAAAAACAAAAACCAAAAAACAACTACCCCAGCAGGAGGAAGGTAGAGCTCAGTGGCGAAGTGTGTGCTTGGCATGCATGAGGTCCTGTGTTCAATCCCCTGTACCTCCATGAAAAACAAACCAACCAACCAATAGCACCCTGCTTCCAGGAATAGGTATCTATTTATTTTATTTATTGCAGCTTAACAAACCACCCCAAATCGCAGTGGCTGAAACAACAATTGTGTTACCGCATCGCCTTCCTGGTTGACTGGCTCAGCAGGGCAGGTCTCACCTGGGATTTCTCATATGCTTATATTCAGTGGTACCTGGGATTGAAGGCTCCACAGGGTTCGACGTTCAAGATGATTTACTCACACGGCTGCCAGTTGGCTTGGAACGCAGCGGGGGGTGGGTGACAGGGCACATACGCATGGCCTCTTCTGGTTTGAGCGTCTCCAGCAGGACAGCTGCTTTCTGAGAGGGATGGTCCCAAGAGTGAGGGTTCCAAGAGACCCAGGCTTCTTAGGACCTAGCCTGGGCCATCCCAGAATATCATTTCCAACTCGCTCGGTTGGCCAAGCAAGTTACTATAATCAGCCCAGATTCAAGGTCAGGAAAATGAGACTCTATGTTTTGATGTGAGGAACCACATGCACACACCAGAGGAGTGGAAATGTTTGGGACTATCTTTGGAGATTAACTATTACAGATTTTTTTCCTTCTCATTTTTCCCCAGGAAAGCTCCAGTTTTTTCAAAGTCCTGGCTCTGTGTAAACTCACACTAAGTTGTTAAGGGCTGACTCTGGATGAATGCGCCCTGCTGGTGTATCAGTCAGGATGGAGCAGTTATACCATCATTACACATAACACCAAAATCTTGGGGCTGTTACCACAGAGCTGTTTCTCACTCATACTGTGTGTCCATGGAGGTTGACATCTTTCCCTGGGACCCAGGCTGCTAGACCCGACACTGCCTGGAGCACTGCTGGTCACTGTGGTGGAGGGACGGAGAGGGCACAGAATCGAGCATGGGGGTTGAAAAGCTTCCGGCGGAGGTGTCTGGCACCACGCCTACTCACATTTCATTATCCACGGTGAGTAACGTGACCACTCTCAACTCCACGGGGACAGGGTGTGCCATCCTACCATGGGCTTGGATGGACAGCAGCTAGAAGTGTTTGGTGAGTGACACTAAGACCACCATGGGTAGTATTTGTATTTTAGCAGAGGCCGATGGATGCTTTAAGTCAGATAAATGCATCTGTAAAGGTAAGGGCAGGGGAGGTTCCAAGCAGCAGTTAAAAGTTGGGTTAAGGAGCAGTTTTGAGGTTTTCTGTAGATCCTCTCACACCCCACCTTACAGCACCTCTGCTGGCCCTGACCATGAACTCGCCACCCACACCCCCAAGGCAGTGCTCCCGCATCCTCCCGAGTTGGGCCGACACCTGCTCCTCTCTGTCCACACCCAGGTAGGGGTGGGAGGCTGGGGGTGGGGGGTGGTTTGCATGCAAGGTGACAGACCTTGTCCTCTTCTGATTCTTTTAAAGCAATTCTTGAAATAGTTCAGAACAGCTCAGCCCTGTCTACAGTGAAGGGCAGGCCGCCCAGTCCTTTATGGTGTCCCTAAGCCTGCATAAGTGACCCACGTGGGCCTAAGGACACCAGACCCTCCCTGTGAACCGATCTTTTTCTCCCTCGCAGGGAAGATAGTTTGTCTTCTGTTTTGTCCTGAGTCAAATAGACCTAGATTTGAATTCTGCTTCTTTGAATTCTAGGTGTGTAACTTTGGCCTCTTAATCTTTCTGGGCCTGGATTCCTTATCTGCAAGATAGGAAGGATGACACCTACCTTACAGGTTGTCCTGAGGATGAAATGGCCCAAATGACCATGCTACTTACTAGCTGTGTGACCTTAGGCAAGTTACTTAACCTCTCTGTATTTCTCTACTTATCTCCTGGATTGTTGTCAGGCTTAAGTGTGTCAGTATTTGTAAAGAGCATACAACAGTGTCCCGTACACACCAAGTATTACCTAGTGTTGACTGTTATTAATCCGAAGGTATTTCGTGAACTGGCTGACATGCAGAAGGTCTCCAATAAATGTGAGCTCTCTCTCCTCCCTCTCGTGCCCACAGCTTTGGCTGCGGAAGTTCGGTTTCTCTGAAGACCACAGGATTCCAGGCAGCCCACTTAATCTGGCTTTGAATAGTTTTTTTCATAGTGGCATTTGTTTGTCTTCAATCATCAGAAAAATAAAGTAACAGAGCCCCCTAGTGGGACCCGGCAGCAAATGCTCTGGGTGACCTGGGTGCCTGTGAGGGATTCTGGGTGGGGACCTGGTGGGCACTACAGCTGTGGTCCTCACTCCCCAGCAGAGTCTTGTCACTGCACCGGCCCACAAGAAATGGTATCTCTCTTCAGTTAGTTAAGTCCTCTTTAAAAATACTAGAGCATTTTTATAGTTTACTCCCTAAAATTCTTTCATATATTTTGCTAGATTTGTTCAGGTACCTTTTTAAAATCTTTATCTTATGCTTCATTTTAAAAACTCTTCGTTACTAATGTGTAAGAAAGCAATTGTTTTTGTATATTGGTCTCATATCTACAACATTTGTGAACTTTCATCAATCCAATAATCTGTATATTCCGTTGTGTTTTTTACCTCATCTGCAAATAATTATAATTTTTATTTATTTGCTTTATATTATTATTATTACTATTATTACTATTACTACTACTACTACTACTACTACTACTATTATTATTATTATTATTATTATTATTATTATTATTATTATTATTATTTGATGGGGAGTATCCTTTCTGGTCTGCTTATGTGTCAAGAGTAAAAAAACTAAACTGCCACTGTGACTACAACACCCTTGAGTTATATTCTTAGTTAATTTTTTTCTAATTTTCTAATATATAGATTTAAAGTTACGAGTTTTCTAAATTCTGTTTTTGTTCAAACTCACAGATTTGGTATGTAAAGCTCTTGCATCATTTATTTTTTAAGGATTGGGTAATTTCAGTTTTGGTTTCTTTTTTTAACCCACGATACCTGTTTTTTCCTCTGCTAGCTGTGTAGATTGCAGCTCTCTGGTATGCCGCTGAGGACCGGGTATGGAGTTTCTGCAAAGCTTCCAATGCATTCTTGTAGGTTCACGGGCAACCGGGTAGCAAGAAAGGGGCCATTTGATAATACCGGAGGCTGAGTGAGGAGACAGGAAAAAAAGAGAGAAGAGGCTGGTGCAGTGACCCTGAGCAGCAATTTCAACCACAGGGCCCTCTGCCCTGGGTCTGGTTCCCCTGGTCAATCTAGACTCACCCCTGCATCTCCCAAAGTGCGTCCCTTAACAGTTTCCAGTATAGTCACATCCATTCCCTCTCTCATTATTCCCAATAGCCGAATGATCTGGTCCAAAAGCTTCCCCTGCAGTCTTGTGACTTGGCCATCCCCACAGCTAGCATCCACCCACACTGGTCAAGCTTGTAATTCCAGGCAGCTCTACTTGAATCCTAGTTCACACACTAGTATACATGCGTGGAATTGTCCTTAGAGATCAAATATGCTGGAGGTTTCCAACCAATTTTAGCAAATAAACTCTTTTCAACAAATGAAATCGTTGGTGAATCTTCAATATAAAACAGGTAAAAAGAGAGTAAAGGATCCCCCTGGGAGTTCACATTTTTTTAATTTATGGAAATTTTATGACTGTTGTGGAACGAATGACGTACCTCCGTGAAGCCCCAGGTTTCACTGGAACAGTTTGAAAACCACAGATTTCTGCAAACTCTTTACAGATGAGGAAATGGAACCCAAAGAAATGAAGGGAACTAACCAAAAGCACACACAGAATGGCAGATTTAGGGGTGGGGGAACTCCGGTTATCTCGGCACCTAGAATAGTACTTTTTCTATCACAAGCAGCTGCCCTCTGGTGACGAGGACCTTAATAGGAACAAGCTGACTAGTTGTTTAAGGAATTACTTCTCAAGTGGGTTCTGGAGAAATTCTTTCAACGTTTGAATAGCAGGTTACCATGTTCTAATAAATTGTGGAAATGCTATCCTATAATTCCCAGTAGCTGACTCTCAGAGCACATTAATATGCTTAAGGCTCAGAGAAGTCCTGCAGTATAGAAAGCTATTTATCTTTGCTTAATTCAGTTTTTCCAAAAAAATCTTTTTTTTTTTTTTCCGGGGGAAAAAGGTGCTCTCTTTTTTCTAGATCAACTTGCATTCTGCTCTGAAGCCCAGAGAAGGCTTTCTCTCAAGGAATGAATTTCTAGGGGCCAGTGCGGGTTGGTTGGAGAGAGGGCTCAGGCATCACTCCAGTAGGTACAAGATTTCGGGTATTGTCACCTGTACCATTTCCTTTGCCTATGAGTTAGTTGGCCAGCCTCTCTGGCCGGTGCAGGGATGAGACATAAAGGAGACAGACGAGGGGAAAGCCTGAGAGAAGCGGATGGTGCTGACTTCAGATTGCCCGATGGAGCTTTGTACTCTCTGTACCTTCTGGGGGAGGAGCAGTCGGTAGTAACCTGGCTCTGGCCAGTGTCCTGGAACCAGGAGCAATCTCCTAGCCTATCCTTTCATAGTTTTCCCTTCTTCCTCTCATTTGCGTCCTCTTCCAAACCCTGTGGTTTCCCGTGTTGAAATACTTGCTCCTCTCCCACTGACCCCTCCTGTCACCTCCCTCATCTACCTCCAGGCAGAGTCCCCTGCCGTCAAGTCTCTGCCATCAGGCTCTTCTTGATCCAGCCTGGTCTTCCCCAGAGCTGCGTGTGTGAGTGTGAGTACCTGGATCTTGAAGAAGGGTGAGGTTCCAATGCTCCAGCACCGGCATTTCCATCTTACCTGCGAAGTCAGGAACAGACAGACCTGATTCAGTTCATAACCAACAGAGGGCGCAGCAACTAAGGACGTTGAAAGAAGACGAAAACTTCAGAAGGAAGCCAGATCACACAGTCTTGGAGAGTTTCAGTCTAAGCAGTGCAGAGTGGAAGGCTGTAGCGTTGGTCACCACTTGTGATGTCTTCATCACCTTTGTTCCAAACACAGTAGAATTTTGATGTAACACAACTCGTGGTCGCACCATTTCAGTTATGCCAGGGCCTGATTCCAGCCCTTCAAATATGTGCAGGCAAAGAGTGTTTACAGTCGCTTTTCAGTCTGTTTTCGAAGACATGAATTCCAATGGAGGGGGAGAAGTCCCTTTACAATAAAAAGGTGGCCATTTGGCTGCAGTACAAAGCAAGGCTGGTGAAACGAGGCATGCAGTGAGACTGTCCTGGGCTAGCTGTCAGGAAACGGGGTGCTGACCCCGGCTCTGATGTTACTTACCAAGGATGCACCCATGCACTTGGTACCCACTTCTATGGGGCCATCTGCACATCTCTGCCCCGGATTTCCTCATCTCTGATCTTCCAACCTTTTCCTTCCAGGACCTCGACCAATTGGCCAAGCTACCTAATGCTGCCAAGAAAGCAGTGTGCACATCTATGTCTCGGGCCACTACTCTCTCCACACCAAGCGGATGGCCAAGTGAAGTGGTCCAGATTGTTTCACTGGAAGAATTACCTTCAGCCTCATCTTTAAGGGCCACCCTTGATTGAGGTGACAATGCAGAGCAATCCTGTTCTGTAAACCAAGACTGAGTTCAGAATGGCATATGCTAGGAGGAATGCAAGTATGGAACAGTGCAGCAGAGATGAGTGAAATGG
Organism: Vicugna pacos; assembly: GCF_048564905.1. NCBI lineage: Eukaryota > Metazoa > Chordata > Mammalia > Artiodactyla > Camelidae > Vicugna > Vicugna pacos. The sequence goes on from NC_133015.1 coordinate 1,072,008, forward strand.
GAGTCCTGAAGACCTATTTACGTAACTTACTTAAACTCTCTGGATCTGCTAAAGACTAGACTCAAACCTACCACGTCCATTGCATGGACATGGTATGTCCGAGCTCATAACTCTGCAGGTTAGAGAACATGCCACTCACAATGGGGACTCAGACTGCGCAGTAACGAGTTGTCCCACGGTCAGCTCCCAAGTCTCTATCAGGGCCAATATGGTGCCAGGAGTTACTTTCCAAACAGCACAGCTCTCTGCCATAGTGCATGGCCTTGCTCCGGAGTCTGAGGCCTCTGTTCTGACTCTTCTACTGGGGACTGCCACACCCTTATCCACCACAGACACCTCTAGCTCCTTTGGATCTGTTTGTCACGTGGTCCAAAAAACAGTAACCACAACTTGGACTCGTTGCCCACTCAAAACAGGTGGCTACTGTGTCATCAGAGAAATGGAACAGAAGTCTAGGCTATGTTGGCTTCAACATCTAAAGAAACCCCAAACATTATGCTTCTGTCTTAGTATTAGTAGAAGCAAGGGCCAGCAACTTGCCCTTTACCTTAGAGGGATGTCTCAACATATCCCAAGCAAATGGAACTTGAAACAATTCACCAATGTGGAATGCTTCTCAATCTTTGTGGAGTTTACCTCCCACTTTCTGGCATGTATGTGTCTAGTTAGCACATTTAGGATACTTGCTAGTTCTGCTCACCAGTTCCACTTAGCACAATGCCATCAATCTACTGGACCAGCAGATGCTCTGCTGTATCAGGACAGAGCACAGGAAAGTTAGCATGGCCCTGGGGCAGACAGTGACTGTGTACTGCTGTCCCTGCTGAGTAAAGGTAACTCTTTTGACTCTGTCCCCTGAAGGACTGCCAGACACTGTGTGGACCTGCCCCAGTAAAGATCCATTTTCAGACCAGCAGCTGGAAACAGGTTCAATCTTGCTGTGGTCCAATGTCGTGAGTGAATTTAATCAAAATGCAATAGGGACCACCTCCTTCATCTTTCACATCTTTGATGATGGTGCTAACTCTGAAATTTCTCCAGAAAGGTGACATTGCTTCTGATTTTTCTTGGAGGTTGGTGTCAGGGATGGGGAAATTTCCAGGGCTTCCACTTGACTGGTCCTCCTGTAATGACCCTTTACTCCACAGATCAGGTCAGTACTGTGAGGGATATGTCAGCTGCTGAGTACATGCCAAGTATATCCACCCTAACTATATATTTGGGAACCGGGAGAGTAACGGCAGGGTGGGTTTGCAGATGCACTGGGTCTTCTGGAGGCTGACTTTGGCTGGAACTTAGAGTCCTGGAATAGTTCTTCACCATGGGCTCTGGGTCTATGAACTGGCTTAGAGGCGAGGGCTGCGGCTTTCCTTTGCAGTGGTTAATGTCAGCCTACTGTTTTTCAGATCTAGATATTTTTCTGAGTATATAAATACGACAGCATTTTAATTGGTTGTCCATTTATCTACTCCCAGGACACCAAAAGCTATTTAAAACTGATGTAGACCGCTATGGATCAAGGCATCTGAATCTGCCACTCCAACTTTCTTCTTGTTAAGTAATTACTTTCATTGTGCCTCTGAAAGCCAATACTGAGCTTTTCTCAGATGCTGACACCTTCCTCACCAATGGATTTTTTTTTTTTACTGCCTTAGTGAAGAGTGTGTTCTCTGAGTGGTAGGTTTTTGAACCATACAGGATCTAAATCTCTGTTTAATAATCCCACTTCCCTAAGCCTTCTGACTTCTCCTTTAATGCTATACCAAGCTGGGTTCTCCACTTGGTTTACTGTCATTTCTTGTGGAGTCCAGGCTTCCAGTAGCCAGCCCAGCAAACTACCCAGGTGTTCTTGGCACAAATTAAGTGAGTCATAAATGAGTTACCACATGTCAATGAATTCCCCGCTCTCCAGCCCCATCTCTGCCACCCCTGGGCTAACACTCTCAATATTTGTTTGCATTTATGTTCTTCAGTTCCTGCTAGGTTTTGTAATTTCTTTCCAATCTAGATAATTTCTTCCTGAAACAGAGATTTTGTTTCTGCATCTGAGCTTGCTGAGACCTGAGACCTGGCTATCAGTCTGGAGACAAGGAAAGCGGCTGGAAGTTAATTTGTCTTGAGGATGACAAGCATCATCTTGAGAAGGAACTGCTTCAGGTGAGATCACCGAACACTCTCCAGGCAAGTAGAGTCTAGTCTCCTCTGGCAAAAGTGAAGGCACTGCTTCTTTGGGAAGGAGACTTAAGGGAGGCTGGAGTTTCAAGATGCTTGTTTCATTCACGTAAATGCCTCCATCCCAGAGCTTAGAGTCCTGTGCATTCCCTATCAGGGCTCTGATGGGACATAGAATATTTTCCAAGCCTCTGCATTTTATCTTAATGGCAGTTCTGGAACATTTAGCACCAGATTCTTGCCCTGATTTTCAGCCCAGTCTTCCCTGAGGCTGCAGGAAATAAAGATGTGGTTTAGCATTGCCATAGAGGTCATCCAGATTTTAGATCGTGTCTTAAATTGACTTCCCTGAGCCTGTTGTTTATTTAAACATATTTAATGCTGTCATCAGCATTCACCCTAATTCACAACCCTTGTCATTATGTTGTTTCTATGTGAGTTGGGTGCCATGACCACTTGATTCTCCCTGGGCATTGCCTTGGCCTACCTCCACCTGCACTTTATCCCAATTGGCTACAGTGAAAGTTGAAGAATTCATGAATCTACAAAATGCAGAGGGATTACTCCTATTCCATGTACCACCAGCAACGAAGTACCTATTACTTTCAGACAGGTAGACCATTCAATTCCCTAATTCCTTCCTAAGGGTTGTTTTCTAGAATCACTCTTGGACAATTGTTTTAGTCTGCGTTTTCTAGAAAGCAGAGCTTGAAGCAAGGACCAAAATGCTAATGTTATGTTTGTTTTTTGTTTTGTCACTTGCTTTTATTTATTATTTATCTATCTATCCATCGAGTTTATTGAAGTATAGTCGATTCATAATGTTGTGTTAGTCTCTGTTGTACAGTGTGGTGATTCAGTTATACACACACAAATATATTATTTTTCATATTCTTTTTCACTATAGGTTACTACAAGATACTGACTATAGTTTCCTTTGCTATACAGTAGGACCTTGTTGTTTTAATGTTATATTTGTGAAATGTAAGACCGGAGGTTATGAGAGTGACGAAAAAGGACTGTCAGATACACTTTGCTTCAGGATAACGGGAACAAATTAGGTTCATGTTACTCTTTCCTTAGAGACTATTTAGCCAGATGCAAGTTTGTTACCTTCAAGGGCTCTACACACTATAAATTAAGGCTTAAGTGTGCTAACACTGTCCATGAAAGCACCCAAGTGTACCTAGTTTTATGCAATAGCTCTGCTCCCAAAAAGCATGAGAGAGCCCCAAGTTTCAAGGATCCTGGTGCATGACCCTTTCTGTCAAGTGTAGATTTGTTTGCTGATATGAACAATCATGCTCTAATTTAGCAGTGGGAAGAGTTTAGTTTCAGCATCATAATGGGTTTTCTTAAAGGTCCACGTAATCCAATGTATCCTGATCTCAGAAATCTAATTTGTTGTTTTCCCAAGTCAAATTGAATTTCTATTCACTGAGGATAAATCCAATGGCTTCCAGATAGCATACATTGGCAAGTACATTTGAAGGGCATGCAATTCTGGACTGGGTTCTGTGGAGCTCCCTAGGCTAGGACAGTCACAGGTGCTGATGAAGGAAGACCAGAGGGAAGCCTTCACTATCTTTTGATGGCAGGACATGCCAATGACAAGATAAAGAATGAATTAAGCTAATTGAGCTCAACAGTGTTGACTTTTTAGGGTTTAATGGAGGAGATAATCACTGCAGTGACAGGTTCCCATTTCCTCAGTAGGAAAACAATACTTTTCACTGTGAAAATACTGAGATGCTTTCTCTTTCTTCCACAGATTTATTTCTTCATAGAGAGACTTGTACCATGATATTTGTTTGAGAACCATGGGTGAACAATATAATGTTAGCATAAAAATGCTTTCAAAGCCATATTACTTTAATAAAAATCATGTACAGTTCTCTTAAAACCCACCAGCAATGAGGTCTATTTTCAACTCAAGGCCCAAGTCTGCCTCTATATTGAAGGGATAGAAGAAATTCTGTTTTCTGCCCTGGATAAGCCTCAAAAAACACGTTTTCTCTCTTCCTTGTGCTCTTTGTCTGGATCAATGTGGCTCCCTGGCCCTGGAAAACTGTCCCAAACTCAACTGTGCATCAAAGCCCCCCCAGAAGCTTTAAAAATACAGATACCTATGGTTATATCCTCACTGACTCAGATTCTCTAGGGTTGTAGCCTGAGCATGATCTGTAATTTTGAAAATTCATTATGTAACTCTAATACAGGTCCCACAATTCTTGGATATTCTCTTCTTCTTCTTCTTTTTTAAATTAGAGAATGGTTAGTAATAGCCTATTTTTATCTGCGCTGATACTTTTGAGCTACCTTTTGGATTCAATTTTTGAGGCTACCTCTAGGTACCTCCTTGGTAAGTGTGGGCTTCTCCTCAGTTTAATAAAGGATCATTTACCCATATGTTCAACTGGGTATGTATGTATGCATCCATCCTTCCATCTAGTGAACATATGTTTATTTATTTTTCTTCCATTTTTCCTAGGATGTAATTGACAAAAATATTTACATCTTGTTGCTTACTACAGGGATAACTGCAAGTAGAAACCCACAGGGTGACTTGAGCCTTACCTGTGTGGGGTCTACATCTTTTACTGAGTCTGTGCTGGTCTGTGATTTCCCTGGAGGTAAAGACCACGTCTCACTACATGGTTGTGTCTTTAGTAATTCTTTAGTGTCATAACTGTGGAAAATGCTAGACATTTTCAATTATTGAAATGGAATGAAATCGAGTCACAAACTCCTGTTCTCTATCTGTTCCACCATACAAACAATACAGAAGTGCTGGGGGTTTTCCAAAGACCCATTACTTATTGGTATGAGCATTCAATAAGACTTAATCTATATACTTGAAGTCTGAAAGTCAGGGTAGGTCCCAAGGGGTTCTTGGGAGGCTGAAAGCATTTTCTCTAAGATCAGAAATAAGACACAGATGCCCTTTTTATTCAACATTGGAAGTCCTAGCCACAGCAATCAGACAAAATAAAATGGAATACAAATTGGAAAGGAAGAAGTAAAACTGTTACTGTTTGCAGATTGCATGATATCATACATAGAAAATCCTAAAGATGCCACCAGAAAACTAGTAGAGCTCATCAATGAATTTGGTAAAGTTACAGGATACAAAAATTAATATACAGAAATCTGTTGCCTTTCTATCCACTAACAATGAACTATCAGAAAGAGAAATTAGGGAAACAATCCAATTTACAATCATATAAAAAAATACAATACCTAGGAATGAACTTACCTAAAGAGGTAAAAGACCTGTACTTGGAAAACTATGATACTGATGAAAGAAATCAAAGATGACACAAACAGATGGAAGGATATACTATGTTCATGGATTGGAAGAATTAATATTATTAAGATGACCATACTACCTAAGGCAATCTACAGATTCAATGCAATCCTTATCAAAATGTCAATGATATTTTTCACATACCTAGAACAAAATTTTTTAATATTTGTATAGAAGCACAAAAGACACCAAGTAGCCAAAGTAATCTGGAGGAATGGTGCACTCTGATTTAGACTGCAGTACAAAGCTACAGTAATGAAAACAGTATGGTACTAGCACAAAAGCAGGCACATAGATCAATTGAACAGAATAGAGAGCCCAGAAATAAATACACTTATGATCAATTAATCTGTGACAAAGGAGGCAAGAATATGCAATGGAGAAAGACAGTCTCTTTAGGAAGTGGTGCTAGGAAAACTGGACAGCTACATGTAAAAGAATGAAATATTTTCTAATACCATATACAAAAATAAACTCAAAGTGAATTCAAACTTAAATGTAAGACTGGAAACTATAAAACTCTTAGAAAACATAGGCAGAACACTCTTTGAAGTAAACAGATGGGACCAAATTAAACTTAAAAACTTTTGCACAGCAAAGGAAATCATTGACAAAACCGAAAGACAACTCACTGAATGGGAGAAAATATTTGCAACTATGTGACCAATAAAGGGTTAATATCCAAATATATAAATAGCTCATACAACCCAACATAAGAAAACACCAAACAACTCAGTTACAAAATGGGCAGAAGACCTGAGTAGACATTTTTCCAAAAAAGACTTACAGATGGCCTACAGGCACACGAAAAGATGCTCAACCTAACTAATCGTCAGGGAAGTGCAAATCAAAACCACAATGAGATATCACTTCAAACCTGTCAGAATGGCTGTTATCAAAAAGACAAGAAATAACAAGTATAGAAGAGGATATGGAGAAAAGGGAACACTTGTGCACTGTTGGTGGGAATGTAAATTGGTGCAGCCACTATGGAAAACAGTCTGGAGTTTCCTCCAAAAATTAGAAATAGAATTATCATGTGATTCAGCAATTCCTCTCCTGGGTATCTATTAAAAGAAAATGAAAACACTAATTAGAAAAGATATATGCACCCCTATGTTCATTGCAGCACTATTTACAATAGCCAAGAAGCAGAAACAACTCAAATGCCCATCAATAGATGAATGGATAATGAGGATGTAGTACACACACACACACACACACACACACACACACGCACACACACACACACAATGGAATATTACTCAGAAATAAAAAAAGAATAAATCTTGCCATTTGTGACAACACATATGGACCTAGAGGGTATTATGCTGAGTGACTGAAATCAGAGAAAGAAAAATACTGTATGATTTCAATTAAATGTGGAATCTCAGAAACAAAACATATGAATAAACATAAAACAGAAACAGAGTAATGGGTACAGTGAACAAGTAGGTGGTTTCTAGAGGGGAGAAGAGTGAGAGGAGTGAAATAGGTGAGGGAGATTAATAGGAACAAATTTCCAGTTGCAAAATAAATGAGTTATATGTATGAAATACACAGTATTGGGAATATAGTCAATGGCTGTGTAATATGCAACACCTTTGCGTAGTGGCAGATCATAACTAGATTTATCAAGTTGATCATTATGAAATGTGTACAAATATTGAATCACTGTATTGTGTGACAGGAACTAACATAGTGTTGTAGATCAATGACACTTCAGAAACAAGCAAACATAAACAAATATATAGATTAAAAATAAGGAATTGAGAAAGATATACCATGCTAACACTCATCAAAAGAGAGCAGGGGTAGCTATATTAATTTCAGACAGCAGATTTCAGAATTTTAAAGAATTACCAGGGCTTAAGAGGAGCATTACATAATGATACAAACATCAGTTCTCCGAGATGACATAGCAATCCTTAGTATGTATGAGTCCAACAGCAGAGAATAAAAACACATGAAAGAAAAATTGATAGAACAGCAAAGTTTGAGACCTCAACACCTCTCTATCAGAATTGAACAGATCCAGCAGGCAGAAAATAAGTAGGGACATTGTTTAAAAAAATAGTACCACCAATCAACTGGGCATAATTGCTGTCTATTGACTACTTCATTGAACAACAGCAGAATACATATTCTTTTTAAGCTCATGTGGAACATTCACCAAGACAGACCACATTCTGGGCCCCAAAACACACCTTAACAAATTTAAAAGAGTAGAAAATATATAATGTCTGCTCTCAGACCACAATGGAATTAAACTAGAAATCAACCATGAAAAGATAACTGGAAAATCCCCAAACACATTAAGATTAAAAAAAAAAAACTTCTAAATGACACATGGATCAAAGACTAAATCTCAAGAGGAATTAAAAACTATTTTGAACTAAATGAAAATGAAAATAGGACTTACCAAAGTTTGTGGGAAGCAGTAAAAGCAGTGCTTACAGGGAAATTTATAGGAAAGAAGATTCAAATTCAGTGCCCTAAGCTTCCAGCTTAGGTAACTGGAAAAAGAAGACTAAATTCAATCCAAATAAAACTGACAAGACTCTGGCTAGGCTACATGAGGTAAAAAGAGAGAAGGCACAAAGACCAATTTCAGAGATGAAAGATAGGCAGTCACTGCAGATCCCATGGACAATGAAAGGATAATAAAGGAATACTATGAAGAATTCTGTGTCCACAATTTTTAATCTAGATGAAATGGACTAATTCCTTGAAAGACACAATCTGCCAAAACTCACAAAAAGAAACAGGACATTTGAACAGGCTTATATCTATGAAATTAATTGAACCAATACTTCATAAGCTTCCACAACGGAAAACACAAAGCCCACGTGGATTTGCTGGTGAATTCTACCAAAGACTTAAGGAAGAAATTATACTTCTTTACACAATTTTCTATAATTCCTTCCAGAAAGTAGAAGCAGAGGCAGTACTTCCCAGCTCATTCTGTGAGGTCAGCATTGCCATAATATCAAAATCTGATAAAGAAATTATAAGAAAATCAAACCACAGGCCAATATCTCTCATGAAAAAAGATGCAAAAGTCCTAAAAAAAAATTTGGCAAATCAAATCCAACAACGTACAGAAAGAATTATGTACGTTATGTCCCCAGTGGGACTTACCCAGGCATGTTTCACAATCTATGAAACAGCTGATAAGCTGGACTTCCTTAACATTAAAAACTTCTGTCTATGAAAGATGCTGTCAAGAAAATGAAAAGAAAGCCTCAGACCATGAGGAAATATTTGCAAAAGTCATATCATCTCTGATATAGGACTGCTATCCAAAATACGCCAAGAAACTTAAAAGTCAGCAATAAGAAACCCAGATTAATTAACCCAAGCCCAATTAAGAAATAGGCCAAACACCTCACCAAAGAAGATATACAGATGGCAAATAAGCATATGAAAAGATGTTCCACATCGTAAGACATTAGAGAAATGCAGACTAAAACTACAATGAGATACCACTGCATGCCTATTAGAGTGGCCAAAATCCAGAACACCGAAGACACCACATACTGGTTGAGATGTGTAGCAACAGGAGTTGCTCATTCTTTGCTGGTGGGAATGCAAGCTGGTCTAGCCACCTAGAAGACACTTTGGTAGCTTCTCACAAAACTAAACGTGCTCTTACCATATAATCCCAGCAATACCATTTCTTGGTATTTACCCAAAGGAGCTGAAAACTTAATGTCCACATGAAGACCTAAATGTGAATTTTTAAGGCAGCTTTATTCACAGTGGCCAAAACTTGGAAGCAACCAAGATGTCCTTCAGTGGCTACCTGGAGAAATAAACTGTGGTACATCACATAATGGAGCATTATTCAGTGCCAGAAAGAAATGGGCTGTCGAGACGTGAAAAGACTTGCAGGAAACTTAAATGCATATTGGTAAGTGAAAGAAGTTAATCTGAAATGGTTACACACTGTATGATTCCAATTATATGACATTTTGGAAGATATAAAACTATGGGAACAGTAAAAAGATCAGTGGTTGCCAGGGGTTGAGGGGAGAGAGGGATGAACAGGCAGAGCACAGGAGATTCTTAGGGCAATGAAACTAGAATGATGGACACGTGTCGTTATACATTTGTCAAAACTCATAGGCTGCACAACGCCAAGAGTGAACCCTGAGGAAAACTATGGACCCTGGGTGATAAGGACGTGCTCATGTAGGTTCATGTAACCAGTGCACCACTGTGGTGGGGGATGCTGACCGTGGAGGGAATTGTGGGGGGCCGCAGACATATGGGAATCCTTTGCATTTACTGGTTAGTTTTTACTATGAACCTAAAAGTTCTCTAAAAAGTGAAATTTTTAAGAGGAAAAGAAAATGATCTGGAATTTCCACACAAAATCTCAGCATTTCCACTCATTCTTCAGCAACTGTTAAAAAAAAAAAAAGGCTCATGCTTCTTGCTGGGACTCCTAAGTGCCAGGTCTTGGTGACGCCCAATTGAATGGTGCCGTCATTGCATGGAAACTGCCAATTTGTTGCATTGATTTGTATACATTTTAAAGTCCTTGGAGCAGATTGTATCTGGGATTGGGCAGCTCTTCTCTGAAAATTCTAGCCCTGAGGCATCCAAGTATAAAGCTTCTTTTGTTTGCTACTCCTTCAATTTTCTTACTGCTCTTTATTTATTAAACTTGACACACATAGTAGGAGAAATAAAGAAGAAAAAAAGAAGGAAGGAAGGAAAGAAAGAAATCAAATCGCATCAGTCACAGAGCAAAGCATTAGTGGGTGGCACCATCTTTGTTTAAGATTTACCTCCCTAAACCCTCTCTGACCAGGATTACAGTACACATCTCCTTGGTGGTGGCAGGGCTGATGAGTGGGTGATTTGGCAATGATACTATTTTAGTATGATTTTGAGGGTGTTTCTGAGCTCAGATTTTCCTTATCCATTTTAAAAAATTCATTCGTTCATTGATTCACCGCAGTTTTTAGGCTACTGGATGCCAGATATTCTCTGGATGCCTCCAGTCTTTTCCAGTGTGTGAATCTGCGCTTGGTCACTTACTACGCTGGGTGATCTTGAGAAAGCTCTTTCACCTCTATGAGTCTCAGATGACTCTTTCTTAGTTCATAGAATAAAGAAGAAAATATGTGTGAAGTACTAATCAAAATGCCAGGTACATGTTATTATTCAAAACCACTCCCCCAGCATCAGTTTCTCCCTCAGTGAACTCAGCTGCAGGTCTAGGTGGTAACTGCCACCAGACTGTGAATCAGCTCTATGCCAGGCACTGTGTTCTGAGCTCTATAAATGGAGCCTCTTTTAACCCTCACAGTAACCACTCGGGCGAGTTTTTTTTTCAAGTATTTTTTTTATGTCATTGTATTCTTTATTTCTTTTTCAGATCGTTTGTTGTTAGTGTATAGAAATACAACTGATTTTTTTTTTTTTTTTAGTGGAGGTACTGGGGATTGAATCCAGGACCTCATGCATGCAAAGCGCTTACTCTACCACTGAGCTACACCCTCCCCAATACTGGCAAGTATTTTTATTGATGTTTCAGATGGGCTTCAAATCACTGGCTTTTGGGACTCCAAACTGCTTTTTTCACCAACTGCACTGCTTCGTGGGATCTTAGATGATCTCCAAGGTCCTTGTTGTCTTTAATCAGCTCTGTGATCTGCTAAGAGGAAAGGCTTGAGGCTGCTGGGGTGGGGTGGGGGTGAGGGGCCTGGGGCAAGGAGTGCAGCTCCTGGTCTGGCTGAAGGGAACTCCAATAGATCCATGTTGGTGTTCAGCGATGTAGCCTCCATTCTGGATCTGGTAGGGAGCTACCCTGATTGGGCTTGTGGTCACACTGGAATTATTCTTACATTACCATTTTCAAGAGTTTTCTAGCCACAACAGTGAAAGCCAATAGGGTTTCCAATATCTAGAAAATATCAGAAAATTCCAGCCCCTGGACACTGTAATCATAGTAGAGGTTTTGTTCAAAGGCTGCTTTGTGTGGTAGGGGGTCTAACTTATTCCGCACCCTTGCTGGAGCCCAATCCTTACCTCTCAGAAGGAAGAGGGGCCAGGGGGGGCCTCATATCTGCCTTCCTCAGGGCCTCCTAGCTTCCCTGGGGAGAGAACCTCATCTTCTGGGTTTGTTTGTGTTAATTGGGGGAGGGGGCTGAAGGAAGAGGATGGGTTGCAGGGGTCTGTGCCTTGGGAACCTCATTTTTGGCGTCATCCCAGGCATCCTCATCTTCCCACAGTGAGCCAGTAAATCATTAGTAACATACATGCCAGAGCTCATTGCCTGGACTCACAATCCAGCAAGTCACTCAATCTCTCTGTACCTCAGTTTCCCCATCTGTAAAATGGTAATAGTCATAGGATCTATTTCATAGACTTGAAAGGATTAATGAGTTAATAGAGAGCATTTAGAGGAGCATCCAGTAAGTGTAAGTGTCATATAAACTTGATGTTGCTGAGCCCAAGAAGTAGGAAGAAAGGCCACATCCTTAAAAGGTGTCTAGAATCTTAGAAAGTTGGAGCTGTAGGTGGCCTGGTCTAAGTTCCGTGTCAGCGTTAGTGACTGCACAGAATGCAAACCCATGTCTTCATCTCAGGTCTGTCTCCATGGAGACCTTATTTTCTGAACCCCAAGCCCAGATCTCATAGGGAATCATATGCTCTTTGAAACTTCCCTTGTACAGCACTGCATCTGGCAATCGCTGGCTCTGAGGAAGAAGAGCCCCTGTGTGAGTCAGGCTGTGACAGCTTCCTGGGTAGACCAGGAGCCTGTGCCAGGGCGGGGCTCCCCAGGTGAGTGGAGAAGCCCGCCCTCCTGCTGCCTGCCTCTCCCTGGGCAGGGCTCCCTCAATAGACTCTTTGTTCTCAGGACTTTCCCCAGCCCCACCCAGTCTTTAGCGTCCCACAATCTGGGCTCTGAGCTTTACTTAAATCACCAAGCTCTTGCATCAAACCACAAGAAGAAAACCACATGTCCTTTGAATTGGGCTGTTTTCTCTTGTTTTGTTTTTTCCTTTCTCTCGTCTTCCCTCCCTCTTCCTTGCTTCCCCACCCCGATACACACACACACACACACACACACACACACACACAGCCTTTTTCTCCCCAGCAATTTTCCCATCAGGAAGCTGCTTCGTGATTTCATGAAACAAGGCTGCCCAGGATTTGGTCCTGGAACACGTAAACAGCAGACTACCCACAGCCCTTAGGACACTCAGGAGACAAGCTAGCCCCTCTCTTGGAACCAGAGGTCTCCCCTCAGCTGCCTTTGGCACTGCCTCAAAGCACGGCAGATCTGGGGTGCAGGCTGCCTTGGGTCTGCACCTCCTTGGGCAGTGACCCAGCCTTGCACCCAGAGACTTGGCCAGGGCCAGGCTTGTGGATTCCTGGGTCTGGCGAAGACCGTGGAGTTAGTGCTGAGAGCCCAGCTCCCCTTTGCGCTGCCCACACTCAGCGGACTTCTGGCCGTGGGCAAACAGCCTGCCTGTCTAGGACTACGGAGTCCTTTCTCGGGGCCAGTGGGGAGAGCCAAGGTGGGTGGAGGCGGGGAAGGCTTAGAGTCTCATCGTTTTGGCTGGCAACGTGGTCCAAATTCTCACTGTTGGTGGACAGCCCCAGAGTTCCTCCTGAGGGAAAAAAGGTGAAGTGCCTTCAAAACAGGAGAGTCCCAGGACACAGCCACGAAGTCATGGTGGAGGCTGAGATGGGCTGTACCAGGGGTCATGGATTCAAATGCTTTCTGGGCCCAAGCAGGTAATTAATATGCACAGGGCTAGAATGTAATAAGATACATGGCAGTCTAGACATTTAATCTGAATTCAAAAGTTATATTTTTGAAATATTCTTTTAGCTAAATAAAATACATTTCCTGGCCAGATACACCCTCCCTCGCCCCCAGGCTGTGAGTTCCCAACTCTCTTGTATACAATCCACAGTTCTGCTGTTCTGACATAGGAGAGGTTGTAAAGAGAACCATCAGAATCTCTCACACATAGCACTGGGTTGGGTGTGGGTAGAACTGGGGCTAAAAACACAGGTTTTGGTGTTCAGCTGGGATGGACATTCCTAATTTGCTTCCTTTTAGCTGTATGATCACTGGACAGATTACTCAATCTTGCCAAGTCTGCTTCCTCCTCTGCAAAACAGGGATGATGAAATAAATGTATCTCATAACACGATGAGCCCCTTCACATAGCAAGCATAGCTCAATGAACAATTACTAGGCTATTCTGCCCCCCTCACAACAAACCCACATAAGAGTCAATGCCTTTTGCCAAAGAGCAATAGTTAGGTGAACTGAGGGTTAATGTTTTCCGTGGTTCTGGTCTGAAGCAAGTGGGGTGTGGTGTGGTGAGAGTCAGAGCCAAGGTCAGCGCTGCACAGGCCATTTCCCTGTGAACATAGAACAAAAAGTCTCTTTGCAGCTGGGCTGTTAATTTTAAATTCAGTAGAGGAAGGCTGGTTGGGGAAGTTTTGCCCTCAGGTCTTGGAATTTCTCACCAGACCTTCAGTGCTCACCTCTAGCTGGGGGTGGGGGTGCCTGGCCCACCTCGGTAGGCCCTTGATCTTAGCAGAAGAAGCTGGTCCACCCAGCACCAAGGGGCCTGGTGGGTAGGGGCAGCTGCCCAGTTCCCTGGAGATACTTGAGAGAAGGGCTGGGCTAGGCTTCCTGAAATCCACCTTCCACCCCTCCAGGACATGTGCCCTTGAACTTGCTACTTGCAGACGCCTTGAGGGTGGAGACTGCCTGATCTCTCCGGATTGCCACGACCCCAGCACAGCATCCTGGAAAAAAAAGCCTGCTTAATACACACTGAAAAACTATATGAAACTCAGACTTGAAAGCAGGAAACGAGGAGAGATTTTTCACATTTTTAAAAGGAATTTTCATTTTACAAGACATTTTCCCGCTGGAGTTCTTTAAATGGAAACTTGCTTGGTTATTTAAGATGAGATTTTAATTCAAGGGGCTGAAACGTGAACTGCTGGGCTAAGTTGATCTACACCGTCCTCCTGCGCCTCCCCTCTCCCCATCATCTCTGTAAGTTCAAATCCCACTGTCATTAATAGCAGCGAGTGGTGGCTGGGACTGATTTCCAGCAGACCACCTCCTCAGCGCTGTGTACGCGATCAGTCTGCACCATCACAGCCACTTCATGGCCAGCGACAGTCTTTTTCCCATTTTACTGCTGAGACAACGCATGCTCAGAGAGCTCAGAACAACACGCTTGTGGGATGGCCGAGTCAAGACTCACATCCAGCCCGACGGCTGAACCACTGCTCAGTGCCAACTCTCACGGCACACCAGCTCCTCCACGGAGGGCCTCCTGTCCTGAAACAGTCGGGAACATCTCATTTCTCTGGTTCCTAGCGCTTCTCTTAGTCTTCTCGACTCCACATTCTACCCTGGGTGGCGGCCACTTAGGTGTTTGCTGCTTCACTGCTTCCAGTGTCCACACAGGACTGGGGAGGCCTGAAGGGGGGATGCCCGCCCCACCCCACTTTGGGTTCCAAGTGGTGCCAGGCTCCACTACAGCCCCCAAGGGGCCTCACTGAGTATTTGGGTTCAGTTCATCTTCTGTCCCTGAAGAGGGCGCTGATGTTCTCCAAGAAGGAGTCTAGCAGAGGCAACAGGCTGCTGAGGGCTGGGATGGGGTGGTTCCTGGGGGCTCATGCTGTCCTGGTTTAGCCAGGAGCACTGTCAGGTGCCCTCTAGGGCTGTTCCATCCCAAGGAAATCTGGGAACAAGCCACGAGGCTCCAGCTGGCCTTGTGATCCTACAATCTTCTGCTCTGCCCACCTGCCTGGGACCCTGAGAGGCCCCAGCTAGCCCTGTGGCACAGCCCTGAGTTCAGGCCGGCCCCCTGTCCTCACTGGTTGCACCAACTCTCTGTACTGTGGACCCAGGCCTGCTTCCGGCAGCCTTGCTTGCTGACTTGCTGAAACAGGGCAAGCAGATCCCAGCTGGGCCCCTCCCTGATCACTGTAGGTCCATCTGATCATGTGATGCCCTTCTCTGATCCTTTGTCAGTGGAGCAGAGGTAATAATATTAATAATAATTAACCTGGAGCCCTGGATGGTTCATCCTGGACCTCACTCCCAGTGTCTCCTGGATCCTGCTGGCAGCCCCCGGGGAGTGAGAAGAGGTCATCAATGGAACTAAGGCTCAAACTCATTAAGGAAAGACACAGAGAGGGGCCTTGTGGGCTGGGGAGAGCTTGCCTGAGCTGAGAATCAGCTGTGTCTTGCCCTGGGGCCAGAAGGGGTGGAGCTTTGTGGCAAATAGTGGCAGCCACAGGAGTGCTCCTGGAAGGCCCAAAGTCATAGAAGTGGGATGAAGTTGGCCCTGCCTGAATGCCTGCCCTGAGTCCTGCCCAGGGACCCCACACTTACATGGGGGCACAGGGGGTAAATGGTTCACCTGGCCCTGCCCTGGGCCAGCTCACAGCTGCTGGCCAGGCTGGATGAATTTGACAGCCAGTTCCCAGAAGGGAGCTCTTGCCAGCAGCACCTACATGATGTGGTGAACCCAAAGAAACTTTCCTACAATGCAGACTGGAGGATGGGGAGGCAAAAATCTAACCACTGTCTTCTCTCTCTTCCCTCTCCCCTCCTCTGCTCCCTTCTCTCCTCCCCCCTCCTCCTGCCACAATCTCTCTTCTGATTTTACTAGGGGAAGAGGTCTGGACAGGGGTGGGGTTGGTGGTGGTGGTGGTGGTGGTGGTAATATTATGTCGTCCTTTGCACTCACTGCCCTGCATTTTGGAATATTCCAACTCAAACTACCCATGGATGAGATTCTCTGGGAGAAATGAGATTTTACAGTTCTGGGAACCAGGGTGACCCACTGCTCACCAAGATGGACGAGACTTGTGAGGCCTCCAGACACCTCCTCCCGTGCTCTGAGTTATGCTTCCCGTCCTTAGGACCCTGTCTGCCACCAGACGCCACTCTCCCCATCCATCCTCACTTGGCTCATGTGTCGGCCCTGAGGGGCTGGGTTGGACTGCTTGCCGCTCAGCGCACGGGGCAGCTCTCGCGTCTAGGCCTGGTGTACGACAGACAGACTTCAGAACAAATGCTAATAACTTGCATTCGACAAGGTTTGGTGCCCATCTCTGACCTAGAATCCTTTTATTCTGCAGAAACTTAGCTAGCGCAACAGATTTTTGCCTGGGTCTCCACCTCTGCATACACTTCCCTTAAACCCAGAGACTTGTGGGCTGCAGGATACTTAATAATGCGTTGGAGATATTTGATTTCATTCAACACATATTTAGGAGGGTCCTGCCCTGTGCTGGCCTATGAGGATATAAAGATGACCCCTGGTGTGTCTATGGCTGGTGCTAGACCCAGAGTTGAGGCACCGGCATGCTCTCTCTATTAGGCTTCTGCGTGGATTCTCCCACTGTTAGCCGGGTCTAATTTGAGAGACCGCATCAGTAAAAGGGTGATGGGATCTTAACCACATCACTGTTCCCGGACTTTCTGGATTGCCTCATCCCTGAAGGCCCAGTTCAAGTCCCAACCCTGCTGTGAAATCTTCCTTTCATTCGTTTAGCCAGCAAACCGTCAGAATGCTAACACTGTGATAAGTATACACAAGATTGCAAAGAGTATAAAGCATGGCCCCAGTTGAATTCGAGTAGAGGAGATTCCTCTGTCCAGCAAGTGCTGATTGAGGGCTCATCATGGTTTAGGCACTGCACTAGGCTTGGGGCACGTGGCAATGAACTAGACCAGCGTGGGTCCTCCCTGCCCAGGGCGCTAAGCCCGCTGAGGGGCAGACTTGGAAGCAGCCCGTCCCGCTGCGCTGTGCTCCGTGGCACGGTGGAGGGAATTTCAGAGCCCCGGAGCCCACAGACAGGTTTCTCTGGAGGGGGCGGGGGCGGGGCGGGGCCCACCTAGTCCCTAAACAATCACAGCAGGAGGCGGTGACCCTCACCACCACACCCGAGGCGCAGATTAGGATTGGCGCCGCAGGACCTGCAGCGGGGAGGGCCCCTCCAGGCCTGGAGAAGTCTTCCCAGGTGTAAAGCCAGGTGTTTGAGTTTCACTGAGTCGTGTGGGCCCTGTTCCCAGGTCCTGGTCTCCTGGAGGAGCTGTGTGGGTGGAACAAGGGTCAAGCATTGAAGGATGAAGTGCAAGTATGACGTGGGATGAAGCACTGAATGAAGAAGTATAATGTGGACTCGCCAATTTCCTTTGCTCTCTCCCTCGTTCATTGAACATCTTTTGGCTGCTCACTTACTCTCCTCGAGGCAGCAGAGAAGGAGGAAGAAAAAGACGTGAGGGACCCACAACATCCAAGAGGAAACAGATGTGTGAGTGGATAACTGACCATTCAACATAACCCAGTCTTGGGGAGAAGGGTCTTGAGGGGTAGATAGGAGTTGCCTGGACAGGAATAGGTCAAGGATGCAGCCTGTGTACTGGCATGCAGATCCATCCCCCCAGCAAGGAAGGCCTTGCTGGGTCCTCTCTTCTCCAGCCTGAGAACTTGGGCTGTTTTAGATGAGGAGACCCAACGGCCGATGCAAGGGTCAGACCTCTACCTCCAGCTGAGCCTATGATCGGGCCTCCGCATCCTCTATTCCATTGCTACTTCAACTTTTCCTGTTCATCCCCTGGCTCCTGGACCCTACAGCTGACTTCTTTAGACTTCCAGTAGGCATGTATCAAGCGTTAGGCTCTTAAATGGTGGGCAGGTAGCACGGGGGGCAAGGAAACCCCAGCTGAGGCTATTGGGGAATTGGGGAGGGGTGGTTCTGGGCTCTTACCAGGTTTCCAGATTTCTTCTGCTTGGCAACCACAGGTATTTCTCTCATACTTTGATTGTCTTGTAAGTCATAAAAGAACAATCAGACCCATACAACTGTGAACTTCTGCTCATCCATGTTTAAGAAGGATTCAGAGGCCTGGGTGTGAAGAAAGAAAGAAGTGTGGTGTCATTAGCAAGGCAGGAAGGTGTAGCGGGGCTAAGGTGGCACCCTCTGAGGATGCTCAGAGGTGCCTGGAGCCTGCCCGCCCTCCGGACCATACAGACAGGAGCCCACAGGGCAGCAGGGCAGTTGGAGGAGCTGGGAACAAGATCATGGCATGTGCCGTCTCGCTGCATTTAAAATGTTAAGAGCAGAACTTGGGACCATATTTCCCTTTGGCTTTTTGCCAGCAAGAGAATCCACTGCCGTGAGGTCTGTGAGATGCTGAGACGGCGTTGCCGTGTGGGCGGGCAGCCTCCCGTGCTTCCCGTTGTGGTAAACAGAGGAAGAAGTCTGTACAACACCCAGATCGGGAGTGAGGATGGTGCACCAATGATGACAACAGTGGCATTTATTGAATGTGTCGAAGCGTTCAACACGAGTTAAAAGTGCTTTATGGGGTTCATGTTACTTTAGCCACAAGCCTTCTTTCCAGGGACAGGGCGGGGGGGTGGGGGGGCAATCCCAGTGGTACTCCCATTTCCCAGCTCTGGTTCTACACGAGGTCAGCAGATTTCTAGATAAAGACATAGGGTGAGAGATGGACAGGATGCTGCCTACCCAGCAGGGGCCCTCGCGCATCGCCAGAGTAGGTGACCTCTATGCCAGACACCTCGTGGACGCAGGAAGGCCTTGCAAATAAGGCAGTGTCCCTGCTGGAGGGTGTGAGCAGATGGTTCTGCTGGCCCGGTGTGTGGCAGGTGCCCCACTGCCTGGGGTTGCCCTCCGAGTGACCAGCCACCTCGTCTGGGACAGCAGCAGCCCCTCCAAACCAGCGTTCCAACCAGGTGATCAACAGGCTGGAGGGTCCCACAGCCAACTTTTTTTTCCTCTTAAACCAAAATTTATATTTCCTTGCTTGTAAAAATTCTAAAGGCTTATTTGGGGAGGGAGAGGATAATATAGAAAATTTTTAATTCTGCCTCTGAGAGATGTTTTAGAATACTTACTGTTGGCAGTTATTTTTCTGCACATTTTCATGTAATTGAGAGCCTAGTGTACATAAAAAATATGCTTTTTCCCATAACATGGTAACACGAACATCCCTAGCTTATTACAGATCTTCATAAATTCCTGAGGGGATGGTAAGTAATCTGTCGGGGGAGATGGCCTCGATGGATCTGTCTCTGTCACTGGAGGTGATGGCATTTCAGGGCATTTCAGTGCCCCCTAGTCTATCCCCCTCCACGCCAGCTCCTTCCCTGCTCAGCCGGGCCTCTGCCCTGCCCAAGTCAGCAGGGCACCTGGCTAGTTCCTAAGACTGAGGGAATAAGGAGACCCTCCTCTTTCTAGGGTTAGGGCAGTGCCAGGTACCCCCATTGGCGGGAGGCAGGGCAGTGCCTGTGTCTTGGGTAGACAGATGAGACCCTTCAATGTGCTGCACTGTGGCGGCCCTGAAAGGTGGGTGCCCTGGGCCCTACTCACAGCCTGTGATGGGGGTGGGGGGTTCTGAGCCAGCACAGTGGACCCCAAAGCTTACCAGCCCGTGGTACCCAGTAAGAGGCCAGTCCACTTTGAATATGTGAGGCCAGAAGAGGACAGATCACCATGTTGCCAGCCAATGCATTGGATACCTGTGAGCCTCAGTTTCCTCACTGTCAGATGGAGGCAGTAACAGCCTCCATGGTTGGGAGCACTAAATGCAGTGAAACATGGAGTGTGCCTAGAAGGGTGTCTGGCCCTCGCAGGCACACAGCAGGTGCCCAGCTAGAGAGTGCCACTGCGCTGTCCCTAGGAGCTGCCCCTCAGGAGCTGGAGGGTGGCGGGGAGCTGGGAGCCTCCGGGAAGTAACACGGATGCCGTAGACGAGCGATGACACCCAGGCAGAGCGAGCGGCTGAGCTGGTACACACCTGACGCCTGCTTCAGGTTCAGCCAGCTGCTGGTTAGCGTGTCGCCTGTGACAGCTCTAAGGTCTGGGCACTTTGCATGGATAATCTCACGTATTGCTCACGCTCTGATCCTGTAGCTCAGCACCGGTAATGAGGATGAAGGAAAGCAGGGTCTTACACTCATTCAGCCTGTGGTGACCCAGGCTGCTGTTGGGGTCACAGGTCCAGACCTGCATCTTCCCTCTGGGCCCGCACACTGGGGTTCCCACAGCCAGGCAGAGCAGGGGTGGGGGGGATGCTGGCTGGAGGTGATGGGACCCAGCAAATGCCCCTGGGCTCAGTCAGCTTCTCTGAAGGTCCTGCTCTGAGGATCACCTTAGTTGACTTGATGTGCATTTTGGGGGCCCACATGGTGGTCATATGGCCTGAGGGCCTGGGAAGAAATGCTGGTGTCCTGTCCCACCTCTCTGACTGTGCACAGGGACAAAGGCCAACTCCTACACCTCAGCCCCTCTGCCGGGTGGGTTCGAATGAAGATTTGGGAGCTATTTTATCCAGCAAGTCGCGCTCTGGCCCGGTCACCTGGGCTGGCTGCTGTGGGCATTGAGAGGGAAGACAGCAGCATGGCTCCAGCCCTAGAGGGGGTCAGGCCTCCGCTTGATGGTGCCTTGGTCATGTGGTCCCTGCACGTGGGGCCCTTCCCCTCCCCCACCTGGAAGACCTCCTAATTCAAGGTCACTTGAAGAAGGTGCTGTCTGACCTTTTCCAGACAAATTATTATTATTTTTGTTTTGTTGGGTTTTTTGGTTTGTTTTTATTGAGGTGTGATTGACATATAACATTATAGTAGCGTCAGGAGTACAATATAATGATTCAGTATTTGTATATATTGTGAAATGGTCACCCAGATTATTAATTGCCATTGTTCTATTTATTTTTATTTTTTATTGAAATATAGTTGATTTACAATGTTGTGTTAGTTTCTGTTATACAGCAAAGTGATCCAGTTATACATATGTATATTCTTCTTCAAATTATTTTCCACTATGGTTTATTACAAGATATTGAATATAGTTCCCTGTGCTATACAGTAGCACCTTGTTGTTTATCTATTTTATATATAGTAGTTTATATCTGCTAACCCCAAACTCCTAACTTATCCTTCCCCACTCCCTTTTCCCTTTGGTAACCCTAAATTTGTTTTCTATGTCTGTGAGTCTGTTTCTATTTCATAAATAAGTTCAATTGTGTCATATTTTATATTCCACATATAAGTAATATCATATGGTATTTGTCTTTCTCTGACTTACTTCGCTTAGTATGATAATCTCCAGGTCTATCCATGTTGCTGCAAATGACATTATTTTGTTCTTTTTTATGGCTGAGTAGTATTCCATTGTGTATATATACCTCATCTTCTTTATCCAGTCATCTGTTGATGGACACTTAGGTTGCTTTCATGTCTTGTCTATTGTATGTAGTGCTGCTATGAACATTGGGGTGCATGTGTCTTTTTGAATTAGAGTTAACTCCAGCTATATGCCCAGGAGTGGGATTGCTGGATCATATGTAATTAATTGCCGTTGTTTATTGAGCCTCCAGTGCGTGTTTGATTCTGCGATAAGCACAAGGATATGCATCATATATTACTTGCCTACTGTTTACCTGGGACTGTGCTAATTTTACACATTTTATATAATCCTCTCAACTGCCCATCAAGTAGGGGTTTTTATCTGCTTTGGAGCTTTGAGGCTCAGAGGGCTCAGTGACTTACTGGAGGTCCTGCAGTGCGGTTGTCCACCCAGTTACTCTGTGCCAACTGCAGTGTGTGCCCTGGTACCCGTGTCTTTGTGGCTCCTGATTGGAATTCCTATTAAGTGCAATCTCCTCCCTGGGGATCCTCAGGGAAGAGGCCACGTCTCACCTGGTGCCCAGGGTCCAGCACGGCGCCTGGCACGTGCTGAGGAAGTGGCCGGTGTTTGCTGTGCACTGAGTCAAGGGAAGAGCCAGAATAAAGGGCCCAGGGTGACCCAAAGACATATTCCTTTTGTCCTCTGACAGCTCAGCATCCGCAGCTCTGTTCTTGGCTTGGCACTGCAATCAGACTGGAATGTTGGATCCTGTTTTCTCCCTTGGATCGTACTAGATAATGGGCAGGTTCTTCACTACCTTTTGCAGCATAGCTAGTTCCTTCCTTCTCTCCCACTGTTCCCGTCCTGAGTGGCCTCCCGCTACATCAGCACCAGTGCAGCTTGTCTCGCTTTAGTTTTATTTCACACTGGTGTCCCTGGTGAGAGTGTGACTCTTGCTGAAATCCAGGCAGTGCCCCCCTTGCTCTCCGCCGCGCAGATGCGCTGTTTCCACAGCCTGCGGTTCTTACCCATGTTGGGCAGGCCTGTTTCTGGCTCAGGTTTCAGGCTTTGGTCTTGCGTTTGGGGAAGCATATCTCAGCTCAGTTTAACTGGATCTACCCTCACCTTGAAGGCTTTAGGCCCATTCTTTATCCTGCTGTAGAAGAAGAAAAAAAATTTTTTGCTGAAGCAAAGACCATGTTCATCTGTGTCAGTGTCTAGGGGCCAGCTCTGCAATCCCAGGCAATCCCAGGCGCACAAAAGAAAAATGTGTTTTTCCCCAATTTGATCCAGTGCCCTGGAAGACAGATGTACTGCCAGCATATGAGCAGCATGTGGAGATACTGAGAATCAATTTAGCAGTTTCCTGAACTCCAGATATTCTGTCTGCGTGCAACAGACACAGTGATTTCTAATGTCAGGCTCCACAAGGGCGTTTCTAGGTTCTTAAAGGTCATCTGATAGGGAGACTATCTCCCCAGGGCCCCCACCCCTAGGGAGAGTGCGTATTTCCGAGAAAAGCATCTGGCCAGCCTCATTTATAAACATGGCACAGCATTATTGGGTGGCAGCCTGGGGACCAGCCTGTGGGGAGTGGAAATGTGTCTCCTGGCAGCTTTAAACTAATGGTCCTTTTTTGCCTCCATGCATATTTAAGATGGTCTGTTAGGTGGCAATGGAATGAGCCCATCTTCATAGACTTGTAGGACTAAGACTGTACTGCTATGTTCATATATTCTCTAAAGGACTGTTTTTGTTGTTGTTGTTGTTGTTAAGCAAAAACAATGTAAGAAAGGCTTAGACATGGCAGTCTCCTGGAGGCAGCCTGAGGGAGTAGAAAGGAAACACATTGGCACAAATCTCAACTAACAAGGGTTTTTGTCCTGGCTCTGTGATTTGGGATGTATCGTGTCACATCTCCATGCTTGTGTTCCCTGATTTGTCATATGAGGGATTGGCTTGCCCATTTCATTACTTCTAGCAGACATGTTTTTTTCCCCTACGTGTTAAGATCTCTGAAATCAGGGTGCATCTCACTGTCGCTGGCTGTCAGCCGCACGGCATGGCTGTCATTGACTGAGCAGGTGTGCACGTGGTCCTACTGTTCAGACTGTCATGACCGCCACTGAATTAGGTATGTTGTTGGTTACCCACATGTCAAGTGTCATTGTCATTCAAAATGTCTTCAAAAAGATCTCACTATAATTTATTATTGATGCCAAATGTTACTGTGTACACAGAGGGACCTGGAAACAGTCGATCTGATATTTTTGATGTTAGAAAAGCAAATATTTGCTGTTGGGGGAAGGACTGCAATTTCATACTTTCTTGTAAATCAACAAAAATTATCAGCCTCACACTTGCCAACAAAGGCAAGAGAAATTCCCCAAATTCTTCAGAGAAGGAAAAAACCACCTCAAAGCCATGGGAGGCTCCTGTGACCAATTTGTCCGCATGCAGGACTGTCATTAAGGTATTATGTCAGAGTTTATTTGGCAGCATTTTTTCTTTCCTTTGTGGCTCATAAAAAATTGGTGGGTCTTAGAATTGATGACTTTACTTTCTGAAGTTTCTCCTGGTTTTAATATCTAATAGTTTTACTTTTGCTTTATATTTTTGGTCAATTAGAACAAGGTAATAAAAATCACATTCCTCCCATGTGTTGGTGCTGTTCCTCGGGCCCCACAGCACGTGACCCATGGTATCAATTGCCTGGTTACTTTCCTGTGTGTTCCTAACACCTAACACCAAGCTTGAGGAGGTACTTACTAAATAAGTGGATAGACGGGTAGATAAACGGATGAATGGTTGGATAAATGGACAGATAGGTGATGGATGGATGGGTGGATAGATGGATGGAAGGGTGGGTGAATGGGTGGATGAATGGAACTGCCCAAGGAGATGCAGCCTATCTTTGGCAAAGCAGCAGAATCCCTTCTAGGGAAGCTGCAGGCATTTCTCCCAGACTCGGGGGGGGGGGACCTAGACTCCGTTTTTAGGCTTTTTATTGACATTTCATTATTCACTGGTAGTCTTAGCTGATTCTCACAACTATAGCTTTCTCTGGATGGGTCTCCAAGCTACTCAGCCAGAGGTGTGAACCCAAGGCCATATCTTGGGACCAGTTGTGTAGACCAACTAGTTTTTTAAGTAGCTTGATTGAGATATAATTCACATACCATGCAGTTAACTTATGTAAAGTGTCCAATTAAATGGTTTTCAGTATAATCACAGATATGGACAACCACTGCCAATTTTAGAACACCTTCATCACCTCAAAAAGAAACCCATACCCTTTAGCTATTGCCCTCCTACCCACCTTTGCCAGCCCCTCACCCCTAGCCCTAAGCGCCCACTAATCTACTTTCTGTCTCTGTGGATTTCCATATGCTGGACATTTCATATGAATGGAATTGGATCATTTGTGGTCTTTTGTGAGTTTCACTTAGCACAGTGTTTTCAAGGTTCGTCTACATTGTAGCATGTGTCAGGACTTCATTCCTTTTTAATGGCAGAACAATATTCCACTGCCTGGATTATACCACTTTATGTTTATCCATTCATCAGTTGGCAGATATTTGGATTGTTTCCATGTCTTAGTTATTATTAATAATATTACTAAAAACATTCATGTATAAGTTTTTGTGTGGACATATATTTTCATTTCTCTTGGGTATAAATACACCTAGGAACAGAATTGTTGGGTCCTATGTTAACCCTGTGTTTGATCATTTGAGGAACTACCAGACTGTTATCCAAAGCAGCTGCACCATGTTTCATTCCCACCATCAGTTTATGAGGGTTTTAATGTCTCCACATCCTCACTGACACTTGGCTCAATGATTTATAAGGTTCTTTCTACTTCTAAGCTCCCCAGATTCTGGGGTGAAATCCAGTGACTTTTGAGACAACGGAAGCCCTTTCCTGGCTTTGTATCCCTCCTTCTCCTATCTCAGCAGAGTCTTCAGAGGGCTGTGGGGAATTTCTCAGTTAATTATCTGCCAGTTAACCACTCAGCCTGCTCCCTGTGGCTGTAACTGGCTACAGACTGCTCCTGCTGTGTGCCCGTAAAGAGGTTATCTGCTGCTATCACACTCTGGTGAGTGAAATTCACTGCAGGGATAATGGGAAATAGAGCCCAATGACTGTGATGGCCTAATAAGAACAGCCATCCGGGATCTGCCACCAGGTGGGTTCTCTCTGGCTGCATCTGGGAGTCTTGGCTACCGCTGCCCCAAACTAGCTCTGGGGAGGGCTCCTAGGTCAGAGAGGCCCAAGATGAGCAACTCCACAGTCCTTCCACCGGGGGCCCACGGTCTTTCCATCCATCTTCTGTGGAATCTTGCTTTGTGCCAGGCCCTGGAAGTATAATGATGAGAAAGTCAAGATGATCACTGTCTACCGGAAGGCATACTGTAGTGGGTTCCCCATGAGAGTAATCTGGAGATCACTCAGATTTTCTGGCTGCCTCTTTTCCTAATTACATGACCTCAGCATGTCTTGAGAGAAACGCTTGGGGAAAACCACCCCAGGAGAACTGCCGTGCCTGGGTCTTCAGCGTGGCCGTGGCCAGCAGCTCTCGTCTCTGGCTTGGCCGTCATTGCTGCGAGCTGAGTAGCTGGACTCCGTGTTCTACAGAGTAACAGCCGTAGCCAGCAGACATCTGTGGCCTGCAGAGCTTGGCTTTCCTACCCCATCTCCAGATGTCTCTGCAATATGTAGGACTTACATCTGTTCAGTCCCTTTCTCCTTCATCCCTCAGAGCTTCAGCCCCATAACAACGCAAGCTGGTGGGACTGTTCGGGGATTTACTGGCTCATGCCACAAGGCAGTGGGACTCTGAGCTGCTGCTGGTCCGGGGAAATGCCCAGGACTGGAGTCAGGATGCCTGGGATGTGGTCCTTCCTGTCACTAGGCCACAGGCACATTGCTCCAGGGTGCAGTTAGAGGGAGGTGGTGATGCATGCTCTGTCTCCCTCATACACAGGGCGACTGAGAAGTAGCTGGCTGGATGGTGCAGAGCTGCAGACCCCAGTGTTAGGAGGCCCAGAGCTGTCTCCCAGGCCTCCACAGATAACGCCAGATCTGACTCAACAGTTCATATCTGATGGCAGCTTATTCTGTTATCCTGTGAAAGGCGTGAAGCCTTGACCTGGAGCGGTTTCAGGGCCCACTTCAGAAGTGACCATGGGGTACAGCAGCTCACAGGGTGATGTTGAGCAAAGGATGGGAACGTTGAGTGGGTGGATCTGTGGGCTCCTCGCTTATGTTTAATCAAACTAGCTGTATCTTGGATCCACTCTGGGCTCAATTCCTGACGCAGCCAGCCTCTTACCGGATGCCCTTGGGCAGTTCCTCTCCGCCTCTGTCTCCTAAGTTGTATAATGGGGACCAAAAGTGCCTACAGTATAGATTGTCTCGAGGATTAAAGTAATATATGACAAGGATTTAGCACAGGGTCTAGCACATAGTAAATGCGCAATAAATGCTGGTTGTGGTTTTTTATCTATCGTGGGAAGCCATGTATAATTTAATTTGAAAAATAAGTATGGTGTTAGAGGAAAATAGTTTGGAAACCAGCAATCTGTGGGGAATACAGTATTGATGGTTTGCTTTCCTGCTTCAGTACAGGTCAAGGGCAGCTGACTCTGAGCAGGAGGAACACTCCGGGGGTCCCCCAAATGAAGGCATGGGCAGCAGGGCTGTGAAGGCTGCTCCAGGAGCCAGGGGTGTGGCCTTCTGTCTTCTGTGCGTTTGCACTCCTGGGCTTCTGCTGCTCAGCTCTCCCTGTGGTTCATGGAGGATTCAGGGAGAGGTATGGGAGCCTGGGCCCTCGATCAAGTTTGAGATGCCTGTGATTGCTGTCCAGTGGGCTCCAAGCATTGTGTGGGATACACACAGGCTACTCTGCTTAAGGGGCCCATGTTCAGCCTCCCATACTAGCTGTTTCCACTGCTAACATGCCACCCGTCTCTGCCCCCGGGCGGCCAGCAGCTGCCTGTCTGCTAATACCAAGCGGACAGAGCATCAGTTACCTGCTGTTCATTTTCTCATTTCTGGGAATCCATCATCAAATGCTCAGTGATTAACTGACTGTCTGCAGTGGGCTCAGGTCTGACTCCCAGGGGACAAAGCAGAGTAGACACAGCCTCAGCCTCTAAGAGCTTAGCTGAGGAAGGAGGCAGGGGCATGATGGGGGGCAGTGGGACAGCCCTGTCCATTTATCTGGACCCCCCTCAAGACATTCAGGAGTGGCGCCCCTTTCCCAAAGGGTGGAGTTTGGGGATGCACTGCCTTCTGTGGTTGACTGTTTTCTTTACTTCCAGTGCAGCCCCATCCCTGCAGAGTGACACAGTCTTCCTATAATAGCACTGTGGCCTGTCTTCAGCCAGGTTAGGGGAGAGTCCTGCTGGTCCAGAAACCTTTCTTTCTCCCTCTTGCAGTGACTTTGCTGATGTCTATTTTGGACTAAGGTGTATTGATTTCACATTGTAACTCCCAAGAGGCAGTCCTTGTTCTTATTTCCAAATTCTTTGGGACACTCCTTTTTGCAGTCATCTACCACCTACAGTTACTTTCTTGCAGGGGATCTCAAACTTGGAGGGCCAGGCAGGTAGTGTGTGAGTGAGCACAGCCATATGAGAATGCTGGCTCTGGGCAGTGGGAGACATTAGGGAGTGTCCGGGTCTGTGGGGAACTGGAGATTACATGCCCTGTCTGTAGGGGTCAGCCCTGCTTAGCTCTAGCTGGTGATTGTGATGTAGGGAGGTGAGCCAATGTTGTTGGATTTTCCACTCTTTCAAGAAAAATAGAAATGTGGATTTTTACATGAAGTCTTTTGGTTTATAAAATTGGCTTAAATATTTTTAAGATACCAAACAGACCAAACAAAAGATACTGTGGCCCTGACATGGCACCAAACGGCCATTTGCAATCTCTGCTTTGTGATTATACTCCTGTGCAGAGCCCGTCACCCAAGGTGGCAGGAGACAGAGGAGCAGCTGCTATGAGTGTTCTGAGGGATGGGGTCCCTGTGAGCTGGGATGGTCCAGGTAGCGAGCAGAAGGTGGGCTCAACTGAGCTGTCCTGGAGGATGAAGACACATGAGGGAAATGGATGCTTCTCTCACAGGGAGCCAGCTCTGCCTTCCCAGCTGTGGGACAGTCCCCAGGGTCACAGCCTCGCAGGGACAGGCTGTGTGGAACCTGTTTTGGCTCCCCAGACCCCCGCCAAGCTCTCAGAAGCCACTCGGTACTGTCCCTGCTCCAGCTGGGCTCTGTTTCCAGAAGCTGTTGCAGGAGGGAGCAAGATGACTGGGGACCCTGGTTACCCCAAGAGAGACACTGGAGAGAGAGTGTCACCTGAGAAGGAGGGCCTGGGCTGCTGGGCCACTGGGCTTGGAGGAGCTTTCTGGCCTTCACCCCAGGTGCTCTGACAGGTGCATCGCTGGGCTCAGAGCAGGACACCGTTGGTATCCCTTCCTGGCATGCTCTGAGTTCGTTTCCACTCTTTGTCAACTCAGAAGCTTTTGAAGGCTCGTGGTGGGTCCCACACGGTCCACTTCTCAGGCAGTCTCCCTTAATCCTCCCAGCACTTTATGAGATGGTACTTTTCTCATCAGTCTGCTCTGAAGATATGACAACAGGCTGCCCAAGGGCATAGAGCGAGGAAGTGGGTTAGCCAGCACTGGAACCCAGAATCATTACGTTTCCCTGTCTTAGGAGCAGGGGTTGGAGGGGAAGCCACCTGACTCCAGCCAGAGATGAGGCTGGCTGCCAGTGACTGTGAGACCTATGACAGATTTGGTACCTTTATCTCCCCCTATGGGGCTTCACCAGTGACTTCCATGCCCCTTGGAGCCTGTAGGACATACAGGAAGTGCTGAGTACCTATTGGAGTGAATTGCCTTAAGGAAGCTCTTGAATGTGGTGGGAAGAGCCTTAGTTCTAGGATCAGGTGACCCTGGCATCTGGAAGGGAGGGATATGGGATAGGTCTCCCACCAGCACCCTTGGCTTTAAGGTTCTAAACTTGGCGGGGCGGGGTAGAGGGGAGCCTGGGCCCAGCAGTAGTGGGCAGAAGAGCTGGGGAGACCAAGGAGTGTGCCGGGGTGGGTGTGAGAGGACCAGGGAGCTGTAGGTCGGTCTGCCGTCCTGAGCTTGGGATGATGAGAGATATAGGATGAAGTGGGGTCCCCAAGGACCATGAAGTCTTGTCAAGACAAGATAAAAAAAAAAAACATAAAACATTTCAGAGTGGGACAAGAGTTGGGTAACAGCGCGAGGGAGGATGAGAAGGTGTCAGGAGGCAGCCTGTGTTCCGCTAAGCGAGCCGGTGGGCAGTTAGCGCCTGGAGCCCGGTGCAGGCTCCAGTAGACCCCAGGGGCTGAAGGGGAGGGCAGACCTGGGCAGCAGAGCATCCAGGGACAAGGCAGGGGCTGGAGCCGGAGCCCATCCTGGATGCCCATTGGTCCAGATCCGTCTGCTGATGTGGAGGCCTTGGGAGGGTCCAAGAAATGACTGTTTCAGGATTTTCCTCCAGAGGAAGTCCCAGTTAGGAGACTGGAATCTGATGGGGT
Organism: Vicugna pacos; assembly: GCF_048564905.1. Classification (NCBI taxonomy): domain Eukaryota; kingdom Metazoa; phylum Chordata; class Mammalia; order Artiodactyla; family Camelidae; genus Vicugna; species Vicugna pacos. The sequence goes on from NC_133015.1 coordinate 1,102,234, forward strand.
GTCCTGCTGCGTGGACTGCTATGGATGCACCTTCTCCCTGAGACCTGCCTTCACAGACACCTCCCCTAGAGTTGCCACGATGGGTGCTTTGAAGAGCGAAGGGTTCACAGCATCTCCCCTGTCTTCCAGGCTCATAGTGATCTGTCCCCTCCCACTGAAAACGGGTCTGGCGGCTCAGTCACTCCTGAGACTGATTGAGGGAGAGGGCAGTGAGGCCGGAGGCTTTTGGTCTCTCTGGAAGTTCTGAAAGAACCATGAGGCTTGGCCCAGGGCCCTGCACAGAGTGAAGGCTCAGTAGTGTGTGAAAATGATGCTATGATTTGGGGTTTGTCTGTAATTTAGGAATAACTGTCTGACGTTAATGACTTTGACCCAGAACTACACTTGGGGTCCAAAGACATTGAAAGTCACTGTGGGGGGGTGACTTGGCTCAGCAGAAGTTCCCTGGGGATGGCAGACTGTGGGGAACTTGGGGACCCGCATTACAGGCCAGGCTCTATCCATAGACATCTGAGTAGCTCCCAGCAGGACCTCCCCTTCTCTGGGCTCCAGTGTCCTCATTTGCTCAGTGAAGGAGCTGGATTCTCTAAGATCCACTGAGGTCATGTGGCTTAGATTTCAGGAGCCCCTCCAACGTGTTGAGAGCAGCTGGATGTGTCTGGCCCTGCAGCTTGGCCCTGCAGGACCCTGAGCAGGTGCAGTTACACGCACCGGGTGCTGAGAGTCCAGGGTGGAGCTGGGTGGTCCCGGGGTCCACAGATAAATACTAATTCAGCCCGTTGAGGTCCTGCCTGGCCCTTAATGGACCATGAGAGAAAATGCCCCTCTTCCAGGGAGTTGGTCTAATAGGCCAGAGTGTCAGGATGGAGAATCCACCCGTTTTCAACCAGGGTGGGCCATATGAACAATGGATAGGAAGAATGTGACAGGTTTTCTAGATCTTGGCTATCTGAAGCGAGGTCCTCTGACCAGCAGCAACATCACCAGCTGGAAGCTTGTTAGAAGTGCAGAATCTCAGGTCCCACCTGGGAGCCAGTGAATCCGAATCTATATTTTAGCAAGATGGCCTGTGATCACTGCACATGTGAAAGTTTGGGAGGCCTTGCTCTGGGCCACTTTTCATAAACTCTTTTGACCACGCCTCATAGAAAGAGATACTTTTCCATGGGCAGATGAGACAAAAGTTCCATGAAACAATAGTTCCACATACAATGTGTGTTACTCACTGATATTTGCAATTTAGTTGTGTATTTTGAATGATCATGAGTTTATCTCGCAGCCTCCCAAATTGTCGAGACCTGCAGTTTACAAAACGCTGTGCTAGCTGACCCCCATCTGATGTTTGAGTGAAAAAGGGTTACCCTAGTATGTGTGTTAGGGCCTGCTGTCAGCCATTTAGAGGACTCCTGAGAGGACTCCTGAAGCAGTAAGAGGTGCGGATTTCTGGGGTCACCTCCGGCTCCATTTGAGTTTTCCTACTTCCGGTGGTTGGAGGCCTGAGGCTTCTCTATACGGAGGCCTCCACTGAATTCCCTTGCTTTTCTTTGGTGAACACCATAGAGTCCCCAGGCCAGCATAGACAGGAGTGGCCAAGCATGATGCCTGCAGATTTGGGGGAAAGGCATTCTCCCGCAGCCCAAGTCCTGTTTGTGCAGGAGATGGAGCGTGGGCTGGACTTGGAGGGGCGGTTGGCAGCAGGCCGTGGTGAAGGGGGTTCCCATGGCTTCCTCAGGCAGCGTGGTGGGCGTCCTCTGTCCCCTGGCAGCTGGCTCCCTCCTCCCACACTCTCAGCAGGCGGCCTGGCCTGGCCCTGCCCTGGGGGCTGCCTGATGGCGGACAAAGGAAAAAGCCCTCCTGGCAGGCTCAGGGTGAAGGTGTCAGTTGCCAGCAGGGTGTGGAGGTGGGAAGGGGAAAGGGGCGGGGCCTTGTGTGTAGCAGGGTCACCAGGAGCCGCTGCCGCAGGGGGTCCGGGAGGGTAGTGAGGCTGTGCGCAGCAGGCTGAGGCGGTGGAGACATGGTGGGTGGATGTGATTCAACACGAGGAGAGTGGTGCTGATTGGCTGGGCCCTGCTATCCACCCCCAGCTCGGATGTGCCTGTGTCAGTCTGCGGAGTAGCTATCCTGCTGGGTTGGGCCAACAGACCCGTGAGGCCCCCAGGCCACTGAGCTCAGGAGCACAGAGCAGTCCCCTGCAGCACTGCACAGTTCCCTGCTGCTGGCCTGAGGTCCAGGAGGCCCGGCCCCTTACAGTAGCCAAAAGTGAGTCCTGCGCTTCCTCTCTGAGGTCCCAGCAGAGTGTGCCGGGCTGAGTTGCATGCTGAGGGCCTGAGGGGAAAGGGTCTGATGACAGGTGAAGGGCTGCCCTTTGAGGGCCTGGAATGATGGATTTCCCAGAGAAGGGCTGGCAGGCGGCAGAGCAGAAGCATCTCATCTCGTTTGCAGGTCATCGGAGGAGGTAATGCCTCTAATGTCTGGCTCTTCTTAAAGGGATTGGCTAAATTTACAGCTACTAATGCCATTTGTCACTGGGCTGGTGGGAAAGGACTGCTGAGAGGGCTGGGACAGTTCCAGCTTATTGTCTCAGGGCCCTCCCTTTCCCTCCAGACCTCTAACCCCGATGTAGTGCTGTGAAGCCCCCACAGGGTGCAAGGCAGGAGGGCAAGAGGGTGAGGGGAGTGAGACTCCTGACCTCAGGCAGAGCCCACGGTGTCCGCAGATGCACCTTTGCTGAGTGTGGGCTTCCCAAAAAAGCCACACCGCTCTGCCACCTCAGCCCTTCTGCACCCCTCCTACAGCTGTGCCCACCCAGGCCCCGCCCTCCTGCCTCCTGCCTCCTGCCTGCAGGCTCAGGGCTGCCAGCCCTGTACAGCAAAGTGCGGCCTCAACACTTTTCCCATTCCTGCTGCCTGCTTTTTTGTTCCCCACCATCCATCACCTGGCAGGGGATGGGGCAGGGCTGGGTGAGGAGGGGAGCCCAGAAGACTGCAGGGGCGTGCTCCTGGACTCTCGCCTCTCTGGCATCCTGGATGGCTGCGGCCGGGGAGCTGGCTCTTCTCTTCCACCCTCTCCTCCGTTTCTTCTTCTGGTCCCATCCCCCTTATCACTTTCACTGATCATTGAAACATAAGCTCCTCTTGCTGGTTCTCTCAGCTTAGCCAGAAGCCCAGCTGTTTGGAGATTTCCCATCCCGATCTTCCTATGAATGAGAAACGGAGCCAGGAGGAGACCCCAAAGCACAGGCAGGAAGGGAGCAGAACAAGCCCTGGAGGGGAGCATCCCTTTATTTCTCTGTGTCTCCATCAGCCTGAAAGTTTACTCTGTGCCTGCTCACTCTTTTTACCTTAAAAATGTGGCAGAACTTCTAGACATGTACCCCAAAGAATTGAAATCAGGAACGCAAACACCCATGTTCATAGCAGCATCATTCACAATAGCCAAAGGTGGGAACAGTCTGAGTGTCCACTGATGGATGAGTGGCTACACAACATGTGGTCTACAGTATATTATTGTGACACAGTGTGTTACTCAGCCATAAAAAGTTATGAAATTCTGACACATGCTACAACATGAATGAATCTTGAAAACATTATGATAAGTGAAATAAGCTAGTCACAAAAGGACAAATATTGTTTGATGCCATCTTGTGAGGTACACAGAGTAGACAAATTCATAGAGACAGGAAGTGAAGTGGTGGCCAGGGGTTGGGGTGGGGAGGGGGAGTTGTTTGATGGGCATCAGAGATGGTGATAACCATCTGGAAATAGCGAAGACCCTTACACAACACTGTGCATGTACTTAATCCACGCAGTTGTACAGTTAAAAGTGGTTACAATGGTACGTTTTGTGTTCTGTGTATTTTAGCACTATAAAAAGTGGGGATGTGAGTGCCTGACTGATCCCCGAGGAAGTGGATGATACAGCCGGCCCTCCCTCCCCCTCCCTCCTCCCTCAGCTCTGCTAAAGAGAGAAACCTCTGGGCTTTTCTGCTGAATGAGGGGGCCTCTCAGAACCCTGGCTGGGACTCATTCTGGAACGTACAGATGAGCCCAAGTGTATGTTAGCCTGGTTCCCCTTCTGAAAGCTGAGTTCCCCGAAGTTCCCCAAGAACGGGAGTCCCCAGGGGAGAGTGACACGGTGGGAGGGAGAGCCGGCAAAGGGATGTTATGGATCTGGTCACCACGGTGGGCAACTGGGCTCAATCTGCTGGGACCCACTGAGGGACTATGGAAAATGCACCTCAGCTGTTATATGAGAGACCAAGGAGGGAATGTCTGTCCCGGTCCAGGGCTGCCCCAGGGGCTGTTAGCTCCTACCACTTCCAAGGTGGCAGGCGGGGGGTGGCACCTTCCTGCAGGCACTGCCCCTGTGTGTCCCAGGAGCCCTGGGCAGAAGGCCCTCAGGGCGGCTGAGGTGAGGTGCATCAGGTTACACGTGTGAATCTGATTGGGCAGCAGGGGCGGGAGTAGGAGGGGGGCTTCCAAGACAAATGACAGTGTGAAGTGTCTTTGTTTTCCCTCTGGGAACCAAAATTCTGCAGGATGGGAATGTGTCTCAAGGCTTGTCCCTTTCATAGGTGAGCCAGTATGGGGTGATTTCTGCCCCCAGACTCCCTCGCAGGATGATGGGGTGGCCCTGTGGCAGGCCCACGGGAGCCTGGGGGTGCCGAGTAGAGCAGGGCAGAGGCTGCTGCTGCAGGCGGAGCCCAGCACTCGATCCTCCTGGAAACACTCCTGACTAGTTGCTACAAAGCCCAGCTCCGCCTGCACCTGTGAAGGATACCAGAAGCCCTTGATAAGATCTCAAGTCTTCGAGGAATAATGGGCGTGGCCTTAGGCCCTGGTTTTTCCTCCAGGCACCTCCTTTCAGCCCTCTCTGGATGCCATCCCTCTGAGGCCTGCCACCTCTCCAGGGCCCTGCACTGAGCTAGGCCTGGGGCCCAGCCCTCTAGAGCCTGCAGTCCAGTGGAGAGTAAGACGCATGCATACAACCAGCATTTGAAGAATTCACTGGGCAGTGGGGAAAGAGAAGTAGGAGATGTCCCCAGGGCCTGAGCAGGCAGCCAGGAGGCAGGATGAAGGAGGAGTGGGGCATTGGCAGACCTGGAGCTCTGCTGTGCAAACTTGGGCAAGTTACTTAACCTTCCTGAACCTCAGTTTTCATTCTGAGAGATAAGTAGATGAAGGCATATGGAATGCTAAAGAGATTGCCTGGTTTATGATATGGGCACAGTGCACATTAGCCATTCCTATTATTAGTAGAGGCTGCTGTATGCATGCCCATAGGCCGAGGCTGGGCGAATCCTTCACCCACTGGCCTGCTATTAAAACAGGGACTCGGGCTACTTGCTAGATAACCTCTAAGGCACTGTTCTGTCACTCTGTGAATGTAAGGACCTCGAGCTCTGGTAGGTGGAGGGAAGGGGAAAGTGACACTGGGTGAGTGACACAGGGTGAGCGAAAGCAGAGGCAGAAAGAGCATCGCATGTGAGTAGTTTCCTGCCGGGTAATAAGTGACTACAAACTGAGCGGCCTGACATGACCCCGTTTATAACCTCACAGTTCCAGAAGTCAGAAGTCCCGCTCGATATAGCCCGGGGCTGGAAGCAAGGTGTCAGCCAGGCTGAGTTCTAGTCTGGAGGCTCTGGGGAACAAGCACCTGTTCCCAAGGTGGAGAGTTTACTTCCTACAGTTGTAGGACTGCAGCACCGTTTCCTTGCTGCTCATTGACCAAGGGTTTTTCTCAACCTCTAGAGGCCGCCCACATCCTTACACAAACCCCCTCCTTCAGGCCAGCAACTCTGTCTCCACCTCCACTGGAACACAGGTCACATTGTGCCCAGTCCCCCCGGGAGAGGGCCCCAGCACTAATGAGGGTGTCATGCTCCTATAGGGGGAGGCCAGGCAGGGCCCATGGCTAGGCTACACCCTCCAGAGAACCTGCCAGGCCTTTCATGTGCCATCCTTGAAAGCCATTTATGTCCTTACAGACTGGGCATGGTGTGTATCCCAGGAGCCGCGCCGTAACAGGGCTGCAAAATCGTGTTTATAACTTAAGGCCTACAGACCTCACCTCATTTCGGATTAGTCTGGTGTCCAAAGAGAAAACACCTCTTTAGAAGGAGGCATTTTCTTAGAGGCCCAGGCCCCTTAGAGGGTTTGTGTCTGCGGACCCTTTGTGCATCTCAATGCTGGGGTCAGGGACACAGAAGCCTGTGGTCTGCTTTGTGGTAGATTTTGTTAACTCCGAGTTGGGAAATGGGGCTGGGTGGTAGACAGAGTCTATCTCCTCCTTTTTCCCTGGTGGTAAGGTCTGGTATAACTCCCAACATCGCACAAGTTACTGTGTTGGCCAATTAGACAAATTACTTGCCTTCCCTGGGCCTAAGTCTCCCTAAACATGGGGGATCACAGTGTCCTCTTCACACTAAAGGGAATCCGGCACCCCACCGACTTCTCAGGATGTTGGGAGACCAAGGTGGGGTGATTGATGAGGGGGAGGATTTCTCGAGTGGGGTCATCCATATCTCTGCCTGCAGCGGTGTCTCATGGAGCCTGTCTGTTCTCTGTGTCCCGCAGCCCCTACCCAGGCCCCTGAGCGTCAGGGATGGAGAACTCCTCGGCAGCGTCGGCCTCCTCCGAGGCTGGGAGCAGCCGCTCCCAGGAGATCGAGGAGCTGGAGAGGTTCATCGACAGCTACGTGCTTGAGTACCAGGTGCAGGCGCTGCTGGCCGACAAGACGGAGGGTGACGGGGAGAGTGAGAAAACGCAGTCCCACATCTCCCAGGTGAGCGCCGCCCACAGGAGGGGCGGGGCCTGGGCAAACTCAAGTGGGCTGAGAAGGGACTGTAGCTCTGGGCAGTGTCTGGTCGCCTAGATTGCCGAGATGTGGATGGCCCCACCCAGCAGAGTAACCGAGCCAGTCAGGAAGCCCCTGGCCGTGTGCTCCTGGGCCCTCTGACCCACCTCTACTCTGTCCTAACCCGCCGGGCAGCTGGGACCCAGCTGGACTGAGAGTTCATGGAGCCCTCGTTTACTGAGTACCTACTGTATGCTGGCCACCACTCCCTGTCCTCCACAAGCCCATGTTCTAGAAGTGATCTGATGATTGTAGCTTATCCAAAATGTGCATCATCAAAAGTCTATCACTTGTGACTAATTGGTCTGAATTTCACATACAGGCAGTCATTGGCAGAACTGAATCTCTCAGGCAGTTACCCAGGGCTCTGTGTACCAGAACCTGTTAGGCAGATGAGGCCTCCTGACCAGAATCTCAGATTGGTCTCCCCGCTCCTGGGTCAGTCTGCAGCAGCCCTGGGCTTGAGTAGAAGGTAAACTCGGCTGAAAGGCTGGGCTGAGATTTGGAGGTCTTGAGTTTTCCCATATAAACCACTCAGGTCCGGGACCATGTCACGTGCATCTTTGCTGAACACAGTAAATCCTCAGTAGATATTTGTTCAAGAGCTGGTTCTAGATTTGCTTCTAGCTGCCTGCGTGACCTCAGGCAGAAGCCCTCAACTCCTCTGAGGCTTGGCTTTCTTATCTGATGAATGGGGATGATCCTGCTGCCTTAGGAATGTTGGAAGATCAGACGTGATGAGACCCAAAAGCTACAGAGAAGCAGGGTATTGCCTGCAGTGGATGCTTGGGAAGGGTTTCTTCTGCTCAGGGTCTGGATCCTAGTGTCCACCTCTTGTACTTGTCCCACCTCAAGCCTGGGACTCCTCTGACAAATAGGGGCCACACGGGTGCCTGCTTTGGAGAAAAGCCAAGTGCAGCTGTCAGGCATGCCATCTGGGTGGGCAGAAGATCCAGACCCTCCAGCTTTTAAGAAAGCCAGAATGACCCTGTGGCTTTCTTGGAACTCAGGACCAGGAGTGGACCTAATTCTGAAGCCGTGGTGGTCCTCGCCTTATCCCCACTGGAGGGTAGGGAAGAGAAGATTGGCCCTGAGAGAGAAATGGACATAAATGTGATGCTTTCCTTGAAGCCTTTGAAGTTCTAAAATCATAGTTAGTGTGAGCCTGTAATTTGTCCAATATTCACTCTGCAAATGTGTGCTGAGCACCTGCTCTGTGCCTGGTGCTGTTCTAGGACTGGGTACCTGGCAGTAAGCAAAGGAGATGAATAGCTCAGCCCTCGTGGAACTTAGTCCAGTGGCAGATGGCAACTGCTGTGGGGAAAATAAATCAGGAAAATGGAATGCGGAGTGATGGCGATCAGGAGGGGGTTGCAATTTTAAGTAGGATGTCAGGGAAGATGTCACCAAAGGAGGTGGAGGGGTGAGCTTGCAGATGTCTGGGGAAGGGGTAGTCCAGGCAGAAGGAACAGCACATGCACAGGCCTGAGATGGAAGCGTCATTCCTGGGGCAGCAGGGAGGCCATTGTGGCTGGAGCAGAGAGAGAAAGAGTAAGGGCAGAGGAGGTGTTTGAGCGAGGTAAATGGGATTGGGTAGACCAAATGTATGAGGGCTGAGCCCTGGGGTTGCCTGCATTTAGAAAGCAGAGTTGTGAAGGGGGACCCAGCAAAAGAGACCAGGAAGGGTTACACAGTGAGGCAGGAGAAAATCCAGGCAAGATGGGATGCCAAAAGCCCTGGGGAGGATGTATTTTGAGGGAATGGGGGGAGGCAGGCTGGCTGTGTTGACGGTTAACTGATGCTGCAGGCCATGCAGGAGGAGGATGAAGAAGAACCTAATGGAGCCATGGGAGCTGTTGATGACCCTGACTGGAGAGGTGACAGTCCAGAGGTGGGAGGTGAAGATCAGGAGATGAATTGGAGACAGGAGGATGATTCAGGTCCTCCATGTATTACAGGAGTCCCTGTAAAGAGGAGAGGCACGTGGTTTGAGGGGAAGCGAGGTCAAAACGGGAGCATAACAATATGTCATGGGTTGATGGAAGTGGTCCAGGGCAGAGGGGCCGGTTGCTGGAGCAATGACCTTGAGTAGGTGAGAGGACTTGGCCTTGGCTGGGGTCCCATGGACAGGCATGTGGTGCTGGCCTGATGTGTGCTTCCTGCCTCCCCCACTGTGTGGACTCTGTGACCTCCAGCAGGGCATCCCTTGATGTTTCCTCCAGGTAAAATGGGCTCTTACAAGAGGAGGGTCCCAGAAAGCCATGAAGCTTCACCCCAGAGGAATGCTCTGTGAGTGGCAGAATTTCTGTTCCCAGAGCAGCTATGGGGAGAATTTTGGAAGGAGGGGACCTCCCAGCACCTCTGACCTCCCTGTGGTGACAACTGAGCTCTCAGGATGTCAGGCAGATGGAGAAGTGGCCTCAGTCTGGGCCCTGCACTCCCGGCTCCTGCTGCTGGAATGGATTGAGCCTAACCATGCTTGGATGTTCACATCTGGAGGGGCAGAGTGTGGAAAACACTTGTACCATCTAGATGCATTCCTTAAACTTTCCTCATTCCCTGAAGATCCCAGGAAGAATGCAGACACCTGCAGGATGCTGGGACCTGCCTGTGTGCTGCTGGCTGAGAAGGGACTTTTCAGTCCTGCTCCTGCCAACCGCCCCACCCCCACCCCAAACACAGCTGGGGTCCAGACTCTAAGGAGGGGGCAGCTGTGAGCAACTCTAATCAAGGCTGGGGTTAGATGTGTGCATATAACACACTTAAAAAAATACACTTTCTATTGACACAGCTTTATGGGAAATCTTTCTGCTAAAGCACTTTTGCTTGCTTTTATTTAATCTGATGACTATTTTAAATGGAAGCCAAAGACAAACCAAACCAAACAAAAAAAAACCTCAGAGAATGTCCCCAGCTGCCTGTCTGAGGTGGTGTTTTGATGTTTCTGGGAGAGAAAATTGTTAAGAATCTTGGAAACCTTGAGAAAGTTGAGGGAGTGGAGAAGAATGTTGCTTTTCAGTGGGTGAGGTCATCTTTTAGGATCTGAGAGATGACAGTTGACACTCTGGAAGAAAATACCTCATGATGCTTGTGCAGTTGTGTTCTCCCCTGCCCCTCTCCCAGCAACAACTAGAAAGAAAAATTGGTGGATGGGTGGATGGATAGATGAGAGAGAAAGAAACTTCCTTTTTTTCTTTTCTAGATGAGTAACCAAGAGAATGTATATTCTTAGTTTCCTAACATGTTTGGGATGCTGATTTTAAAATTACCCACACATTTCAAGAGTACCTGCTCTCCAATGAATTCCAAGTCCCCAAAGGCACATCCTGAAAGCTGTCCTCACTCTGTCCTTGGGAGGAGAGGCATAATATAGCCCTATTTTGCAGGAGAAGAGATGAAGACAGAGATGAGAAATGGCCAAATCCCCAGTGCCCACCCCTTCCCCACCTACTTTTGGTTCCCTGCTGGGTACTGTCTGTGACTAACAGGCTGTTAAGAGGTTAATATATTTTTCCCCCATGGAGTGAGAGTTAGGACTCTAAATCTCATTGACCTTTAACCTTTGGTGGAAGAGATTGGGATGTTACGAGTGGGAAAGTTTGGCACTTCTGCTGTTAGTGGATGGTCTTGTGGATCATCAGCAAGCTTTAAAGTGGGGTTCACAGCTCTGGCTGCACCCTGGAATTGTTCTGGAGCTTGAACAGACCCCACCCCAGAGTTGAGTGGAATGGGGAGGGGCCTGGGCATTGGCACTCTCTTCAGTCCCTGTGTGACTCTGATGTGTGTCTGTCCTCCTTCCCCGCACCTCTATGACCAGCTACCTTGAGCCTCACTCCCTTGGAAGGATAGAACATAGGGCCATTGTATTCCACTAAATTCTTATGAGTACGTCAATTGAAGAGCCAGTGAGGGTGAAGATAACTTCCTGTTATCTTTTTGATAGCTTTTTGATGCTGTCAGGCACTTGAAAGGCCTGGCTTTTCTCTCATGCAAAGACCTTACAAAGAGAGATGCCACCATGCAGATATGTAAGATGGGCTAAGAATTCAGATTGACGTGATGTCTCTTTCTCACAATGTTTTTCCTTCTCTTTCTCTTCACATTTTCCCTTACATTCTGCCTTCCCTGTTCACTGTTTCCTCATCCCCCTTTTATTCCATTCCCTCATTTTCTGCTGCCCTTTGAATTCTTGTTCCCTGCCATCTTCGCTTATAGGAGGAAGCGCTCAATGGTGGACCTCCCATGAAAAGCTTAACAGAAGAAGTGAGTGTAAGGGGAAGTGTGGGGTGGTTGAACATGATGACTCATTTTATTTTTCTCTTTATTTAAAAAAATTATTTATTTTTAATTACACAAGTACTATATGTATATATTCCCACAGTACGTAAGAATTCAAATACTAATTAGCTATTGCCTTATTCTGCTGTTACCCTACCTCCCGTTGGAATGGTGAGTTAACTTCCTCACCTTTTTAATGCTTTTACCAACACACACACACATCTATAACATGACCTACAGAAATAAAGTATTTCAAAATCATATGTCATGGCTGGTGAATATGCTGTTCAATAACTCACCTTTTTCACCTAGCTGTGTGCCCTAGGGATTCCTCCAGGCTTGTACATCTCTATGTTCCATTTAATGGCTGCACAGTAGCCCATAGAATGAATGTCCCACAGTTAAACCATTCACCTATTGATGGGCATTCAGATTACTTCCAAATTTCCCCCTGGAAATACAGGATATTTCAGTGTATACTTCTGAACATACCTCTTCCTGCACATTTCAAAGTGTTTCTTTAAGTGGATGCTGAGAAATAGAATCAGTTTTAATAGCTATTGCCAAATTGCTCTCTAAAAGGACTGTTGCATTATTCCCAGGATCACCAGTGTATTGGGACAAACGGTCTCTTGTCACTTTAATTTGCATTTCTTTGATTTTTAATGAGGTCGAGCACTTTTTAATCTGATTACCAGTCATTTTTTTTAAAGTAGGTTAAATTTTCATTTTACTTTTGAAGCAACAGTTGGGAAAACAGAGACCATCAGAAAACAGAGAAAGAAGTCCACCATAATTTTATGATAAAAACTAGGGTAATTTTTATGTATGATTTTCACCTTATATACTTTTTAAGAGGTGAACTTCTAGCATACAGGTAACCTTTATTTTTATTTATTTATTTATTTTTAATTGAAGTACAGTCAGTTACAATGTGTCAGTTTCTGGTGTACAGCACAATATCCTAGTCATGCGTGTACATACATATATTCATTTTCATATTTTCTTCATTAAAGGTTATTACAAGATATTGAACATAATTCCCTGTGCTACGCAGAAAAAACTTTTTTTAAAATCTATTCTTGTATATAGTAGCTAACATTTATAAATCTCAAACTCCCATATTTATCCCTCCTTCCCTTTCCCCATAACCATAAGATTGTTAACTATGTCTGCAAATCTGTTTCTGTTTTGTAGATGAGTTCATAATGTCCTCTTTTTTTTTTTAAGATTCAACATATGAGTGATATCATATGGTATTTTTCTTTCTCTTTCTGGCTTACTTCACTTACAATGATGATCTGTAGGTCCATTCATGTTGCTGCACATGGCATTATTTTTATTCTTTTTTATGGCTGATTAGTATTCCATTGTATAAATATACCACAACTTCTTTATCCAGTCATCTGTCGATGGACATTTAGGTTGCTTCCATGTCTTGGCTATTGTATATAGTGCTGCTATGAATATTGAGGGTGCATGTATCTTTTAGAATTAGAGTTCCCTCCAGATATATGCCAGGAGTGGGACTGCTGGATTATATGATAGGTCTATTTTTAGTTTTTTGAGGAATCTCCATACTGTTTTCTATAAGAGGGCTGCACCAAACTACAGTCCCACCAGCAGTGTAGGAGGGTTCCCTTTCCTCCACACCCTCTCCAGCATTTATCATTTGTGAGCTTCTGAATGATGGCCATTCTGACTGGTGTGTGAGGTGATACCTCACTGTAGTTTTGATTTGCATTTCTCTGATAATTAGTGATACTAAGCATTTTCTCATGTGCCTATTGGCTATTTGTATGTCTTTCTATTGCCTGGGTAGACTGCCCTAGGAGAACATTGCTAAGATTTATGTCAGAGACTGTTTTGTCTATGTTTTCTTCTAGGAGATTTATTCTGTCTTGTCTTATATTTAAATCTTTAATCCATTTTGAGTTTATTTTTGTGTATGGAGTGAGAGAGTAGTCTAACTTCATTGATTTACATGCTGCTATCCAGTTTTCCCACCACCACTTGCTGAAGAGACTGTCTTTTCTCCATTGCATATTCTTGCCTCCTTTGTCGAAGATTAATTGACCGTAGGTCTGTGGATTTATTTCTGGACTTTCTATTCTGTTCCACTGATCCATGTATCTGTTTTTATGCCAATACCCTGCTGTTTTAATTCCTGTAGCTCTGTAGTATTGTCTGAAGTCTGGGAGGGCTATTCCTCCAGTTTTGTTCCTTTTCTTCAGTATTGCTTTGGCAATCCTGGGTCTTTTGTGATTCTATATAAATTTTAGGATTGTTTGTTTTAGTTCTTTAAAAAATGTCCTGGATAATTTGATAGGGACCGCATTAAATCTGTAGATTGCCTTGGACAATATGGCCATTTTAATGATATTGATTCTTCCAATCCAAGAGCATGGGATATCTTTCCATTTCTTTAGGTCATCTTTAGTTTCCTTAATCAATGTTTTGTAGTTGTCCATCTATAAATCTTTCATCATCTTGGTCAGATTTATTCCTAAGTATTTTATTGTTTTGGATGCAATTTTAAAAGGGATTATTTCTTTACCTTCTTTTCCTGCTAATTCATTGTTAGTATAAATAAATGCAACTGATTTTTCATACAGGTAACTTTTAGCTTGCTTGCTTACTTAGCATGATCTCCTGGACATTGTTTGGTGGTTTGGCATAAAGTATAATTGTTTAAAACTGCCAGTTACTGTTGGCTAAATAGTGAAATATAATTAAAGCTAATGGTGATTAATTCAGGCTCTGTTCCAGGCTCAGGATTAAAGTCATGAACAAAATGGACCATAATCCCTGTCCACCCAGCCCTTACTTTTGGATGGGGAAGGACAGATGACTGATGAAGAAGCAAATAGAATATTGCAAGGTGATACACAAGTGAATGAGGCTGGAAGGGGCAGGTCACTGGGCTGTCTGGAAGGCTTACTTAGTCTTCTTGAGCAAAAATTTGAAGAAGGTGAAAGTGAGGCCACTTAGGAAGCAGCCTTCCAGCCAGAGGGCATGCTGAGGACACTGCTCTGGTGTGGGAATGTGCCCCTTTTGAAGACCAGTGTTGGGCCAATCTGGTTGGGAGCAAAGTGAGGAAGAGGGAGTGTCATGGCCTCATCAGCGAGATGCTGGAGGGTTTTGAGCAGAGGAGGGACATGGTATAACTCTTTAAATAGGACTCTTTAAATAGGACTCTGGGTGTTGTGGGGAGAATGGCTAAGGCGAGGAGCGGGGGGAGAGGGGGAAGAAAGGGAGCAGGGAGACCAGGAAATCCTTGGTTGATCCAGGAGAGAGGAGATGGTGGCTTGGAGCTGTGTGGCACCATGGAGGTGGGTAAGCAGCGGTCAGATTCTCCTACTTTAAGGCACAGATGACATGATTTTGTAATGAATGACCTTGACAATTGCCTGAGCCTGTAGAATGACACATTTTCCAGAAGTGAAATATGGAAGACCCTGGGAGAGCTGCTTTGGAGAGGAGAGCTTAAGAATTCAGTTTTTGAACACGAAAGATTTAAGATAGTCTTGGATATCTCAGTGGAGATGTTGACCAAGCAGTTAGATATACAGAGTTCAGAGGAGGAGGATGACATTTGTAAAAAGCATATGGGTGGAATTTTAAGCCCAAGGTTTTGGGATCTAGGGAAGAGGGTCAAAGATTGAGCTGTAAGAAGTTGGGGCCACGGGGAGGAACTACCAGAGGAGACTGAGATGTGTCCATGTTAACTCATTTACTTTACATAACAATGCTGTGAAGAAGATGCTGCCTTTTTCCCAGCTTACATGGGAGGAGACTGAGGCACAGAGCTGTTGAATAAGCTGCCAAACGTCACACAGTGAGTATGTGGTCAGTCTGCGGTTTGAACCAGGTGCCATACACAGCCTCTCTGCTATTGGCAGTTTCTGTAATTATTACAGGTGGGGAAAACTGAGTCTTAGGGATGAAATGACTTGCCCAAGGTGACAGAGCAGGAACATGAACTCAGATTCGTTGCTTCAAGAGCTCAGGCTCCTAGTCACTGTGCCACGCTGCCTCCTCAGAGGGAAAGTTTTGTTTTTTTTTAAGGATAGGAGCAAAAAGCCTTTCTCCCTCTCTCAGATCTCAGCCTTGGGCAGTCCCCTCCCCCTTACTCACGAGGTTTTCCTGGAGTTTCTCTGCAGATGGAGAGAGGGAGCCACCAGCCAGTCTCCGCCCCCATCTCCCCTCTTCTCCTCTCCTGGTTGGTTAGCGCTGTGCCAGGACAGAGGACGCAGTCGAACGTGCTCCTGACTTTGAGAAGCTCCGGTCTCTAGGGCGTCCCATGCCTGGCTCTGTGAGGCTGGGAGGAAGCGCCATCCCCTCTCAGGTGCCTCACCGGGAAGAGAGCGCACTGGGTGAGAGCAGCTGTTCCCGCGGGACCTTCAAATTGCCCCTGGTGGTCCTGGCACTCCCTTGATTAAGAAACCTTAGATAGGGTGACTTTTTTTTCCCCAATGTTCTCTTCTTTATGATTTTTTTAATTGAAGTATAGTTGATTTACAATGTTGTATTAGTTAAGATGACTTTTTAAATACTTCTTCACTTTGAAATGATTGCAGATGTACAGAATAATTACAATAAGACGACAAAGAATTCCTGCATATCCTTTTCCAGATTCTCCAACTGCTTATATTTTACCACATTTGCATTGTGTCCTTTCTCTCCTAGATAAATAGATCAGCCAATCAGTAGATTCTATATATAGAGAGAGATTGCTCTTTATCCCTAAATACTTCAGTGTGTGTTTCCAAAGAACACAGACATTGTTTTACATAATCACAGCACAGGAAATAAACATTGTACAGCACTATAGTTTATAGATCTTATATTTCACCAGTTTTCCCAATGATGGCCTTTCTAGCCAAAAAAATTGAAAAAAATTAAATGTAGAGTTACCATGTGACCCAGCAATTCTGCTTCTGGGTATATACCCAAAAGAATTGAGAGGAAGGACTTGACCAGCTACCTGTACAACATGTTCTCAGCAGCATTATTCAGGTTAGCCAAAAGGTGGAAATGACCTGAACGTCCATCAGTGGGTGACTGGATAAGGAAAATGTGGTCCATACATACAATGGAATATTATTGAGGCTTAAAAAAAAGGAGATCCTGTCACATGCTACAACATGGGTGAACCTTGAGGATTTTATGCTACGAAAGTAAACCAGACAGAAAAGGACAAATACTATATGATGCCACCTCAGTGAGGCATAGAGAATAGTCAGATTCATAGAGAATGAAAGCAGGATGGTGGTTACCAGGAGCCAGAGGGATGGTGAGTTATTGTTTGATGGGGACAGTTTCAGTTTGGGAAGATGAGAAAGTGCTGGAAATGGATGGTGGTGAATGTACTTAATGCTGCTGAATTGTACACTTAAAAATGGTTAAAATGGTAAATTATGTTATGTATATCTTACCACAATAAAAAAAAGTCTAGATCAGCATCTAATCCAAGATCATACATTACATTTAGCATCCAACATTTTTATTGGCTCTTTGAATTAATATCTATTTACTCCCTTTACTCATTCTGCCACTTTTTGACTGTGGAACCCTGGGTCGGTTACTTAACCATGCTATGCCTCAACTTCTGTATTTGCAAAGTGAGTAATAAATGGGCCTAGAGATCTACAAGGAATAAATGCTAATGTATGTAACAGGCTTAGAACAATCCCTAGGTTTAAATGAAATCTTTATATTTTCAGGCAATGAATCCTTTGTTATATGTGTTGCAAGTAGCCTCTCACTTGCCTTTAATTGCGTTTGTGATTTCTTTGGTCACACAAAAGTTTTAGACTTTCATGGAGTTTAAAACTTGTATCTTAGATTTTAATCAACTTGGAATGTGTTGTCCGTGGTAGTGGGAGACAGACACTAGGGTAATTTTTTCCTCACTGGCTCGTGGATTGTCTCAGTCCATGTGTTTACTGATGATCTCTCCTTTCCCCTGATTTGAAACACTGTCCTTATCATATATTAAATTCCCATTTGCACATCCTGTCTGTCTGTGGATACAGTTTTATCGGTTGATCTTTGTCTCGTTGTCCTGTGCTGACTCAGCGTGCTGATTTTGCTCTGCGTGATACACTTTGATGTCTGAAAGGGCAAGCCCCAGGGGACTTCAGACACCACTGAAAGGGGTGGGGGGAGGTTCAACTTTAGCACCTTCAGCACCCCGCTCCCCAGGCTTTTCCCATTTCACTCCTCTGCCCTCAACCTTCAGTGGCTTCCCCTGTCCTCCACAAAGTCTGCTCCCAAGATACTGTCCATCCTGGGATGCAAGTGACTGATAACAGACTTTAATACTTTTTAGTGTGAAATATTTTAAATGTTCTGATAAAAGTAGAAAATAATAAAATGAGCATCTAGTTTGTTTACAGAATAAACATCTATACTCCCGTGTTTATTAATCTTTAACCCTGTGCCATCTTTGTTTCAGCTTTTTAAAATAAGAAATAAATTATAGCAGTTATGGTGGAGACCCAAAGCTACTCTCGTGAATTCCATGTTCATCATTCCCATGTGTACAGATTTCCCACTTTCCCCACCTCTTTGTGTTCAATGACCTTTGCAGGAGGGGCCATCTTACGCCCAGAGGACTTGTTTAGAGAATTTTCCAGGCAGTAGCTCAGAAAAGGCAAAGGGGAGGCAGGAGGTGGTGGCTGCAGCTGAAGAAGAAAGAAGACAGCTTTGGCAGCAGGATCCCAGCAGCGGGGCAGGAGCTTTGAACAGGGAAGGGAAGGCTCCCAGGGGCTTTTAGGGCCAGGGAAGAAACACTCTTCCCAGTGGAGGTGATTCAGGCAGCAGCAGGGAGAGGATATGACTGGGGGTTGGAGGTGAGAAGCCCGCAGATCCAGTGGGTACAGATTCCTAGGAGAAGTGCTGCTTAATTCCTCCCCTGGGGGTCAGGAAAGCTGTGCACAGCTGGACCACAGCCCCTCCTCCAACAACTTTGCCTGCGGCCATGTCTGTATCTAGTCCTGTCTGGGTCTCAGGTGGATTTCTGCAGACTTTACCATCTCATTTGCTTTCCTACACACGCATCTGCCCTCTGCTCTCTGTCCCATGCTCCACTTCCATCTCTGCCTCCACCACCAGTGGAAATGCTGCCCAAGGCATAAGAAGATGAGGCAGAAATGCCGTGGCTTCTCCCTTCTTCCTGTCTCCCATTGGCCCAACCATGCTGGAAACCAGCTGAGTCTGCAGGGTTCAGCCCCTCTGCGATGCAGAGCAGAGGTGGGCAAGAAGTGTATCTGAGGGCTGACTCTCGTGGGACTGGTACCTTGCCTTTGCCAGTTCTTTGAAGCTGAGCTGTGCTGTCCAGTATGGCAGCCAGTAGCCACATGTGGCACTTGAGCACTTGAAATTAACGTATGCTCTACACGGATTTCAAAAATCTAGTATGGAGAGAAGTATGTAAAATAGCTCATTGATCATTTGTATATTAATTACCTATTGAGATAAATATATTGAGATAAATGTAATATATTATTAAATTTAATTTTACCTTTTCTTTTTTCCTTCTTTAAATCTAGCTACTGGATCATTTAAAATTACGTCTGTGGCTCCTATTTGTTGGCTAGTGCTGCTTAAGGGTATACTTGTACCAGCCTAGATCATTGGTATTGTAACAAAATGCCTTTCCTATACAAAGGTCATGCCCTTGACACACAGCCTGGAGGGTCTGTCTAGCCAAGGTGTTACAAATCTGGGACTGTGATGGCCTCGAGCCATCCACACTCACTGACATTTCTGACCAAGTGTGTCAAACAGGAAGGTTGGGCTCCTCTGCTTTTTAGGAATCATACAGGGTGTAGGTCAAGGTCAATGTTCAACATTAGCCAGAGAGCCTAGCTAACGTTTAATACGATGCTAAAGGCCCTACCGTACGTCTAGATAGCACATTGCAGGGGAAGAGCCGTACTGTTACTACTACTTTCTGTATAGATTTTTTATGGTTCACCAAGGTCCTTCATTTCACCCTTGCAGAGTTGCACAGCCTTACTGTCCCCATTTTATAGAGGACGAAATGAAGCCTGAGAGAGCACATGGATTTTTAGTGGCTCTTACACTTCTGATGTATCACTTGAGGGGCTTGTCAAAATGGAGAATACAGACTCTGCCGTCAGAGAGTAATTCAGTGGGTGGAGGGTGGGGCCCAGGGACCCTGTGTGGCTGGCTTTGGGGACTGTCACGCAGGTGGTTGTGAGACTGTACTTTGGGGGCCCTGAGCTCTCGTGAGATCAATGGTGGGACTGGGCTTGAGCTGGGCTTCTGATGGCCAGTGTGGGGCTCTGCCCCAATGCCATGCTGTCCTGAATGTCCACAGGTCCACCGTCGTTTGTTGCTAGGTGCACGGGATGATCCACACATGCATGCCTGGCCTCCAGCTCTGGCCTTGACCCTGTAGGGGGTCTAGTGTGGCTGAGGAATAGTCAGGAGGTCAAACATGGTGCTGTTTTCTCAAATCTCATAATTATCCTATGTGGTGTCTGGTTGGCCTTGGAACGTAGCGGAATGTTCATGACGTTAGATGAAGGGAGATGGGTTTGCCTGCCATACGCATATACCAAAGGGTCACCTCCATGTGGAATTTGAAGTTGCCAACTTGGACCTGCTGGTAGAGAAAGATTTGTCTTTGAAAGTGACTGAGCAAGATTTCATACCAGCTGTACTGCAGAAGGATGGGACCATTCCTAGGGGGCCAGGGCAGAGTGAGGATGAGCCTGTGTGTCCTGCCATCGCTGACCACCCCTTTCTCCCCTGCAGTGGATGGTGGACTGCAGCGAGCAGCTGGACAGCAGCTGTTCCTTCTCCCGAGGACGAGCCCCCTCGCAGCAGGTAGGGAGCCAGCTCCATCCGGGGGTTTTCATGGTCTTGTCTGTCTGGGTTCCTGGGCTGCCCACCATGGTGCTCCTGAGAAGGTGGTGATGTGGAAAGAGTAGGAAACAGGAGAGGGGAGGGTGCTGTCTGCACTCTGGAAAGTTCTCCCTGAATACCCAGCCACAGTGAAGCTCTCCCTCCCCAGAACACATAGATTCGTAAGATTTATTTTCAGTAGCAACATAATTTATAATAACAAACATCCGCAAACAGCTAATGGTCCGTTGAGAGGGGAATGGATAAATGATACATGATATATCCTTACTGTGGAATATACACAACAGTCAAACGCATGAACTAGAGGTTCGCACATCAACATTGATGGCGGATCCTGCAAATAAGGGGACCCCTAGGATTTTGGTGCTGGTGAGGCCACTTTGGAGATCACTTCTGCTCCAGGTTTACAGAGGACCTGGAGGGGCAGGCTGAGGGGGTGAGGTGTCAGGTACCTGTCCACTTCCCCGGCCAACCAGCTTCCTGGGACCAGAAAGCCTGGGCTGCTTGCCTGTGAGATCCCAAGGGGCCCCCTGTGCATCATGTGGCCGGGAGGGAAGGAGGCAGCTGCTCTTTGAGAGCCATCCCTGGTGACCCCCAGGTCCCGCACACCCTCTGGCTGTCCAGCTGTTCTTGCTGATGCCTCATCCTGACCTGTGGGAGGTGGTGGGATCAGAGGCTGGAAAAAACCATCTATCTCCAAGCCCCAGCCCAGCCTCACCCTACACCTGTCCAGAGAGATGAGGGAGGCTCTGTGGGCTCCTGCAGTAACTTGCTCCCAGTCCCAAAGCAGCTGCGTGAACACATTGCCCAGGCCCACTTGCTTGTGTCAGCTTCAGTCCCGTGATGCTGATGAGAGCAGCTCTTCTGTACTCTGTCCTGAGAGCAGGTGGTCAGTGGCCTCGGTGTGGCTCTTTCTTAGGCTGTAGGGCTTTGCTGTACCGTGGGGCGGGAGGACAGCGGCCCTGGGTCGTTCTCCCACGTGACAAGATGCTCATTTGTGTGTGTGTGTGTGTGTGTCTCATTGATTCTAAGTAGGAGGCCTCGATAAAGCCAGGGTGGGGCGGGGCAGGAGACCCAGGTTTCTCCTTTTCGCTCTGCCATGCCACAAACTGGGTGGCAATTCTCAGCTTCCTCATATAAACACCAGGAGACCTGATGGCCTCTGAGAGTTCTTCTAGCTTCTCCATGCTGTTTGTAGATGAGGAAGCTGGGTCCATGGAGCTGTGATGACGTGACCAAGCTGGGACTTGAACCCAGGTCTGTCGCCTGCCCCATCCCCTCGCTGGCCCTTTACCTTGCTTACTATAGCAGGTAGCCTTCTATGGAGGCCTTTGGTCCCCATCACCAGACTGCTGGTCCTTGCTCCGGGACCCCATTTGTACCCCCTGAACCCCTCCAGCCCTTGGCCTAGGACCTGGCACATGAGGGGCACCGTCTCCAGTGTCTGCCGATTGTCTGGGATTTCCTACATCAAGATTCCCTTAACTCTTCAGCGGCAAAGGTGGCTTGGATTTGGGAATTCAAGAACTGGAGAGAGAGGGCTTCAGGGAAGGGCTGAAGTTCTCAGACTGAGGACCTAAGAGGCTTTACCAGTGAGAGACTAAAAAACCAGCTGTTTGTTATTTAGTAGGTGTCTGATTCTGGAATCTTCCAGAGTCTACCTTCTTCTCTCTCTCCTTTGCCTCCATTTTTGGGCCCCCTCTCCCTGCTTTTTCCCTCTGGTCCCATTCTCCCATCTCTCCGGACAGGCTTCCCAGGGAGTGGGAATGGCGTGTCCTCCCACTTGCCCCTCATCTGCCTCCCTCCCTCTGGGTTGTCCTTTCACAGATGCCTTTACCCCTGGAGGAGGGTGGGTGGGGAGTTGGCCAGGGCTGGGGGCTTGCGGGAAGGGGTACCCTGGCACCGTGAGGACCAGCCGACCCCCATTCCCACCTTGAGAAGCAGCTGAGCAGTCAGCTTGGGATAAGCAGGGGATGAATGAAATGCACCTGAATTTCAAGAACTTGTAAAAGGCTCACATTGGATCCTTTCTTGGGAGGTAGAACTGAGACCCAGGTCGGTTACAGGGGACAAGCCCCAGGAAGGTGGAGATGGGCTCTCAGAATATAAACCCGCCTTACTTCCCTGACATGCCAGGAGCACGAGCATTCTTAGTAGGGGTCTCCTGAAGGCCGTGGGGCCATGGGCACTCCCACCGCCCCCATGTAGAGTCTCTCTGGTCATCTCAGCCGGAGGAAGGGGGAGACACCTGCTTCCAAGAAGCAAAGGAGTGGGCAGGGTGCCGCATGAGCAGCCGGCCTCAGCCCCACGTGCCGCGTGCCGCGTGGGTTAGGGGTGCAGACTCTGCGGTGTCCACGTGCGGCGAGCCGGCGGGGCTAAGAGGGAGGGCTGCCCCGCCTGAGTCCCGGTGTGGCGGCGCCCCTGTGCTGTGCGGGGCTGCTGGAGGCCGAGGCAACTCAGCCAGTCCTAGAGTTCAGGGTATTTGCAGAGGGATTTTTCATAGATTCCTCAGCCGGGGGATGTTTGTAGAGGCCTGGAGCATAGCTTCTGCCTTCAGGGGCCTTACCTCTTAGAAGGACAGGATAACGTGTGAAAGAAGGCCCAGTGCAGGGCAGGAGATGCAGGGTCCAAAGGGTGGCCAGATCTCTGGTGACCCAGAGCTGAGCTGGGGCAGGCCGAGCAGGGGGGGTGGCACCAAGCAGGGGAGGTGGCACTGAGCGGGACCTTCTGGATGGACTTGGACACTCTACACTGCACTGCATGGGGAGGCAGGAGCTGGATTGAAACGAAGTCTCCTGAGGTCAGGAGAACCTTGCTCGGTGATAAAAAGCCCGATTTTTAGACATTAGTGACTCAGTTAATTAGCATACAAACAATGAAGTGCTGTGGACAAGTCTCTTTCTTGCTACAACCTGGGTGAGTACTCAGGCTGGCACAGTAGCTCAGCCATGTTGGGACAGCCTGCTTCCTTCTCTGCTCTGCCTCTCTAGGGTGTGGCCTTTGTCCCGTGGCCCCGTAGCTCAGGTCCACATCCACACTCCTGACAGTGGGAGCATCCTGGACCTCTTCCCCGGGAGCCTCGGGCGTCCCCTCATGAAGCAGCATCTTCTGGCGCCCTCTGGTGGAGGGATCAAAGCTGGCCAACCTCCCTTAAGTGACCGCATCGTTAAGGAAAGCCCTAGAACCGGCGTGCTGCAGCTGTCCCTGCCCACCCGCCCTGCAGTGGCCCTGACGGCGGGGAGAGCCAGAGAGCTGCCAGCTGAGGAGAGCTTCTTGCTGGACAGCTCTGACGGGAGGCTGCTGCCTGGACATCCAGCAAGGGCCCCTTCATCCTGGTCCACCACATGTAGGGGCAGTGGACTGGCTTGTAGGGCCATGAGCACACCCACTGCCCCTGACTGCACCCTCTCAACCAGGCAGACACCCTCACGCTGATTCATGGGGGGACCGGGATGTTCCACATGTACATCTGCCTGTCCGGCTGGTCGTCAGCCGTGAGCTGGGCGCTAGGGCTGCTTCTACATCCCTGCCCGCCCCTAGCCTAAGGCCTTGCACACAGTGGGTGCTCAGTCACGACCCCTGAGTTGGCTCGGACCTGGTCCAGGCAGACGTTCCCTAGCGGACCCTGTTCTTCTGGCCACACCAACTTGGCTGAGCTTTCGGGGGTCACTGAGATAATGGGGCAGCTCTGCTACCCCATCCTCCCCCTGGGGGAGAATTTCAGGGGGAAACAGGCTAGACTGAGACTGGGGTGGCTGGCTGCTCTAGCAGTTTCCCTGACTACCCCACCTTGGCCACGTGTGCCCAGGGCAGTGGGGCCGGCAGGAGGGTGCTGAGGTGCTCAATTCTGCCCAGGAAACCGTGTGGTGGGTCACAGACCATGCGCCAAATGAGAGACCAGGTGCAGACCCATCTGGGGAGCAGTCATGCACTGGGATTATTTATTTTGTTATTTTAATTAATGTAAAAAAAAAAGAAAAATCTTCTCTGAACCCTTTCAGAGGCACAAAGTTAGGGTAACCCCAGATAGAATCCCATGAGCTGGGAAGAAGGGGGCCCAGAGAGTCCAGAACAAAAAAATCCAGGCTCCACATAGCCCTGAAGAGGCCTGTCCAACTGCCAGCAATCAGGACTCAGCTGTATTTAGGATTGTTTGGTGTCCTGGCAGCCTCTTTCCAAGAGAGCTTGTCCATCACCTTGTCATTTACCTAGGAGGCTGAAATACAGTTTCCACCTTTCCATTGTAACGGGAAGCTCATGGAGATGATGTAGAAGAAAGTGCCTGAAACAAGAGAGTGCAGCCCGGTGCATTTAGAAAATGTCTCCAGGCACCAGCAGGGGGTTTAGCATCCAGGGAAGGAAGCCAGAGGCGTGTGAAAGGTTGTGTGGAGTCTGCCACAAATAGCTCTTCTCCATCTGCACAGCAGTGCCAAGGAAATGAAATTAATGTGCACAACAGCAGCAGGGCCTCTAATTAGACCTTGAGAAGGACTTCCTGACTGAAGGACTTGTTGGCCCATAGTGTTGGCTGTTGAGCGAGTGATGTAATCTCTGCTGGGAACCTGGTGAGCACACCTCCTCACCAGACAGATCGTGTGGAGCCCTGAGAAAGGGAGGCATGTGCCAGAAATGATGTCCTGAGTCCTGGCTGACAGCCTGTGATCCCGCACTCCCTGGAGGGAGGAGAGAAGGCCACTCCCGTGTTCCACCATGATGCCAGTAGCACATCAGAGCATCAGGTGGAAAGAGCCTTATCCCAGGTGTCAGGAGAACCAGATGTTGACCCACGTGTGGCACACACTCCAGTCTCCTCTGAAGAACGGGGTTTGGGCTCCACAGACTTCTCTGAGCCTCTCTGGAAACCTCTTACACTATTTACATTCTGTGTCTCCATGAAATGGGACCAAATAGCTGCTAATAGCAGTAGCAGGTCTGGATTTTCCTATTTCTCTACTGTTCCCCACACCTACCTTGATACCTGTGGCATCCTGCAGGTTAGGGATACCCTGGGAGTCACCGCTGACTCGGACCCAGGAGATGACAGGTAGCAGGTGGAGGTGAATCATAAGTGCACTGTTTACCCCTCTCGTACCTCTTTACCTCTGGAAAAGGGTAGAAGGAGCTTTCTGCCAGTCATCTTGCTGCCCTCCAGGAATTATAGTATCTGATTCAGAGCCAATGTAAAAACTCATTAGTGCAAAAGATATCTTAGTCAGAGTGCCTAGATTTTTAATCAGCTTCTACAGATATTTAAGAAATATTATATTTCTGTTCAGGCAGCATTTATTGAGCGCCTGCTGTGAACCTGGCTCACATCTGAGCTGGAGCCTTTGGGCTCACTACCTGTTTGTAGGGGTGGAGGCTAGTTAACATGAAACAGGCCGAAGGCACACACAGTAAGTGCCCCCAAAGGGACGTCCTGAGCTCAGACACTGCAGTCATTCCAAAGAGTGGTCCTGTTGGTCTCTGTGGATAGGGAGATGTCTTGCAGGACATGAGATTTGATCTGTGCCTTCAGGAATGGGTAGGATGTCTTCCCGGGTGGAGGGGAAGAGAGAAAAGGATGAAGAGAGAAGAAACGGCATTGGCAGAGACTTGAAATTGGCCATAACGTTGGGGTGTGCCAGAGGCAGGAGAGAGCACAGCGGGAGTAGCTGGTCAGTGCTGGATGTTACCAGGGTGGTGGGGGATGAGGGTGGTGAGACCAGAGGTGTCTGTGTGCCATGCTGAGATGCTGGAACTGCTGTCCCACCCCACCCATTTGTGCACCTTGTCCATCTTATATTTCCTCTGGTGTTCCATACAGGGGAAGTCTGCCCTCTGTATCAGTCAGGATAGCCTGGGAAATGCTGTGGTAACAAACAGCCCTGAATCTCAGTAACTTTAAACCATCCATTCAGGACCCAGCTTGGCAGAGCAGGTGCCATTTTCACCAGTCGTCATGACAGGGAACAGACCACCGGAGGGGCTTGTGTTGGCAGTTCAACGCTCCAGCCTAGATGTAACGCATGTCACTTCCACTCTTAGCTGGTTGTCCACAACTAGTCACACAGCCCCACCCAACCATAAACACACTGAAAAGTATAATCCTACCATTTGCCTGGAACAGGGAAACCAGAACTATTTGGTGACTGGCTAGAATGACTGTCACATGCCCCACCTCTACTGGAAACTCAGCAGCGGCTGTGGCTGACTTCTTCCCCCCTTATCTCCTTCAGATCCAGAGCTAGGCAGGTCTCCAGTGAACCCTAAGGATGTGGACTTTCAGGATGACAAGAAGCTCAGAGGTCCCCTGATCCAACCCCTACCCTGCAGTGCAGGATCCCCCTCAGGACGTGTCCAGAAATGGAGAGCTCACTGCTTCCAGAGGCGTCTCAGAGCATTGTGGGGCAGCTCCACTGAGAACAGCATCTTTCTTTGATTCAGTCCAAACCACCTCCTCGAAACTCCAGCTAATGGTTTCAGTTTTGTTGCATGGCTATTTAGCTTCTTCCCCAGCAAGTCTGCTTTTAAAGCTAAACATCCTCATTCCTGCAGCCGTTTCCTTTTGCCAGGGTTCACTCATTCCTTTGTTTGTTTATTTGTTCTTTCATCCATTGATCCAGTCAGCACGTTATCACTGAGGGCCACCTGTGTGCCAGGCACAGGCATGGTGCTGGGAAGCTGGTGTTGGGACATGGAAGGAGACGGGTGTAGTCTCTGTTTACATGGAGAGCAGACTGGGGAGAATGGGCATTTAAACCACAGACTAAGAAGTCTGGGACATGACACGGTGGTTCCCAGGTCCTGCTGCATCCTGGGTTGCTCCTCTGGGAGCACCAAAAGTATGGCTGCATTTCCTCTTAACAAGCCTCCTAGAATGGACCACGCTGTGATCTTGTACCTCCGCTGCTCCCAGCATGTGGGCATCTCTCTTCCAGAAGATGCCGTCTATCCCCATCCCTGAAGTGACTTCTGGCTCCAGCTCACCTGGAGGAACCCAGGATACAACACTTACCAAACACTATTGACGACTGACTTTTACAGGAACAGACAGCAACCATTCATTGAGCTCCCACTGTAAACAGCATGAGCTGTGTGGCCTGGGCTCTGTCCTCAGAGTATCTAGAATCTGCTTAGAGAAAGAAGACTTTCTCGAGTGGAAAAGCAACAGTTCAGAGCAAAGTGAGAATACGCGGAGGGAGTGGAGCTGGTGTCTGCAGGGCAGCTTGCGCCTGTAGAGGAGGTCAGATGCACGGGCGTGAGTGGGGAGGAGCCATGCTGTCATGGTAATGGCATCGGACTGGAGCAAGGAGACAGGAGTCCCAGCCTCTGTACCTCCGACTTACTGTTTCATCGCTGGTGAGATACATCATCTTGCTGCAGCCTCAGTTTCCTCTCTGCAAAACTACACTTAAAGTCATCAAAATGTTTTGTTAAAATACAGACATGGATTTCTGATTCTGGAAAGATGGAGTAGATGTTCTTTCCTACATTCCTTCTGCTAAGTGCAGTTAAGCCCTGGACATTCTATATAAAACAAACATAAGATTCTGAAAGGTGGAGAGAAGGCAGACCAGCTAGGGACCTTGGGTCTTGAGCATTGACACAGGAGTGATCTCTCTGGGTTTTCTTTTTGCTCCCTGTATCCCAGACTTGGAGCTGAAGAAGTAGGTAGCCAGGAAATGCCAATGGACACAGGTTTTTTTTTTAATGAAAGTCCTGGTAAAAGCCTACTCTAAGTGTGGGTCCAGGAGAATGACAACCTAGCAAGATAGAAACTTTTAGACAGTAGCTGCTCTACTCCAGCCAAACAGCACAGACAAAAACTGTGGCCCCTTCCCCACCCGCACCAGCAAAGAACCAGTGGGAGCCTGGATTTCCAACCCACTCTGGGCTGTAGTGAGGCCCCCTAACCCCCTCACCAGGGTGGTGTCTGAGAAGGCCAAGTAGGAAGCTGTGACTTTTGTCCCTGCTGGCTGGCAGGAAGCCCCCTGCCTCCCTCCTCACCATGTGGGGGACATGGACTCCCACCGGGGTGGAGGTGCCCCTCTCCTCCCTGCTGGGATGTGTTAGAGGAGGTTCTAAAAAAGAGCTGGGACTTCCACTGTTGCCCAGTGGTAATGAGGCCACCCCTACAGCAAGGTTAGTGGGGACGAGGTGGAGTCCTGAAAGTCCCACCTCCACCCAGCTGTACAACAGGTGCCTCCTGGGCTTCTGCCTCCACTGCACTAGTGAGGCCGTGCCCCTTCTTTCCCCTGCCAGAGCAGTATCACAGAGAGCCAGTCAAAACAGAAGATTTAAATCAGAGATTCAGAGTCTCATTACACAACAATTTGACTGTTACATAACAATCAAAAATCATTTGCATACTAAGAACTGGGAAGACTTCAAACCAAATGAATAAAGACAATCAATAGATCAACACTGAGATGTGAAATTGGACTTTATAAAAATTAAAAATTTTTGCTCTGAGGAAACCCCTGTTTAGAGCAGAAAGGGACAAATCACAAAGAGGGAGAAGATTTTGCAAGACAGATACCTGACAGAGGACAGGCATCGGGAGTATATAAAGAACTCTCAAAACTCAGCATTAAAAACAGAGCAATTAGAAAATGGACAAAATACATAAAGAGACATTTTTCACTAAAGAGGATGTAGATGTGGCAAATAAGCACACGAGGAGATGTCCATCATTAGTTGTTAGGAAAATGCAAATTAAAGCTACAACGAGGTATCTCTATATACCTATCAGAATGGCTAAAATTTTTTTAAAACTAGCGACAACATCGAACGTTGGTGAAGATACAGAGAAATTGGGTGACTCATACATAACTGGTGGGGATGTTAAGTGGTACAGCCATTCTGGAAAACAGCTTGGCAATTTCTTACAAAACTAAACCTACAGCTACCATATGATCCCTCAGCTACACTCCTGGGTGCTTTATCCCAGGGAAATGAAAACTTACGTTCACACAAAACCCTGTACTCAATTGTCTATAGTAGCTTTATTCGTAATAGCCAAAAACTGGAAACAATTCAGATGTCCTTCAGCAGGTGAATGGTTAAATAAGTTATGGCCCTCAGCAGTAAAAAGGAATCAACGGTCCACACGTGCAGCAGCCTGGGTGAATTTCCAGGGAACTAGGCGGGGTGAAAAAGGCCAGCCCCCCAACGTTGCATACTCTGTGATTCCACCTATGTAGCATTCTTGCAATGACAAGGTAATAGAAAGGGGGAGCAGGTTAGTAGTTTCGAGGGATTGGAGAAGGGGGGCGGGATGAAGGGGGTGTGGGTACAGAAGCACAGTAGGGGGTATCCTTGTGCCGATGAACGGTATCGACGACCATACCCTGGATGTGACAGTAACTATGCACCTTTATGTTTCCCTGTGGGGGAAACTGGGTAAAGGATACATGGAATCACTATTGTTTTTTACAACCAGATGTGAATTTACAATTATCTAAAATCAAAGTTCAGTTTTAAAAATACAGAACCCCTCGTTTCATCACAATCTTTCAAGGAAATCTCATGTAGAAAATCAAAAGGGGCAGCGGAAGGAACCCACCTGCCTTCTCCCTGACTCTACTCACCTCGTCACTCTGGGAGCATCTCTGCAGAATTCCAAGGTCAACCCTAGACCAGGCAATCTCTCAGCCCCTTTCCTCCCTGGCTTTCTGTGGTTCTGAGTCTGGTGCTGGCAGGAAGGGAGATATCTCCAGGGACTGGGGAGTCCCAAGAAGTCCTCCTAGTGAGAAGCCTTGGAGGAAGGGCTCCTTTCTCTGCACAGAGGCATGGGGCAGAGAGGGGGACCGGGGCCGGTGGGTGGGCCCTCATTATTTCAGCAGATACTGGGCAGGCAGCCAGCCAGAAGTCCAGGACAGGTGCTAATAATATTGCCATTTAAATCCTAAGGCTTGAGGGGAGGGCATAGCTCAAGTAGTAGAGCACATGCTTAACATGCACGAGGTCCTGAGTTCAATCCCCAGTACTTCCTCTAAAAATAAATAACTAAATAAATGTAATTACCCCCTCCACCAAATAATAAGTCCTAAGGCTTGATTAATTACCTGAGGGTGGATAAATATACTTGGTCACAGGTTTTAGTCATTATCTCCCACTCTTCCGTGGCCTTTTGTGTTTTAATTCAAAGACAGTTGAAGGTATAGAGAGAATGGACTGGCTGGACAGACAGGAAAGTTGCCTGGTAAAAGAATTGGCCTTTCCTGCTCCTGATCTCAGATTTGGTGCCACCCAGGAGACTCTCTGCTGGTCTCTGCTCAGCTGTTCTCCTGCCTCAGGCTTTTCTATTTTAGGGGGATTAAAATATTGGGGGTCCATCACTGTCTTTCCCACCAGCAAGCAGGAGTGCTGTCCTTGGTGCTGAAAACACGCGCACATGCGCGTGTGGGTTCCAAGACAAGACTGTTTATTTTTGGGTCCTGCCCTGCCCCACCACCTCCATCTGCACTTGGCCCCTCACTTCCTCTCTTACTCAAGCAAACCCAAGTCACCCTCAAAGTCTGGTTCAGTTTGGATCTGAGAGGCGTTTCAGACCTGGGCTGCAGGAAGCCCCTGTTTTGGCCCAGGAGATGCCTTTGGAGTCCTTTGGTCTCCAAACAATCTGTGTAATGTAAAAAACTCTCCCAGTGTCTTGTGCTCCACCTGCTGCCCCCACCCCGACTCGGGAATGGCCAATCTAGTCCAATGCTAGTTGTACAAAAGGAGCAGTGTGGGTCCGAGGAGCCAGAGCTACCCTCCTGGGGCCCAGGAGGCAGCTTGCAAACCTAGCGTCCTGCTTTCCCCACTTTCGGTCCATCCCTGTTGCTACTTGCAGGAAGTTTCCCCTGGAGTCCAGAGCCGCAGTTGGAGCCCCTAGCGTGGATGGCATGCAGCATGTCACATGGTGCTTAATTACGTGTTGTTATCTATTGTTCTTTCCTTTTCTGTGACTCTCCAGCTAGGTGGTAAGACCTACGTGGGCAGGGATGATCTCCTCAGACTTCAGGTGACCAAACAGTGCCTAGTGCTGTGTTAATCCACTAATGTGAGTAATAGACTGGGGCTGGAGGCAGGGGACTTGGGAGGGTGTCTTTGGAGAGGAAGGAGAGAAATCTTGTCCACCTTTTAGAGGCGTGGCCCTACTTGTCAGCTCTCCTGGGAGTCCTGTGTCTGTGGGGTTTGCTTGCTGTTGGCCCTCGTGATAGATGGAATCTATGGAAGAACATTTTACACCAAGAAGGAAAGTGGACTGGGATTCTGAGCCTTCTGAGGAGCAGGGACTGCACTGCCCTCGTCTGGTGCCCAGGCTGGGCCTTGTGGACCTGATGACCAGCAGCTGGCCCTAGTGCTGCAGTCCCAGAGTTTCAGGCCCTAGTCTCTGCAGATCCCTGCTGTTGCAGGCCCCCATCTCAGTCTGGTCAGCTCTGGTGCAAATCACAGCAGCAGACATGCTGGAAAAACCTAGACTGACATGCCCAGACATTCTCCAGTTGGAACTTCACCTGTGACCACCCCGATAATGGGGGGGGGGTCCTCCTGCTGCCCCCTGCCCTATTCTGTTAGATTCTGCCTTATTTCTAAACCCTTGCAGCCTAGAATTGTCCACACACACCTACTAGTGCACATGCACAAGCAGAAATTACTCTGCACTTGTATATTAATGAAGAAAAGCAGCGGTATAGAAGGAGGTTTCTTTTTTCCACTGCACCTGACTTGGCATGTTCTACTAGACAGTGACTCACACCCATCTTGTTTCATTCACTCATGCATGGAGCCTCCCCTCTTCCCTACACATTCCAGCTCACACCCTTACATTACGTCTTTCCCTCACTATAAGAGATTTACTCCCTGCACCAGCGCTGCCTTCCTAAGAGATGGACTCAGAGAATGCAAATGTTCATAGGGATGTGGATGTGTCCCTGCATTGTGGGAAACTCCACAGTGGGGTCAGAAGTTATTTAAATAATATAACTGCATAGTGCAGTGGTTAAGAGCATAAACTCCGGTCCATACTGTATGCGTTCCCATCCTGGGAACTAGCTCTAATGAATGTGGGCAAGTTCTCTGAGCCTCAGTTTCCTCATCAGTGAAATGGGGATGGTGATGACATCTGCCTTGTAGGGCTGTGACAGGTGTAAAGTGCACAGACAGTGCTTGGAGTGCAGTGAGTGCTGCGTCAGTGTTTGCTGTTGTCATCAACCGGGGTCTGTCCTCCCCTGAGCTGGGGTGGCTGTGCACCCAGTGCAGCCCTTTCAGAGGCAGCTTCAATCTCCCTGCCCGTGGCCAGGCCATTTCCATTTCTTTTTCTACATGATTTAAAGTGCTCATTATCCCTT
Source organism: Vicugna pacos (assembly GCF_048564905.1). Taxonomy (NCBI): domain Eukaryota; kingdom Metazoa; phylum Chordata; class Mammalia; order Artiodactyla; family Camelidae; genus Vicugna; species Vicugna pacos. Next base: position 1,134,585 of record NC_133015.1, read on the forward strand.
TGTGATCTGTTCTGAGAACAGCACGATTCACCCTGGCATGGGGCCTCCTAATTGCCAATAAAAGGGGCTGTTGTGAAGGATTCAGCAGCGTTTAAGTGCTAAAAAGACGATCCACTGAAAAGGATGATTGTTTTTAACAAGGCTTCTTGGAACCTTGGCATTGCCACAACCTGGGGGTGCAGGGGCTAGGTGACCTCAGGGCCAGTGAAGGGGTGCGACTCAGAAGAAAGCTTATGGTCACCAGGGGCAACTGTGGAATTGCAAACTGGAGAATGTTATTGAAGAAGATAGTGAGGGTTTGTAGAGAGCTCTCAGTGAGTCCTTCCAAAAAAAAAAAATTAATGAATGATGCTGGGTCCCAAGGCTAGGATTGGTGGAGGGACCCAACAAAAAAGTAAAGCCAGAGCTACTACCATCAAGGGGATGGCAGACTAATTGGGGAACAGGGTTAACATAGAGAGCTTTAGATGACTGTTTTCCAGTGGGGGTTTGTGTAAGGGAACCAGAGTCCTACAAAATGCTCTGTGGAATAAAAAGGAAGAGTGGGGTGGCTTTCTAGCCAAAACATTTTGGGCAGTGCTGCACACGGTACTGCCACCTACTTGAAGAGTAAACATCCATCTACTACCAATAAAGACACTGAGAAAATCTGCAATAAAGTAATTTACTTAGCGCTCTTTTAGCTCAAACATTTGACTAAGGAGCCTCTTTAAAATTTTGGCCCCCCATGAAACTCTTTTCAAGATCCAGTGTTTCCAAAAGCAAGTTCCACGGATCACTTCAGCTGCACTAAATTCAAACCACCAGCATTCCTTTCCTCAGATCATTCTGATACACATTGACATTTGTGAGCCAGCGGATTAGTGTTTCTAGAACACCCCTGGGAGCACACAGTAGACCAGGAAGGGAAGGAACCACTAGGGTAGGCACTGGATGTGCTGTGGGTTCTTGGGGCACCTGCTGATAAGGAAATGGCAGAGCTGCAGGGAGGAAGGCTCTTTAGTTAGGTCCCAACAGAGAGAAAGACTGGGGGTGAGTAGAAAGAAGATTCATTTTCTCTGAGTGCAGGAAGAGCACAGTTGTCCAAAGACGAATGTAATCATGTACCTTCAGTGGCTGGGTGTGGTCTCAGAGCCGCTTCACAGACACCGGACACCGAAATAGAGTTTTGCCAGCATCCAGGAGCTGAAGGCTGCAGGGGGCGGGGCTGCCAGGAACAAGGCAAGCCCTGCCACCTTCCTCTCTGCCCTGTGTGTTGGGGGTGGCAAGGTTTGAGGGTTGGTGTCCAGAAACTCAAGAAAGAGAGATATCCAGGCACTTTACAGCTCCAAGGGCTTTGGCTGGACCTGAAATGACCCGGCAGGTGGCCCCAGGGTTGGTTTGGATGCTGACGGCCCAGGGCTGGAGGGCACTGGGTCTGGGCATGGGAAGCTGTTAGGTTCCCGGCTCAGTCCCGTGGCAGCCATGAGTCCCAGCCCCTCTGGGCACTGTCAGGTTCACCATCTCAGCTTCAGGAAGGGGCAAAAAGGAATGCTCTTCAGGGGAGGCTCTTCCCTCTCTGTGTGGAGACGTGAAGGAGACAGACTTTGTTTCCAAGTGCCAAGCCCTTTCTCCAGCCCCTGCTGGTAAAAGACGGCATGCAGTGGTTATATGCCTGTCACATCCCATTGCAACAGACTCTGAGGGGGGGGTCCAGATTCTTGCTATGTGCTGTAGTCATTGTGCCAAATCGAGTGACGAAAAGTAAGTCGTTCCCGTGACCAAGATTTCCCCTGTGGATTTCTCTAGACACTTGCCCTCTCCTGTGTTAGGACCCTGGCCTCAGTAGGGGGTCACCCTCCTGTTATATTCAACAGGAGAGGCCAAAGTCCTGCCCACGGCCCTCTGCAGTCCTGGTCAGTGGCCCTGAGGGTCCTGATTCTCGCCCAGGGCTGTTGCCTCTTCCAGGGATGCCCCTGTGCTATTCTTTCTCCCAGGACCATGCGAAGTGGGGGCTCCAGCCCCACTGTGAGGGGTGGTCCTGGGCCTTCTGTTCCTCAGTCCCGAGAATCAGTGTCGGGGCAGGGAATGGAGGCAGGAGGTAGATCCAGGTGAGAAGTAACGAGGTCCACCCTGTGGAAATGGAGGCGTGACAGCAGAGGCTTCTGCTGCGTGAGGGATGCTGGTCACTGGAACCAGGGGGTTGAGCTGCTCGGGGTTGGGGGGAGGGTTGAGGAGCAGGGCGTTTGCTGGGAACCACTGTGGTCTCAGAGTTTTTCCAGCACTTAACATAGGCTTCGGGTTATCTGTGTCAGCTCCGGAGCAAGTTCTCCGGGTTGCGGTGAGGATGGGCGGGAGTTGTAGAAATTCAATGAGGAAAATGTGTGGAGAGAGTCTATAAAGTATGAAGTACTGAAAAAATAGACGCTTCTCACTTCTGAACAGAGGTGGCAACAGCGCACTGAGCACGTGCAAGGCGCGGTGGCCTCCTTTACAGAGTACTGCCTGCGGCAAATGCCTGGGGCATCGCCCCCCCCCCCAGCAACTTCCGTTCTGTCACTCTTTCCCACCCATCAGCCAGTGGGGCCTTGTTTCTGGACCCCGAGAGCCCTAGAGGCTGGTCGGCTCCCTGCCAGGGGAGCTGCTTCAGAAGAGGCTGCAGCCGAGCTTGAGGTGCCCAGGAGCCTCTCTTAGCCTGGGGGTGAAGCCCCCTTTCAGGCTGTGACACGCACGCCAGCTCTTGGCACTGGGCTGATGGTAAACCGCCTCCCCTCCCAGCTATGAGGGACGGTGGCCCAGCCTCCAGCCTCCAGCCCAGGAGGGAGATTGATGTGCCCTCCCACTGCCCTTGAGCTGCCTTCAAGGTGAATTGTGCTCGTCCCTGTGAGATGCTTGCAGTCCTGGTTTTAGTTGTGACCTTCCCGTCCCTTTTCCATGGTTGATCCTTCTCTCTCCACCCCATGTTCCTCACTCTTTAGGAGCCTCAAATCCTAGGACAGTGAATCCATCTTGACATCCTAAACTATGAATCAGTCTCTCAGACACAGAAGCAGCAGGGCAGGCACAGGCCAGAGTCTGTTTAATCAGTCGGCAGGCATCGGAGTGTACCTACTGTGTGCCCAGTTTGGCCACCGTGGGGGCACAAGAACAGAAGGCAGCTGCAGTCCAGGAGCTTAAAATTTAGTTGGGGTCATGGATGAACCTTGAGGACATTACGCTAAGTGAAGTAAGCCAGACACAAAAAGACAAATACTGTATGATTTCATTTGTATGAGGCACTGGGAGTCATCAAAATCAGAGACAAAGAGTAGAATAGTGACTGTCAGGAGCTGGAGGAGCAGGAAATGGAAAGTTAGTGTCTAATAGGTACAGAATTTCAGTTTTACAAGATGAAAGGAGTTACGGGAATGGATGGTGGTGATGGTTGCACAATATTATAAATGTATTTACTAACACTGCCCTGTGCACTTAAAATGGTCATGATGGTGAATTTTATGTTATGTGCATTTTACCACAATAAAGAATTGGGGGAATAAAACTTAGTTGGGGAGATCCAGCATTCTTATGGACATAAGAGGGTGATGACAAAGCAATGTCATCCACTCCACGTAAGCTGAACTTGTGGGTGCCTGAGTGAGTTGTATATTTAAAGGGTCAGGGATGAGGGTGTAAGTTACTCTCCTGGAGGAGGATGTGAACTTCACTCTGGGTGAGGTCTCGAACATGTGCTTTGGAAACAAGGTTTAGTTTCTTTGTTTGATTTTTTTTTTGACCTTTACTTTAGAAGTCATTTTGAAATGTTATACCCATTGATAATTATCTTTGAAGCCTGGGAAGGGAGTTGTGAATGAGCCAGTTAATATCTCAGGAAGGTGGGGGCTGGCCCCTTGTGAGGGGTGATTGATAGAAGATGAGTCTCTCTATCGCCCCTGCAATCTCAAAGTTGCATTTGAAGCAAGCAGGGCACCAGGAGTTGGGGTGGGTAGGGTGATAAGGCAACTCTAAGAAGGAAGGGAGGAAGGGGCTGATCCTAGAGCATGAGTTGTAGCCTAGTTTGAGGATTGTAAATCATGCCGTAATTGATTAGTGATGTCTGCCACTGGTGGGGAGAGGGGATGGTGGAGCACGTGTGCCAGTCAGAAGAAACCCATGTACAGGATGTGGTACTTCACTCTCAGAGATCTCTTTATTTAAATATGAAGAATCTGAAATTCAAATTGGTGAAGTAACTTTGCTGAGGTCACGTGGCTCGTTATGGCAAGAAGGGAACACGTGTTTGGGGAGGACAGTGAAAGTCTCTTGAAGTGTGTGTCAATTCAGCTGACACTTCCTGGGCACTGAACATAGAGCTCTGGGGCACCCGGAGAGGTCCCTGCCGTCCCAGGTCCATGCCCTGGAGCAGGAGAGAGGTCACTGTGAGAAGATGCAGCGAGAATTGCCGCAGGCTGGCTCTGCAGCCACAGGGTTCCCATGCCGCTGGTAATTTCAGGGCAGAGCAAGGTGACTACGGTTTGGGAGGTCAGAGGAGCTTCTTGGAGCCAAGCATTGAAGGATGGGGCAGGAAAGGAGCAAGGCTGATGTGACAGGTCACTGTCAGTAGCAAAAGGGATAATGGGGACGTGGGAATGGACAGGTGTGGGGAGGACCCAGATGCATGCAGGTGTGTAGAGGTGCGTGTGTGGCATTGCATGGAGAAGCTTGCAGCCCTGAGTAATTGTGGCTGATTCACAGGAGGGTTGTGGGGGCTCTCAGGGCGTCATGAGAAAGTTTCCAGTCACTTAGAACCTAAGTGACCTAAGGTTAGGTGGAGCCGGAGGGAGGGACCAGCCCTCATTTTATTGAAGCGGCCCAGGCAGGTCATGTGACTCATCTGAGGTCACACTGCTTCTCTCTCCTGTCAGTCCCTTGTCCCCTGAGCCCCCCCCCCCCACTGACTGCTCCCCTCTTCCCACATGCCCACATCACCTCCTGCCTGGTGTCTGTGAATGTCTGAGCACTTGGGCCCCTTCTGCTGGGAGGCTGAGCCACTCAAACTTTCTACTGGCCAGTTTGTGTTCACTGCTTTCCTTCCAGATAGAAGGTAGGACCCACCCTCACACTTCTCTCTCTTTGGGAAGTAGGTTGGTTTCTGCCTTGCTGTGTTGGCGAGTCAGGATGTGCTGGGAGGATGCAGTGAGGGAGGAGAGACACTGGCCGCTTCTGCCCAACTTGAAGGAAATGAGAATTAGAAGCAACACCAAACCCTCAAATCATGGGGCTTCTTGGCCAAGGTGCCGAGTGTCTCTGGTCACTGGGAGAAAGAGAGATGGGGTCATTGAGCCTGGTTCGGGGTCATTTCTAGCCCAGTTCTCAGCGCCTTGTATGTGGGAGGCGCACAGTGGATGCAGAATCTAAACCAACACATACATCCTCAGCCCTTTTCTCTTTTCGCCCTGAGACTTCAGTGTCCATGTGGGCTCAGCTTGGCAGGCTCTGGGGTGATGCGGGCCATGGTCTGCAGCTGGGCAGGCGTGGGGGGAGAGCAGGGGGCACTCATCCTGGGCCGGCTCCGGGAAGGCGGTGTCGGGAGGTCAGAGACCAGCCGAGCCAGCGCGGGCCTGGGTTTGTCTGTTTGCAGGAGCTGGGAGACCCCAGCCCCGTGGTGCTTGGTGTGGCTGAAGGCCGTGAGAAGGTCACAGGGCGGTTGTCTGCTGGCTGTGGGAGGTGGGGCATGATGGACCACCCTCACAAAGGGGTGTGTGGGGGCGGTGGGTGATTGACCACCATTCTGGTCTGCTAGGGCTGCTTGATTTAGGACCTCTGACCACAGATTTGGTGACTTAGAACAACAGAAATGTACTGTCAGGTCACAGTTCTGGAGGCCAGAAGTCTAAAATCAAGGTGTTGGCAGAGCCATGATCCCTGTGAAAGTGCTAGGGAAGGCTCTGTCCCAGGCCTCTCTCCCAGCTTCTGGAAGTTCCTTGGCTTATGGCAGCGTAACTCCAGTCCTCCCCCAGCATTCTCCCTCTGTGCACGTCTGTCACCGTGTCCAAATTTCCTCTTTTATGAGGAGGCCGGTTATTTTGGATTAAGGTCCATCCTAATGACTTCATCCTAACTAATTACATCAGCAGTGACCCTATTGCCAAATAAAGTCACATTCTGAGGGATTGAGGGGTTAGCACTTCAGCATATGAATAATGGGGACCCACAATTCAACCTAGAACAATCACCCAGTAGGCCCTGACCAGGACTGAGAGTGGGTGATGTTGGAGACCACTGACTCGCCCGCCTGGGGCCCTTTGACAAACTGCTGGGCTCCCTGTGCAAACCCAAAATGCCTTCTTGTGTCCCGCCATGATCCCTTTCCACACATGGGCCCCTTTTCCAGGATGACCCCCTTCTCTCCTTTTCCCTCTGCTCCAACCTGACCCTCATGAACCCCTACTCAGGGGGAGTCCTTCCCTACTCCTCAGGAAACTTGCCTGTGCTTTGGTCCTACATGGCAGCTTGAATCAGGGCACATTTCACACTGTATTGTAATTATTTATCACATGTGTGTCATCTCATAACATTCTTTGCAAGGCAAAACCTGTGACTTCTCCACTTTTGTGTCTTCAGTGTCTGCCCAAGTCCAAGCCCCTGGAAAGATCTCAAAAGAAGCTCGCCCAGTGTCTGAGCTAGTGGATCTGAGAGATAGCAGGTCCAGGAACAGGTCATCTTATGATATAAATATAAGGACTGGGGATGCTGCCAGGAATCTAACCAGAAGGTCACAACACACAGAGGAAAGTGTACATACCATGCATTTAGGGTCAATGGATTTGCACAAACCGAATTCGTCTGTGTAGCCAGCACTTAGATCAAGAACAGACACTACCAGTCCCCCAGGAAGCCCTCAGGCCCCCTTCCAGTTACTGTCTGAATTCCATCTCTGTTCTTGAACTTTGTAGAAAATGAAATCGTAGAGTTGGTACTCTTGTGTCTAGATTCCTTTTCCACTTGACGTTTGTGGGATTTATTTATGTTTCTGCATGTTGTTCTAGTTTGTTTACTCTGACTGTTGTATAATATTCCAGTACGTGAACACACCACGACTGATTTGTCTGGGCAGCTGTTGGTGGGCACTCGGGCGGTTTCCGATTTGACACTATTATGAAGAGTGCTGACTGTGCTTCTGCGCCGTGTATGACTGGTGAACATCTGTGCGTATTTCGGCTGTGTTTGTACCTGGGAGTGAAGTCCTCGGTCATAAGGCATGCACACTGTCAGCTTCAGTGGAGGTAGAAGTCTTGTTTTTAAAGAGAGTGGTGAGGGAAAGGCGACTGCGGGGGGTCATGCGGGGTGGGTGGCATCGGGCGTGAAGGCGGGGAGCTGGAGAACCTGCTTCAGAGACCATCAGCCAAGGGGCAGAGAAGCCGGGTCATAGAAGCTGGGTCAAGTAGAGCGTATGGGATGGATCATGTAGGAAACATCAGAGGATGAAGACCAGAGTGGGCTGACTTAGAGAAATTCCATCACTGGAATTGTTGGTCCCTGGAAGCTTCTTGGTGATGCCTGATTTTGGAGTGTGGGGCTTAACTCCAAAGGAAGTCAGCCTGTGACACATGCCTTCCAGCGTGCCTGGCTCTGCAGAGCCCTTGTCTAGGGAGGAGGGGAGAAGTCATCAGGCTGGTGGTGGTGGTTCTTTAAGGAGATAGCCTCTGCTCTGTACTTGACCACACAGCTCTGCCAAACACCAGCGAAGCCAGGGCCCGTTCCTAGGGGAGGCCAGGGCTGCTCCTGACTCTTACTGGGTGCACCAGTGTGACACTCACCCCAGTGGCTCACTCCAGCCTCCAAGCCACCCAGGATGACCCGAGGGGGACAGGAGGGCCTCTGGAGCCCTCTCCGGGACTGGGCCTTGGTGAGGCCTTCCGCCCATTTGTTCTGTGTCCTGGACAAGCACATAACGCCACCCCTTTCATTCTCCATCTCTTCCAGAATGGCAGCAAAGACAACACTCTGGACATGCTGGGCACGGATATCTGGGCTGCCAACACCTTTGATTCCTTCAGGTAGGCTCCTCTTCCTCTTGTCCATCGTGTGTGGCTCTGGCTGGGGCCCCAGCTTACTGGTCCTTGTGCCCTGAGGGGTCTTTGGGAGCCACCTTCATGTTGAGAGTTCACCGATCAAGAAGTGGAGAGACAGAGTGGGGTGAAGTAGAAAGGGTGAGGCGGAAAAGCAAGGAGGTCAGAGAGGAGAGAAGGAAAGGAAACGGTGGGGGGCATCCAATGGAAAGAGAAGGAGAAGGGAGGAGGAGACAGAGAGAGAAGAGGCCGACAGGGAAGGGGAGACAGAGGCCAGCAGTCCACCCAGGGGGCAGGGAGAGAAAGCAGAGTGGGGATCCGGGAGGTGGGGGTGCAAAGCAGAGCGGCCTGTGGCAGATGTTAGGCAGACTGTGCTAGAGCCGAGCACAGACAGCAGACCCCCACCCCCGGCCTGCGGTGATGGAAGGCCGGGGGGTGGCTGCAGAGAGAGGTCCAGAAGCAAGGACGGACTGTCAGTGCTCTGGACTCCAGAAGGTTCCTGATGGCCTAGTTGGAAGGGCAGGTATCGGCCGGGGTTCCTCAGGACGTGGGGGCGGTGCCCCTGAGGGGTTCAAGATGGGTTCCTGCCATGGTGCGCCCTCCCCTGGGGGGTGACGGCCCGAGGCCGTGCATGGCCCTGGTGCTCTGGCTCCGCCCCGCCCCTGGGCCTGGAGCTGGCCCGCCCTGAGCCTGCGCCGCCCAGCCCCTGGCTCCTGCTCAGGCTTGCGCAGCATGGAAGCAGCGTGGGTCTCCCGGGACCAGAACTTGCGAGGCCTGGTCTCCTGCTTCCCCACCGACAGACCCTGAAGCGTTTCAGGGGGACCCCGTGGAGCAGGCGTCAGGCCCACACTTGCGTTTTGTAGGCGTCTGTTATCGTCCAGCAGGGGTGAAGAGAGGGGAGGGTTTCGCAGGCTGGCCTGTGAGCACAGGGCTGGAGTGTCAGACTCCATTCTGAGTGAGGGGTCCCGGCCTGACCCCTGCCCGTGGCCAGGGGGCGCCCCCTCTTCTTGCCCACCTCTCTCTGAGCTGCTTCCCGGCCTGGGGTGTGCCTGGGCCTCATCTCCGTCAGGAGCTGGCTCGTCTCCCACCTGCTTCACGTTTCCCGCCCTCCCTCGCCCTCTAGTGGTGCCACCTGGGACCTGCAGCCTGAAAAGCTGGACTTCACCCAGTTCCATCGGAAGCTCCGACACACGCCCAAGCAGCCCCTGCCACACATCGACCGTGAAGGGTAAGGGGCAGCTGGGGGTGGCGCTCACGTAGGGGCTGGTGAGGTGGGGGACAGCTGCGGCGATACCGGAGCTTACACTGCGGCAGTGGGGACACACAGGTGCCTGATGTCCGGAGAGGCTCATTGGCTCAGAGCCGCACGTTTACTGGCTGCTCTCCGGAATCCCTCCGCCCTTCACTGCCCAGCCGCCTCCAGCCGCACGGCCCGCTCCCCTCCCTGACCACTCACGGTGGCCCTGCTCGTCAGTCGTCTAGTGCGGAGGGGCTCACCTAGATTAGAACACAGATCGCTGGGTCCACCCCTGGAGTCTCTGGTTCAGGAGGTCTGGGGTGGGGCCTGAGAATTTGCGTTTCTAACAAGTTCCCAGGAAATACTGATTCTGCTGATGGAGGGACCCCCACTTTAAGAACCACTGGTGTCGTGCTGGCTTTTACTGGGGTTTTCTCACTCTTTACGGAGTTCATGCATCAGTATTTACCTCCCCGTTTAAAGCTGGTGTCAGGGCCTGGGCTGACCTCAGGTCACGAATGTGACTCCAGCCAGGCACAGGGGTGTGAGACAGTTTCTTTTCTTCCTTCCTCCCTCCCTTCCTTCCTTTTAAAATAATTTTCACTGAAGTAAAGTTCACATCACATTAAAATGAACCATTTTAAGGTATCCAACTCTGTAGCATTTAATACATTTATAATGTTGTGTAACCACTACCTCTATTTAGTTCCAAGACATTTTCAACACCTCAGTATAAAATCCATACCCATTAAGCAGTTACTTTCCCCCTTCCCCCTAACCCTATCCCTGGCAACCACCAATCTGCTTCCTTTTTCTACAAATTTATCTATTCTGGATATGTATATGTGTGTGTGTGTATGTGTGTCAACATACACATACAGAATCATATATAGTCTTTATGTCTGACCGCTTCTCAGCATGGTATTTTCAAGGTTCATCCACATTGTAACATATATCAGTACTTCGTTCCTTTTCATGGCTGAATAATGTTCCATTATATGGATGTACCACCATTTGTTTATCCATTAATCTGCTGATGGATATTTGGGTTGTTCCCATCTTTTGGCTACTGTGAATAATGCTGCTGTGAACATTTATGTGTAAGTATTTGAGTCCCTGCTTTCAATTCTTTTAGAGCCTATGCCTGGGAGTGGGATTGTTGGGTCACATGGTCCAATTCTGATACCAATTCTGATTCTGTGTTTTTTCCCAACACCCAACACAAGCAATTCTTCAACACTAGCTGGGTGTCCCACAAGTCAACTCAATTCTAACACTGTCTACTTGGATAAAGCATCACACCCAAAGGTTAAGAGCCCCACCCCCAGATGCAATAGAAGTCAAGGTTGTTACTTGTGCTTCTGACCAACTGGCTTTCAATCAAATGTTCCCACAACCTTCTCCTGGAGTTTGATTAATTTGCTAGAGTGGCTCACAGAACTTGGGAAAACATTTTATTTAAGAGACTACCAGTATATCACGTAAGGATATAACTCAGGAACAGCCAGATAAAAAAGATGCTTAGGGCACAGTGCAGGGAGAAGTGTGCAGAATTTCCATGCTTTCTCTGGGTGCACCATTCTCCCTGAATCTCTACTTGTTCACCAGCCCAGAAACTCTCCAGATCCCATCCTTTTGGGTTTTTAGAGAAGCGTCATAACATAGGCATGGTTGATTAAATCATTGGCCAGTGTTGATGGATTCGGTCCCCAGCTCCTCTCCCCTCCCTGGAAATGGGGAATGGGTTTGGGGCTGAAAGCTCCTACCCTTCTATCACAGGGCTGGTTTCCCTGGCAACCAGCCCCCATCCTCCGGTAATCTAGGGAATTTCCGCATTTCACCTCATGAACATAACAAAAGACTTATCACTCTCTTCACTTAGGAAATTCCAAAGATTTTAGGAGCTCTGGGCCAAGACTGGGGATGAAGATCAAATGTGTCTTATAATAAATCACAGTATCACACATGGTAATTCTATGTTTTAACTTCCTGGGGAACTGATACCCCATTTTCCACAGCAGCTGAATATTTTACATTCCCACCAGCGATAGGAGGGTCTAATTTCTCCATGTCCTCGTCAACACTTGCTGTTTTCCAGTTTTTTTGTTTTAATTACACTCGTGGCTTTTATTTTTCTGTCCAGTCCTTCTCTGCCCACCCTGTCTCCCAGTCACTTCAGATCCAAATATAACTGATGTTATGGGCTACATTTCTGCATCTCTCGGGTCCAGCTGCTACTCTCTGCCCCACACCACCCCCACCCCCCAGTGGTCACCCTTCTCTTGGCAGCAGTGGTCTCACTGTATGTGCGATGGGCTAGGAGGGAGATGCTCTCATCCTTATTTCAGAGATGAGAACGATGAAGCTTAGAGAGGTAGTGACTTGCCAAAGTACTAGAACCATGATTTAAGGCCATCTGATGCCATCCGACGCCATCCAGGGCTCAGGCCATCACACCAGAGTATCCCTGAATTGGCTTAATCCCCTTAAGTTTTTATGTAAAATTATGTGCATCTGTATTGTTTCTGGGCAGAGGCCCATCATTCATATCAGACTTTTCCAGGGGACCTCATCCTCTCCCCATCCCTCCTTTTTCCTTTGTCCTGCCATGCCCACTCACCAGCAAGTTTACTCATTCAGAGGAGTCTGCCAGATTTGCTAACAGTCCCCTGGCGTCTCCCGCAGACCTATGGTTCTCCCAGGCTCCTGGGGAGTCTGGGTTCAGCGTCCTGTGGCCACCTCGTGGCTGAGCCAGGAACTGCGTCACCCTCCGTGTCCGGCCGTGCTGGGGATGGGCTCCACATGCCCAGCCACTGCAGCAGCCCTCGGAAGCAGGGTACCACTCGGTTGCCAAGGCTTCCTGCAGCCCATGTTTCCAGGAAGGGACAGAAATCGGAGAAGGCTGTTGCCTTGGCAACCCCGTTGGCAGCAGTGACTCAGCTGGTCTGTAGCATCCTTCTGCCCTCCGAACCTGCAGTCCCTCCAGGGAGTTCTGAGCCCCAGACAGGGTGGGCCCTGGGGGACAGCAGCCGTCCCTGCCCACCCTAGGATCTGCTGAGGGGAGAACGAGAGGCTGTGCCTAGGCTGTGCTAGGCTGGTGCAGGAGGGTGGTTGGAGCCAGAGGTGTGCTATCCACTCATGTGACCTGGGGGAGGGGGATGTCAGCTGTTCCAGCCAGCAAGAGCCCCAAGTTCTCTCCTCCCCCACTGCCAAGGCACACACAAGACACAAGTGACTGCGAGAAATTGGTGCCTTCCCGGGCCAGCCTGTTTCTACCAGGCAGATCTGTTAATTGAAAGGCTGATGGATGTTTCCAGACCTCCCCCCACCTCCTCCTCTGCGGCCTTACACATCATCACCGGGGTGGGGGTGGAGAGGGCAAAAGTCCCCTTCCACTCCTCCCAGCCCAGCCCTGCCTGCCAGAACCTAGCTGTGCTTCCAGCCCTGCCCTCCAGCACCACCTGGCCCCTTGGCCCACCCCTCACCCCCACCCCCCACCCCACTCCGGCCTCAAGAATTCTGACCTCCTTGCAGGCAACATGCCTGCACTTCAGCTCCAGGCCTTGCCCTGCTGCCCTCTCCTGGGATGTTCTCCCAGATTCTCTGCTGGACCAGCTCACATCCCACCTCCCCTCCCTCCACCCCAGGCCTCTCTGGATGCTGCCCCCCTGGGTCCTGCAGCGCCCTCGCTTGCCCCTGACGGAGCACTGCCGCTGTGCTGCGACACGGAGCGCCCAGCCCCAGCCGAGCCCCCATGAACAGATGAGCGTGTTGGACGGGGCATCAATCATATCCCCCACCCCTTCCACCCTAGCCCAGCTGGGGTTTGCGGCCACACCGTTTCTCTTCCTCGGGGTTCCAGGGCTCCTCTGGCCATAGGACTTTCATGAAACTTAGCTCATGCTGCCCCCTACTGGTGCTCAGGCTCGCCGCCCTGTTAGACGGTCTTAGGACTGGATAAGAGCTGTGAGCTGCCCGAGGGCAGGCGCCACGTGGAATTTCCCGCGACTCCAAGAAAGGCTGACAGGGCCACAGACCCAAGAGATGTTTGGCAAGTATTTGATCAAATGAACTGATTACTCTGAGACTTGAGAGTTGCATCAACTCCAGAGCTGGAAAATGCTTCCGCGAACCATCAGGCAGCCCTCACCATTCCTGGACCAGTTATAACAGCACATAATAGCAGTAGTAACTGACTGTGCGCTGGGCCCGCGCCACGTCCAGTCCTGCTTGTCTGCGTTCTCCAAAACGCACTGCGACCCAGGGAGGCAAGAGTTGTTATTAACTTCACTTCAACAGATGAGGAAACTGGGAGACCCAGAAAAACTGAGGAACGCGCACGAGGCTGGGCTGGCTCTGGAATCCACGCTGACCAGTCTCTGCGCTGCGTGCCGCCCCCGTAACAACAGCAACGGCAGTAATAGGAGTAGCACCACTATATTTATCTTATCTTTTATTTTATTATAATTTTATTGAATTATTGCTTGTATTTACCATGATAATATGTTTTCTACATATGCCTTTATATTTAGCGTTGACCGTATGCTGGGCACAGTTCTAAGCACCTCAATACGTTAACGAATCCTCCAGCCCCTTATGATGTTAGGCGCAAGTAATTATCACCATTTTACAAATGAGGAAACTGGATGATGGAGTGGGAAAGTGATTTGTGCAGGGGCACTCGGTTAGTAAGGGCTGCAGCTGGGGTTCTAACCCCCGCAGTCCGGATCCAGAGTCCACACCCTTAAATATGCAGCAGGTGTGGACCTTTGCCAGTGAACCGGGCTCAGTACCTCTGGCCTGAAAGTGCGTTCACCCGCAAGGGACATGAAGACATGGCACCAGTACCTGAGCGGGCTTGCTGGACTGGCCCAAAAATCAGGCCAAGGAGGGAAGAAGCCCCATTGGGAGTTGTGTGACCTCGAGAAAGTTGCTTGGTCTCTCTGTTCATTCACTTTCCCTTTGTTGTAACCCGGCAGGATGGTGGGCTTTTTGCAGGAGCTGTGACAGGCTCCTCTGTTGAGGATGTGACTTGGGGCATTCATCGGCAAGGAGCTTAGCCTGGAAAGATGAAGGGGAACTCTGGTACCCTTTTGCGTCCCTAGGGGCTGGATGTTTCATTGGTGCCCTCCCTGCCCCAGGCTGGTCCCAGCATTCCTGCCTGCACAGAGTCCTTTGTCCTCAAGAAAGGCCTAGGTTGCCAGGCTTGGGGGAGGAGGGCATGCCTCTCCAGGGCCGTTTCCCCGGTGGGACAGGGCTGATTCTGCAGCCTTGAGGGACAGCAGGACTTGGTGACTCCCGATCATCACTGCTCTTCCTGCCTGCTGGGCTGGGACTGGATGCACGAATGAGCTGTCCTTTCAGTGCCATTATGTCTTTTCTGGTCCAGGTGTGGAAAAGGGAAGCTGGAAGATGGAGATGGACTCAACCTGAATGATATCGAGAAGGTCCTCCCGGCCTGGCAGGTAGGTGCAGGGGCAGAATCTCCAACAGCACCCTCTCCCCCTGTCCTCGGCCTGGGCGGGGCCCCTTGGTCCAGCAGGGTCTAACTGGATGTACTGCAGTGGCAGGTGGGCTGGGGTGCGGACCTGCCTTGGTGCAGGGTGCCCCCCTGTGATGTGTGTGTGGCCGCCCACTCTCAGCTGTGCTGCAGGTGGCAGACCTGACATCCCCCAGAGATGAAACGGCCCGTGCCCTTGCGAGTCAGCACACCTGGAAGTTTCTGTCCCTTGACCTGAAACCTCTGAGGTGACGTGTCCTGCAGTGTGTTCCAGTGGGACTGGCAGGGCTGCTGCGGTTTTGAATGTGGTCAGGGCTATTTTCAAGCCTTTGAAAGGTGGAGGTGTCATGCCAGCCTCCAGGTGTCTGCTGTGCTTGCTGATTTTGTCAGTGATTGGGCTCCTGCCCCTGAATCCAGGACAAGAGGATCTATTCAGCAAAGAGACAGCAAATCTAGGTCCTTAGATGCCTCCAGTGCTGTATGCTTCTGGGAAGAAGCAGTAGGAAGTAGCTGCTTCCAGGAATGAGGTTGGGCCTCTGAGAGGAGGGAGCAGCAGACCCTCCTCGGTGACAGCCTGCCCTGCGGTGACCTGCCACCACACTCACCCCGTCGCCCTTTCCTTCTCTCTTCTGAGTCTCTCTTGCTGTCACCTGCATCCGCTCTTCTCTTCCCAGTCCCTCTGGGTGTTTCCCACTTTTTTGTTCAGTGTCCGTGCGTGCGCTTACCCATGGGGGGCAATAGGATGCACGGGGAAAGCCTCAAGCAGTCTGTTGAGGATGTGACTTGGGCCGAGTTTTCCTTGTGTTTCTTCCACTTGTAGTTTATTGAGCTTCTTGGATTGGTAGGTTTGTAGTGTCATCAAATTTGGAAACATTTCAGCCATTATCCCCCTCATTTCCCCCAGAACTCACCCCCTGCAATTCCAAATATATGCATGCTCTGCTTCTTTACAGTTTTCCATAGCTCACCAAAGCTCTGCTGGCTTTTTTTTTTTTTTCCAGTCTTTCTTCTGTGTTACATTTTGGATAGTTTCTATTGCTATGTCTTCAAGTTCACTCATCTTTTCTCGCAGCGTCTAATCTACTGTTAATCCCGTCCTGTATATTTTTCATTTCAGATACTGTATTGCTCAACTCTAGAAGTTCAGCATGATTTTTTTGTATTTATTTTCCATTTCTCTCCTCTTTATGCTCATGCTTTCCCCTGTCTTCTTAAATGTATGGGATATTTTATGATAGGTGTTTTAATGACTCGCTACTACTTCTGTCATCCCTGTCATTTCAAAGTCTGTGTCTGTCCACCGATCTTTCCCTTGGGTGTGGGTCATATTTTCCCTTGCATGCTTGGTAATTTTATATTAGATGCAAGATGTTAGAATTTGACATTGTTGGATGCCAGATATTTTAAATTATTATTATTACTCATTTAAATACTTTGAACTTTATTCCAGAACACAGTTACTTCAAAATAGTTTGATCTTTTCAAGGCTTGCTGTTTAAGTTTTGTTAGGGGGGAAACATTTAATTGAGGGAAAATTTGCTGTGCTACTGAGGCGGTACCCTTCTGAAGTTGCCACCTGATGCCCTGTGTTCCTAGAGGTATTTCCACTCTGTCTGCTGGGAATACGAACTATTTCCAGCCGTGTGTGACTTCAGGGGATCACTCCATCTGTTCCTTGCAGGTAGCTTTTCACCAGTCCTGGAAGTTTCTTTATACACACGCACAAATGGGTGCTCAGCCACAGACTGAGGGCATGTATTTTCTGGATTTCTTTCTCTGTGCAGCCTTCTCCTCCCTGGTACTCTGCCTTCCAAATTCTAGTGGCCTTGGACTCCTTGAATTTTAAACTCTTTCCCCTTAACTTATTGAGCCCACTAGGCTCTGTTTAGACTCCTCCCTGCGTTGTGACTGGAAACTCTCTGGGTACCAAACTGGGGCACACGTACGGCTCACCTCATTACAAGGGGGGAAGTGGTGACTTTATGGTGGAGAAACCTGGCCGACTCCAACCTGACCGGGTGATCGAGGTTAACATCACTAGCGTGGGATGGGTGGACACCATGCACCCCCGATGTGCTGCACAGAGAAAGCCCAGCGTCGTTTCTAGGGGGTTCCTGCCAAGAAAGCACAGCCTGCATCTGGTCATGAGGACCCAAGTGGGAGGACCATTCTCTAAAACTGTTTGGACATGAAAGACAGGGAAAGACTGAGGAATCTTCCAGATTGGAGAGGATCCAAGGGGCAGACAGCTAAATGTAACACGGGTTCCTTTCTGAGATCCTGGACCAGGAAGAAATAGAGACCTGTTGGACCATCAGAGAATGTGAATTGGGGTCTGTGAGGGGTGGGCAGCAGTGTTTCCTGGATAAAAGTGCCCTGACTTGGGGGCTGTATGATATTTATGTCGGTGAACATCCTTGGTTTTGAAAACTACACACTGGAATATTTGACGGATATATGGCCTCATGTCTGCACCTTATCCTCAAATGGTTTAGAAAAAGATGGCTGATAATGTGTGTACAGACCCAGGGATGGAGAGGGGGCAAATGTGGTGCAGTGCTAACAGTCAGGGAATCTGAGGGCGGAGCGCAGGGAGGTTCTCTGTACCGTTCTTACAACTTCCCCATGTCTGAGAGAAAAATAAGCAACAGGGCGTGGGCCATGGTATGTAGGTCAAAGGCATGGAGTGTCTGCTCACGAATTACCCTTTAGCCTGGATCTATATTAAATTATCATAGCTAATACAAAGCTAGCCCTCGTGCAAAAGAGAAAAGGTAAAGTACTCCAAAATCACTACTTACCGCTCTGCTCCTAAACACCTGCCGCATCCATCACTGACAGAAAAAAATACATTTGAGAGACACTGATCTGGGGGAGGAGCCCCCTTCCTTAGTGAGGTGTTGACCTCTCAGTGGCCTTTGAGCTGGAAGCCTGGGGCATCCTGGCTGGAAAAGTAGCAGGTCTGACTACTTCTTCCAGCCCCTCGGGGAGCAGAGGGCCTTTCATTCCCACTAGAAGGGAGAAGAGAGCTGGGCCCTTACTTGAGGGGAGGCAGCGGAGTGCAGGCGTTAAGGGCTTGGTGTCTGGACCCCATGGAATCCGGGCCCTGCCACTGACTAGCCAGGGAGTCGGGCGAGTTACTGACTCCACCTCCGTGTCCTTCTGTGTAAAATGGGACAGTAACAGTACTTGCTTCCTAGGATGGTTGGGAAGATTGAAAACATGGACTCACGTGAAGCACTGGGAACACTGCCAGGCACGTAGAAGGTTCTCCCTCTGGTGGTGGACAGGCTATGGGGTCCCCTTTTGTTAGGAGGTGGGAGAGGGAGCAATTTCCTGTACCCCATCCCTACCCTGAGTGGCTTCCCAAGGAGTGTAGAGAGATCGCATCAGAGGGCATGAGAATCAGATTCTTGGCGTCTGCCATGGACATGCCACGTGACCTCCCCCCTTGGGCCTCAGTTTACTCATCAGTAAAATGACACTGTTAGAACAGATCAGAGGTTTGCAAATTGTGATGCTCTGGAGTTTTCCAGAGGTGCCTCAGGGCTGCTGCTGGGGTGGGGAGTGGGTTGGTTATAGAAGCCGACTCGAGGGGACCCCTACTAAGGCTCACCCAGAACTGCTCTGTCTGTGTCTCTAAACCAGATTTCTGCAAATGGTTTCATTTGAAGAGATGGTCCCACTACTAAACAAATTTTGAAAATTGTCAGACCAAGGTCCCACTCAGGTTTCATATTCCAGGGCTCTCCCTCTTGCAGGAACAAGCATTCCTGGCCTCCAGGGCCCAGCTGAGACATGAGCTCTTAGAGGCTGCCTGGAGGTGGGGTCTTCACCTCTGATCTCCACCCCGTCAGGATCCACGCAGTGGAGGGGCTTCGATTCTCACACACCATACACACACACACCCCCCACAAACTTTCCCAGCTTTGCCCGCAGAAAATTACCAGCAGATAAGTCCCTGAGCAAATCTACAGCTTTCTGGGTCTTACCCTAGATCCCCTGTATTAGTTATCTATTGCTGTGTGACAAATTGCTCAAAATTTAACAGCCTAAATTTATTATCACACTCAATTTTCGGGAGTCAGGAATCGGGGAGCATTTTCACTGGGTGATTCTGGCCCAGGGTTTCTCACAAGGATGGAATCAAGGTGTCAGTTGGGGCTGCAGTCATCTGAAGGCTTGACTGAGGCTGGAGGACCCACCTCCACGGTGACTCACACAGCAGAGGGCAGGAGCCTTCGGCTTTGCCCTGACTGGTGGCAGAAAGCTTCGTTCATCCCCATTTATGGAGAGAGCCTCCCCCTAAACTGCTTACGTATCACAACATGGCAGCTGGCTTCCTCCGAAGCAAAGGACCTGAAGGAGAAGGAGAGAGGAAGAGGGGGCGGGGGAGACAGACAGACAGACAGCTACAGACATATAATGGCTGAGTGAGTGGAGAGCCTCCAACACAGAAATCCTCATCTTTTCTAATCTAATCTCAGAAGCGACATTCTCTCCCTGTGCCACGTGCCAGATGTTGATTGCACAGACAACCTGGTACAATTTAGAAAGGATGACACAAAAGTGTGACTCTCGGGGGCCATCCCAGAGGCTGGTGACTGCACCCACTGAATTATACCCAGGGCTCTGTATGTCAGAGAAAATCTACAGTTTCATCAACATGACCCACAAGAGCTGAAAACCTGATGTTGGAACTGATAATGGCTGTGACTTGACCTCTCCTTGGGGGTCTGCATTTCCCGTGGTACCATTACGACAAGGCCAGCAGGCCTCCTGGTCCCAAAACAAACATCTCTGGTGATAGAATTTGGGGTCCTGTGAGAGCACACTGAAAAGATTTTTTTCTGAGTTTGCCTACTGTTTTTCAAAGCCCCTCAGAGGCAGGGCCGGCTGGTTCTGTTGTTTGACCTTGGGTTCTCAAGGTCAGCTGGCCTAGCTGTTGGCATCTGGGGTGGGACAAATCTGAGTTGCATGGACCTGGCCGGCACGTGCAGGATATTTAGTGCTCCCAGTTTCAATCAGTGAATGCCAGTCACCGGGGAGAGGGCAGTCATGGTGACCACCAAAAACACCTTCCATTCCCAGATACACCCAGGAGACACCACGCACCCAGCTGAAGGCCACTGGGTGGGAGGGAATGCCCCCCCGCCAATAGCCTAGAGACCCCAGCCCTTCCGCAGCAGTCAGGGGCCTGCGCAGAGGTGAACGGGCTTCCTAGAGACTTTCTCAGACAGAAGAGGGTTTGAGGAGGAGAAAGAAACTCACTGCCTCCTCCCCACCTGGAGGCATGAAGGAAGGGAAGCAGGAGGATGAAGGGAGGAGGCTGGCCTGAAGCTTGTGGCCACCTGCCTTTCACTTCTTCCACCCAGAAGAAGAGGGGCTTTCAAGCTGCTGGGCACTCTCTCACCTACATCTCTCCACCCCCCAGTCCTGGGCTGCCATCTCTGACCCAGCCCCATTCCCTGTGCAGACTCCTCAGCAGACAGGTGCCTTTGTGATATGCCCACCTGTTGGGCCTGTGTCCCGGGCTCGGCCCACCCTGTCTGTGCTGCCGCTGGGCCCCCTGCCTCCAACCTGTCCCACTCTCTCATCTCTCTGCTTTCTCACAGGCAGTCCCTCTGCCTGGAAATCCAGCTCCCCTTTTCTCTGCCCCATGGACCCCTTGTCCTGCCTCAGGATGCCCTCCCAGATGCACAGGGCAGAGTCCAAGGGTCCACCTGCCCAGCTCCCCAGACCCCCTGCTCCCGCCCCGTGTTACGGCTCCCATCACACTGCACCTGCTTATTTACTCATCAGACTCCCTTCCTGGACCGCAGGCTGCAGGAGGGCTGGGGCCACATTTCATTGATCTTCATAACCCAGCACCAGGCACTCTTGAACGAGTGATTGCTGAAGGTTATCCCTTCAGGAGGCATCATGTGGCTGCCTGGAGGGTCCAAGAGAGGTAGGATGTTTGTCTCGACTTTCACTCCATCCTTCTGCCCATGAGTTTTCTGACCATTTGCCAGCCGAGCTTTGACATGAACCTGGTTATGCTCTTGGTGATTTCCGGGGCATGCCTGCCTTTTTTTTTTTTTTTTTAATGAAACAGGATTTTTCAATCATCTGCTGTGTTAGGCCACAGCACAGAATTAAACAAACCCCCAAATCTCAGAGGCTTCACACACAGGATCTTCTTTTCTTCCATCTCCAAAAAAAAGCATTAACATGATTAAAAACACTTTCTTGAATAATGATAGAAAGAATTTTGAATCATGAATGAGTGTCCAGTGGCTGTATCTTATAACCAGTATTTGCAATTGGATGGGCAGCTTTATTGCCAGGCTTCTTTTTTTTTAAAAACAATCCATATTTACTGGTTCCATGTGAAGTCATGACTATTGCTCTGGCTGGGAATGAGCCCCTGCTGTAGTGAAGTATAAAAACATACCTTCCACAGAGTGTGACCTGCATTATTCAGTAAAGAGTTAATAAAAATTCTCAAAGGGTGGGGTTTTGTTCTGTTAAAACATTCCTTTTACATACCACAAAGAAAGAATTGTTTTGGCTTTTTAAATTCCTACATGAGACTTACAATGGTAGTCCCCAAAGGTCCTCCCTTCACATAATCGCAAAAGCAAACCCTCTTCTGGAGCATACATTCTTGGGGTAGAGTCGGAAGCCTTCAATCTCCATGGCATCCAGAATCTTATTTCTCACTTACTGAGATTCTGCCAAGGGTCCAGCCACCCTCTGGGGCAGCTTCTTTCCAAAGTGGGGCTCAAAGGTCCAGTGGATTCCATTCTGTGGTCCTATCATCTCAGCCCACGGTGGCCCTGGCAGGAGCAAAGAGCGCTGGAGGGTCATGCTCTGGGTCTCAAATGCTTTTTTGACCCAGAAGTGTCACTTGCACTTAGCCCATTGGACAGAACTAGTCACGTGACCCCGCCCAACAGCGAAGGGGCTGGCAGGGGTGGGGAGCAGTTGTGCCTCTGCTCCACTGTCTTCTTTCTTTTTCTTACTTGCTTAATTCATCTTTATGATGAGTGTTTTGCACTAGCTTTTTAGGGAGAGAGAGAATTGCATAAGATACAGTTGCCCAGGAGGGGCACAGTCTAGAGGAAACGAGACATGTACACGGATGACAGCAATGTAGAGTTGCAGGCATAAAAGTCTTGGTGGACACATGGTGTCCCTGGTTCCATGAGGGAAGAGGGAAGTCTGGTCCCCTCCCTGCCTACTCCACCTGCCTCCCCAGGGTCGCATAGTCTCTGCAGCCTAGGGCTTGAGAGAATGGCTGAGTAGGGAGCAGAGGGCCCCAATCTCCCCCAGCTTAATACCTATTGTAGACTTCTGGACGCTCTAGCTTATCTCACTGGGAGTCACACATGGGCACATGTTACATGAGTGGTCCTGGTGGGAGTGCTGACACCTGGGTGCCTGTCCACTCCCCACTCTGGCCAAAAAAACCGAGGACTCTATCCCTGATGGCTCCACCTGGTTATATTTCCACAGTAAGGAATGATTCCAGGAACCCCCATTGCTGGGACTCAGCCCCTGGATCCACCCAAGCACCTGGGGCTGCAGGGTGGATGGTAGATGCTTATGTCTCTGGGCAGTTCTTCACCCATAAAAGGCATTTAGTTGGTTAGTAAAGGCTGCTGCTGGTGATGCTGGCTGTCCCCCAGTCCGCTCCCTGTAGCGGTAGCTGAGGGTGAAGAGCAAGTGAGCCGGGATGGGCGAAAGCCAGCAGCCAGATTCTAGCGTCTGCAAGTGCTCAGCAGCCTCGGGTGAGCTGAGGCTGGCTCTGCTCCCCAAGAGCTCTGATTGGAGAATGCAGCTGGAGGCTCTGAGTGTGGTGACATGGATTCGGGAGGACATCCATCATTGTTCCAGGTGGTGAAACCATAGGGCAGGGCAGAAGCTGAAACCCGTACAACTGGGCTCAGAAGGGAGTCCTGGGGGGCCAGCCTGCCGTGTTGGCACAGTGGTGTGGACATTCCAGCCACCCATCATTTGTTATCTTGTGTGGCCGGTCCAGAGGCCACGTGGGACAGATGGCTGCACTGTGATCTACTCCCACTAGAGGGCACCAGCGCACCGTTCCTGATGCTCCGCAGTCACGTTTGCAGTGGGAAGTTTCTTGTCCCCAGCCGCAAAAGGTGTCCTTGCCTCATTGGTTCTAAGCATGCAAGTATGGTCCTCAACATTGTCCCCAAGATGACCCAGGCCTTCCAGCTCAGGCCCTTCCTCCCCAGAACAAGGGGCAGAGCAGGAGGCAGCACACAGGGGGCCTGACATTTCTCCAGGGACGCCCCACCCCCCAACCCCTCCAGTCCTCAGACCCTGGGAACACGTGGCAGCTCCGGGGAGGGCACACCCGTTAAGCCTCTATCAGCTGCACGGACAAGGAGGATGCTTGCCCGCGGAGTGACGGGTGCTGGTGGCCTTCCCCACACCGGGTGGCCTCACCTGGGCCTGCAGGGGCGGCACCTGCTGTGTGGGGCTTGGGAGTTACGGAGTGTTGGCTTCTGCCCTTGGGAGGACAGGCGCTTGCGGCTGTGCCGAGGGGGAGAGGCGGAGCTCCACAAACGGACTGAGTTCACTGGGAAGGCAAGGGAGGCACCTCTGAAGGGGCTCTGGCCTCCCCTCTGGCTCAGGACCTCCAGCCCAGACAGCACCCTGGCCTCCTTCCCCCTGAGGTGTGGTAACTTGAGCAATTTCTCCTGAGCATCTCCTCAGGTTACAGCCTCAGGGCACCCCCTCCCCAGAAACACTGCCTCCTCCTCCAGACACGGCCTTGGATGCTTCTGCGTCTTGTACAAAACCCCAGTGGAGAGACGTTTTGAAGTAGCTCGTGTCTTGCCCAAGGCTTTCTAAAAGGACGCATTTTGATCATCTTTCCTTGGATCCGCTGTCAGACGAACGGTACATCTGCTGCCTTTTGTCTGACAATAGGAACTGCATAACCCAACTTACTTCCCCTTTTGCCTTCCTGTTAGGAAATTCTGAAGCTAAATTCTGTGTCCGTCTGCAGTGAATTGCGAGCTCACTGACCTGGTCGGGTCCGTTGCTCCGGTGACTGACCTAGTTTAGTAAAGCACGCGGTGTGTAAGCCCCCGCTGGGAGGTCGACAGGTGCACTCACTGAAGCAGGTCTTTAACTGACTCAGGTGGGATGTCTGTCAATGCTGTCAGTAGGACAGGTAATCTAATTATTTCCAGTTAATGGATAAGGAAACTGAGGCTCAGGGCACCTTGTCCCATGTCTCTTATTTCCCAGTGGCGGGGGCAGGGGGCCAACAGCTCTCCCTGGACCATCTCATTTCATCCTCCCAACCATCCTGGGAGGGAAGTGTGGTTACCCCGTCTTCCGCTTGAGGACGCTGAGGCTCAGGGACACTAGGTCATCTGCCCCAAGTGGCAGAGCCAGAACCCAGCACCGGGCTGTGAGGTGTGCGGATGCAGTGAAGGTCCACAGTGGGGCCAACTTCATGGCAGGCGCTGAGTAGGTCTGTCCCAAAATACCAGTACCAACAGCTTTCTGAGCCTTAACATGTGCCGGAAGTGGGCTGAACTCTGTCCACGCAAGACTCTTGAGAACACGGGATGGAGCCAGGTTATCTTTAAATCCTTGAGTGGTGCAAAGCTGGGACCCCGTGTTGACTTGAAGCATCTGCCACAGCCCTGTCCTTTTCTAGGACCTTTACTTCCATTTCTGCTGTGCAAACTAAGGACAGTGTGGGCTCTTACTAACAAGTGCCCTTGACTGCTATTCATCCTGAATCACTCCCTGCACACCCCGCAGGAGTGGGAGCCCCCAGCCAGCTCTTTGCACACAAGAAACTGGGCCAGCTCCCAGGAGGGCCTCAGATCCCTCACCTTTACTTAAGCAACTGCTGCCTATCTTTTGCAAGATTCCTACTCAGGCCGGTTTCTCTCTCTGCCCTAAGGAATGATTTGATGATGATAATAAACATTTCCACACGAAGGCTTGGGTGTCTCTGAGTCATAATTTATTGCTTTGTTTCTGCGGTTGACTTTTTTTGTTTGCTTAAAAGACAGGGCAGGAGTGCGTGAGTGTGGACAGGATGAGTAATCCCAGCTTCTCCAAGCTCTGGTGGGAAGATGGAAACAAGGGGTGGAGACAGAGAGGAGGAGAGGATGGGAGTGGCTGGAAGGGCTAGGCAAGTGGAGCATGACCCCAGTTCCGGATAGAGAAGACTCGGGCCCCCAAGTCAGATAATACCATAATCCAAACAAGGTTTATGTGCTCAGCTGCAGAGTGTGGGCGTGTGGGGGCGGGACACAGGGAAGTATTCCAACCAAGTGATCCCTAACCAACAAAGGGATGGACCATCTAAATTTTCCCCAGGTTCAGGGGAAGGCCCAGGGCAAGTGCCACCTCCTCCAGGGAGCCTTCGAAGATGACGCCAGCCAAGAGTGAACTCCCTTTCCTCTGAACCGGAATCCTTCATTTATCCCCAGGGCTAGATGGCTTTGCCCCATCACTGTTTATTCTTACTGCCTCCCCAGTTCCACTGTGAGCTCCCAAAGGACAGAGAGCTTTTTACCTCCTCTGTATCTTTTGAGCATGTGACACCCAACATAGTCCACACTTTAGGTGATGTTAGACTACACATGTACACAGAGCCATGAGCTTCCAAGAAAACATCTGTGGACCAAGTTTCAGAAAGTAGCACCAAATAATAGTCATACAATTTAACTTTGGTCTTGGGTTTTACACTGCACAAAACCCTTTCATATTCTTGGAAGGTAAGTGGCAGGTGACATGCAGCCCATTTTACAGATAAGAAAACTGAGGCTCAGAAAGTTTGAGTGATTGACCAAAAACTAGTTAGTAAGTAGAAACAGCTCTGGAACCCAAATTTCTGACCTTTCTGATATTCCTTAGAGGAGCTGAAAGCTTCTATTTCCTCTGAAGCACATGACAAATTATTCTGGGGAACATGGCATTGCTATCACCCACCCCTACCCAGGATGCACGGTATGTAGTAACATACATTCAGAGTATAACCACGGCTCTGAAAAAAGCTGTCTGGCTTAGTTCAAGACCACCTTTTCCAAGACCACCTTACCTTGCCTGGAACCCTTTCGCATGGGACATCTACAGTGTCTGCCCTGGGGAAACGTTCTATCACCCCACTGTTACTTTCCCAGAAGGTAAATCATGTTCCCAGTAGAAGCTGTACATTATGGATGAAGAAAGGCTTAAGCTAGGGGAATAAAGCTCTAATGGTGAAATTTCAGGGCTCAGCCAGTTAGTAAGAGCATTTATTATTATTTTACTTTCTGTTATTGAGCTTTTCAGATAAACCCATCACCAATCACCCAACCAGCTTCAATAATATTCAACAATCTGTTTTTGCTTGGTATTTTTTTATCTAAAGTATTTCAGAGAAAATCCCAGACATTGCATCATATCATCTGTAAATACTTCAGTAAATAACGTCACCACAAAACAATTAACAACAACTCCTGAATATCTAGCGCCCAGCCTGTCTCTAACCTCCTTGATTCTCTCCAGTACGTCCTCCCACAGCAGGTAGGCTTGAGTCAAACCCAGCCCATACACTGAGCTCAGTTGGTGTGTCTCTTAAGACTGTAAATCTGTAACAATTCCCTCCCATCTCCGTGTCATTTCCCCTCGACCTTCTGTTGGAGAAGTTAGGGCACTCGTCCTGAGGAGCCTCTCTGTCTGGATCTGTGACGGCCTCCCTGCAGTGGGGTTTCACCTGCTCCCCTGGTTCCTGTACAAGGTGGTCATTAGATTTATGGAGCAGAGTGATGTTCATCTTCGTGGCAGGAAAGTGTCATGCATGGTGCTGTGTCTCTCCCATTTCATCACATCTGGTTGTCTACTGTCAGCAAAGCTAATATTGATCCATGGGTTTGGATGATGGGGGACATATCCTTTTGAGCAACTAGGTCTTCCCAGGGTCTCCAAAGTCATGTCACATTCTAGAATTAGGTTCCAGATACACCCCTAACCTGGGATTTCACGGTGGGCTCTCTCTTACCACCAAGCTCCAAAATTGTATCAGCCTATCCTTCCCTGGGCTGTCTCTGGGTCTCTGGGTGACATTTTACCTTTCCTTTTTTTTTTTTAATTTCAAAGAAAGACATTTTTCAATGACCAGACAAGCTGGGGACCCCGTGCTCCTTTCAGATCAGCCTCTGCCAGCAACTCCACGGACTCAGCTGGAGTCCCAGGGTCCCCCCAGCCCGTGGATCCCTCCACCCGTCTCTTAGGAGATGAGTCAGAATCTCAAGGAGAACAAGAACACGTAGTTGAACGTGATAAATATGCATCCAAAATTTTAAAAACCAAATTACACAAATCAAGCTTATTCTGAGAGGTTCGTTTTGCCAGGGGTCTCTGGTGCTCCAATCAGCATAATTAAATAGCAAGATACCTCAGGAATTGATTGTGGTTTTCACATTTTTTATCATCCACGGACCACTGCAGCAAGATGATTTTAAGCTAATAAGAACCACCAAATTAGAAACTAATTAAGGAGATGGAAAATACAAATGTATTTGTTTTTAGTCGGGCACTATTTTTATCAGAGGAATCATGAAAATTTAAAATTGCTAAATACCCATATGAAGGTTGTCAGTCAAGGGCAATGTGGCTTTCTGCCTCTCCCTGCTGCAAAATTTTAAGGTGATCTATCAGAAACTGTTCCCCGTGGATTCCCAGGAAGCAATAAAGGGACTAATTTTGAAGAGCAGAGTTACACACTGCTAGATTAGGTGAGGAAAAAGGTGTTGCCATGATATGCGCAAAGCTCTGGTGATTAAGATTCACAGCGCCTCTTACTTTTCAAATGCGTGCATGTCTGCTATTAAATCCCTGCACTTTCTCACACCCATTTAACAGACGAGAATGTTAAGGCCTGGGGAAGTTGAGAGATCTGCACAGGGTCACACAGCAAACTTAGAAAGAACCTAGACTATCATTCTACCTTAATGTGCTTGATTTTATGACATCCCCTCCCCACTGTCCCCCACAGGTGCCATAGATTACCTTTTAAAATAGAGACTAAGTCACAAGGACACCAGTTTGAAGGATTCTTTAAGGATGTGTGACAGCCCTGAGAGCTCAGGCCCAGGACAGGTGCAGGAAGCAGAAGCCAAGTGCTCTGGGGGAAGGAAGCTCCTGTCCAGAGAGACAGCAACACAAAGACCCACAGATCACTGTGCTGAGCATCAGTGGACCACTGACCCAACCACACACAACCAGACGTTGACCCAACCTTGAAAATGTCATTTCAGTCCCCTGGCATGGAGAATTCCCGTTCATCTGTAGACTTTGCACTGATTCCAGCACAGCTGACACCTGGTTACTCTTTGCATCACTGACCTGCACCTCCTTATCCCGCTTCATCCTGAGGTTGGGTGATCTGCCTGCAGAGACTCTTCAAATGTCCTTCCCCATCGCAGAATCCTCACCAAATCCAAGGCAGGTAGGAGACGAGGACCCTATTCCTTAGGTCCATGCCTCACTCCCCTGAGGCCCAGGAAAGACAGATTATGAACTTTCATGATAACTGGGGTAGATTCCAAACTCAGGGGCACTAGTCAGACACCCCACACAATAGGCTAAAAAAATAAGGATGTCAGGGAGACCTGCCACTGACACACAGGAGACATGGGGTTAGTTCAGAGGTGCTCATCCTGCGGGGGGGGGCACCCAGCGGGGCCGGCTAGTGAGAGGACAGTGCATGGTGGCCCAACCTGCCATGTGAGCTGAGTGGAGGACACATTTAGAATCAACCCAGCTCCCAAACAAGAAAACACCCCAGGTGGGGAATTAAGAGTCTCAAGAACACTTGATGAAAAACTTTCACATACACTAGCTCACTGAGTCTCAGAAAAACCCCAAGGCAGGAACTATTTAACTCATTCCTCAGGTGGGGCTGGGCATAGCGGAACTTGATGCTGTGGAGTGCCAACCTGGTGCCAGTGACACGGGTCAGGATGCTATGCTAACACACGTGCAGAGCAATTGCTGTTTTCTGCTGCTGTTGGGAGCCAGTGACTGGAGCAGATGTCATTCACAGAGGACTAAAAACTACCCTCCCCCCTGCCCAGAAAAAGCGGCCGCATTCCATGGCAGTGGGCTCCCTGGCCCTGACAGGGGTAACCTGTATTTTCACGGCTGGGGAAGAAAGAGGGCAGGTAAGGTGGGGATGGACCTTCGTTTCAAAGGCTAGGGCTGGGAGACAGCAGGCAAGGGAGCAAGGGCAGCTTTTGGAGTAGGGTGCCTGGGTTGGGCCCCAAGACACTTGGGATGGCTTTAGGCAATGGGCCCTGGAGCGGCCAGCAACACTCTGCTGAAACACAGCACCACGGTGGTGTCCACACTCTGGAGATGAAAACCTGGGGGCCCCCGGGTGCTCCATGGCAGAGCTGACGTGGAGCACAAGCTGGCTGAGGGATGACCACGTGGCTCTGGATGAGGAGGGCCACAGAGAGCCACCATGCCACCCTGGGCCAAGGTCCAGGCTCACCCCCTCCCCATCTGTCCCACCCTATGAAGCCCCACGGTAATCATACAGCAGAATGGCAAAGATGGAACTACAGAAATTCCTGCTGGGAAACTTCTGCCAAACTTAGCCCACAGGGGAACTCAAATTGGTTTTCATTTAATTTAGGGAAATAAAAAGCATTATTTTTTTACATTGAGGGTCACAGAGTAATTACTATTCTATTTAGTCCTCATAGTTACCCAGTACGAGAGACGTTATTAGTGTCACTTTCAATGAAGCTTCTCAAGTTCAGAGAGCTTTGGGAACTGCCCGAGGTCAGCCCCAGACCCAGCAAGTGGTGGCATCCTGAGGTCAGCTGGAGAGACCCACAGCCAGGGCTGGTTCCAGAGAACAGACATCACCATCCAAACAAGTCATTCAAGACATCTCTGATTATTCACGCCAATTTCCCCAGGGATTCGCTTCAGCTGTGTCATGAGAAGAAGCCATAATAGTAAACCCTGTTATTTAGCTCAGGACACATCTGGCCTCTGGATGCCCCTGGGCAAGATATTCTAAACTCTAGATCTGAGCTGTCCAATACAGTAGCCAGTAGCCACACTGAGCATATAAAACGTGGCTAGTCCAGACTGAGATAGAATATAAGTATCTAATACACTCTGGACTTCAAAGACTTCGTACATAAAGAAGACTGCAAACTATCTCATAAATAATCTTTATAGTCACTACATGTTGCAAGGATAATACTTTAGATGTGTTGAGTTAAATGAAACATTATTATGACTAATTTCATTTGTTTAAAATTCAAAATCACATTTGTGGCTGGTGCTCAGTCTCTCTGGGCAGCCCCGCTCCAAGTCCTAAGTCTTGCCTAAGCACAGCTCTGGAAACCTCCAAGCATTCCGAGAATGTCCTCCCTCTCTTCTCAACAATTCTGTGAACTCCTGGACCCACCCCTCCCACCCTCTATCCTACTCACTGCCCGGAAAGGATCCCTGGCCCAGCGACTGCCAAAGCACTCACATGCAATTACCATTTCTGAGTGTCCGGATCCACCTTAAACCACACTTTCCATGGCCAGAGGAACGCCAATAACCAGGTTTTCAAAGTCCAGGCCTCAAACCCGGTTAGCAGTCAGAAGCCCTGGGAATCAAGACGCATCTTCTCCCAGCCTTCTTCGCTCCCTCCCCTGCCAGACTTCAAGCTCCTCCAAGAGCAGAACAATGGAAGAAAACTAAATGATTGATCACTTACGATGGTGCCAGCTGCTGTGCTAAGTGTTTTGCATGTTTTATTTTATGTTATTTAATTTTCCCAACCAGCCTGTGAGAAAGTCTTGTCCCCATTTTGAAGACAGGAGGCTGAGGCTCCCAGAGCCCTGGATCTGTCTCCACTCCCATGCTTTTTCCTCTGCCCCGTCTTCCCTTCCCTGGGAGCAGACACATCTCATGCATCTTCGCATTTCTGGCACCTAGCACAGGGCCCACGGCACAACAGGCACTCGGTCAACATTGGGAAAGTAGATTAAGAGTCTTCTGATTGACTCAAGCCTCTGCTCTGTCTTGATTTGATCAGGAAGTAGTTTGCCCCTTACCTTCCCGAGGCTGCACAGATGATGTACATCCTCACCTACCCACCTGCAGGCCAGGCCTCTTCTGCCTCCTCCTGCCCCCCGTTACCTCCCATCACGAGGCCCCACAGGGTCAGCTCTGCCCACGTCCCAGTCAAGCCTAAAATGCACAGACCACCGGGCCCACTGAGAGCTGGGAGTCTGAGAACAGCCCAGGACCAGTACACTAGGGTTTAGGGTGCCCAGAGGCACAGCCAGCCCCAGGCACCTAGCGAAGCCCCTTCAGGCATAGCCAGACCCCTGCTATCCTCAGTGGGGTCCCCAAAGCTCCGTTCCCTTCCATTTGCTCATAGGGACAGAAGCCAAGTCCTGGGACCGCCTGGTGCCTATGGCTGATCCATTTCCTAGAAGTGGGCTCAGCTTTCTGGGTTCCTTCTTCATCTTACTCTTTCTGCTTGATTTAGAACAAGGCCACCCAGAAGTTCTAATACTCTGCCCCTCCCCACCCCTTGGCTCGGTCCTGTGGACCCTGATACTGGCTTGCACTGGGATGGAATCTGCCCCATTCCCTTGGGTCTCCTGCCTCAAGCCACTGGCCTTCTCCCCCTGCCCTGGTCAGTTTCCCAAGGCCCCAAGCTATTTTTGCTCAGGCCCCAGACTGCTGTCTTTTCCATGGTGGAAACTGCCAGAGTGGTACCCAGTATGACACACACAGTGAGGACCAGAGGGCCAATGGGAACAGGCCCTCCACTGGACCAGAGTTCATCTTTGGGGTCTCCAGTCTCAGTGGGCCCAGTTCCTTCCAGCCTCAGGGCCCTGCCCTCTAGGCTCTGGGAACCTTCTCAATGCTTCCTGCCTTGGCTGACCTCCTCAGATAAGCTGCTAGACCTAGGGTGTCTGCCAGCCCCCTCCTATTCTCTCCAGATCCCTACTCATGACTTCCCCAGCCAGCCTTGGCCATCTGCTACTCGCCCTAGCACCCTTGGAGGGATAAAGGGAATCACAAAGGACCTATGTCCCTTTTTACAAGAAATACCAATCCATCACCTCACCTGTCATTCAAGAAATCAGACCCAATCCAGAAGGCTTGTCAGCCAGTGAGGCTTCCCGGCCTACCCCTCAGGTGTCACCGATACGGGAAAGACTCCTACTCCCCTTGCTTCCTGTTTCCCCACTGGCATCCATGCCCTGCTTCCCAAGGGAGCTGATGGGAAATAATGTCTTAATCTGTTACTCTGAGGTCTTAAAACAAGAGGTGCTACATTCATCCCAGCATCAGGCCTTCCCATAAGGTATAGAGTGAGTGAACCCACCTGACGCTAAATCTTCCGGTGCCTAGCCCCAGCAAGCGCTTGGGGCAGAACTAATAACTATAAGGCGTCCACCTGTCATCTTATCAGGCCTTCCTCTGCTTCGTTTGCATAGTTATCTTCCAAGAGTTGATGTTATATGTCTACTGCAGGCTGATCTATTCTCCTACCTGCCACATCATTCAGAGAGGATGGATGAACCTCAGGCTCATTACCTGTCATTACACCATGTACATGTCACCGGGCGCCGGAGTATCAATTCTTCCTGAGTCTCCCCGGTGGTCGGTCCTCTGACTTGGAGGCCAGCGAGCTGTAGAGTGTGTTCACTCCTCAGGCCCTGGGGGGCTCCACGCCATCCCTTACTGCTCTCCTGGTGGGCCTGCTCCTCAGGGGTAATGAGGCCTTCTGAGTTCCCAGCTGCTTCAGAAGAGACCTGCAGGAAGAGGCTCAAATTTTAACTGTTCTAGAACTTTCCAGATACTGTTTTTTTGTTTGTTTGTTTGCTTATTATTATTAGGTCTTGTAATTCCAGGTGACCATGCAGATTGTAGGGTCTTCACTGCCAGGATCTCACCCACCAGCCCTATACCCAGGCCTCAGAGTGCATGTGTGCAGATGCACGCACACACACACACACACACACACACACACACACATCTTTGTTCTTATCTTCTTACCTCTTCATGTTTCATTTCATCTTCCTGAAAGGCCCACCTTCAGTCACCCATCCTACTCTCCATTCAAAGTTCAGCTCATACCCACAACAGACCCTCACTGTCCCAGGAGAGAGGAAGGACCCAGGAGCCCTCCCTCCACCAAAGAGACTCACATAGAACAAGGCCATGTCTACCAGGAACCTTCCTCAACTCTTGGAGCCCCCAAACAGCAGCACACTGGAAGTCCTGCCCCAGGTGGCTCCAGGGAGGCCACTCACCTGTGACCGATAACACACCTCCTTTCACAGCCCTTCACTCAAAGCAAGAGACAAAAGTGAAGATGCAAAGATTTATTCAGTGGACTTGCTGAGGACTTAAGCGTAGGAGGCAGCCTCTCAGCTCTGAGGGACTGCTCTGAAGAGGCAAGGGAGGAGCCAGAATATAAAGGAGTTTTTGCAAAAAAACAGGTAGTCAGAACATCAAAAGATCACTGTTAATTAAAGAAAACCAGACATCTCAAGCTCACTGGGTGAGGGACACAGACACCACGGGCTCCACTGCGTGATCACATATCATAGCTAAGACTCAGCTCACAGTCTGAAGTGGCGAGGGTGGTGAGTGATAAGGGGCTCCAGCTAGAAGCAGCCATGCCCCAGCATTTAGACCTGCCAGTCTCCAGACACTGGGTGCACGATGGCCATAGCCCTGCATCTCCGACCAGCTGTGGCCTCCAGCTCCTGGGGGCACTGCCCAGACAGCTGTGACTCTGAGCTCCACCCCAACCTTGGGCTCCCCTGGGCCTCAGTGGACCCAGTGCTGAGAAGGGCCTGTGGCAGGTGGAGAGCGTCCGCAGGGCATCCAGCACCACAGGTAAGGGGAAGCACCATGGATGGGGATGAGCACAAAGGAAGGCAGGGACATGGAGTCCCACGGATGCTGTAAGCAGAACGATGACAATGTCTTACACGCATGTCATGATTCGTACCCTTCAAGCTACTTTTACATCCATTGGGCCCATTTGATTTGACAGGAGCGATGTAAAGGGGTGTGTGTTTTTTTTAAGCTTATTTTAAAGATAAGGCAACGGAAGCACAGAAAGGTTGAGAATCTCACTAAAGATCACACAGTAAGGTAGCGAAAGAGTCAAGTCTGGAATTCCTGACTCTAAATTATCTGTTCTTTCCAGCAAACTCCCTGGTCCTGGGGTAATTTCCTATCACATCAGGGCGACAGTGGGTCAAGAGGACTGGGGAGGGGGAGGGGAACAGAGGCATGCCTGGCCTGCTGTGGGGGGATGGGGAGAAGAGGAGAACTAGAGAGTGGTGCCGCCTAGCTTCTCCCCTGCTAGGAGGGTCTGGGCGAAGAATGCGGAGAACAGAGTGATAAATAGGGAAGACAGGAATGCAGAGGCTCTGGGGAGCAGCTCGGGCAAGGAGGAAGCTGCTGTGATAAACAGCCACCGCCTGGGGGTGGGGGAGGGGCGGGGTACTGACCTTGCACCTCCAGGGTGACCTGGCTTTACTGCCATGACCTCCCAGGCATTTCTGGGCAAGGCAGCCCTGGGGGTTAGAAGTCCCTTTGAAAGAACAAAGCAGTTACTAGTAATACCTTCCAAAAGCATATATACAAGTTGGCGCCCTGTTGTATATGGGATATATCTCTAAATAATGAAAATGAAAAAACAAAAAATGATGTTGCAGCCATGCTCCACCCATACGAAGAAAGATCTCAGCTGCTCCTGGACGATGGGGTTCTCTGCTTGATTCCAGCGCTGCGCTGCTTCTATTGACATGGAGGAAGTCCCAACCCAGGAAATTCCTACCTGGCAATAGAAGGCAGGCCCAGCCCCTTCCAGGACAAGCAGTGCAGGCTAAAGGCCAGGAAACCCAGGATAGGTGGCAAATGCAAGGAATTGGACAGAAAAATGACCCAAACACCCATGGCGGCCACGAGCTCAGTGCAGACCCACGCGCCCACCTCCATCCGCAGTGGACCAGGCCTCAAAACATCAGGCTACGAGAAGAACAGAAAGTCATCCTCTGGTGTTAGGGCTCCGTGTCCCAGGCAACCGGGGGGCGGGGCAAGGAGGGGGAGGGGCTCTTCCTACCTACTAGGAGGTGAGCCCTACTGTGCCCACCAGATGCCGTGGGGAAGGGAGGAGAAGGCGCACCCTTTAGAAGCCGATCTCCTCGCTGCTGTAGCTCCAGAAGCAAACGGCTAGAGCACACCAATTTTTGCTGCAGGTGGGAGTGCCCTCCTGCAAGGTGGGGCTGGAACATATTCACAGCAGATGGTGCTGTCGCCCTCACACCGGGATTCTCACTCCCAATTATCTGTACTGTCAGCAAAACAATTAACCCTCAAAGAAAAATTGCACCGTCCACTCCCAACCATATGAACAGGCGATTTTTCCCAAGGACGAGGGACACTTAGGGCGGCGCAGAGGGAAAGTAGGGCAGACTTGTGTTCAATTCCGAATCTCACTCACCCTGGGCCGTCCTCTGACCTCCGTGGTCTGATGCAGGCATCACACAGCAGCCCCTCCCGCCTCTGAGTCTGGGTTTCCTTTCCCATAAAAACAGGGGGTGAGCCCAACCCTTAAGGTCCCCTTCAGTCCCACAGTGCTACCATTCTACAAGCATGGTGCTTTTTCTTTGAATTTTAAGTTCCTCTGGAGCAGAGACTGAGTTTCCACTTGTTCCTCCATTCATTTGCTCCCTTGCTTATCCGTTCATTCATTCATTCATTCATTCAGTTACTGCAGAGATACAAAGGAAGTATCTGTTCAGCCTTCTTGACAACTGCTTGGAGTTTTCCTCCCCTGAGATGTGGGGAGAGGGGAGGAGGATGGAGCAGAGCGAGGTGGGGGACGCCAGGGGCTTCAGCACTTGGCACTGGCTTGGCATCAGCTGTAGGAAGGAATCCTGTTGCTGCAAGAAGGCAGCCTCCTCTCCGAGAGAGCCGAATGTGTAAGCAAGCCGCCTTGATCCCCAGGGCACGCCTGCAGAGGGGCGGAGATGTGTGATGTAAGGGGATCGAAAAGCGCCCCCATCAGCCGCTGTGGGGCTGGAGACAGCACAGGGCCTGTGCTTCGCAGTGTTCATTAAATACCTGATGCCCGAGTGAATGCACCTGAATGCCCCTCCTTAAAAGAACTATTTTAAAAGAAAAGAGAGCTTTTACAGGGCTCTGGCATGATGTCTGTTACCCAGGGGGCTACTATTTAAGGCTGGGCTCGGTTGGTCTGTTTCATCCGTTGTCATGTGCTTTCATGGGAAAGAAAGCAGGGGAGGCCAGCAAGAATTGTAGAAAGTCCACCATCAGCGCCCAGAGAGCCTTCAGGGATGACATCACCCAGGGCCACGTTCTGCAGGTGCCGTCTGGAGAGGCTGAGAGGCTGGCAGCTCACAGACAGGGAGAGAGAAGCAAGACTCTTCCATGGGTGCCCCATCATCCAGGCCTCACTCTGGGCCCAATCCATACCGCCTCCCAGGATGGCCACTCAGTGGACTGGGGAACTCACAAGGCAGAAAGGAAAGTCCAGAAGGGGGCACTTCTGGCCTGGTCTCCTCTCTCCCACCCCCGTGGGGCTGCAGGCCCCCTGCTCAGGCAGGGCCAGTGTCCTAGGCACCTGGGGAAGGACTGGGGCAGAGAGGGGACAAGGAGTGAGACCCCTCCTCCACCACCGTTTTGCCCAATTCAAGCCTTATGACATCTCTCTTCCGTCTCCCCATCGCCCATCCGGCTACCAGCACTTGCCCTCACCCAGTGCCCAGGAGCACAGGCTCAGATGCCAGCTTCTCAGCATAAAAGGAGTGTGTTTATATTCAAAGCGGGCCACTGCCCACTCAGAATCTACCCACTCGAAGGCAGCACATGTGACTGCACCCCCTGCCCAGAGCCCAAGCGGGACAGAGGCCAACCTCTGGCTGGAGACATTTCTAAATATGAGCCTGGCACAAACAGTCAGGTTCCCAGGCCTCCTCGGCTCTGGGAGACCCAGCCAGGATTGTCTAGGCTGCCGGGAAGGAGAGGGCTGGGGGCAGGCAGGATCAGGAGGCAGCCAGCTGAGACAGCCATCAGCCCGGGAAACATCACCTGAACCTCTCCCTGGCCCTCCTGCCTCATTAGGGGAAGAGAACAGATTACCCTGCACCCAGAACGTCTAATCAATTGCCCGAAACCCTTGGCAGTGGAGACAGGAAAGTCACTGCTTGCTCAAACGCACATGGATTAAAAATATACAAACTGAGTATTCTTTCTCCCCCTCTCTTCAACCCCCTGAAGCCTGGGATTCTTGTTAAAAATAGGCTTGCTGTGGCATGGATCCTACAAAATCCAATGGTTGGCAGGAAAATTAAGAAGTCATTGGAGACGGCACTAAGCAGTCACCCCTGGGGAGCGGGCTGGGGAGGGCTGGGAGGGGCTGCCGTCAAGTGTCTGCAGACACACTCTACACTGCTTGGGGTTTTAATAAGCAGATATTATTTTTATTAGTTTATTTTTTAATGGGGGGGTGGTTCAATCTATTGCATCCTCCAGCCTAAGTTTAAGGCTGAACTTGCACTGACCTAGCAACCCGACAGCCCGGGGCTGGCTGGCCCGGTGGTGCACAAACCCTTTGGCACCCAGGGCACGCGGTACAAACACAGCCCAGAGTCATGAAAGGAGCACTGAATCCAGAATCAGAGTCTCGGATCTATAACTCACTGGCTGTGTGACCTCAGACAAGTCACTTGAGCTCTCTGGGCTTCAGTTTCCTTTACTGTGAAATGAAGCAGTTGGATTAAATGCTAAACCAAGTCATAGCATTTCATAATTTTAAGGATTGAGGGAAACATCTAAAACTGACCCTGTGTTTGACTCCATCACAAAAGAGCAAGGGGATGGATCCCTGGGCAGAGGTGGGGTTTTCAAATCAGGAGGCCGGGGAGGGTGGGAGTAAAGAAGCTGTTCTGAGAGTAGAACCCAATTCCATGCCTTGAGGATGAAGTGTGACAGGTGGGAAGAGCGTCACTTCAGGACCCAAAACATCCTGGGTTCAAATCCTGACTTCAAGCTGTCAGTAACTGTATGAACTCAGGAACTGCTTGCCACTGGCACAAATCGACCTCCTCATCTGAAACACGGGGTAGGAAATACCCACATCCAAAGGTTGCTATGATTATGACACACTAGGAAGTGAAAACGTCCCCAGCTCATTGTTGGAGCTGAACATCCTTTTACTCTTTCTTCCCTCCTGTCATTTACCCGCCACTGTACTGTAAGGTTGTTAAGAGTGTGGGCTCTGGACCCGGGCTGGCATCCCAGCTCCACCACCTACTGGCTCGTGACCTTGGCCAAGCAGCTTAATTTCTCTGCGCTGCAGCTTCTTCACCTATAAAGTGGGAGTGGGCCGGGGCTGGTTGTTGTGCTGCCTCCACCCAGGCTCCTGTCCCCGCTTGCCAACTGAGCCCTTGGTTTCAATCTTGCGTCTTCCAGAGATTTGGCTTTTAGAACTTCCTTCACAGGCCTCCTCCCTCCCCCTAGCCTCACTAAGGCTGCCGACCCACAGCTGCCCACCGGCTGTGGCTGTCCAGCAGGCCCTTCTCCACTCACTCCCTGCCTTCTCTCCAGTTGCTCTGCTCTCTGCAGGTTGTGCACCTGGCCAGGGTTCTGTCCTGGGGCACAGGGAATGTATATTTCAGACCAGTGCTTCTCAAGCCTTAATGTGCTTAGGAATCACCTGGGGATCTTGTCAACCTACAGGTGCAGATTCAGACTCAGTAGGTCCCAGATGGGGTCTAAGATTCTGCATTTCCAACAAGCTCCCAGGGGATGTCCATGCCACTGGTCAGGGACCATCCTTTGATTAGCAAGGCTGTAAGAGTGGAGGAAATCCTAGTGTGTGTGTGTATGTGTGTGTAGGGGAATGGGGACAGGGACAATGCAGGCTAGTTATCCCAATCAGGGAAGGAGCAGAATTTTGACAGAGACACCATGATGGAGACTAAGTGTAGATTCAAGAGACACTAGAGAGGAAAAATAGGAAAGAGTTTTATGAAATGATGCAGCATTACCTAACCAATAAAAATAATGTTTATTGAGACAATGCAGCAACCCACAAAGATGCTTATGACATATTAACTTTCAAAACAGACTACCAATTTTACACACACTGTGTCTTCAACTCTGCCAAATGCACATGTAAGAAAACTGAGAGTAGGACACCAGCTCAGGCCCATCAAGGCTGTGTTATATTATAACCACGTGTATTTTCATTTCTTGATTATTTTCTCGATGTTCTGCATGAAGTTTTATCATTTTTGTAATTTAAAATCTACCTTCCCCATACGCTCAGATGCCCACTTCCCAAAATCGTCAGTTATTCTGTGTTACTGAGGTTCGATGTATTTTGAGCACAAACTGCCATTGCTGGGAGGGCTGGAAAATGGTGCATTAAACCTTCTCAGTCAAACCCAAAAATAAAGCAACCCAGATTCTGGTCTTCCTCTAAGCCAAGGGTCCAGCGCTTTGGAAGGCTGGCACTATCACCTCTCACTATAGCAATAAGGAGACCCCGGTAACCCCGAGCTTACAGTTATTAAGTGTAAAAATAGGAAGTGCGTAGATAGATGTGCAGTAAGACGCTTCCACGGGTTTGCACTGGACAGGCTGGGTTCGGAGCCCTCAGCCTCTCTTTCAGGAAACAGAA
This sequence comes from Vicugna pacos, assembly GCF_048564905.1. Taxonomy (NCBI): domain Eukaryota; kingdom Metazoa; phylum Chordata; class Mammalia; order Artiodactyla; family Camelidae; genus Vicugna; species Vicugna pacos. The sequence continues at coordinate 1,174,079 of NC_133015.1, forward strand.
GGCAAAAATCAGACTCCACGAATTGTTTCCCACAGTGCCTGGCATTTTCTTCTTCGCTTCCCATTTCAGGGCTGTAAGCTGCCTTTCGAACTGGTTCCTGACGTGACTGGAGGCATGTCCCAGCCCTCCCAGCCCTCCCAGAGCTCCACACTCAGGCCGCCCCGTGTACTTCTGTCCAGCTTTCCTGGCTTACCAGCCACCCCCTACCCATTCACCCAGACCCCTGCCCCATTCTGCACAATGTCTCTTTAATTTGTTCTTGGGCAGGTGTATCAGGCACCCCCATCCTAGGCCTTGGCTCTGAGCTCTGGGAGGTTGGAGGTGGTCCCAGCCTCAGTCTGGCTGCTCCTGCCAGAGACCCAGGACCTGAACCCAGGCCTGATTCCCAGCTCCTGTATCCATTTTGCATTATAGTGAACCAAGTTTGAGGCCACTATCTGGCTGTGGGACCTTGGGCAAACCACTTCTCATCTCTGAACCTCAATTACATCATCTGTAAACATTTTTAAATAGGTTTATAGAATCACACAGCCGCTTTCAGTCCTAATACTCCATCATGCCAACAAGAACAACCTCTTACCGTTTATCTAGCAATTCAGATGAGGTATTTCACATACGAGGATTTTCTAGACAGCTAAACATTGTCCCTTCAAGCAACAAAATGTGTTTCATTTTAGCCTGACTGAAAGAAGTTGTTTTTTTATGTCTATTTTTATTCCATTGTAGGAAAGCTTGTTGTGAGTTTAATAAACAGTTTTTTAAAATACTCCATAGCTACTTGAAAATGTTGTATGTTGTTTGTTTCAGGAATATAACTTTTTTTTTAATAGAGGGACTGGGGATTGAACCCAGGACCTCGTACATGCTGAGCACGCGCTCTGCCCCTGAGCTACACCCTCCACTGTCTTTTTTTTTTTTTAATGTTTATATGCTTCTCCTCCTTTTGTGGGAAAGAATATGAAACCTAACACTTATTTGTGTACATCTCCCCCCAGCTTTGTTCCACAAAGCATTTGCAGTGGCCAAGATGCTGAACATAATGTAGCCTTGTCTTCACAGCCCTCTGGCGTCTCTATAAGATGCTCTGCTGTGTCAGGTGATCTGTCCCTGCTGCTCGGGTCTTCTATCTTCTTCTGTCTGCCCTTCCCAAGGTAAGTCTCCCAGAGGTCACGCTACCTGTTTGGGTATGCCAGCCTAAAGAGGCTTCCCCACTTCTAATGTGCACCTTGGACTCCCCCTGGGCTGGGCGACCGTAGGGCTCTGAGCAAAGGCCAGTGGAGGTAGGCTGAGGAGCCATGGCTCCAGCCATTCTTACTGATCAAAGGCACTTGTGCCCTGCTCTGAGGTCCATGTTCTGGATAAGAGACAGCAGGCTGGTCCCTGAATATGTAAATTGTCTATGTCTTGACCCCTCATCTGAACTAGCACTTATTTCTGCTTCGCTGGCTGGTTTCCCCAGAGGGGGTGTTTAGAGACCATTAGAGTTGCTGTCATGTTCGCACAGGCCAGACCAGAAGGCAAGCTCAGGTTTAGAATTTAGCTCCAGCTCTATACATCTCTGATGTCACTCCTTTCTCCAAACCGATCCCCAATTTTCGCTATGCCCTTGCCTTGCTTCTTCCCATAAGAGATGCTACAGTTTCCCAAATTAGGCTTTCTTTTCTATTCTTTCCCTCAGGAAGCCACCCAGAGGCACTCGGCCAGATGCAGGCTCATCCCTAGATCAGAAACATCTGGCAGAGCAATCCAAGCAATTCCCCCCTCTTCCCAGGAGGGCAGCACGAAACCTCTATGCCCTCTGCCTCTGCCCCTCCACCCCAGGTTGGAGCAGCTCCACAAACAAGCTCCTACTGTCCCCTCAGCACACCCAGTTTCCCACCCAAGCCAGGCGTTTCCGCATTTATCACCAACCGACCACGCCCCCTGGAACATGTGAATTTCCTGCCGGTGCATGACAGAGCCCACCCAGCACACCGCTCGTGCTCCGACACCAGCAGAGAGCCTGCAGGTTGCGGTCAGGAAGGGGAATTTCACAGTTTTCAAGCTTGGAGGTGAGCAGTTCTGAAAAGGAGCTTTTATGGGTGGCCAGGCTGCAGGAGGGGGAAGCTTCCAGAAAAAAAAAACACAGTAAAGCCACTTTGAGACCAAGGTGGGAGATGGTTTGCAAAATGCTCTGGTCAGCAAGAAAAAGGGCAAGGAGTGGGGACAGAGGAGGCCCAGAGGCGGATGTGGGAGGCTGCTAGGAAGGAAGGTGAGGTGATGGATAACCGGGTGGAGATGGAGTTGAAGAGACCAGGAGGGCACGTTAGCGCCGTGGCGCATCTACCAGCCCTGCTTGACAAACAAGCCGGACCCAGGATGCCACCCTCCAAGCGGCATCCCTGCTGGGTCTGGCCTAGGCAGGCAGCAGCATAGCAGCAAAGAAATGAGCCAAGACAGCAAAACAGCATGAACCTTGCCAAATAATAACCACCCAAGAGCCGTGCGTTTCCCATGGACAAGTCAAGTCAGTCCTCACAGCGATGCTGCCACTGCACTGGTACCTATACCTGCTTTGGCATCTGGTTTTCCCAGGGCAGGTTTTACCCTGAGATTGTGACAGGGACCAGACCAGAAGACAAGCTCAAGTTTAGAATCAGCCCCAACTCTGTGCATTGCTGTGTCATCCCACGTCTGAGTCCAGCTCCCACTTTTACAGATGACTAAATCGGGGCTTGGAAAGAGTAAGAACCAAGGAGTCTGCATTCAAATCTCAGCTGCCTGATTCCCAAACAAGCCGCCTGGGCCACCACACTTCCCGTCCAACCCACGCTGCCTCGCTGGGGCAAGGACAGTGGCCCCGGTGGCTTTGTTCAAGGGGACATTGTAGCCTCCTCCTGAAAACACTGCATTTCATGCATTTCTAGCATGAAAACACTGCCCTAAGTCTCCTGCAGAGGCTGAGGTGGTGCGGGCAGGACTGCTCCCTCAGGGAGGGCCGGTCTCCAAGAGTTACAGCGTGTCACCTGGCTGTGCGCATTGCCACCTCTGCTCAAACACATACATACATTGGCCAGGAGAGGAAGCTTTGAGAGCTGGATCTGAGGACACAGGGAGCTGCGGGTGAGGAGGGGAGGGGTGGGAGCAGAAGGAAGCAGGGAGAGGGCAGCTGGGTCTGGGGGAGCTTGCCACGCAGCCCTGGGTGTGGTGGCTGGCAGGCCCTGCGAAGCACCTATTAGCTGTTTGGTGGCTTCTTCAAATTGAAGATTAACAGCCTTCTGGCAATACATGATGGGGAGGGAGGACTAAAGGAGAAATCATTTTTATCTTCATTTCCTATATAAAATGGGCATGAACAAAGGAAACAGCAGAAGAGGACAATGATACATTTTTTTCTTTATAACTCGGTTCAAAGATCAAGTTTCCAATTTGTTGTTTCTTTTTTTTTTTCATTTTTTAAAAATTGAAGTATAGTTGAGTTACAATGTTGTGTTAATTTCTGGTGAACAACATAGTGATTCATTTTGTACACACATATATATTCCTTTTTGTTTCATGCATCCTTCCTAATGCCCATCTGGCACCACCCGACGCACATGATAGTATCTGCATATGTGCTTCCTCTAACAGGTTTGTAGTGAGGCCCTATTCGGTCCTGTCAAGATGATGGGTGCTACAGAAAATGCAGGGAGGGCACTCTGGGCTGGACCACTTCCAGGCTGTGTGATGGCTGCGACAGACACACGAGGGTAAGAGTGGTCTCGTGAGGGAAGGCAGGACACACACCTCCCAAAGCAGAAACCCAGAGTCACCCAGTCTGGAGTGATGCTGAAACCAACCATGCGTATGCTGAGTGCTGCAAGAGGAAAGCCTAGAACGGAGCCAAGTCTCAAGAGCAGGGGGGTTCTCCCGCCCTGGAGGTATTCGAGGCAGGATGACTAGCTGCGAGCAGGGGGAGGAGGGAAAGTCCAGTCCATTGGGGCCCCAAATGGCAAAGCACCTAGAAATGCCCTGCCCAGCAGGCCATGGGGGCAGGGGGCACACAGTGTATTCATCCTGGGGGCCAGTTTTAAAGAAGGGGACATTGCAACACTGGCCACAAGGTACCCCCAGGGCAGCGACCATGTCTTTTTCATTTTGTGGCCCTTGCACATAGCACAGTGCCTGCCGTCCTGGCCACTCCAACAGTCCTCCAGAAAGTGAGCTGGGTTCCACAGCGTTTAGTCTGCACCACACAGCACAGCACTGAAAGTTGGTGTCTGCTTCCTCTGTGCATGGGCTATGAGTCCACTCTAACTAGACTGCAAACTTCTTTCAAAAACTGTCTTATTTACTGTTCTGAGTAGTACATTAGTTTTCTCTGAACACTGTAACAAATGATCACAAACTCAGTGGGGCTTAAACAACACAATTTTCCATCTCAAAGTCTACAACTTTAATCACATCTGCAAAGACCCTGGTGCCATGTAAAGCAACATATTTAGAGGCTCTGGGGGTTGGAGCATGGGCATCTTTGGGGGGCCATTATTGCACCTACCACAAATAAAAATACCTTTACATTGTTCATAATTCAAATGACACACAAGGCTATAGAATGAAGAGTTTTCCTCCCAACCCTGTCTCTCACAACCTAATTCTCCCTGTTAATACTCCCCTGTGTTTCTATCCCATGAGACTTTATGCCTATATAAGTAAACAGCAATGTTTTATTTTTGTGCTTTTTCACATGAGAGATACCATAATATTGTTCTGCATCTTGCTTTTACTACAGTATCTTTGAGATCATCCCAGATCAGTATATAATAACATCACTGTTCTTTTTTATGGATGCATACTATTCCATGGTCAGGCTACACTATAATTGATTAATCCAGTCTCCTGCTGACGGAATTAGGTTATTTCTAATCTTTTGCTCTCACAAACAGCACTGCAACAACCAAGCTTGTACATATGCCCTTTCCTGTGTGTGCCTGGATCTATAGGATAATTTCAGAGCAGCGGAACTCCTGAGTCAAAGGATATGTGCATTAAAATTTCACAACAGCTGTTGTATTGCCCTCCACACAGCTGAACCAATTTACATGTAGTCATACACGGTCCACCTCCAGCCACGTATGGGAGTGAAATGTAAGCTCGTTTTGGCAGGGAAGCCATGGGTCACATTTTCTCTATGTACCCCATGGCGCTCACTCCAGGTACGGACTCAGGAAGCCCTTGGGGGTCATCGCTGCTCACAGTTCCTTGGACTGTTGGTGATGGGAGCAGGGACCGGAAAGGAGGATGAAGCCAGCAGCCAGCAAAGGAGGGGTACAAGTTCCTCAGATTTAAAGGTGTGGCTTTGTGCATCTCCACCAACTAAACCGCTCCTCCTGCACGGACATCCCTCTGGGTTGGGTGCCAAGGGGCTTCCCCAGTGTGGGAGCATCTTACTGCTGCTTAAGGAGGGACTCCCAGCAGGGATGTGCCCTAAGAGGAGATTACAAGCATTTGGGGGTTTCCAAAGTCCCAGCTGCACCCCGAAAGGTGCTGTTTTCCTGCTCTTTACCTAAATTCCTGGTGGAGAGGTTGCTTCAAATTGAATGGCCCGTTTTGTGCTAAGTCAATTTTGAGCTAAAAGATAAGTTAAACGGAGACTTTGATTGGAGTGACTGATTTAAGATTTCACAGCAGCAACTGCAGGACCTGGAGAGCCCAAAACGTTCCCCTTCCTCCCGCCAACCCAGCCTGGCCCACCGCTGCAGCAGGGCCAGCTCAGGCTGGGCCACAGGACCCCAAATCCCACCCACTGGGAGATTCCTCGCTGGCAGAGCCCGGAAGAGGCTGGAGAGGAGAGAGCAGGGGGCTGAGTCCCTGCAGGTGAGCCTGAGGGGCGCTGGCAGGACAGAGCCCAGAGGTGCCACGCCCTGCCCAGCCCCACTTCCTCTACTTGGCTTGCCGATTCAGCTCAAGGGTTCCCCCTGCTAGGAACCCCAGACCAGGATTTGGTAGGCAGCTCTACAACACGCCAGGAGATGAAAATACGCCTCAGAGGGTGTCACGCTAAGAGCTGAACTTCAGAGAAGAGTAGAAGTGACCAAAGTTAGGGACAAATGTGATGTGTGAGCAAGTGGGTAAAGTGATGTCGAAATGGAAGGTGAGCTAAAAAGCTGTGATCGCCGAGTCGGGAGGACAGAGTTTCAGGCTTACCTCACCCCCGCTCTCAGCGGCAGCTTCAGACAAGCCATCAATCAGTCTTAGGCATCTGTACATGAATCCTACCATGAGCCCTGCCCACCTCACACAACTGTTGTACATTAAATAAGAGAAAAGAGAAGAAATTTCTCAGGAAACCTAAAAGCAATATAGAAACAGAAACTGTTATAACAAGAATCCTTTGCTTTTGCTGTGTCTTGCAGACTGCGCAGAACTTCCTATCCAGTACCTCCTGGTCCTCAGAGCAACCCTGGGAGACAGGAAAGGACAGTCATACCCAACGTACAGATGTGAAAACTGAGTTGCAGACAGCTCAAGCCCAGAATCACACAGACAACAAGGGGCTGAGCTGACAGCGGTGTCCAGGTCTTCTAACCCCAAATGCTGTTCTGTTTCCCACAGATGCACCCAGTAGGGCCTAAAACCACAGCTCCTAGCTGTGCAGAAACCCTCCTCCTTTAATCGTTTCACTTCCCCCAGCTTTACTGACTGAGGAATGAGCTTCCCCAGGCTCTTTCTAACCAGCAGCGTTGGGGAGGTAGGCAGGCTACAGGCTGGGCTCAGCCTCTGACCCTCTACGGGGCTGTAAAAGAGTCCTTGTCCCCCAGTTTCCTGCAATTCCATGTATCTTTGATGGTAAAAGTACCTAACTCTCATCTAGGTGCCTCCAGGAAAATGCACTCGGGGCCTTTCTGGAAGGGCCAGGCTGCGGGCCTTTGTGACAACACAGGAAGCAGGGTGATGCTGGCTGCCCTGAGAGGGCACCTCCCAGGCTCTGGGCACTCCGTGAACGTCCTCTCAGTTATCTCATGATAACTTCAGGTCAACACTAGTATCGAGGAGCAGAATGGTTGCATGACCTGCTCACAGCCGTCACACAGCCTGGAAGTGGTCCAGCCCACATTGCCCTCCCTGCGTTTTCCATCACAGCATGGGTACGAGAGATGGAGAAGGAGGCACAGTGCGGAGACTCTTGTGTTTCTGCCTCCAAAAAAAAAGGCTTTATCTGCACTCCAAGACACCTCCTGGGCCTTCCAAATTTTTCTTCCTTCAGTGAATGACGTGGAACAAAAGACACTCAGTTGGTAGCAGAAATTAGACTCCAGTTGCTCAGATGCAGGCATTCTATTAAAGTACTGTCTGAGGGTGGGATTGCCTGGGAATACACTTGTGTAATTCACACCTGTGGGCAAAACTCCAACTTTCTACAAGGCGCATTTAAACAAAGAGGTGTGTTAGGCTGACATAATCAATCTCAACATGAACACAATTAATGACTTGGCTCATGACAGGTTCTTGTTGGAGCTTTATATGCACTGTACGCACTCTTCCCACTTACAGACCATCTTACACGGAGAACCTTGACTTTGGAACAGGCGAAGGAGGTAATTAATCATCGGGCAAAAGGACTCACCTGAGACTTCCACATCAGCTCCATCATCCCCAAATACAATTAGTACAGTTTCTCTTCCCACTCTGTTTTTAGAACATAGGTATCTAATGGACTTGGGAACATGACTTGAGAAATACAGCTATTGCCTGCTTCCTGACTGCAAAACTAGCACCAATTCCAGCCCTTCTAGCTGGTTAAGCAGGAGAGGAGAAGGCTGGCATGTCGGGGTTGGGTTGGGTCTGAAATGTAGCAGTATACCGCCCTCAACGTTCCACAGAAAGGAGGGGAGATGGGGAGATCAAAGAAATTGGACTGAACTATTGTGAGCCTGCCAAGCACACTGATGCCTTCCTGTGCTGTCGGCATCCAGGCCTCCTCCGGCCTCACAGCACCCAGAGAACATTCTTGTTGACCAGCCCCGGAGGGCTCTCCCTAAACCCGCTCTGTCTCCTGCTTCCTCTCTGACCATTGTACCTCTGCCTCCAGGTTTGTCAAAGTTTACTGGTCGTATGTTCCCTGCCATTGGTTCTTGGAGAAGAAGACTGCCATGTAAACCTCCTCTAAGGTGACCTAGCATAGCATGCTAATGTTAGTTACTTCCCTTCTTGAGCATTCCTGGTTCATAAAACGAGCCTCTGGGAGAGGGTAACATTTTGAACAAAGGATATAATCTCTAACAGTGAAATTTCAAGGACTGCGAAGAAGAAACAGGGTGGCGGGGGAGAGGAAATGACAGAGAAATCTCTGAGATTCAGCCTTGAAATCATGTCACACGGACCAGCCATGAGCTGCTACTGAAAATCTGTTTTTCAAAATTTAAGAGTCAATTTCCAGATGTCTGCTTTGGGGAGCCAAACTACTGTTGATTTGTTCCCAATTCACCTTGGAATAAAAGTCTGAGCTGCTTGTCTGAGCATTTTCTTTCTCTCCTTCTCTCCTTCCTGCTCCTACCGGGAATCGACTCGGAGCATGGCATCTGCACTGTGCCCCAGGCCTACTCTGGGCTTCCCAACCTGGGTCCCTACACGCTGGCCCAGTACCAAGGATCCTCTCATTTGCCAGAGCCGCTGCACTGCACAACTCAAGGGGTGCCACTCCCACCCTAGGTCGTGTGTGTGCGGTGCACAACACAGTACTCCAGGTCTGCCCACCCTCGAGGCCCGTCTGCTGCAGGAGGCCTCTGCCCCCAGTGCACGCTCCCTCTCCCAGCCTCCTCAGTGCCCCTCGTCCTGGGGGTCACTGCAGTACTGTGACACACTACCTCGTATCCCCGTGCTCTGGGTGGGTGGAAATGGGGCCCCAGTTACAGTATAAATGCCGTGGGGGGAGTGACTGGGTCCTGAGTCTGCAGAAACTCTCCCAACCCCCAGGCTAGCCGGTTGAGAACTGGGCGTTGGTTCTCAAAGTGTGGTCCGGGGAGCAGCACTGCAACCCCTGGCAACATGCTAGAAGGCAGGTTCTCTGCCCGCCCAACCATCCCCAATCAGATGCTCTGGGGGTCAGGCCCAGCATCCTTTTCAGCAAGCCCACCAGGCACTTCTGAAGCCCAGGAAGTTTCAGAACCACCGAGGTACAGGGCCCTCAGCACAGCCTGCTGGGCTTGCTGAACTGGTCAGCAGCATTCTCCAGCTAGGAGGGGAGCTGGCCCAACTGGGGTTGCCCGTTTCATTCGTCTCTCGCGGGGACCCCGCTCCCCCATTTGTTCCGAAGAACCACAGAGTCAGCTCGCTCAGAAAGCCTTCCCAGCAACCGGCAGCGCTACCAAGTCAAGGCTGAGCGCAAACAGCGCCGAGCAGTCAAGATGCCGCCGGCTCTCCTTCAAAGGCGCCCTGCTCAACAGCGCTTCCCCTGGTCCTGCTAGCTGGGTGAGCAGATGATTCAGCAGCCTGTTACAGTTCCACAATGTCCTCGTCTCCCTACCAAGTGACTTGCCCCAGCGGTAGGAAGTGCTTTTCCCATGCAGGGCTGGGCATCTCAAAGGCCCTCCTCCAACATCCCACCCACCATCCCTGCCCTGCAGCTTTCACAGCCTGCCGGGCTCAACGCCCAACCCTCAACATCCCAGCTCCTGGGCCGGAGCTTGGGTGGGGAGGGGAGGCCAGATGAGAAACAGAGGGCCAGGCTCCCGGCCCCACTCCAGACCCACAGACTCTGAATCTCTAGGAGGGGCCTGGGAGTTCCGACGGTGAACAAGCGTCCCTGGAATTCTTTGTGTGTGTGTATCTCACAGGTACACTTGTTCGTGCACACGGGCAGTGGCACACCTACAAGTCAAAACGACGTCCCACATCCCCATCCAACACAGACAGCCCGACATTTCATCCACATAAAGCTGATTAATGGTGACCACGAGCAGGCGCAGGACTGAAGGCTTTCAAGCCTTGACTTCTTTTTAGCACTCCTGATTTTATAAAAGATGAAGTCCATCAACCCCATCCCCACCCAAATCTGGTAACCTTGGGTATAGTAGGGCTTCGTGAGGATCTGGACCTCCTTAACAAGGCTTTGAAGCATCCCAGAGCAGGACCCGTGGTTCAGGCAGCCCCAACTCACTACCAACGACTCAGAAAGGTGCTGGAAACTCTTGCGTTGGGCAATCTAAACAGCGATCAACAAGCCCACACTCCTTATTTGACAGATGGGGAAACTGATGCCCCAAAATAGTGACATGGCCTTGACCACTCACTCCAGACCACAGAGCACTCTCGCCACCCTTTCGACCCTCACAGCACCCATGGCCTGGATTCCACCCAGAGTTCCTCACACACACTACCCTGCACCATACTTCTAAACCCTGCCTTCCTCCACTGAACTGCAAGGGTCTAGAGGCCGGGCCTTAGTAGTGTGCTCAGAGCTGGGCTCAGAGCAGCTTCAGTAGCCATTTGAGGAATGAATGATCCCGCATCCCCCGACCCCTACCCAGGCAGCCTGCACTCCTCCTTAATATGTGCACTGAGATGAATCTATCAGATCACAAGACTGTCACCTAGAAACACTGGAAGATTTGCCCCAGGAGGGCTCAAGGATGCACACATTCTGGGGGGAAGCAAAGAGCCACCTGCAGAACAGGTAGAGAACTGCCGGGAGAAGCCAGAGCAATGAGGGGTAGAGACTGGGAGAGGGGTAGGGGGCGGTCACAGGGACAAACTTCACCTTCTTGTGGATTCTGTTCAGAGTCAACACCTGGAGAATAACAGCTGGGAAATAGGACACAGAGCTCACACTTTCTCACCTCTGCCTCTCCAGAGCCCTGACGCTGTCACACAGAAAAGGTGACAATGAAACAGACAAAGAAGAGCTCCAAGGAGAAAACAAGCCTGCTCAGCCTGTGGGTCACAGGGTCCAGGGAATCCTCACGGGTGCCCCCGGGCATGCAGGACACAGGATCGGCCTTCCTCGACAGCACAGAGGTGACCGCCTGCCAAGATCAGACTTTCTGGGGTCTCCCGACAGGTGTCACTGGTCCTGAAACATTGTCCCACCCACCCCTGCTCAGGCCCTCCCCACCTCCCCGCATCAGTCAGGGAGGCCAGCAGTACAGACTACCCTAACATCCCCATGGCCTAAGACAGCGTCTGTGTATTTCATGCTCACAGTACACGTGCACGGATGCTCTGCCCTTTTCATTTTCATGTTTGCTGGAAGCAAGTGGCACACAGTTTACATTGTTGCCACACAGCACAGCTGTTCTAGGCATAGAACCAGTTCCTCCACCAGTCTGGCTAGGCCAGGTCATGCTGCAGTCACAAGCATCCACTGTAGACTGGCCTTGTTGCAGTCACTCAGGGTTCCAGGCTGATGCAGGAGCCACCGTCTCCAACGTGGCCAACTGTCCTGCCGGCTCTGGAGGGCCTCACACTGGTAATTAATGCTCCAAGCTGGAGGTCAAACCCAGCATCCACAATTCACTGGCTAGAACTCATCTTGTGACCCCGCCCCACGAGGAGTACCAGGACAATCCCGCCAAGGACCAGAAGACAGAGCTGCTGACCACACCACCCACAAATGCACGCCCACAGCCCCCCAGAGCTGATGCCTAACGTTCCTGCACCCCAGCTCCATCCCTTCCCCTCCCCTGTAGGAAGCCAAGCTTTTTCCTCATATTTGTCATTTTCACTCTAGGATGAAGGAAAGCTTTCAGAGCAGGTTTAGAAAGAGGAAACCATGAAGATGATCAAAACTTGGTTTTCAAAGGCTTGGTTTTCAAATGTCTAACCAGGGACAGACATTCTTACAGTACATAACATTACAATCTTCTAATATACAATAACATTTTAATACATAAAATGACACATTTTTAGGTAGAACAGGAAGTTAAAATGAAAGGTTTTGTAGTGATGGCAAGATGACGGGACACCAGATACCACTGTGAGGGTGAGACCGGCAGAAGTTACAAAGGAAAATTTCAAGAATGAATTTAACAACAGTTCAAGGATCTAAAAGGAGGGCAGAGGAGGCCTGCCCGGCAAGTAGGGCCCCGGGAAACCCACCCAAAGCTAGAGGCGTCCGTTCCGCAAGGATGCTTTGTAACTTTAACAAGCCATCCTTTCCCTTTTTCCCAAAGAGAGAACGGTGAGAGAGATGTTGGAAAGGAAGCCATGGGTGGTCCAAAACAGGAGCAAGAAATCACCAGAGTTGGGGCAGGGGGAGGGACCACTGCCCTTCAGCAGGTGCTTACCCTTGTGGGACGTGGACGCAGGAAAAAAGAATCCAGAACAGCATTCAGGACATCGGAGTCTCTCCCTGGCTCAGAGCTCTGGCTGCTTCCACAGGCCCAGTCACAGCATCCTAGGATGTGTGTGCATCTAGAATTATGCATGAACAGGGCCCTCATGGAGGAAGCCCCCTGCTCTCTGCAGAGATCAGAAGATGGCAGAGATCACAGACAAGTCAAGACCCTCACTAACTGTGAATCAGCACGCCTCGATCCCATGTGAGGATAACTACTTTCCCAAACATTGGAAAAGAGGAACCATGGACATTCTTTGGGCATTCGGAAGTCACCGTGGCCTGTCAAGATGCTTCGAGTTGTCCTTTGCATATCAATCAACTCAATTTAATTCTACAAATTTGTTGAGGTTCAACTCTGCAGCTGGCTCTGCAAATCTGAGGGCAAGAGCTGGAAAGAGAGGGCACCAGCCATGAACCCTTCTCTCAGTGAGCTCCCAGCTCTGGAGAAGCAATGCTGTGAGCATGATGCAGTGGGAGGGGAGCTCAGAAAGCAGCGTGACTGTGAGCCGCGGTGGCCCAGAGCAAGGCAAGGTGAGACTAAGCCCATTTGGGGACCAAGCAAAGGAATCAGGGGAGGCTCCTTGAGGGATCTGACAGTTGAGTTGGGATTTATAAGATGAACATTCTTCCAGCACGAGGCTGGGGTAGTGGTGGCCAGGGAGGGTTTTACGGGAATGTTACAAAACGTGGAAAATCACAGAGACATGCCACACCAGGAGAGATCTGCAGAATGAATGCAAATGTGAAAGGAAGAGTTGGAAGAGATGAGTCTGGAGATGCAGGCAGGGCTACAGCGCAAAGGGCTTTGTATCGAACTTGACCCTAGAGGCCAGAAGCAGCTGAGAAGGGAAGTCAGAACACCTTAGGAGGCTGGACCAGGTGAGAGGTGAGGGGTTGAACCAAAGGAGTGGGGTGCGCACTGAGGGGAGTCTACCGGTATAACAAATACTTACGAAGTGGAATCCCTAAAGCTAGGTGATCCGGCAAAGTTGAGGGGGAGGGGGAGGGGAGGGTGTGAGGGAGCCTGAGGAAGGAGAGCGTGCCTTGAAGGGAATGACCTACAGGGCACACACCGCAGAGACCTCAGGTAGACAAGGACAGAGCAGCTGGCAGCCAGGGCAGAGGAGTGAGGAGTGAGTGGCATGTCCCAGGAATCCCGTGAAAGGCAAAGGTGGAAGGAGGAGGGGGCCCAAGGGTCACAGGTGTGTATTATTTCTACTGCGAGGGAAGGAGTAGGTTTCTGTCCTGAGGGGAAGAAGCCAGTGGAGGGCGATGGAATCTGAAGACGGGAGCTGAGGAGGGAAAGGGCTGGTCAGTGGTGCCAGGAGTGGATGAGGTCCGGAATGCACACGGTGGGGTAAACCTGTGCCGGAGCCCAGGAATTTAGGACATCTGGTCTCCCCACGTCAGGCAGAACTCCTAAGGCACGATGTCCAGAGAGCCACAGTCGACAGAATACAGAACAGAAGTGTTTTTATGCAATATTTTCATTTCCATAGAAGTCTTGATTTCTAAAAAAAAATTTCATGAATGATCTTATTTTTCCACACAATGATTCAGTAAGATAGGTGTGAATAGTCCCATGTGACAGAGGAGAAAACTGAGTTCAGAGAGGGTAGGTAACTTCCCCAGACTCACACAGTGAGTGAGTGATGGAGTCAGCCTTGATAACCAGGCTTCCAGGCTCCACGTTTGCTGCTGCCTGCCTGCCTGCTTCCCAGCTTCTCTGGGGTCTCGACTCTCAGATCTCAAAGGAGACTCATGCTGTACAGTCTTTTGCTAAATATAAAAATTAGCCTAGAATGTGGTGAAGCCACTATGGAGGACAGTATGGAGGTTCCTTAAAAAACTAAAAATAGACTTACCGTAAGATCCAGCAATCCTGGGCATATATCTGGAGAAAAATATAATTCAGAAAGACACATGCACCCCAATGCTCACAGCAGCACTATTTACAATAGCCAAGACATGGAAACAACCCAAATGTCTATTGACAGATGACTGGATAAAGAAGGCATGGTTTATATACACAATGGAATACTACTCAGCAAAAAAAAAGAATAAAATAATGCCATTTGCAGCAACATGGATGGGCCTGGAGGCTGTCAATCTAAGTGAAATAAGCCGGAAAGAGAGAAAAATGCCACATGATATCACTTATATGTGGAATCTAAAAAAAAAGGATACAAATGAACTTATCTACAAAACAGAAACAGATTTACCGACATAGAGAACAAATTTATGGTTACCAGGGGTTAAAGAGGATGGGAAGGGCTAAACTGGGAATTGGAAAATTGCACCTCTTGGGGAGGGATGGAAATGTTAGCTGTCTTGATTGTGGTGGTGGTTTCATGGGTGTATACATCTCTCAAAATTCATCAAGTTGTACATCTAAATATGCACAGTTTACTGTACAGGAACTAGACCACAATGAAGGTGTTTTTTTAAAAAATTAGCCTAGAATGAAGAAGAATATGAAAAGGAATGTATATCTATAACTGAATCACTATGCTGTACATCAGAAACTAACACAACATTATAAACCTATTGACTATTCATCAACAAAAAAAATTTTTTATTCTAAAAAAAATTTAATATACTCATTTAATTTTATTTGACCTTGCAAAACACATCCAGTATCAGTCCTAAAGCATATCATAGCATCTAATAACATAACATGATTTTTAAAAATTTTTACTAGGTACATGAAATTCTGACGGACTTCCCTCTCTCTTTTCTCCACTCATGCCCTGTGCCATGCCATGCTGAGGAAAGTGGGTCTCAACACAAGGGCACATTGGAATCTTTAGGAAGCCTTTAATGAAGTACCAAGCCCTGGTGCTCTGCCACAAGTAAGGCATGTTTGGGTATTTCTACCCATTTTACAGATGAGATGACTGAGGCTCAAAGATGCAAAATGCCTGCCTGAGTTTGGTCATCTTTATGGAACAAAGACAACCCAATTAGAGGATGAGACTGCACTGATAGAGAGGAACCCCTAGGAGGGAAAGCTGATGCTGGTTCCTCCCCATTGCCAAGGCTTTCTCTCCTAGGGGCCCCTCTCATTTTCATATGGGGAATCCTTGCCAGTGAGCTCCCCTCTCCCCATGGTCACAGGGTGCTTCTTGATGTGTACCCAACTCTCTCCAACATCCTACAACACATACGGTTCCATGTCCCCAAAGTGGAGCCTTGTCACCTGCATCACACTGTCCCCTTGCCACTGTCTATGCAAAATAAGAAGTGTTGGTAAGTTCTCAAGCAACTCCACTCACCACCCCAAAACGGCTCTAAGAAAGATGCAGAGGGCCCCTGCCTTTTGCTCTAAACCAGCGTCCCTCTCTGGTCTCTCATGAGCTAAGGAGCTCCACCAAACCGCATGTATTTATGCCTAGCACAGCAGCTGGAGAGTGCAGCGCCCACCCCGAGAACCTGCTGTCTGGTTGGGAAGCTGTGACGCACAAACACAAAACAGGAAAGCCAAGAGTTAAACCGGTTGAAACTGACCTGAAGTGTATTCCAGCTCTTGGACAAGTTACTGAATCTCTCTAGACCTCAGTCTACTCGTCAAAATAATGGGGACACTAATACGAATATTACCCTAGAGGGGCATGTGGGATCAAGTGAATTAATCCATAAATGTGCTCAGAACGTGCCCGAAAGATACCGAGGTTCGGAAATTCTCATTGTCATTGCTGTTGTGGATTTTTGTGTGTGTGTTTACCTGATGCTCAGAGGGAAGGTCCACGTGGCCTAGAGGATGTGGGAGAGAATTTCTACCAGAGGCTGAGCTTAATTTTAAACATTAATACAATTGAGAAGGGAGGGTACCATTGAAGAGGAAGGAAAAAACAAGAATGCCCAGAGTTGGAATGTGGGTGTTAATTTACTATCAGGGAGGCAAGCTGTGTGCAGCCCGACCTGGGCCCCGACCCCCCTAGAATTCCTGCCGCTGCTGCCGGATGGACCACGTTATTAAAAAAAATACCCCACAGGAACCGAAACCAAACAACTCTAGGCAACAGGAGTTCAAGGAACCTTTGGCTCTATCTCCAAGGCAATTGAAAAGAGCTCAAAACAGATTAAAATATGAGATGAATTTTGAAGCCCAGGAATGAGAGAAAATGAATCCTGTGACCGAGGAGCCAATATGATTATTTCATTATTTGGTTAGAAAGTTAAAATGTGCAGGAAATGTCAGATGCTTTCTCGAGATGGAGGGAGGTTAGGGACAGTGTGGCCACTGGGGGCATATTCTTTTTAATATTTAAAAAAAAATAGCTTCACCTGGACTTGGTTGTCATCAGAATAACCCCCTCGGTAGGCAGCCTGCCCTCCTTCCAGGCTGTATGAGGTCTTTTTAAGACCTGCATTCTACCCCACAATTACTGCCTTTCCAGAGCACATCTGCCTTTTTAAAGGTAGTCCCCCCTGCAATAAAACTAAATAAATGCCATGGGCTCCCGGGTGAAGGTGCCCTCCCCTCCCTCCCCCTCAGGGCACCGATGATGGCTCAGCCCCGAACCAAAGCTGGTAGAAAGCCCAGCCACTAGCAGCTTCCCCCTACAGCCTCTCCCCATCTTTCTTGCCTAGATTCATTCTCCTCCCTGGGCAATTACCACTCCTAGGTCTGTTTACTGTCTAGGTCACCCTGTGTCCTGAAGTCCCCATCTCCGTATCCAACATTCCTTTGTTTGTTCAGTTATTCACTAAAATTCTTAGGTACCGACTTGCGGGCTGGGCTGGGTGCTGAGGATACAGTGATGGGCAAGGCCGAGTCCCTGCCTGCAGAGAGCCGACAGCCTATTAGAGAAGACAGCCATGCAGTGGGCAACAGAGGAGCAGGCTGGGGAAGCCGAGGAGAAGGGCTGGTTAATCCTGCCTGCAAGGGAGTGAGTCGGCCAAATCCCCAAAGGAGGCAGCATCTGGGCTGCCTTTGAGTTGGCTGTAATTCTGCCGAGAATAGCAAAGGGAATTCCAGCTGGGGGCACAGAAGTTAGCAAAGGCCCATGGCCAGGAAATGCAACACTAACCCAAGGCACAGTGAAGAGACAAGTTTGACTGGTGTGAAGAGGCCACCAAAGAAGCAAGAGAGGAAGCTGATGAGGAAGACTGAGGTCTGACGGGTGCGGGCTGTTGCATTTTAATACTTGAAAAAAGTAATATATTAAAAGGTTCGAATTCAAAAGGTACAGAAGGATATGCAGTGAAAAGTCACCTTTCCATCCATGCCCCCAGCTATTCTAGTCCCCATCTCAAAGGCAACCAACGTTGGCCATTTCTTAGGCATCCTTACAGAGAGATTTTATGCATAAACAAGAAAATATATACCTCTTTTGCCTTTCATGCATAAATAGTAGCATAGTATATATGTATCTTTGTACCTTTTTCCATTTAATTATAAATATTGTAAACCAGTAGTTATCAAAATGGAGCATGCATCATGATTACTGGCTTCCTGGCTAAAACACAGATTGCTGGGTCTCACTCCAGTCTCTGATTCAGTCAGTCCAGGGTAGGGCCTGAGAACATACATTTCCAACAAGTTCCCAGGTGATACTGTTGGTCAAGGAATCACACTTTGAGAACCACTGGTGTAGATCATGCTCCATGAATTTATAAAGAGCTGCCTTATTCATCTTCATGGCAGCATAGTATTCCATTGTTTGGCTGTACATAATGCAGTTACCAGTCCCTCCCATTAGGTTGTTTCCAATCTTTTGCTACTTCAAACAAGTCTGCAGTGATTACATTTGTGCTTTCATGATTTCACTCCTGCGGGAGAAGAGATCTGGGATACAGTCTGGGTCAAAAGGTTTGTGCCCTGGCAATTTTGACAGGTAACTGCCCGACAGCTCTTAGATAGAGTCCTAAATGCTCATATAAGAAAATGTGAATTTTAACTAATGCAGACTTTTGAGCAGAAGACTGGTAAGGTCAGAGACGTGCTTTAGGAGATTTAATCTGGCTCCACGGTGAAGCATGGACTAGAGTGGAGGACAGGTTCCAAGGGCATCTCACGAGCCCTGCCTCCTGGTGATCATACCTTTGAGTAATAATTTCCTTCCTCTGAGTGTGGAGGGGACCCGTGGCTGACTCCTAACCAGTATAACATGGCAAAGATGATGGGACGTCACACGTGTGATCGTGCTACATTATAAAAGACCCCATCTTACTAATAGACAGGCACCACAGACACTCTTTCTCCCTTTCTGGCTTTGAAAAAGCAAATTTCCATGAAACCTACAGCCACAACAACCACACAAGAGCTGCCAAAAACCACATGAAAAAGGACATGGATCCTCCCCAACTAAGCCACCAGGTGAGAGCCCAGACCTGGAAGACACCTTGATTGCAGCTTCATGAGAGCCCTGAAGGCCAGGGCTTCACAGAGATGTGCCAGGACTTGTGGCCACAGAAATATAATAAGTCTATGAGATAATAAATGTGTGTTGTTTTAAGCAAATAAGTTTGTGTTGATTTGTTTGGTAGTAAGAGATAACTAAAACATTTAGGAGGGTACTCAAAAAGTAGGCCGTAACAGTGAAGGCCTGAAGTGAACAGGTGTCAAGGGCAGAAGAGGGGAAGAGGGATGAGGGATGAATGTAGGAGATATTTAAGAAGAGAGCGGGACCTGTGGATCCTGATAGAGGAGCAGACAGAGAGACCTCCTACCATCAGGGGTAAGATGGTTGGAAAATGTCCCTGAAACAGGCTCAGCCCATTTTCATGAGCCCAAAACACAGAGCAGTCCAAGATGGGGAGTATCAGACACTCTTGCTCTTTATCTCTCTCCAAAAGTGTTTCTTTCCTTGCGGATGGCTCTGAGATTACCTCAGCACAGCCTCCCCAGGCCACCAGCTGCCACCTGTAATTTGCTGACAAGGCAGATAAGCGTCTACATGGAGAAGATCCACAATAGATCAAGGTGGCATTTCAAACCACTGGGGACAAGATAAACTTTTCAAATAATTGTGCTGAGACAATTCAGGAATGATCTGAAAAAAAAATTGGATCGAATGCTATCAAGGACCTAAACAAAAACATGAAACTAAGAAAAGAGCTAGAAGAAAAATGTGGGAGAATATTTGTCATAATTTTGAAGTAGGAAGGACTTCCAAAGCACAACCCAAATCCAAATTCATTTTTTAAAAAGGCTACATCTGAGTTCAAAAATGTTTAAATAGCTAATACCATAAAACATAACAAATCAAAGGAAAATGAAAAATAGGAATAAAATATTGGCAACATACATGGCAGGCATAGGGCTAACTTCCTTGCTACATAAATAACGTGCATGTGCAAACATGTCAAGTCTATGAGGAATGCCAACAACCCAATAGAGAAATGTACAATAAAGAAGAAATTAAATTGTCGGTCCACAAAGCAGGAAACACAAATGCATTTTACACATCGGAACTGATGCTCACCCTCACACATGGCAGGAAATGCAAATTAAAACTGCAATGCGATCCAGTTTTTCATAGATCAGGTTGGCAAAATATGCTTAAATATACACAGTGCTGTTGAACCACCTATCAAGTGTCAAGCTGTAGCCATAGAAATTTGCACTGATTTCCTGCCTCTCCTTGGAGAGCCCTCATCCAGTCACTTGCGAGGTCAGAGGTCAGAGAAAACACCTTAGAGGCCTTTCCTTTGGCTCCTGAGGTCCTTCCACAGCTTGGCTCAGCAAAAAACACTGAATTTTTCAAAGTAATCCGGAACCCAAAGCCCCTGAAATTAAACGTAAAAGAGGGTATGTGTCTGGTACATGGTTCTGGGCACGCCACCTGCTTTTCTAGAGAGCTAGTCTGTGGCTCTCACCCATTTCTCAAAGGGGTTCACTTCCCAAAGAGGCTCACACTTGATACACACAACCCCCATTTTCAATGGTCCCAGGAACACCTGGTGAGTTCGGCTAAGCCCAGGCCACCTTCTGGAAACTCCCAATAAACCTGGTATTCCTGCTCCTCGTTGAAGAAGCACTGTTCTAAATTTTCTGGATATTCAGTTTCTATCCTATGGAGCTGGAAATGTCAGAGCTTGAAGATCATCTCATTTAAAATCCCCATGCCCACCCAACAGAAGAAGAAACTGAAGCCCAGAAATACAGGCTGACTTCCCAAGATCATCCAGAAAGTTAGCAGCCTAGATCAAACCAGAACTCAGGTCTCCTCCCTGCTGCCAGCTTTGAAGCATCTGTCCCTTAGGTTGGCTTGAGAGCCTGACATCGGGCAGGGCATCCAGCAGAGCAAAGGCTAGGCAGGAGGACTGCCACCCCCACGTCATTAGCAGTGGAAGACGGCAGTGAGAGCACAGCCAAGCACTGGACTGAAACGAGCACAGATACGCAGAAGGTAATGAGCAAACACTTCCTCTGGAAATACCTGACAGGCCTTCTGATGCGGCAGCTTTCATTACTCCTCCGAGATACAAACAGGTGGCAATGAAGCTTACAGACACTAGAAAAGTGCTACTACCCTGGCCATTGAACGCCAGTCTTTCCCAGGGAAGTGTCCGTCTGGCTCCTGTTCTTCCTTCAAGCCTCTTCAGTCGCACCTATGGCTTCATTTACCAACTACCCACTCGCTCCACAAACGTCAGGTGAGGACCTCCAGGGCGCCAAGAACACGGGTAAGGAGGCAGGAGTCCCGCCTGTTCAGACCTCACACTCAGTGAGAGCCGAAACTCTGAGGATGCCAATGACTCCCTGCCCACCCGCCAACTCCGCGCAGGCGCGCTCCAAGCCCTGCAGCCCTACCCGTGGTCCACCCACTGCACCAACAGGCCCAGCACTGACCTCCCATCACCCAGAGCTGTCCGCCTCCCTCACTGCTGTCTCCACTCATCTTCCTTTGCAGCCTGAAGGCACACCTGGCTGCAGTCTGCAGAGAATTGGGGAGCAGGGAGAGCCCTGTCACCAGAGCATCGGAAGAACCTCCTGCCCTATTTCCGCACTTGAAGCCCCTTTAATCCATTCTTCCATCTGCTGCCAGAGTGGACATCCCAGATCACACACCAGACCACAGCCCTCTCCTGCCTAAAGTCTTCTGCGGCAGCCGCTGGTGCTCCCTGAGCACGCGTGCACCTCCCACACTTCCCAGCCTCCTCTGCAGTTAGGCTGGGGTCGTGTGACTGGTTCTGACCAACAGACTAAGAGTTAAATGTATGTGTCACTTCCAGGATGAGGGCATTGAAGCTGACGTGCTTTCTCCATCTTTCTCTTCCCTCCCACTGTGACTCTGGAAGTCTCAGCAGACTCCACTGGAGTAGAATTAAACCTTTGAGCTTAAGCCATCAAGATGTTAGGGTTTGCTTATTGGACCATTAGCACTGACTAATGAAACTTTTCAGTGGCTCCCCATGGCCCTCAGGATATAAGTCCAAACCTTTTCGTGTAGCCAGGTTCAATGCCTTTCATGGCCTGGCCCAGCACCCCGTCTGGACTGTCTCTTGGCCCTCCCCCTAAACACCCTTTCAATAATCGTGATTCGCCCATATTTGCAGGTCCTGGAAGGGCTATGCCCCCTCCCACCTGAGATGTCCCCTCCACCTGGAATGCCCTTACCTCTCCCTACTCCAGCCTCCTCGGTCTTCTGAGCAAACTCCCACTCATTTTTCAATTCTCAGCTCAAGCATCCCCAACTCCAACTTCCCCTCGTTGAGCTAGGGGCAACTTTCTCCTGCCCTGAGGCACCTCGTCTCCAGCTCCCAGAGAGCCCCTGCTGGCACTGTACCTTAGCTTTTGTGTTTTACTTTGGCTATTGCCCACTGGACTGTGAACACCACCAGAACGAGGAGAGCGTTCTCCCCAGCCTTATCTTCCCCCGAGTCCGCCTCAGCTCATTCCCAGACCATCAGAAGATGCTTAATGACCCCACAAATAGGTCCCACCTGAAGCTTTCTGGAGAAGTTCGCCTCTTCTTGAAGGAGAGGCTCAACTAAGTTCTAGGAACTCTTCATAAAAAGAGGATGCTGGAGGTTGAGAAATAAAATGACTCACAATTACTTGGAGTTCTAGAAAGGCCTCCATCCTGGAGGCCAACTGACCAGGTCTGATCAGCTCTGCCCTCCTTTGGCTCAATGTCCCTGAGCAAGGCAGTCCCTCCTCTGCTATCTCTGGGGTCCCGCCCAGCACCAAGCTACACGGTTCTGAGCCTGGTGAGAGGCTACCTCCGCCATCCCACCTGCTCTTCCTGTAAACCCTGTCTTTCCCAGAAGCCTCCACTCAGAGACCTTGGCCTCTTTCCACTGAACCCCCTACTCATGTAACTGGAATCTGGCAAGTCATTCACCAGCAAGGCATTAGGTGTCACCCTTCCTCTGACATTCTACTTTAATATGACACCACTGGAAACCCAATGGACCGGTGCCCCTGGCGGGATTTCAGGCACAAGACAGGCAGTGGGACAGACATCTGGCCAGTGGTGAGGAGTTCTCTGGAGACACCCAGCAAACCCCCTCCCAACCCACCCACCACAGAGCAGAGACAAGAGCTGTGGAAGCGGCTAGACCCTGGCAGATGGCACAGAAGGTGCTGGCCTGGGAGAGAGTTAATGCTGGTAGAATGTCCCGAGGGTGGGACCCGAGCTCCTCGCTCCTCATTCCATGGTTTCTTTTATCTGGTATTTCTGGGCAAGACAATGAGCAGACAGACTGGAAAGTTACAGACAGGCCAGCCTGGCCGATCCCTGCCAAAAATGCAGCGAAGGAAGCTGGAGGGAGACTGGAGCCTCTTTAATTTCCTCTTCTGTTTGGCTTCGCCTGTGCTCCCCCCCTCCCTCACCCCACGGGAGCCTTTCATGCCCCCGGGCTCTAACTCCAAAGGAGCCCGGCTTCCCATCCCAGATGTGTGCGAAACCCCTCCCCCACCCCGTGTCTCCCCTGACTGGTGTGCTGGCCACTGACGGGAAGGCTCTGGCCTTCCTTGAACAGCAAGGACACTGAGATCAACCAGGAAATCCAATTCCCTGGCCCAGATGGAAATACAGTGGGGAGAAAGGCTTGGGGGGGGGGGGCGGTCTCTCTTTCTGTCCCTCTAGACTGGAGTCAGGACACAACCAGAAACAAAGCTGGAAAAGTAATAGGTGAGAAAGCACCCCCAAAAGAGGGGTGCCCTCGGAATGCCAACATGACCACTCGGAGTGCCCCCGCCCCTGCGTAGCAGGGTCTGACTGGCAACCCTCCACGTCCACGCGTGCGCACACGCACACACACTACATATGCAACTGCAGAAGAAGAGAGAAAAAAGAGGTCAGGAGAGAAATCCTGTCTCTATCCGCTCATGTAATTTAACTACACTGAGTTTTCAGAATTAGGATGAGGGTTAAATGAGAGAACACTCCTGCTATGAGACTTCATGGAGAAGGACCCCCATAAATGTTCATTCCTCCCCAGATCCTGGCAACCAGTTGTCATTTGAAAATAACGGCTCTGCCATCACCTCACTTTGTGACCTCAGGCAAGTCCCTTACCTTCTCGGGCTTTCCTGACGTCTCCTAACCTTGAAGAGCAGTGTTTCTCCAGCTGAGGCGTGCGTCAGAATCACCAGGAGGGCTTGTAAGGCACAGGTGACTGGACCCCATCGCCAGACTTTCCGATTCTGTGGTTCTGGGCGGGACTGGACGAATCTGCGTTTCCGACGAGTTCCCCGGTGCTGCTGGGGCTGCTGGTCTGGGAGACACGCTCTGAGAAGCCTCGAAGTGGAGGCAGTCTAAGGACTCTTCCTAGTTCTGCCGGTTTAATGAGCATGTTAAGCTAATCTACGTTAAGTTGCTCGTGGCAGTTATTTGTCCAATGTGTTCTTCTTAAAGCTACTTCTAAACAGAATAATGTCTTGACCCAAAGAAATCCTCTCCTTCTAAGCTGAGTGTCAAAAGAGCACCAGTCTGTGACTGGGAAGATGCTTTCGAGGGAAGGCCTTCCCAAGCCTCTCCAGTCACACAAGGCAGGGGTGACCAGAAAGTCAGATCATCTGTAAAACTCTGGCGTCCCAAGTGACTCAGCTGCACTTGGTTAATTACCATTGGGGGCATGGCGTCTGAGGCCGAGGAAAGGCCCCTGGTTGCCTGAAATCAGCCCAAGGCCAGGCCCCATTGCTGGAAGCAGGGCTGTCAGTCAGCCGTGACATTCTGGGTCCCTCCACCTCCCCGGGCCTGGGGGAGCAGTCTCCTGCCTGGGGAGACCCGCAGAGCTGAGGGCCTGCAGCCCCGGAGGCTGTCACTGCGCATCTGTGGTTTGGGATGTAGAGCCCCTCTCAGCTTCGCTCCCTGCCTTTGTGCCCCTGTAAGACCTGTCCAGCAAGCTGGCTGGGCTCTGTAAACGCTGTCATTCTGCTAATGCTCTGGGCCTGCCTCGGGGAAGAGAGCTGCCCTGCGAGTCAATTACAGAATAATGACACCTCCTCTGTGGCTTTGCACCAACCCCCCACTCAGCACTGCCCTGCCTTTGGTGCACAGGAATATGGAGAGGGCAGAGGTCGTTATGTAGTGACACCTCCCATCCCCACTGTTCTCAGTAATTCTAATCACAAACTCAGGCACATGGACAAAGTCTTCAGGAAAAAGGCCAGTGACCTTTCCCAGAAAGAATCCAGTGCCTGAAAGAGGTCTGAGATCAAGCCCCCAGGGAACCAGCCTGGGCTCTTACTCCAGCCCCCTATGCAAGTCACAGTGGGTGAGGGGGATGCCTCCAGGCAAGCCCACCCCCGGAGCATCACCCTACAAAGCACCTGGTTTTGCTTTTGTTCATGTTACAAACATTTGGTAAGTCTACAGACATCTGAGCACTGGGTCGGGGCAGAGCTCTAAAGACAAGCAAGAGGTGCAACCTGCTCAAAGCTCTTGGTCTAAGAGAACGAGGCAACTGTACAAGTTACCATCAGTAAATGCAGTGAGAGCAATGGATGCAAAGTCCATGTGATCTCAGGAGGAGAGACGGCCAAGTCTTCTTGTGCAGAGAAGAGGGGAAGAACACAATAAAGCAGAGCACAGGGGGTGACATCTGAACTGATCCTAAAGGATGAACAGGAGAAACCACATCTGGACAGGGGCAATAGTCAAACTCTTTAACAACTGCTAAGGCCCAAGCCCAGCCGAATCAGAACAGATGCTTCACTTGAATGTCAGCCTTACCAAGTAAACATGGCTCATTAGACATATGTATCTACTTCCACTCTCTCCCAGAACCTTACAGGAATAACAGTTTTTTGTTTTTTTTTTTATAAAAGTAAGTATAAACAGACAAAAATGGGAAGAACCAGAGAGGAAACAAAAGTAACAGAATTTCAGAAACTGGACATCAGATAGACAAGATGGCCCAAGAATCCCAAAAAGCTAACTTACAAACCAGACCCAGGGGAAGCTGAGAACCAACCCAATTTATACTGCAAAAAGTCTGGAACAGCTCAAAAATTAGTGGTACCAGTTCCTCTTGAAAGTAGGCGAGATGGAGGAAATGAGCCTGGAGCATCTTGTAGTGCCAGAGAATAAGAAGTGTTTAAACACACACACACACACACACACACACACACACACACACAGAGTGATGGGGGTGTGTCAGAGAAATACAGGAGCTAATTGAATGAGCTTCCAATGGAAAAATTGGAACATTTTCAGCAAGAAAATAAACAAAGTAGTACTGGATTATAACCCAAAGTATAAAATGAGTCCATAGTAATATAAATAAAAATTGATTAAGTAAATAAATGAAAGAGAATGGACAATCTCCTGTGTGAAAAAAATCCCAAATAATTTATGGGGAGGTGAATGTAACTCCCTGTTCCTTAAGTGACGGCTGTGCATAGTGACTTTCTTTCAAAGAGAAAATTAAGAAAGTTATGGATAGGGAGAAAAAAGAAGAGTTATTTTAAAGTGGAGAAACATAACAAGCACTATCTTAAGTCAAGTGATCAAAGTCAACATCAACAAGGACAAGTCATATTGATATGATGTAGTCTTGATTTGATGCGATGACAGTGGCACTTTACCTCTATGATCTTCTTCCCCAAAACGTATTACAATGAGGTGGGAAGCCCCATGAAAAGACCAGCAGGAGCCCCAGGCAGGGCCACTACTTTCCTGCCAGCGCCATCCAGTTCCCTGGTCCAGCGGCACTGTCTCGTTTTTTTGCCTCTATAAAACGGCTTGCTTCCAGGAAACCAGAACTTACCCCTAAGATTCTATTGGTTTCCTGAGCTCACTCCTGATTGGTCCAATTGTAACAGCTCATTTGCATAAGTCTCACTCCTGATTGGTCCATTTCTAAAAGCTCATTCCTGATTAGTCAACTTTGTTACACCTTATTTACATATGCTGTTGCAAAGTCTTGACTGACAGCCTATAAAAGCCTGTGTAAACCTACAGAAGGGGGCCAGAGCTTGGAGTGTTAACTCTTTGAGGCCTGCCCACTGAGTTCTCCAACCCTCCGAGTGCTGCTTGGTCTCTCATTAGTATCCAGGTTGCTGTCACGACTGAGCTGTAACACACTTTGCTGCAACAACCCCAGTCTAATCATGAGAAGAACTTCAGATATATCCTTATTAAGGGACATTCTACAAAATATATGACCAGTGTGCCTCAAAACTGTCAAGGTCAGCAAAAACAAAAAAAGTCTGAGAAACTGTCAGATATGGCAGCTAAGGAGATAAGGAGATATGACAAGCAAAAGTAATGTTAGGTATCATGTATAGGATCCTGGAACAGGAGGGGCTTTAGGAGAAAAACTGATGAAATCTAAATGAAGAATAGAATTTAGTAAATGACAATATATCCATATCAGTTAATTTATTGGGACAAATGTATCATACTAATACAGGATTTCAAAATAGGGACAGTTAGGTATGGGGTATATGGGAACTCGCTGTACTATCTTCACAGTAATTCTGTAAATCTGAAACTCTTCTAAAATTAAAAGTTTATTTTTAAAAACTCCTACAACCTTCCAGAGAGAAGAAAAAAAAAAAAAACACGGAAATTAGAGGATCAGGTATCAGAATGTCTTCAGACTTCTCAATAATAACAGTGAAATCTGAAAGAAAATGGGGAAACGCCTTCAAAATTCTGAAGGAAAATGATTTCCAAACTAGAATTCTATACCCAGCCCAACTGTCAATCAAGTGTGATGATAGAATAAACATATTTGCAATAAACAAAATTTCAAATAATTTATATTCCTTGCATATCTTCTTAGGAAGGTTCTGGAGGACATGATCCACCAATTCAAGGATGTAAACCAAGAAACAGGAAGCCATGGAATAGTGGAACCAGAAAATCCAACACAGGAGAGAGTCAAAGGGAATATCAAGGTGATCCCAAGATGATAGCTATGCACAGGCATACAGATCAATCAATCCAGATTGGAGCACTTCAGAGATACAAAGAGGGATTTCTGAATAAAATGAAATCTGGTCATTTTAAGAAGAGATTTAGATAGTTAGCAGGAATTTGGGGATTGAATTAGTAATAAGAACATGAAATCATAAGCAAATGAAAAATAAGGCAATGATGAAGTTTAAGGAAAATGAAGAGTGATTCAAGAAAGGAACAGCATCACAGAGATACCAGATGCTTCACTTGGAAAGAGCATGAACACAATCGTAACAATGTAAACTTTCAATATTTATGATATAAATATGTTGGGAGGATAAGGGGAAGACATCAGTCAGGTTTTGCTAGGTTACATTGCAGTAACAAAATAAATCTCAACAGTTTACAAATGTTCTCACTCATGTAACACTGAAGCATAGCTGTGGGTTAGTGGTGACTATAACATATATCTCCTCCATTCCAGGATCTAGGATAAAGGATCAGCCCCTTAAAAAAAAAACTGATGAGGGGAGACGGTATAGCTCATGGTAGTGGTAGAGCACATGCTTGGCATACACAGGGTCCTGGGTTCAATCCCCAGTACCTCCTCTAAAAATAAATAAAAAAGTAAGCCTAATTACCTACCCTACAAAAAAATTTTTTAAAGAATTAAAAAAAAATACTGATGCGGCTTAAGGACAGGAGAATACTTTTCATTGCATTTCTTCTTATATTTTTGGGTGTCTGAATTGTCGAATTTTTTTTAAATATTTTTCTAGGGGAGGAGGGTATACCTCAAGAGGCAGAGTGCATGCTCAGCCCGCACAGGGTTCTGGGTTCAATCCCCAGTGCTGCCTCTAAAAATAAATTTTAAAAAACTTAATTACCTCCCCCCACAAAAAATAACCCACAAAAAAACAAATAAAAAATTTTTTCTAGAGCAGCAGAGAAGGAGGTAGCGGTGAGAAAGAGCTAAGAGAGTTTAGCATGTTGTAGGAACAGCGAACAGCAGAGCATCACCAGGCTGCTGTATTTGGGTAAGGCTGGAAGGGAGTTCTGGGAGCCAGACTTGAAAATGTCTCATGCTATGATGAAGGTGCTGGACTTTAAGCTTAGGTATTAGGAAAATAATCCTGGGGGCTGAATAATCTTAGGGGTCAGAACTAGTGGAAAAGAGGGATCTGTCTGTGTCATCAGTTCTTTTTGAATTATCTTATTTTAAATCACAAGAGTTTGAACTAGAGTAGTAAATACAGAAGTGGGGCCAATAGGATGGAGGCAAAAGACACTTAGATGGTTGAATCAACAAGATTCGGGGACTGCTGCAAAGAGGGCAGTAAAGAGAAGGATAGAAATAGAAAGCAAGGCTTGATAAGTGGTTTTAGCCCCCTGGTCCCCACCCCAGGACAAGCCCACCCCAGCTTCTGATACAATAGAACACACCTGCTCTGTCATCTCAGCCTGATGAATTGTGCCTGGACAGCCTTGCCAGCTGAGCTTTAAGGCATCACCTGCACTGGAACCAGCCAGACTGTCCCCAGAGCTCCTGCACCCTGGAAACTGGGGGTTGAAAACACTCTGGGGGCATCTTTAACGAGGTACGAAAAGGAGCACGGCCCCTGCTCCATGTCACCACACCCCCAGAAGAGAAGCTGCTGGAAACCGGGGGGTGTGTTCAGGAAGCTGCGGAAGGA
The DNA here is from genome assembly GCF_048564905.1 of Vicugna pacos. Taxonomy (NCBI): domain Eukaryota; kingdom Metazoa; phylum Chordata; class Mammalia; order Artiodactyla; family Camelidae; genus Vicugna; species Vicugna pacos. Next base: position 1,203,373 of record NC_133015.1, read on the forward strand.
ACTGGGGACGATGTGGCAGAAACAATGTTGGAAGATAAGTCACAGCACCAGATGCAACCTCACCCCAGCCGCCTCGTCAAACGCACCCACATGCTTGGCTGAGTGGGGTCCCGGCAATGACCGCAGGCTCCAGGTGAGTTGCAGCGGACCTCGTATACCTTTGGCAGACATTGTATTCAATGGTGACTATTTTCGGTTTGCAAATCTCTTTTCAGCTAGCAATCAGCATTTTCCTTTTCAGGTCTCAAGTATTTCTGTAGGTCTTTGAGACATTTGCAGACCCTAGTAGTTCCCACAATGCCCTGTGGTGTGTGGCAATTAGGAAGCCATTGACAACCTCTGCGGAGGCTGACGGGGGTCACTGGATTAGAGCACCATGATCAAGGACTAAGGTCAGGGTTTCAGTCCTCATCCTGGCCGACTGGTTTTGCCCAGCCCAGCAATTACAGATCGCACCTTGGGGTATAGCCAGAGAGGCTGGAAGGCCCCAGACAAAATCACCCCCATTACATTTCCAAATGCATGTGCTATTGCAAAGGTGGTGAAACGTGCCCTGCACAAAGGCAGGCCTGCCCAGAAAGCACTTACCGCTGGGAGTGGAAGGTAGAGGGGCAGAGACGGACGTACATCTAGAAGCAACTGAAGCAGACAAAAAGTCCCTTTAACCTCTTCCAGCCAGCAGTTCAGAAATACACAGGAAACCCTTGATATTTGCAGAGTCGTGATTTGTGGTTTCAAACATGCACAGCACTGCTTGCTCCTCGCTCCTCGCCAGCCCACACGGTTATGCTGCAGGCAGCCAGTGCCGCAGACACATAGCCCATGTGTCTCTACAAAACTCCCTCAGAGTGGCCTTTCAGCTGCCCTGATCCCACCAGAAGGAGATTCTCCCCTCTCCCTACACCCCCACAAGCTCCCACAAGTATACTCTTTTTAACCCCTTGCGGCTGAGTCACAGAATCATAGGATGCTTGAACGAGAAAACAGAGATCTTAACCCCCGCTCTTTTCTGACTCCCCACCCATTATTCCTGCCATTCCAGCCCCTGTCTAATGCAATCAGGAAGGGGTGTCTCCTAAGCAGAGGCTGCTCTCTGGCTAACGCACTGCAGGCTGCACTCTGGTGGAGAGGGCTTCTCCATCTACCCTACAGACAATCACAGCTGATGTGCTTGATCAAGAAACCCTGACCCCCGCCCCACCAACCACCGCCACCAATAGCAAGCATCCTCTAGGCTGGAAATTGACAGGTGGAAAGAAGAGATGAAGGGATGGGCAGAGGGCAAATATTGAGAGTCCACAGGGAGGAAAAGTGCACCAACCTATTATCCAGGTGAACTTGGATTCAAAGCCTAGTCCTCCCATCCATTCAACAAGGACTTAGCCCAGCCAGTGCAGTGCTGCAAACAGAGGGGCCCGGACGCCTGCCAAAGAGGGGAATGCATTCTAAGCTGCAGAGGCTGGGTGTACCCACAGTCATCATATTTTCCAAACCACAAATCAGAGCCCTTCTGGAAAGCCCAGGTCATAGAACAGCAGGAAATATGCAAAAGAACCTTGAGTGTAGGATGGTGAGATACAGCCTGTGTATAGATGTGCAGGGAGAATGCAACTGGTAACCTGAATAAATCCAGAGGTCCCACATCACCCAGTCTCTATGGGGACTGCAGATGCAGAGTCTAGCAACCTACAGTAACTGAACAGAGATTCCAGTTTTGTCTGGCTTCATCTCAAAGAATAATATCGGACACCAAATGATAACCCACAGAAACATTTCTCAAGGTGCCCTTTCTCTCCCCCCCAAATCCCCTACACCTCTCTGGAGCCTCTCCGTGTCAAATCTTCCAAGCCCTCCTGGGTGCCCAGCATGCAGCTTCTCCATTCTCTTTCTTCTTCCTCAGCTCATAGTGCAGTGGGAGCAATTAGGTCCCATGGGGCAATCCAGGGAGACTTCTTGGAGTAGGAGACACATATGGTAAATTTTAAAAGATGAGTTGAATTTTAAAGAGGAGAAATAAAGAACATTCCAGGTTGAAGGGCTATAATGAGCAAAACCAGGAGGGGGCATAAAGTGCCCTGTCATGTCAAGCACAGTAGAGTAGCTGGGGTCAGGGTGTGCAAAGACACACAGTGAGACAGGAGAGCCTGGTCAAGAGTGGATTTGGAAGTCAGAAGTCTGGACTCACTGGAGGTCTTTTGGTAGAAAGATAAGGCGTACCAAACAGCATTCTGGGAAGCCCCATTGCTTGGGTTAGAGAGGAGGCTGGTATGAAATGTACTGCAGCCACTCACCAAGCCAGCCTTCATTTTAACAGATCCTCAAAATGAATGGGGTTTTATTTCTATTTAGTAGGCAGTTGTAATGGAGGTTATAGAAAACTTGGTCATCTGAAATTCACAGGTAACTCCCAGGCTCACTGTAGCATCACTTATGGCCAGCTGCCTCCTCCGGTGAATCACTTCCCTGAACTTAAGTTAATTGCTAAACAGATGGGTCTGACTTTCTGCCTCTATCCTCCCTCAAGCCAGAGAAACAAGCAGTGAGATGGGCCGGAGAGGGAGGAGTAGCAAGATGAGGACACGGACCTGGGCCTCTGTATCCTGGATACAAGTGGGCAGGGAACTTGGTCAGATGTGGCAAACCAGCTGACAGTGTAACATCACAAATGATACCAATCAGCAGGGAGAGAAAGGAAGCATGGTTTTCACCCTAAATACTGGTCTAATTAGTTTTGCAGGTTTATTTTATAAGACTGTTTCCTCCTTCCAATAAAAACCCCAGCCACACTTTACAACTCACCTCCACCACAAAGCGGCCCTCATTATCCCACCCTCCTCCTGTTCCCCTGAACATCTATGATACCAAACAGTCTGCCACCAAATTCTGAATCTATCCTGTATTTTCTTCATCTTATTTCAATGGTATTCATGTCTTCTTCCCACTGAGGGAATATGTTCCTTTAAGGTCAGATACTGTGTCTTATATTGTCACATAGACTTTCCTACAGCACACAGCAGTGTGTTGAGATACAGAAAGAACAAATAAACTGTTGCTCAGTAACTGACTTTTTTTAAGTGTCTGTAGAATATGGCAGTGCTCGTATTACTTTGTTTTTCTATACTGGGAAATCCTTGAGAGAAGCTGGCTTTAGCAAACTGACTTAAAAATATCTTATTTCATTTAGACTGACAAATACTAATATCTTAGAAGTTGGAGCTGGAAGAGGGAGACATTTGGACAACTTAGCCCATTTCACATGGAAGCAACTGGTATAACTGATCTAGAACAAGCAGGGACAAAAGGATTGTTCGACGTGTGTGTCAGTACTTTAAAACGATGTTTCCTAAGAGTTCAAAGGCAGCAACCCCTCATCTTGTTTACAGGATTCTTTTGGCCTCCCCCTGCCTCCTGTCTTTATTTGGACCAAGTTACATTTCAGCCCAACCCTGTCTGAGTCATCACACTTTCTAAATAATTGCCCTGCAGTCTGAATTAATGTGGAAGCTTTAGGCTGGAAGCAGCAGGTTAACTTTGCATGCATCAAAGCCGCATTTTTTCATTTGCATATTCACAGAGTGATGTTCAGTGTCCTGTATCTGTGTGTGTGTGTGGTAGGCCTGCCTGTTGACCCTGTGAACACCTGAGGGCCTGTATCCTCTCTAGATTAGGTCGTAGGGGAGCAGGGTGGTAACAGTGGGACTCAGAGAAAGATGGGAAGATGTGGATTCAAATCCTGATCATGCAGCTTCCTGGCTGTGTGATCCTAAGCCAGGCCCTTTACCTCACTGGCGCTTGATTTTCTTGCACCTCAAGTGTTGGTGTAAAGATTGAAAATACGCGTGAGCACTTAGCACGGGGAAAACATCGATAAATGGTAGTGATGTCAGGACTGCCCCCAGGTACTCCCCGTATTCCCCCAGTGGCCTCACAGCCTCACTGTCGCCCAGACCACCCCAGATCCGAACTCCAGCCTGAAGAGGCCTGACGGAGCTGCATTCACATGCAGGAAGACTCTCTCCTGATAAAAAACAAAGAACCAGCTCAATACAGAAAAGGAGAGCGCTCAGGGGAACGCAAGCAACCGCGCTCCTTAATGCACAACCGATTCTGCCAAGCCCAGCACGGGGCCTGACACACAGAAGGCACTTGATACATATTTCTGAATGAATCATTAAATGAATGAACGAATGCTCTCCGAATTCTCTGTTATGTTGGTTTCTCTAGAATCCCTTTACCACATCGGGAGACGCTCTGTTCTTACTGAGCTGGAGTCAGATTTCCAACAGAAAAACACTGCTGGTATATTTAAAGACCCCATCACTGATGTCAGATGAAACTATGGACATCCACAGGAAGGGACAAGGCTGCGCTGGGGACGCTTATTAAAGGGAAGTCCTCTGGGTTGACCAAAGACTAACTCTTTTCTGGTTTCATTAAAATCAATCATTTTTCTAACTATAAAAGTAATACATGTTCATACTAGAACAATTAGAAAATACAGGCTAAAACAAGAAAACTTTCGTCTTAATGATATTTTAATATTCATTATTCCAGACTTTGTCTACACATGGATACTTTTTTTGGTCCAAATGGAATCATACCAAAAAAGGGTGTCTTTTTTTTTTTTTTTTTTGCTAAGCAATTTATTTCAATCTTTTTTTTCCAAAGCACTACATATTCTCCACAGAATTTATTTTCCCTTAGTCTAGAAAAGAGTTTCATTTTTGAATTAGTTTTTTAATGCATATACACACAGTGAAAGTAAGACATGGTCAAAAAGCTTCAAAGAGTAACAAAGAGTAATAAACAAAATGCAAAGTAAAAGCCCCTCCCACTATCGTGCCCAGTCACAGGCCGGGAGGTAACACTTGGGGCCAATGTGTAAAAACTGCCGGGGGTCGTTTTAAAACTGTAATCACAGCAGACTGAAAACCTTAGTCACACCTGCTTAAAACCTTCCAACAGCTTCACAGTCAGAGTAAGTTCCAAGCCCACCCCAGGGCCTGGCTGTCCTGAGCCCCTACTTCTTCAGGGACAGAATGAAACCTGCACTCCATCTCCAAGGTCAAGGTGTGGAGGCCCATGGCTCTGCCATCCCTGCTGCGGTCTTCCGGCCCGGAAACCCAGGCACTGAGAGGCAAGCAAGAGGGACAACCCCCGTGAGAGCTGGCAGTCACCCACTCCTTCTCCTCGGCCCAGAGACCTCTGCAGCCGACAAGGGACCCTTTCTCTGGCCCTCGCATTTGCCTTCATGTGCTACAGGGTCAACGCGTGAGGACAAATGGCCTGGGCAGGAAAGTCACAGAGCTGGGCTGCAGTGGATGGGGGCGCCTGCCCTCTTTCTGCTAATAACCAGCCACGTGGCTTAAAATCTCCAAGAGCCCATGTCCTCATCTATAAAATGAAGGGAGTGGACTGGGTCACCATATCCCTCCCGAGGCTGGTCCTCATTCCAGAGAAGCAGCGCGTGATGGCAGTGCCCTCAATCTACGCCACCCAGGGGAGGGGAGGCCTCTGTGTGGCAGGGGCCCCGAGCTAAGCTCCACCTAGGTGGTGTCCCTCAGCCTCCTTTACTCTCAAGAACTCCATAAAGTTAGTCATTTTTACCCTGACTTTTTTCTTGACTCAACAAGAAAAAAGAGGCTCAGAAATCTTAAGGAACATGATCAACTTCCCGTGGCTGGTAAGTGGCAGAGTCAGGGATTAGAGGCAGTCGTTCTGACTCTCAAGATTTGGTTTATGTTCTTTCTGAGTGAAGTTCATTGGATTTTTGGTTTTCTGTTTTCTGAAGCACCTGTAATAAAATTTTATTAGAAATGCATGGAAATATTTTAGGCTTAACACGTTATAAGGCAAAGTATAATGTCCAATTCATTGGATTTTTGATATGCAATTCACTCAACTATATATTCTAGAGGGTAATAAAATTCTTTATTAAGTTAACCAGATATGACAACAAATTACAGTATTCACAAGACAATACAGAATCAGTACTCTCTCAGCTGCTGTCCGTGGAAAACGGCTTAACATAACCCTCATTCTTTTTTTTTCAATTGAAGTACAGTTGATTTACAATGTTGTATTAGTTTCTAGTGTACAGCATAGTGATTCAGTTAAATATACACATATTTTCTTTTTCATTATAGGTTATTATGAGATATTGAATGTAGCTCCCTGTGCTCTACAGTAGGACCTTGTTGTTTATCTTATATATAGTAGTTTGTATCTGCTAATCCCAAACTCCTAATTTATCCCTCTCCCCCCTTCCCCATTGGTAACCATGTTTGTTTCTCTTTCTGTTTTGTACTAAGTGAAGTAAGCCAGAGAAAGGCAAATATCACGTGATATTGCTTATGTGTGGAATTCAAAAAAAGTGATACAAATGAACCTATCTACATAACCCTCTTCTCTCTACAGCTGTGGTTCTCAAACTTGGGAGTTCATCAGAAAGTCCCAGAAAGGCTTGTTAAACTACAGATCACTGGACTTGCCCCTCGAATTTCTGATTCAGGTGGTCTCCATGGGGTGGGCCTGATGACTGGCATTTCCCACAAGTTCCCAGGAGATGCTGGTGTTGCTGGTCCAGGGACCTCAGAGACACAATCGCCGTTCTGCGACACTGCTGTCTTCTCGGATCGTGTAGTTCCTACAGGCTCAAGCATTCAACCGTCCAGCTGTAACTGCCACTGTTTGACTGTCACGACTCTGCTCCTCTGTTCCGATCCACTGTCTACCTACTTCTCCCCCTCGGGCTCTCAGCACAAGGGAAAGCTTGGCTTTCTGCCCCATTAGTTGGCTTTCGGCTCCACACCAGCTGGCAAAGGCTGAAAGGAAAAGCCTTCGAAGCAAGCATCCCAGCAGGGCGAACTCCCTGTGACGGTGCCTTGAATCAGAGGGAAGGACTGATCGCCTTTCAAAGCGTAAGCTCTTCCCTTCCCACCACACGTTGGGTCTCTAGTAACTACCATCTACATACAACTGGTTTCTTCACTAACTTTTTTTTTCACAGCTTTGAATTTTTCAAGAGGAAATGCTCTTTTTTAACCCCAAAACAGAGTTTTTTTCAAAACTTTCTTTTAACACACACACCCCCCTCCCAACAAAATGCAACCAGGATTTAAAACAGTGTTTTCTACACAGAAGTCCAAGTACAAGCATGGCTGTTTCTCTGGCCTAATTTCTTGCTTGGACTTGTCAGGTATAAACAAAGGACTGCTGCTCCTGGAAAAAAGGTCTAAGCGAGGGGGTTCTCCACTTGACCTCTGCTCTTTTCAGGGTTGCGAGATAATGAGAAGTGCTTAAAAATCAGACTGGGACAGGGTAGCATCCTTACCGTGCTTCAAAGCAGCAAAAGACAGCTCTGGAGCAAGGCTTGGGAGCTGGTACCCAAGATGCCTGTGAGGAGATAAACAGGTCTTTGGTCACCTCCACATTGCCTTCCTGCCCACTTCCCCGTGCCCATGCGAGGCCATTCCAACAGGGCAACACAGTGAGAAGGCCATGCCACCGTCCTAGACAGTCAGGAGACCAGGATCTGGCCCCAGCTCTACCACTGGCTGATGACTGGCCCTGGACCACTTAACTTCAGCCCCAGGGACATTATTCCTTGTGTGTATATAGGGGAACTGGCCTGGATGACCTCAGAAATCCACTGCAGCACAGCCTGTGAGTGAGAACAGGAAATGGTTTTAGCCAAATTGCTAATGAATACGCTTTTGATGTGACAATACCTTGGCATTTGTGAACTGTTAACGACCAGGGAGGAGCAGTTGTTGGCCAAGTGCTAAAAAACCCCACCTGCCAGGGCGGGAGCTGGGAGGAATCTGGAGGGGCCTCTCCCAGAGTGTGTCCCCCAGCCCCGTGGGCCTGCTCTGCCCCCCATACTTCCTGCCCACATGGCTCCTTCTGCAGGGAAAGTGAAGGGAGAAAGTGCACCTGCTTGGGCTGCAGGAACCAAAAAGCGTCCTTTCCTTTTCCTCCCCTTCTGGGAGAGGAAGACACTCATTAACACTCCCCTTTCCCTGACATACATATATACATCTATACATATACACATTGTCACGAATCAATCATTGAATTGTAAGCCTAAAACAAAGTGAATTCTATGGCTTATAAATTATACCTCAGTAAAGCTGTTTAAAAGGTTTTAAAAAGAGAACTCTTTAAATGTAAAATTTCCCTTTGATTCTTCTGCAATTAAGCTCTGAATCAAAACTAAAAGAAGTTTTGATCAGGACACTTTCGAGATGAACACACACACACACACACACACACACACACAGGACTAAAGCAAATATTCCTAAGTGCAAATAAGCCACAAGGGGCAAGTATCAAGAGACAGTAAGGTGATCATGAGCCCCCAGAGGTCAGCAACCTCAGCGTCTGAGTCCAAGACAGCAGCTGGAAAGTGGTGTTCCTCTGCCTCCTGGAAGCCGAAACCCTCCCTGATACCCCAAAGGGCATAGCTTCCAGTCTTCAGGGCAGCGTTTGCTTTCTGACTGAACATCAAAAGAGCAAAGCAGACCACACAATGAAGAAAGCCACTGGACCCCTTCCCAGCCTTGGCTGGCTCTTCAGCCCAGCGATGCCCAGGTTGGCCGCGCGACGGTGGATTTTTGCAGCATTTCCATTGCAACCAACTCATCTAAAGACTTCTACAGGGGAGGAGGCAGAGGGGTGGAAAGGGATGGGAAGGGATAAACCGGGAGTTCGATATTTGCAGATACTAACTACTATCTATAAAACAGATTAACAACAAGTTTCTACTGTATAGCACAGGGAACTATTTTCAATATTTTACAGTGACCTATAATGAAAAAGAATATGGAAACCAATATGTGTATGTATATGTATGACTGAAACATCATGCTATACACCAGAAACTGACACAACATTGTAAACTGTACTTCAAGTAAAAATATTTTTATAAAATAAAGACTTCTACAGCTCAGCTATTTAATTCTCCCTGCACTGAAATGGAATAGATTAGGCTTCAACTTGGCATCCTTTTTTTCCTGAAATCTCCACGTAACTGTCTTTAGAATTCAGGTACCTGGTACCCGCGAGACCTTAAAAATGTCTAAGATTCTTTTCCTCCTCTGCTCTGTTTCGTTTGGTCCAATCAAGCACTTCCAATGGCAGGCTCTTTAATGACTGATTGGAGGAGGGTGGGGTGTGGATGGCTGGATTTTCTGGTGATGTTAGCTTGAAAGGGCAATTTGTGAAGAGCTCTCTGCCCTGTCAGGGAGCGCAGCTAAGCCAGAGGCGTGGCAGGCAAATGACTAAAGCTGCAGGGTGTGGTGAGGAGTGGGAAGTGAGGGACCCAAACCAGGGAAAGATCAGATGCAGCGGGCTCATTTATTTTAACAAATCTCTTCTTTTTAATCATCAGTAATAAGACCATAGGACATTGTACCATGTGTGCGATATATTTTGGAAAGGTGATGAAGTCTAGGGAATAGGCAGCGTTAACTCAGCTCCCAGCTATTAAATCCTTGCTTAGAAGTAAAGTCAGAGAAGCGTGTATGTATGTGTGTGTGTGTGTGTGAAAATTATAGGGCTGGTACATTAGCAGGGGCAAAAATTAGCCAGGTTCTTACTACTACATTGAGATTTAGAACATCAGAGTACAGTGACTACATTTTTCTGTAGAGATCTTAACAGCTCTTTAAAATTATGAACCCATAATATGCAAATACACAGGGCTAAGAAATACACATTCTTGGCAGAGACTGAAGATGTTATAATGTGTGCTGTAAACGGCGACACGTATGTGTATAAAATCAGTGCGCACATAATAACTGGTCGATTATCCCCTCTAAAACCACACATAAATTCTCCTGACAGGAATTGGAATTTCGCACACATCCCAAGAATGAACAGACTCTTAATGTGCTGTGTGTGTATGAAGGATGGAGCATAAAAAAACAACAGAATGGGTCACCAGGCTAAGAGAGCTTTCTGACTCTCAAGCATGACCACAAAGGAACTGGGGGTTACAGTTTCCTTTTGAACGTGATCATTATAATATTAGTAGTAATCAATAATATTTATTGAGTTCTGGGCTCTGTGACAGCCACTCTGCTGGGTGCTTTCCATCCATGATGTCATTTAAGAAGGGAAGGAGAGAGGGAGAGGGAGGGAGGAGGAAGAGAAAGTGTGTGTATGTTCTATTGAAATGTTTTGCCACTCTGGCAAATGGCTACTTTCCCAGTGAATGTAACAATTTGCAGTGGTGAAAATGTTAGTTTACCCATGAGGCAAGCAGGAAGAGGAACTAGGTCACTCAGGTACCCAGTGGCTGGGCAGAGTCCTGGTACAAAGATGTGTCCTTTTGTGGTGAGATTACCTCAGATCCGGACTCAAGATCTACATAATAACCAGTCCTAGAGGAAAACATAGGCAAAACATTATCTGACATACATTTCAAAAATTTTCTCCTAGAACAAATAAAAGCAAGAATAAACAAATGGGACCTAATGAAACTTACAAGCTTCTGCAGAGCAAAGGAAACCAGAAATAAAACAAGAAGAAAACCTACGGAATGGGAGAAAATTTTTGCAAGTGAAACCGACAAAGGCTTGATCTCCAAAATATATAAGCAGCTCATACGACTCAATAAGAAAAAAATAAACAACCCAATCCAAAAATGAGCAGAAGACCTAAACAAGCAATTCTCCAAAGAAGACATACAAATGATCAAAAAGCACATGGAAAAATGCTCAATATCACTAATTATCAGAGAAATGCAAATCAAAACTACAATGAGGTATCACCTCACACCAGTCAGAATGGCCGTCATTCAAAAATCCAAAAATGACAAATGCTGGAGAGGCTGTGGAGAAAGGGGAACCCTCCTACACTGCTGGTGGGAATGCAGTTTGGTGCAGCCACTATGGAAAACAGTGTGGAGATTCCTCAAAAGACTAGGAATAGACTTACCATATGACCCAGGAATCCCACTCCTGGGCTTGTATTCAGAAGGAAATCTACTTCAGGATGACACCTGCACTCCAATGTTCATAGCAGCACTATTTACAATAGCCAAGACATGGAAACAGCCTAAATGTCCATCAACAGGTGACTGGATAAAGAAGAGGTGGTATATTTATACAATGGAATACTACTCAGCCATAAAAACCGACAACATAACGCCATTTGCAGCAACATGGATGCTCCTAGAGAATGTCATTCTAAGTGAAGTAAGCCAGAAAGAGAAAGAAAAATACCATATGAGATCACTCATATGTGGAATCTAAAGACTCATGGACAGAGAATACAGACTTGTGGTTACCAGGGGGGTAGAGGGTGGGAAGGGATAGACTGGGATTTCAAAATTGTAGAATAGATAAACAAGATTACACTGTATAGCACAGGGAAATATACACAAAATGTTATGATAAATCACAGAGAAAAAAATGTAACAATGAGTGTGTATATGTCCATGAATGACTGAAAAATTGTACTGAACACTGGAATTTGACACAACATTGTAAAATGATTATAAATCAATAAAAAATGTTAAAAAAAATAAAAAGCACCATTTTTTTCAAGCTAAAAAAAAAAAAAAAACCAGTCCTGAGCAAAGAGCAGAAAACTAGAGAACTGAAGCCCAGAATCTGAGAAGAGGTCACAAATTCCCAAAATAGAACATTGAAGAGTCAGATCTGCACAAAGGCAGGGTCTTGAAAATTGTAAGGAAGCAACAGAAAAACCTCTAGTTAAACAATGGCTTTTAGTGACTTCTGCAAATAGGGGACAGTCAGCCAGGTGGCTCGATCTGGTGCATCAGAATCTGTCATGAGGAATTTCTGGCAAAGCAATGGAGATAAAACATAGTGCGATTTGGTTTTCTATAATGTAAGCAGAAATATTATTTTATCAAATAACTCACTTTCACAACCTTTCTCTCCAGCCCCACCCCGGTCACAAAGCGTCTTAGGAAAACATCTCGGGGTTCCAGGGAGACAAAGGCAAGGAGCACACACTCGTCGGTAGCCCCATGCTGGCAAGGACAGCGGCTGGGACCTTTCCCTCTGCTTCTCATGGGTACCACCCAGCTGTGTGAGCATGGATTTCTGAGTTCCTAGAATCTAACTGAAATCTGACTTAGGAGATGATTTTCAAAATGGGCACAAGCACATCTAACATCAAAGCTAAACCAGAAACAGGAAGCATTTTCCTTCCCTCAGGGACCTTCCTATATATTCTCCAAGAGTCAAGGCAAGAAACCTAAGATGGACACGAACTCATCAGGTGGGATTCGGATCTACTAACACTTCATTAATTCCCAACGCTAAAGGCAGTCGGGAAAACAAGAGGAGTGCTGGGTTTTTTTTTGTTCCAATGGTTTGTACTTATTTGTAAGTTAGTACTAAGACAGAGAAACCCTGGGATTACAAAGATGGATAGAATCCACTGGAAAGGGGGGTGGGTATAGCTCAGTGGCAGAGCTCAAGCCTAGCATGCAGGAGGTCCTGGGCTCAATCCCCACTACCTCCATTAAAAAGGAAAGAAGGAGAAGGAGTCTACTGGAGGACAGTTATGCAAACTTGGGCCTTGGAAAGTGGTCCTTAACCACCACCAGGATTTACTAGCCCTCACATCCTTTCCTCTCTTCCTGTCCATTCACCACCCCTAACAACATATACTACATGGCCCGCAGCACATAGAGAGAGTATAATGAAAGAGGAATTTTCATCCTTGACCATGAGCCACAAGATCATTAGCAAGTCATGTGGTTCTCACACAAGTGACATATAGAACCATCCATCTATAGGATTTGAAAACATGGATAAACACATATCTCTGGGGTGTCTTAACACCTGATTCCAGTGACCTGATATTCCTTTGTGCTAGTAGTTGCATTTTTACAACAGTGCCTAAAATGGCTCCAAAAAAACAATTTCCCAAAGTGTTATAAGAAGGAAATATTGCTCAATGGACAAAAATCATCCCAGTTTGGTTCTGGACAGAAATACATGGTTTTTAATACTTGGATCAAAGTGGATTATCTCTTCCTAAATGCCTATTGTTTAATGCAAAAATCGACATTATGGCATCACCTGACATATGCCAGAATTGAGATAACACCAGGTAAAAATCAGAAGTGAACTGGACAGAGGGGTAAAGAACCCAGGAGTCAAGATTTACTGCAATTAATCCTCCAAGCCTGACCCCCTCAACCAAATGTTTTTCCACCTGTTCCTTGCACATGCCTTTCTGCTGAGGGGAGACTTCTTGGCGGAGAGTGACTCGGGGCACGGTGGTCCCACCACTGTTCCTTTGTACAGGCTGTTCCTCCCTCCCTGGATAATCTCCAGGAATCTGACTGTCAGTGTAGGTGCAGTGGACAGAATGTGGGCTCTGAAACCCTGAGCTCTGTTAAATGGGAATAATAACGTCTAATTGAAAGTGGTTGTGCGATCTGATGGGCATATTGCACGGGTGCCAGCTATGGAGCAGTTGCTAAATTGATGTCAGTGCCCATCCTCCTCCCATGCTGCCTTTCTGAGGTTCATCTCAAGTCTCCATCTGGGCACACACCTCTCTTTACCTTGAAGTTTTACAGCTCTGACAAGATATCCTGTATCATTTAGTTCTCCAGCGTAAGGCTTGTGTTAGCCTTATATACATATCATCATTTTCCCAGCCAGATTTTCGCATCCTTGAGGCCAAGACAACGTCTTGGGCTTCTTCTGAAGCCCCGCGGAACTCAGCCCAGGCTGAAGATACAGGGGGAGCTCCGATGCGCCTCGTGCTCTCGGCGGGATGCTAGCTTCTTCCCCTCAACACACACAAGCCAAACTGCTTTGTGACGGGCAGTTTCTAGGGCTAATCTGGAACTCTTCAGCAACTTCGGTCCGTTGCCTTCAGCCCTGCTGATAAAGGTCCACACTCAGGCTGTGGGATGCTACCAGAAATCATTCTGAGTCCCGAAGAGGGCAGGCTGCCAGGCCGAGGGCCAGGATTCCTGGGAAGCAGGTGCCCCTCCATCCAGGAAGGGAACTTGGAGCCGCATACACACAGGGACAGCCCAGGGAGCTCCAGTTCAGGGGGGTCGAGGGTGCCTCCTTCAGCACAGGGGGGTTGATTTCTCCCCGCTGACCCCAGTTCCCTCTGTCCATGGGGCTGCTCTGCCATCGCCGACCATTTGCTGAGAAGGAATTGGCCTGAGGGAGAGCCTTGCTTTCGAGACTGAAGGCAACTTTGTTTTCCTGGGAAAAAGAGGGGTTTCAAAGCCCCTCAAGGTCAGAAGCACACCAAGGACACACAGAGTCTGCCTGGCTGAGCCGGGGTCCCAGACCTTGCCCTTCAGAGGACCCTGCAGATGGGCAGGGACCAAGAAATGCAGATGAAAGGGACCAAGGACGTTGTGCCATGACCTACAGGCAGAAACCTCGCTGCTCATATGCAGCCAATCAGCCCAGCACCCCAGCCTGGCATCCCGCATCCCACCCCCAGTCACAGGGCCAACGTTCCCTCTGTGACTTTTATTTTCCTTCATCAAGGCTGCCCCCAGCGTTGCTTTAACTGTTGTCTTCCCCCATCAAAGGCACCCCTCACCCCTGACTCCAGGCCCAGAACGGGAGGGCCCTCCTGCAAACTTCCTTCTTCTTTGCTTCCTCACCCTTACCCCCATGCACTGCCTGCCCCGGGCCCGGGACACAGCGCACAGTAGGAACTCAGGAAACATTGACTTAACCAGTGAATGTCGACCACATGATTTGTTTCCCAGGAAGTTCAATGCCAAAGGTCGCTTATTCTGTTCTTCATCCTTAAACAAGGAAGCAATTTTATTCTTTGAAGCATCTCGTGAACAATACATCAACAAGCTTAGAATGCTATCAGTTGGCCTGTATTCAGAAAACTCAAGATTGCTTTCATAAAAAAGAAATCATTGGGTTAAAAACAGGAAAATTGGATAAACGAAAGACTTGAAGCAAACAAAATATGCATCCATGAGGGCCTGGCTAAATAAGTCAAAGTATAGCCATATAATGGAATTTATGCCTTCAAAACAAACAAGCAAAAAGATCAAAGACATTCTTTACAGTCAAGACTTACTGTTCAGTAGCAAATGTAAAGTGAAATAATAATGTGTATCATGTGCTTCCATGTGGGTAAAAAAAATTTAGAAGTATGCACGCACATGAATGTACACATACACACACATCTACATATTTCCCAGTCTGTGCATAAAACATATTTAAACTGAAGATCCCAGCGGCCACGGTTGCCTAGGGAGAGGGGAACAGGGAGATGGGGTAAAAGAAAGACATTTCACTTTGAATAACCCTTTTGTACCTTTGGAATTTTAAACCACATAAGTATTGACCTATTCGAAAAAATTAAATTAGAAATTCAAAGCAAACAATGCATAGAAAAGTAATAAAAAAATCTAGTTTAGGAAAACATAAAAGAGAAGTCCTCATTTAAAAATGGTTCAAGGCAGCCTGGCTGAGTCATCTGTTAACTGTGGAAAAGACAAAAACCAAGGAGGCAAACTTGTGTGGTCAAAAGGACATGTGGCAGCCGTGTCGGCGCAGGCAGGGGCTTTCTGGGGGACCTCAGAGAGTGGTGGGGCCTCTCTGACCCTCAGTTTCCTCATCGCTGACTGCAAGTGTTTGGATCAGCTCTTTACAGCACGCAGCGCTTTCCTGTGCGGGAATGGGGAATCCTCAGGTAGACGCAGCTAGTTACTTAGTGACAACCTAATTTAAAACGAAGAGACACTCCTTAAAAAGGAGAAAGCGTTTCCTTCCCCCCACAGAAGCCTGTGGCAGGGAGATAAAAACCTCAAATTCCTCCTCCCCAGTGTGATGAGACCAGGGCCTCTGACTTCAGGAGCTTAAAATACATTTGCGGACACGCCCTTCCCTCCAAACACACCTGCTGCTTTTTTCCTCTCTCTTCCCACATCCTCTCTGGACAGGCCAAGCGCCCATTTATGACGGGGCTGAAATATTTCCTTTTTTGCTCTAATATTTCCTGCAGGGCCGCTCCCCTCTTTCATGGTTGTCATTCACAGCCATCTGGGATGACCGGGAACAAGAGGCAGCCTCAGGATTTAAAAACAATGAAAACATGTCATTTTTTAAAAATAATAGTTAACACATATCTCCCCACCGCCCCCAAAACATACTTTTAAATAAATGCAGCTTAATGGCAGTGACTGATATTGTCCATCCTTGGAGACACTTAGAGAGACACATACGTCTCCCTAAACTGTCCAGACAGAACTTTCTAACGAGATGCTTTAAAACGTGGGGCCCCACAGTTTTCTCTTTTGCCAGAACTTTCTCTCTAAGCCCCACCTCTACCCACTTCAAATTTAGGAAGTGGCTAAGTTTGCTTTCCGTGTCTTTCTCACAGGGATTAGTGAACACCAGAGCCAGAAGGGTTCTTACATGGCACAACCTCATTTTTGCAGATGAGGAAACAGGCCTATAGTGGACCCGCTCCCCCTCAGGAATACACAATTCGCCCACCGTGGGCCCAGACAACAGGGGAGGTCTCACAACCCTTCACTTCTTCCCTCGTTTGCTTGCTTTTGACACGTTCCCTGCCAGAGGCCCCGCTGCCTCCCCTCACCACACAGAGGGCCCCAGGTAGCACCAGCCTCCCCAAGACTGGCCCTCCCAACCTGTGTCCCAGGCTCACCGCACCGTCCCCAGGAGACTACAGAGCTCTGGAAATGTGACTAGTGTCACACGTTGAAATGATAATATTTTGGATATACTGGGTTAAACAAAACACCTTACTAAAATTCACTTTACCCATTTCTTTTTACTTCTTAAAAATGTGACTGCTGGAAAATTTTTAATTACCAGGATGACTCACAGTGTATCTCCGCTAGGCTGTGCTGCTCCAGGTCATAAGCCGTTTATCCATTCAGCTCCCAATCAGGAAAAATGACCTGTCCCCAGTCTCATCCTCTGTGCAGCCATTCTCTCTTCTCAAGGCCAACCGTGCCAGGCATGCCTTAGTAGACATGGTGCCCCTGACAGCGACAGCGACAGCGACACTGAGGCTCCGAAGCCTCAGGGTGAGCATCAGACATGTGTCTCCCCTTCTGCAGAAGGGAGGGAAGAAAAGGAATCCTGCCGCCCCTCAAGGGACATTAACTCCACCTACACGTGGGCACTGGCTTCCCAGAGCTCATCTTCCTTGTAGGATTTCCATCCCCTGAAGTCAGGTGGTGGCTTGGGAAGGAGGAGGTGGAAGGAAAGAAAGTTGTGAACGACCTTTGACATGAATCCTTGGTCTTCTCTCTCCTCTCCCTTCAGGTTAGAAACAGAAATTCACAAAACACATGGCTAATAGTGGCTTCCCTGTGGGGAGCCCTCATCTTTGTCAGGAGCTGTGCCAAGTGGTCTGTGTGCATCTTCTCATCCCATTGTCCCAACCACCCAGTGAAGCTGGATATCACTGCTTTCTGGATAAGCAAACTACAGCTTAGGGAGGGTGAGGACCGGGCCGAGGGTAACCACTGGAAAGTGGCCAAGTCAGAATTCAGGTCTGAGCAGCTCCAGACCCACACTCCTCACCACCCCTTAACTTCTCCAGGCCTCAGTTTCCTCCTCTGCAGTATGGGGACAACACCTGCCTGAAGGCAGGGTTGGGGGCCCCGTGGTCCCCAGGGACCCAGCTTTCCCTGGGAGTAGGTTCTGGGCTCCTGAAGAGCTGCCAGTCTGCAGGGTCCCCAACTCTAGCCACTCCCTGGCTGGGCTGCACCCCACATGCCAGGCTGGCAGACATATCCCCTTTCTCTTGACCCTGAGGCTCCACGTGGCCCATGCCTCCTACCTGGGTGCCCTCGACTTCCTGTCTCACAGAGTTAAGTGCCTCTAGCCCCTTATATCAAGGCTCCACCTAAACTTTACTGCCTTCAAAAATCCATCAAAACTATTAAGTCAAATACAAATGGTAAATTGGCACATGAAAAAATGCTCAATATCACCAATTATCAGAGAAATGCAAATCAAAACTACCATGAGGTATCACCTCACACAAGTCAGAATGGCCATCATTCAAAAGGCCACAAATGACAAATGCTGGAGAGGCTGTGGAGAAAAGGGAACCCTCCTACACTGCTGGTGGGAATGCAGTTTGGTGCAGCCGCTGTGGAAAACAGTATGGAGATTCCTCAAAAGACTAGGAATAGACTTACCATATGACCCAGGAATCCCGCTCCTGGACATATATCCAGAAGAAACCCTACTTCAAAAAGACAGCTACACCCCAATGTTCATAGCAGCACTATTTGCAATAGCCAAGACATGGAAACAGCCTAAATGTCCATCAACAGATGACTGGATAAAGAAGAAGTGGTATATTTATACAATGGAATACTACTCAGCCATAAAAATGACAACATAGTGCCATTTGCAGCAACATGGATGCTCCTGGAGAATGTCATTCTAAGTGAAGTAAGCCAGAAAGACAAAGAAAAACACTATATGACATTGCTCATATATGGACTCTAAAAAAAAAAAGAAAGAAAGAAAGAAAAGGAAAAGACAAATGAACATAAATACAAAACAGAAACAGACTCATAGACATAGAATACAAACTTGTGGTTGCCAGGGGGGAGGGGGGTGGGAAGGGACAGACTGGGATTTCGAAATTTGTAGATACCAACAGGCATATGTAGAACAGATAAACAAGATTATACTGCATAGCACAGGGAAATATATACAAGATCTTATGGTAGCTCACGGTGAAAAAGAATGTGACAATGAATATATGTATGTTCATGTATGACTGAAAAATTGTGCTCTACACTGGAAATTGACACAACATTGTAAACTGACTGTAACTCAATAAAATAAAATAAAATATTAAGTCAAAAAGCTGCTTCCCATCCCAGGCCACCCTCCCGCCCTCTGGTTCCCAGGAGGTGATGCTCTCCCCCACCCCTCCACTCTCCTCCCTCCCCCGTGAACTCACTCTCAACAGAGGCCTTGACATCAGTGGGCTTAATCAGGGCCTCACCTCCCACAGGAAGGATTCTGTATTTCACTCACTTAGCAAAACACTTCTTCAGCACCCACGGCGGGCCGGGCATCCTACTAGGCCCTGGGCACAGCCATGACAGCGACAAAGCCCCTGGGCTCCTGAAGGAGCCAAGGCTTCCCCCAGACAGCGATGCCCTAAACACACGAATCCAATGATACAGGTTCATATTTCTTGGGGTTCTCCTGCTGTTATTTTTAGGTCAAGGAATGAGTAGTTAATGGGCAGTGGGTTTTGTTTTGCTATTCACAGTGGTAAACAAAGTATGATACATTCCTTGAAGGAATGCAACACATCCATTAAAATATGTGTCTAAAGAACAGGATGGCATTATTGGTAAAAATGATAGAATGTTCAGTAACGGACAGCTTGCAACACCATGTACCAGTAGCTCTTAACACAACGATGGAGGGAGGTGTGTAGTGAGAAG
Source organism: Vicugna pacos (assembly GCF_048564905.1). Classification (NCBI taxonomy): domain Eukaryota; kingdom Metazoa; phylum Chordata; class Mammalia; order Artiodactyla; family Camelidae; genus Vicugna; species Vicugna pacos. The sequence goes on from NC_133015.1 coordinate 1,222,820, forward strand.
TACTTTTCGAAGCACATCCGCAAAGTATTGGAGGTGGGGCGGGATGGGGGAGCTGTTTTCCTAACTCAAACTGCAGATGGTAAACCTCAATGAAATATTCTCAGCCAGTGAGGAGACTTGGAAAATACATTTTATTCTAAATATCAGTGATTCGCAGTGGGAATGTCCCAGACTCCTAAGAAAAAGAAATCTTTCTGTTTATGAAAAGATGATATGAGTTTTTAAAGTTTTAGAAAACAATGTTTAATCTTAATTATATTTGTATATGAGTGAGTGTGTGTGCGTGTGAGTGTTGTAGTGGATACAGAAAAAAGACTGGAAGGAAACACACCAAAGTTGGCGTGTTGTAAGCAGTCTGGAGTTTTAGTTTTACACCTTTTCATATTTTCCAAATTTCCTATCATGACTCTTATTGCTTTTATAATCAGAAAATAAGCAGTACACTGAACGCTAATAGTTTTTTAATTTCCTCATGAATCTGTTTTTACAGGCACCATTTCAGTGGGGTCTGGAAATCAGCAGGGTGTGAAACACAAATGAAATTCCCCATTCCTGCAGGGCTGAGCGTACCCCTTGGCCCTGAAGAGAAGCTCTCCCTGCATCCACGCTGGCAGCCAGCTGTCCACAGCTGTTCCGAGGAGGCTGCAAATGAACGGAGCTGGTGGAAAAACACTACATTCCTGACTCTCCAAGGATGGCATTATGCTTGGAACTCTCGCTCACCAAAGAAGTAAATAAACAGAGCAAGAGAGGGAAAGATGGCAGCCAAGCAAGCTGGAGGAACTTCAGCCTTGGAGGTGGGTCAGCTGCCAGGGCTCCCCAACTCTTAACTCAGCATCTGGAGGAAGACCCCTCTGCCTGCGCCAACCACCCTTGTTAAATCAGGGCTAACGTTGCTTGACCACGGCCCCTCCTGGGCTGCACCCCTTGAATGTCACCTTCCCTCCCTGCCACACATCTGAGTATGTAAGAACAAGCTTTACTTCCACCTCTAGGCTAAAGAGACCCCCAGGGCAGGGCTCCCCCATCCCCCGCTGGCTCATCTACGCCCCCTAGCACTAATGGGCATATCTGCTCACCAACTACCTCCTCAGCCACTGCTCCAGGCCAGGTACCGCTCTGCACTGAGGATACAATGGGGAGCAAAACAGACAAGCTCCCTGCCTTCACAGAGCTTCCATTCTAGTGGGGGAAGCAGACAATAAATGCAAGGAGAATCAAGACTATATTCCAGAGTAGGGAGGGTATATAGCTCAAGTGGTAGAGCACATGCTTAGCATGCACAAGGTCCTGGGTTCAATCCCCAGTACCTCCTCTAAAAATAAATAAACCTAATTACCTCCACCCCCTGCCAAAATTAATAACAATAATAATAATAATAAATAATATACAAAATAAATAAATAATTTTTTTAAAGACTATACCCCAGATAGACCGGGCTGCTAGGAAGACTAGATTACCAGGCTGTTTCAGCTGAGATCTAACCACAAGGGAAAGCCAGTTGTGGGAGGATCAATGGGAAGGGCCTGGCAGACAGGGACAACCATGGAGAAACACGTGAACTTGATGTGTTCAAGGAACAAAAGGAGCCAGGTAGTTGGAGGACAGAGAGTGGAGTGGGGTCAGAGAGGCAGGCAGGGCATAGACCCCGAAGAGCCCACAGGAGGGGCGCACAGGAGTGGCCCCCCTGCCTTACTATAGGAAACTCAGTCCCCAGCTCCTTGAGGCTGAGTTGTGCTGTGACAGCCCGTGGAGAAGGACTGCATCTCTGTTTCAGGTGACTCGATGACCGGGTGCTCCCTCCATCTCTGATGGCCAATCAGCTTGACTCAGGGCTCTCAGAATGCCTATGGAATCCCGTCACTTTTCATCCACACCCCACTGTATACCCTTGCCCTCCCAACATGCTCTTCACAGCGCCCAGCCCTTGGTGGGCGTTCAGCAAACATTTTCCGTGCCCAGGCCTTGTGCCAAGCGTGGAGGATGTGAAGATGAGTGACACAAGTCCAGACTCCAAAAGCTGCACCGGGCTCACGGGGCATCGCCCTCAGTCAGGGGCTGCCCAGCACCCACTTCCCCAGGCAGGCCTCCTGGGAAAACCTGCTGTGAACGCCTGACATGGTTCTGAAGGGTGGATTAACTCACTCCAAGGGATTAATCGGTGCCTGGCCCGCTTCCTCTGCCCCCACCCTCATCCCTCCCTCCACTGACCCAAGGAGAAAACACGCCTGCCCGGTCTCAGGAATGAAGCTGTGATCGGTGGGACGGCAGGTACTATTCATCTGAGGACACAGGAGGGTTTTGGTGTTGGCTTGAAGAGTGGGAGGTGAGGGGGACCACCGGGACTGGTCTGGGGAAGGGGTGGGGAAGAGGGGAAAGAGCTCTGGGCGCGGGCCTTGAACCCCCTCAGCCAGCACCACTCAGGAAAGCCAGAGCTCACAGTCACAGGGAACCACAACTAACGACTAACGTGTCGCTTTTGGAATCTCCTCCTGCATAAAAATCATTATGGCCATTATTTCAGAAAAGCCAATTACCCCCACTTTGGGTTTGCCCTGTGAGGTTTCTGGGGTGTGGCCTCATTTTGCGCAAATGGGGGTTCCATGCCCAAGGAAAAGTGCACCCACTGGCTCTAAGAAATGTTTGTATCCCAAATCCCCCAGAGCAGCCAAAGTTCTGAGCAGCCCTGCAGACCCCTCCCCAGCGGCCACTCCAACACCCGCCATGCTGCCAGGCAGCAGGTTTTTGTCCAGTGGGCACAGCCGTCCTGGGGAGAAGTCAGCGCCCAGCATGGCTCCAGACCCTTGAGTCTCTTCTTCCCAGGAGGTGAGGAGAGATTATAAATAGCCTAGACTCCTTCAGCCCGACACAGGCACAGATCCCACACCCCCGCCCCAGCCTCAGCCAGCTGGTCCCTCCTCGCCCAAGTTCCCACAGCCTGCTGCAAGAGGGAGGGAAACGGCACGCCCACAGTGGGGGTGGGGAACAAAGTCCTTCAGGTCCCCCTGAGAGTGAGTGGCCTCCTATGAATTGTGACTATAACCCCACCACACCTCTATGCCCCTTTGTAATTACAGCGCTGAAGAGGGGCAAGGGGCTTGCCACATTATCGGGGGGCCTCTTACACCCTGGTCAGCCCAGAAACCCCAGGTTACATGCTCAGAGTATGTGAATGCAGTGAGCAAAGTTACAGGATTAACATTCTCCCCTCTCTCTGCCTCAGTCTCCCCATCTGTAAGAGGGACAAGAGCTGAACTATGAACTACCCATGAGATTAGCATGCAATGGAAATTGAAAAGGTCGTGTCAAAAAACAACACTGTATTATCATGAAGGTACCCATTTTGGTTTCTTCCACAGGCACCCCAAGCATAGCTTTGGGGACATTGATTCTTATCTGTTCACAAGAGAAGAATTATGCTCGGTGACATTGCATTAGCCTTGAATTCTTGATACTGCATGCCCTTGAAAGCATCACACTTACAACATATTCCCACTTACAAGTCATTTCTGACTAATACAGATTGACATATATCACATCCAGACCGATTCTGATTTCCTATGGCTCTGCAGGCCAGACCATGACATTATAGACTGAAGAACAAGCATTGCGCTAGAGTATTTAGGTTTGGGAGGGAAAAAAAAGTTCTCTCAACAATCATTCTGTTTATCATTCAAATCCTTCCCACCCATGTACGCTGGTAAGAAACAAGTGACTAAAATTTAAGTGGCCAACTCGCAGTTCTTTTTAATTAAGACACTTTGTTTGCTCAATAAAATACAACGTAAAAAACATTTACTGCAAACCCACTCATTGACGTCTAATAGCTGTGTCATATCCTCATAACAACATTTATTCCAACTCCCCCAGATAATTGCTCAACTTTCTCATTTAGTATCCACAACAGCACGGCATTTGTGTCCAAGTGTAATTGATCCAGAATTGGGCTCTCTTTCAAAAATATCTGTAAAACCTAATTACCAGGAAAACAGAGCTCTGGCATCCTACGGAAAGTGGGTGCTTCACAGTGAGACAAGCTGCAAACTCATCTTGGCTAATCAAGCCACATTATGTTACAAAAGGAGTTTGAGGGATTCGGGGTGAGGAGGGAGCAGGAAAAGTTAGGATCGTGTCAGACTGGAAATCTGCAGTGACAGTTCTGATTCTGTTCAAGTCAAGGGCAGAGGACAGGAAATTAGCTGGCAAGCATGGATGTAGAAAGTACCAGATAATGAGTCCATGATGGGCTTGGAGTGTGGGGGTGGCATTTCTGATCTCAGGCCCTCCAAGGCTTTGCTGAGGGAACTCTCTCCACCCTGGCCTGCGAGGATGATGTCATTTCTAGTCCCCCTGGACCTCTAACCACTGTGGCAGGTCTCTCTCCTTCCCTGGGCCCAAGTCTGCTCATCTGTAAAATGAGCGCTCCTAATATTTCTAGGGTCTCTTTCAGCTCTAAAATTCTGTGACTTCCTTTAAAGCAAAAGGCATGCTTTCTCCTCAGTTACTTGTTGGGGTTGGGGGAACAGGGAGTGGGAGCAGGACCAGCCAGAATGAAGGACTGAGTGTTTCCAACTCTCATGCAGTTCTGTATGGACTTGCAACACCCGGGTATCAGACCCACTCCCGGGATAATGATTTCTTTCATCCCAAGACGGACCTACCCGGGTGGTGCTAACCTCGCTGCCCTAGATTCATCAACCTGGCCAGTGAGGAACGGGGCCAAACCGCTGGACTTGTCGGAGCCTCTCTCCCCAGAGCTGACCACGGCACATCTTCCTATTCTGAGGGTCCTCCCTTCCCACTCTCATCCCTCTTTCTGTTCCAGAGACCTGAGAAACCCAGCCTTAGCCTAGCGAATGGTCCTGCGAGGCTTCCTAGGCAGGCAGCACACGCCACCAACTCTTGGCTCCCCTGGTCCTGGACCCTCGACGCCTAGGATACTAGCCTCCACGGCTGGATTCAAAGGAAACGAGAGTGGTTGCCGCTTCGCTTTTCTTTGGCTCCTCTTCCGCCCTCTTCCTAAAGAAATCAGAGAAGCAGCCCGCGTAACAAAACAACACAGCGGCCAAAGAGGACTCGCTTTCAAAGACGCAAGAGACACACACACCATGAGGGAAGACGCGCCCGGTTCCTGTGCGTGTCGCTTGGAAGAGACACCGCGCTGCCCTGAGCGGGCGACAGGTATCCGGCTGGCAGTGGCTTAGCTTTCCGGAGACACAGAGGAACCGTTGCGTGCACCCATTTCCTACAACTTCCCAACGAACAGCAGCATGGGTCTCAAGGTGCTGCAAAGACGCCACCTCGGTCAGGGACCAGCACGAAGACCTCGAGGCGCGTCGCGAGATGCAGGATCCCAGACTTTCCAACCCCTGTCCTAATCTTCAAGATAAGATGGTATGAGGTGTGGGTGCCAAAGTCTCAGGAAACCGCCACTCTCCAAACTGCTCCCGCGCCTTCCCGGCAGAAATGTGGTAAAACTTTTGGCAGAAACCACCTGTGGCTGCCGACAGGCCCGTCCCGCCAGGGCCCGAAGGCGCCGCCGAGCCTAGGGCCGCATGCGCCCACAAAAGTTCCCTTCCAGCCCCGCGCGCCACTTCGCTCCGGGCCACGGTGCCAGCCAGGAGGCGCGGCGCCCGCTCGCTGGCTCGCTCTCCGCTGGCTCTCCCCTCCTCCCTCCTTCACCTCCTCCCGCCTCCTCTCGCTGCATGGCTGCCGCTCGGAGCCCCTGAATAGCCACCGCAGCCCCCTGCCTCCTGCCCGCCGCGCTGAGGGCGCCCCTGCCCTCGCCCGCGCCCCGGGGCGCGCGGACCGCCAGCCGCCTAGCAACAGTCCGGGAGATCACTCTCCCGCACCAGCGATGCAGAGCCACCTTCCGGGAGCCCCGCGACCCCCGACCTGCCTCGGCAGCCGAGGTGCGGAGGAGACCGCGACGCTCGCTGCCGGTGCCCCGGCTTGGCGCGCGAAGCCACTCACCTCTGCGCGCCGCCGGACCCGCGCGCCTCCCGCACTTGGCGCCGGGCCGCGGTCCTCGCGTCCTCCTTCGCCGCCGCTGGCCGCCGCGGTCCGTCCGTCCCTGTGCGCCGGAGCAGCGCGGGCCGCGCGGCTGTCAGTCTCGTGGCGGGGCTGCGCCCGCGGTGTGGAACCGAGCGGCAGCGGCGTGTGCGCGGCAGCTCCTCCCTCCCCGCGCTGCGCCTCCGCCCTCCTCGCGCCCCGCCTCCCTCGCAGCGGCTGTCAGCCCCGCGCCCCGCGCCCGGCGCCCGCGCTGCCCGCGCCACCGGCTCGGGGGGCGCAGTGGGCTAAAGGGCCCGGATGTCTGCGGTCGCCTCTCGCTCGCGCCCGCCCCCTCCGCTGCGCTCCCTCCCCGCCCTGCCACACAGGCACTTGCTGCGTCTAAACCTCCTCCTTGGCTCCAATTAATTTCTATTTTGACAGTAACTGTGGCGGTGGGCGGCGCTGCGGGGGGCACCCAGGACCCGCAGAGGCGGCGGGCGGCAGTCAAGACGCGGCGCAGGGGCAGAGTGGGGGGCCGGGCAGAGCCACCCTCCGCTCGGGGCTCCACGTCTTTTTTCTTTCTTTCCCTTTTTCTCTTTGCCTCCTCCAGGATTTAAAGCGACAGCCCCGGCCGAGGCGAGGGGCCAGGCGACGGCCGTTTCTCCGGTCTCCAGACGCCCTCTGCGGCCCGGCCGGACCCGCCCGCACCCGGAGCACCGGCTCCAGACCGCCGGGTATTTTTAGGTCCACACCCGGCCCGGGACAGCGGGGCGGCAGAGCTTGGCTCGGTCGCCCCGGCGCACGGCTATTTTTACAGAATCTGATTGGGGGAGGAAATAAAACAACTCAGCAACTGCTTTCCCAACAGAAAGTAGGGAGCAAGGAGTGGGGGCGAGAAGTTTCCCAAATGCTCTCGGAATTCCTGAGAGCTCAGAAAGACACCTCTCCGACACGAGAAACCACAGGCGTGCAGCACTCCAGAGCTCCCAAATCCCTGAGGGCAGCCCAGCCCTAGAGGTTGCTTGGGCGCGGGATCCCCCACCCTTCGCCGGCCAGGCACTCTATACCGCACGCGCCAGGTACCCGCCTCCGGCCACACGGGTCACTTCCCGGGACAGCCTAGAAGGCGGCCTTCCGATGCATCCAATCACCCAGCTACGCAGCCAAGGGGCGGGTCCTGGGAGGACTTGGCTCCGCCCTGCCTCTCCAAGCTCCTCCTCCGCGGATACGGTACCCGCTGGAGAGAATCCTCCAGACGCACAGTGAGCGCGAAGCGGTGACCCACACTGCAAATGGCCCATCCGAGGGAAGAGGAGAGGGTCTTGGTCCAGGAGCGTTGGTGTGAACGGTCGCGGGCGAGGGGAATCTTGGGCAGATGTTCTGGCCATTAGCAGGCCGGGAGCACTGGAGTTCCACCTTTTTACAACCCCTGCCTTCCGCACTCCCCGCAGACATGGAAACCCTTGCCTGCCGCCGTAGCGCGACATCTGCGACTACACCCTCTAATGTCAGAGGGTACCCTCCGGGGCTCCTCCTTCAGACGCGGGGAAGTTTTCGGTCCTCAAAGTCTTACAAGGACTACGCTTATCTGAGCCGCGCGGGACGCCCGGGACAGGCGAGAAAGCGAATTTCTCCCTCCTGTCCTCATTCTGGCCAATGACTAATGAACGGGCAGTGGGGCTGCCACTGTCTGCGTAGTGTCTTTGAATGTTGAAGATACTCGATGGCGTCCTTTACAGAATTCACAAAAATAAATTTGTAGACCTTTTGCTTGGTGATTCTTGCCAGTGCTGCTCGCTCACTGGGAATTCCTATCGTTTCATCCGTTCGTGTAACAAATGCACATTGCACGGCACCACGCTGGTGAAATGAAAACAAGGGGAAAGGCTCTGGAACAGGATGTGATAGTGGAAAGCTAGGCACAAACATGAAAGGGAGAGCTGAAACATAGGGTTGTGTACATCATGTTTCACTGCCCAGAGAGGCCTGGCTTTTCCTAGTAAGAAAACATCATTCATTTGACAGTTTGAGCAACCACCTTACCCAAACTTTCAAAGACAATATAAGTCTATGGAAGTCTCTCGTGGAAACTAAGATTTCCAGATTCAGGATGTCAGACTTCCAAGTAGCTAACGCTTCCAGTGGCAAAATAATAAACTTGCTTTAAGCAGCACTGGGGGCCTTTGCCCTCCCAAATTAGGTTGTCTGTCTTCCATCTAAATTAGGTTGTCTGCCTCACTTCTTTTCATTAAAGCATCTTCAGCCATTTGGAGACGATTGACTCAACTGATGCAGCCAAACATCAAAGCCAGAAGCATGGGGGTGCATTTAGGGAGTACCTGGCCAATGTGAGCCCTGGAATGGCAAGACACGTGCAGATGACAGGAGTGCGTCCTGGGAGCGAGGACAGCTATGACCATGAAAAGGGTGTTTTGTTTAAGAAAAGAGGGATACGGGTACTAAGTTAGAAGTGCCCCTAAATCGGAAAGGTTCTCCTTCCTTCTCTGAATACAGTTGGGTCACAGCAGATGTTTCAAAGCTTTGGGTCACTAATCACCACAGGTAAAAGTTGTATAAATTTAAGAGCAAACAAGATGGGAATACTCTGCATAAGTGATATTATGGAGTATTTTATTCAGTGGAGGTACTGGGGATTGAACCCAGGACCTTGTGCATGCTAAGCACACGTTCTACCACTGAGCTATACTCTGCCCCACAGCCTGGAATATTTTTAAAGGGAGCAGCTTTTACACTGTGTCACAATTTTTATTCAGTGTCAATTTTCAACAAGACTTTGAACTCCTTACCCATCTTTGTACACCCAGTACTTAACACACACTCAGTGCCTGATAGGTGCTCATTAAAAGATTGATAAACCAAATGAACGAAGAGTGATTTTAGAATGGTGGAGTCAGCATGGTAACACATAAGGACAAAAATCCAGTGAACTTCATAAGACTCGTTTGCAATTTACTTCCTTGTATGTAAGTGCAGCTGTAAGTGTAGCCATAAATAATAGGATTTACTCACTCATACCAGTCTCTGCACTCATCAGTCATGTAAGCTAGGAAAGCATGTCATTCATTCAGCTCCTCAGTGCCTCCACTGCCAAATATGTCAAGAGGAGATAAGAATTAGAATGTTTCTACTCCTTAGGAATAATAGGATGACCAGATAAGAAAAGGCATGGGCAAGTGTTACCTCGTGAACAACGTACATTAAGGGGCTGTTTTGTATTAGGCACTGTGGAGTACATTGTAAATTGTCAATATTGGTTATTGGAATAAATTTTACAGAAATTACCAGAGTATTGGGTTCAAACATTCACCTATGTCCCAATGGCAGTGAAAGGCTGATTCAGGAGAAAGGAAAAGGAGGGAATTAACATTTATAAAGCTCCTTCTAGAATCAATCATGGCATTCATGGTTTTATGTTCCTTAGGACGATTGTGTGCAATGCATTTTGTTATAACCATTTATAGATGAAAAGTCTGGTATCAATAGCAATGGTACTGACCAAGGTCCCAAAGCTGGGAAGTGGTAGAAGCAACTTTGGGACCCAGGTTTGTGAGTTTAGGAATGCAACAGCCACCCATCCTGAGATGCTGCCTGTAGAGGAAAAAGAGGGAAGAGCCTTTAAGGACATCAAGGCTGAAGAGAATTGCTTGAAAACAGTGGTCCCTGTTTGCAGGCGGGGCAGGGTGCAATCTTGGTTGAGAGGGACTAGCAATTGACTCAGTCCTTTAAAATGCACACTTTCCCCACACAGCGTCTAAGGACAATTCTCAGAGGTGATTCAGTCTAAATCTATAAGGATCAGAGAAAATTTTTTCTAGTTACCTTAAATTTTGTGAAATGCCATAGTACTACTTTCTTTCCTTCAACCCTGTCTCCCTGAGATATAGAGATAGACACAAAGATAAAAATCGTTGCCCAGTTCCCCATGAGAATCCAGAAGTGACCTGTCTCTGAGCCAGGGTCCCCACTGGAATTTCCCTTGGTTAGCCAAGCACCAGATCAGAGCTGTACAATTACTCTGAGTACGTGATTAAATGGGGAGCCCTCTCCCTACTCAGAGACTGTACAGAAGGAGAGGGCTGCTTTCAGTAGGATGTGCAAGGCACCGGACAAATATTTTTTGCAGAGTGCCTGTCTTCATAAACAATTTGATTTTTAAAATGCATTACAAAGCCCATGCCCCATGTGAAGTACGGTGATTTAATGATGAAAGTTTAGAATAACAGCTAGAGAAGAGATATTTATTTACGGTTTTTTTCAGTCCATGTAATGATTCTTCACCATGTCCAGGCACCACTTCTTCCTGTTCAAGTTTAAAAACCACCTTTTCATTTTCTTTCTTGTTCACTATTGTCAAATGCACCATTCTTAGTTAATTTCATTCCTCCCGCCTTGAGAAAAGGTAGCGACAACATTGTTACTCGTAACACCAGGGCTTTATTATGTTGAGGTGCGTTCCCTCTATACCCACTTTCTGGAGAGTTTTTACCATAAATGGATGTTGAGTTTTGTCAAAAGTTTTTTCTGCAGCTATTGAGATGATCATATGGTTTTTATTCTTCAATTTGTTAATGTATTACTGTGTATCACATTGATTTGCAGATATTGAAAAATCCTTGCATCCCTGAGATAAATCCCACTTGATTGTGGTATATGAACCTTTTAATGTATTGTTGGATTTGGTTTGCTAGTATTCTGTTGAGGATTTTTGAGTCTATGTTCATCAGTTTTATTGGACTGTAATTTTCTTTTCTTGTGATATCTTTGCCTAGTTTTAATGATGCTGGTTAGGGTGATGCTGGACTCATGAAATGAGTTTGGAAGGGTTCCTTCCTCTGAAATTTTTTGAAATAAATTGAGAAAGGTAGGTGTTAACTCTTCTCTAAGCATTTGGAAGAATTCACCTGTGAAGCCTTCTGGTCCTGAACTTTTGTTTGTTGGGAGTTTTTTGGGTTTTTTTTTAAATTGCTGATTCAACTTTGTTACTGGTAATTGGTCTGGTCACATTTTCTGTTTCTTCCTGGTTCAATCTTTGGAGATTGTACAATTCTAGGAATTTGTCCATTTCTTCTTTGTCCATTTTATTCACATATAGCTGTCTGTAGTAATCTTTTATGATCTTCTACAATGGACACTTACCATACTAAGTGAAATAAGTCAGACAAAGAAAGACAGCTATCATCTGACATCACTTATATGTGAAATCTTTTAAAAATGATGCAAATGAACTTATTTACTAAACAGAAATAGATTTGCAGACATAGAAAACAAACTTACGGTTCCTAGAGGGGAAGTGGGGAGGGATAAATTAGAAATTTGGGATTAACAGATATACACTATTATATAGAAAACAGATAAACAACAAAGACCTACAGAGTAGCACAAGGAACTATATTCAATATCTTGTAATAATCTATAATGGAAAAGAATATATATACACATATAACTGAATCAATTTGCTGTACCCCTGAAACATTGTAAATCAATTATACTTCAATTTAAAAAAAATTTTTTAAGCATACATGTGGGAAAGAAATTGCTGGGTCAAAATATATACACATTTGTAAGATTAAATAGCTACTGTCAAATTGCCTGCCAAAATAATGTACCGATGTGACCACCGTGCTTTCCTGCTGGCAGTACCGAAGAGTACCTAAGAGTTCGCCACATATGTGGTAAAGAAATGGAAAATAAAAGCTTCATTAGTAATTTCAAAATGTAGATTAAAACAGGAAGTTTGGCAAAGATAGATTAACTATCTTTTAATTTATCTATCAATCAATCTGCCTGCATATCTTTGCCAAACTTCTTGTTTTAATCTACATTTTTAAATTATTAATGAGGTTGATATTTTTCCATAAGCACTTTGGCCATTAATATCTTTTCTTCTGTTAATTGCTTATTTGTGCCCTTGGCTCATTTCCTAATGGGTTGTTCCTTTTTTTCCTTACTTTTGTAAAAGGGCTTCATGTAGTGAGGATATTAATCCCCTGACTGCCACATATATTGCAAATATTTTTATCACTTTGCCATTAGCTCTTAAATGTTTTCTATTGATGTCTTTAATATTCTAAATTACAAAGAAATAGATCCTCTCTCTACGCTTCTATTAATACATAAATATATTAAGTTAAAACATTAAATTCACCATCACAACCACAAAACACAAGGATTTTACTCTTCCTCCCAGAGACAACCACCTCTAATAATTTGTTGATGACTTTCCAAACTCTTTCTTATGCATATTTGTTAACATTTGTTTTGATGTGTAAAAGTTTCAAATTTACTTTATTAAATGATTTACCTCCTGAAGCTTGATTTAGATGTCATCCACTGTATGACTGGTGTCCTATTAGAAACACCTTTCTGACTCCAAAATATATATAAATATTCACTTGTATTTTCCCCCAATGTGTTTATGGTTTCATTTTTTTTTTCACATATGTCTTTAGATAATCTGAAACTTATGTAGACTGTCACTTGAGGTAAGGAACTTACTTTGCCATTTTTCCAAACAGATAGATCTGAAGAATACTTCACACACACAAAAAAAGCACATCCCAGAATAAAGGCAAATGTAGAAAGTTAAGAATTTGCAAAGATTAGCTCAAGACAGAGCAGCTTAGTGTGGCTATGGCATAGGAGACTCATGTGGGAAAAACAGAAGATACCACTGGAAGAGCAGATGAATTAAGATCAGGGAGGAATTTGAAATTAAAGGCCAGGAGGCCAGGAGGAGGTCTGAGGGGTTTGGGGACAGGGAGCATCTAACCAGAGCCACCCCTAGGGCAGTGTGAGGACAGACGGGCGTAGGTGCACAGAGGCAGGGAGGTGGTGAGAAGGCTATTGCAGTGGCTCAGGTGCATGTAACTGGGGTCTAAATTAGGACCGAGGCAGTGGGGTTAGAGAGGAGGTGATGATTGCTAGGTACCTGGAAGAGTCAACAGGACTTGAGGGCAAGAAAGGAGTCTGCTGTGACTCCAAAACTCTCAGGTCTGGGTGGCCGTCAAGAGGACAAAGATGGCTCCTGGGCTGGGTGGAGCTGTTCTGGGCTACACAGCTCTTCACCCTCTGTTTTCACAGGTGGTAGGTTGAAGAAGTTTTCCTTTCTTCATTGTACAGATGGGGAAACCGAGGTTCGGCAAGACACGACTTGCCCCAGAGAGACAGAAGTGATGGGTCCCTTGTGGCACGATCTGGGTAAAAACTGAGGACAGCGGGGATCTGGAGGTCTGTTATTTGAAAGTTTCGTGTTGAACATGACAAACTCACCCCACCTGTGAGCATTGGGTGGGCGGCGGTGGGCAGGTGATGAGGGTATGTGCTCCTGTGCGTACATGTGCTCCACGGGCACGTGGGTGGGGAGGATAACACATGTACCAGCTGAGTTTTTCTCTCAGGAGCTGATGATGGGCACCAGCGCTCCCTGGATGGCTTCCTCTTCCCAAATAAACAATCATATGACACAATGTCTGAAAACCCAGATGATTTCCTGTCTCCCTTGGCCCTGAGCCCTGCCTGCTGCAAACCTGGAGCCATTAGAGCTATCTCCAGCCCTCTGTTTCCCTCCACCCTCAGTCTCCAGCTCCAGGACTCATGAAACACCATGAGCTCACTACGCCTGGCCTGCTTGGCACCTGCTACATGAAGAGGATGGACATTCTTCTGCCAAAGAAAACTCAGTGACTGGACCAGTGACCTGGACTTTCTCTAACAGGCTGGCTCAGCCACATACCACTTCAAGGCTCCATCCCCCAGGGATCTGTTACTCCCATCAGGACTCCGATCCAAGGGACCTTGAATAGGATCCACCCCTACCAAAAAGGAAGTCATGTTTCCCAAGGGTCATTCCTTACCTTCTCTCTACGCTGCAAATAAGCCAGCAACAATGCACAGAGCGAAAGGAGACCTGTTCTCCCTCAGCCTGTCCTCTCTTGGTGTCTGGCTGAACTCCCACGTATTGTGGGCCCGCAGGAGTTCCGTGCTCATGCACCGTGTCCACAAGGCTGCAGCTGAGTGATCGGGACACTGACAGCCCCAAGAGACCACTCTTCCCACTCAAACCAGAGCTTGCTTCAAATACAGAAGGACAACAGTAGCACTTCTAGGAAACACGAATGGCCAAAGAACGGATCATATCCTTTTCTCTCTTGTTACTTCTCTGTGTTAGCCAAGCAACTATGCTGAAAATGATGACATAAAAAGAAAGGAAAAGAAAGGGCAGCCTGAATTCCTATAAGTCCTTCCTTACCTACCAGTAAACCAAAGGTGGGCGTGGGTGTGTATATCAAAAAGTGAAATGGAGATATTTCAGTTAGTTTTATCCAGTGTTTCCTCGGCAGAGGTAAAAATAAAATACACGTGAATTTGCAAGCTATGAAATACGAAGTATGCAATTTTAGTGATTTGGCATACAAGTGAAATGCTTTTATATTTATGTTTAAAGCTGGCTTTGTAGTATTCTCAGTAGCCAAAGGGTGGAAATAGCCCAGGCGTCCATCGGTGGATGAATGCGGCACCCAAAGTTGTTAGACTCATAGAGACAAAAAATAGAGCAGGGCCTGGGAGGGGAGCAGAGTGGGAGTTGGTGTGCAGTGGTACAGGGTTTCAGTTTTGCAAGAGGGAAAAAGTTCATAGTGGATGGTGGTGATGGTTGTAGAACAATGTTAATGTGATTTAAATGATTAAAATGATGTTTTATGTTATGCATATTTACCACAATTAAAAGATAATGAATGCATGAATGAATAATTGACACAATATAAAGATGAACAGCAAAATTCATGTTAATCATTTAAATGTTTAATTTTGCTTTATTTATAATGACATTAAATGACAAATTTTTTAAAAGTAGGTTGAGAGGATCACAGAAGAAAGGGAAATGCCTTGTATTTTAGTACCTTTAACTGCATTTTCATTTTGCACTGGGCCTTGCAAATTATAGAGCTGGTCCTGCCCTCACTCTCCCATCAACAGCTCAGTCCCTATGCCTGGTTCCTTCCTCTGAGTCCACATTCACCACTTGAGAAAAGTGTTCTCTCCTTTTCCCTCTTATTTCTCTTTCTTTCGCATTCTCCCTCCCTATGCCCTTCCTTTTCTTAACCAAGAGCAAGACAGTCATTACCACATCTCTCCATTTACCTTCCTTAACATATTTCACCTCCTTCCTTCACAGAGACCAGCCCACCGGGTCCTTGGGCTCTGTGCACGTCCCAGTTACCCTATCTGCACCCACCCCCTTCTCCCCTCACATCCTGAAGCTGTGGCGCTTTGCCCTGGAGGCTCATGGACCACTTTCTCTGCCTCTCTGCATCCCTGGGCTTCAGTCACTCCTGAGAGATCCTATCCACTTGGAGCCCTCACTTATCCTTCTCTGAACTCCCCTGGATTCCAAATGGGTTATCCAGAAACACTTTTCTTTAAAAAGAACAGATGGGCAAACCAAATGTCCATCAACTGATGAATGGATAAGCAAAATGTAGTCTAGACCTACAAGGGAATGTTACTCAGCCTTTAAATGGAAGGAAATTCTGACACATGCTACAAGCTGGATAAACCTTGGAGACCTTAAGCAAAGTGAAATAGATCAGATGCAAAAGAACAAATCCTGTATGATTCCACTTACATAAGGTTCCCAGAGTAAGCAAATTCATACTAACAGAAAGTAGAATGGAGGTTGCCAGGGACTGTGGGGAGGGAGAAATGAGGATCTGCTTCTCAGTATGGAAAATTGTTTGTTTCTGGGTATGCATACTGGCGGTAGTTGTACAATATTGTGAATGTAATTTATGCCCCTGAATTGTACATTTAAAATGGCTAAAATGGTAAAATTTATACTATGTATACTTTACCACGATTTTTTTAAAAAAAGAACAGGTAGGGACCTCTGCCCCTGTCTCTTTATCTTGTCCTTTCTCCACCTAGAGATATGTGTATCCTGGAGAAAAGGAAAGATGATTTACACCTTCACTTCAAGGCTGGACAGGAAAAAAGACAGAGGAAATGAAGGAGAGGATGTGGCATCATTCACCAAGGTTATGGTGTCAGCTGAAGAATTGTTTTCAGAGAAGCACTTGAGGGCTTTCTGATGGCAGCAGAGTAGAGTTGCGGGTTCAGGGAGGAGGAATGACTTACCCGGTCCTCCTAGCTCCTGGCTGACAAGGACAGCACTAGAGGCATGGATGGACGGGCTGGCTCCCAACCCAGGGCTGTTCCCTCTTGAATGAAGCTCTCCATGCCATTGCACCCATGCAGCCATGAGGGAAATGACATGTGAGTCAGTGATGACAGCAAAATGAAATAGGGACTCTAAGGAAAGTAGACATAGAGGAGCCATGGGCTCTGCTTTCCAGGGTTAGACCAGAGAATTGGGGATGTATAGCTAAGGAGTTATATAAGGTAAGGAGCCCAAGGCAGGCATCCTGGGCAGAAGTAACAGGATGTACTGCAGGATACAGCAGCATCCCTGGCCATGTTTCTGTAGCGGGCTCTATTGTCATCTGACCCAGGACTGTTCAGGCACAGCGGGACATTTAGCATCTCTGATCTTTGCCTGCTAAAGTCCATAAGGACTCCCCAGTCACTGTGACAATATCATGCACCTGACACATTTCCAAATGCCACCAGAAGAGTGGGTACCATCCCTAGCTAGCTTCTGGTTGGTCTATTTCCAGGGCACATGGGCAGGGGGGTTCACTGACACACCATTGGAGCAGTTGCCCAGGGTCCCCCATTTAAAAGGGTCCTGCTTAATGCTCTGAGATTACAGTGTTGACATTCTTGATCCTTTTACCCTTGAATTTTTGTTTTGGGGGGATAGAGTCCATGAACAATGGAGAATGTG
Source organism: Vicugna pacos (assembly GCF_048564905.1). Lineage (NCBI taxonomy): Eukaryota > Metazoa > Chordata > Mammalia > Artiodactyla > Camelidae > Vicugna > Vicugna pacos. The sequence goes on from NC_133015.1 coordinate 1,239,672, forward strand.
CTGAGGGCTTGAAGCTTCTGCTCTTGTGCACTCCCACCTCTTGCCATCTCCCCAGGATGGGTTCTCCACCACCCACTCCATGCCCCCCGCACATCAGGCTCCACCCAGTTTCCCCTCCCCACCCTCATCACTTGACCCCATCACACTGGTGGCTGGAGAGGGGAGACACTTTCTGTATTGCCCTCCACCCCCAGCGGAGGTCAAGTCAAGCTCAGAGAGGGCCAAGCTTGAGTGCAGGCCCCTCGGTGTATCTGGATAGGGTAAAGCAGTGGTCATCACTGCCCCGGGCTGGCTGTGCCTTGGCACGTTGCAGGGTGACCAGGCAGGGACCCCTTGCCCAACCCCAAAGCGGGTACCCAGCTTCTCTTTGGTTGCAATCCCTTAGAGTCTGCCCATCCACCTGTGAGTTGGGTGGAGGCCCATAGGAAGGGACCTTGATTGTGCACCCCCAGCCGGGGCCCTGCACTCTACACTGGACCCACAAATTACAGAGCCAGCTCTGAACGTATAGTAGTGTCAGTGGTAGACATAGAGACAAGGGGGTGCTTTCGGGAAATAGTTTGGCATGGATTCCATAGGTTTTAGTGACTGATTACATATGGAGGGAGAGGGAGGATTTTAAGACACTCCCGCCCAACTTTTAGCCTGGAGAAGCTCAGTTTGTTTGAAGGGGGTATGGAAAAGTAGGGAGAAATAATAAGTTTACTTTGGGACATATTTATTTTGAGATTATTACGGAGACATCCAGAAAGCAATTGGAAATTAGGCCTGGAGCCCAAGAAAGAAGTATGATCAAAAAGAAATGGGTTTGTTTGAGTTATAGGTGTATGGAAGGTGTTTACTGTTATGGGAGCAAAGGAGAAGGGCCACGACAAGTTGCGATGGTTGGAAGAGGGACAAGGATGCTTCAGGGACAGAAAGTGAGGTTAGACAGAAACATGAGCATTGAATTTGGTCACTAGAAAGTCACCAAGTACCTTAGAGCTGCTCTGTCCAATATGATCGCCACTAGCCACATGCAGCAATTAAAATTCAAGTTAAAATTAAATAAAATTTAAAATTCAGTTCCATGAGCCACGTTGTATATTCTCAGTAGCCACATATGGCTAGTGGTTACCATACTGGACCACTCAGAATAAAATATTACCATTCTCACAGAATGTTCTGTCGAACAGCACTTGCCTTACAGTAGATTCTGGGAAGTGACAGGAACAGAAGCAAGCTTGCAAGGGGCTGGGACATGGGCGAGAGGGAAATGAGGATGACAGTGGTCCATTTCAAGTGTAGGTTCCTGACTGCCATGCCCAGACACACTGATTTGCAACTGTAAGGCACATTGAGAGTTGAAACTTTCAAATGAGATGCTTTTGTGGGAAACCTGGTGTAGAAAATTGTATCCTCCAGATTCCTTTAGGTAGAACATTGTATTTAGTAAGAATTGCCCTTGGGGTAGACACTGAGGTGGTGAGTTGGCTAATGGGGAACGTGACTGCTCTGCTAAAGGAGACAGAATATGTTGGGTGTGCGGGGGGAGGAGCTGCGAGGAGAGAAACAGAGAGGGGAGCCGGAGTTCGGAGGCAGTTAGACAATGTGCTGGGACAGTCCTCCCCTTAACCTGCCAGATCTTCAGTAAACACCCATGAAAACCACAAAATCCCCAGTGTGAGTGGGGCTTTTGTGGGAAGCAGAGAAGGGGCAATGTTGACCACTTAGAAATCATGGGGAGGCCACAGAGGCAGGTTCAAGCCAAGTTCATGCAGATCCCCAAGGGGCACTTGTGAAAGAGTTTGGTGTAAAAGAGTTTACAATAAAACATTTTATGTTGGTGTAGTTTTTTTTTCTTGATTTTTAATATGCTTCTAAAGAGCAAGTCTTATGTTTTAAAAAGTTTAATCAGATGCCTATAAAATATGACTATCTAAAGCAACAGGATGAAATATTAAACCTGGCTCAGGTCTCCATGGAAATTCTAGCCTGGAGATCAGAGCCCCTCAGAGGTGTGAGGAGTCCAGAGCCACCTGGAGGCCTGGAGCTCTCATCTAGGGAGCGCTAACCAGCCTTTGAAAATTGCACCTGTGGGCGTTGCCACCTGTTTGGGATGGAAACTCGGTGTAAATGGCACTTTTCTTTGGTCTGTCACTGCAGCCACCCCTCCCTCCCTGCCACCCTAGAGCTCTCTACATTGACATCCCCTGCACCCATCCCCCCACCCCATCCCCTGCAGAGGGTCAGGACCAACCTGTCTGCTGCTCACATAGGATCTTGTGATGAGGGTGGAGGGCTTCAGAAACATCTTAACCTGGCTGAGGCCTGCAGACTTGTCCAAGCGATCACTAGCAGTGCCAGGACTGAAGCCCAAGTTCCTGGACACCCCAGACATGCTTAGCTCCTCAATTCACCCTTCCTGGCTGGCAAGGACATCTCACTCACTTCCGGCTTGTTTGGCTCTAAATCAGCCCCCATCCAACGCTACCACCTCCAACCTCCTGCTGCACCCTGTTTATAGGCCTGCAGGCTCTCTAGCACCCACAAGTCCCCTCCTCCCTCCAGTTCATCCAGGTGCAGCACCGGGCACACAGGAAACACTCGACGCTTGTCGAATGACCCCTGGCGAGGTGTGCCGGCTCTTAGGAAGCTTTCCTGCTGTCACAGACTGCAGAAATCAGGTTTCCTCCTCTCACCTGCTGATCCCTCAGGTTATCAGGCTTTCTTTGACCTGGATAAATACGGGTCCTGCCTCCTCAAGTCACTTGCTGCCTCTAGTGTTCATTTTCAAAGCAACTTGGAGACTGGTCAGCATCTGCACTGTCCCAGGTGCATTTGGAAAGTGCATGAGGAAATTCAGAAGGTGGGGGGATCCAGTGGCGGTGCCCAGGATGAGGAATCAGAGATTCTGTGTCCCCCTGTGGGGCTGTGGGCCAGGCACGAACTTCTCTGTGCTCTGGTTCCCCACCTGGAAGACAGAGAGCCGGATTCTGTCTACCTCACAGCATGGCTCTAGGGGCCAGTGACAGTCCTGACTGGGTGCGAACGGCTCTGAAAAGTCAAAAGCCTGCTGATGCGTCTCCTCCTGCCTCCCTGCCTCTATCCACATGATTTCTACACCTTCCTCCTTAAATATATTTCCCTACCATCATTCACTTTCATTTTTTTTTAATATTCTGCACTTCCTTACCCACCGTGGATTTTTCAGGATATGAACATTAGAGGAAACTCTTAGCTGTCAATCTTCCCTCTGCAGCCCACCCCAAGGTCACAGCCAAGATTCCCAAAGGGCTCCTCTCCATTTCCCAATCTCCCAGTCACTTCTCAACCCGCAGTCATCTGGAGCCTCGCAGCTCCAAGGAGCCGGTTCCCACTGATGGCACCAGGGACCTCTAAGTCCCACCCCAGGGGGCCATGCTCCCCATCCTGCTCCTCCATAATAGGTTGGGTGATCCGACCTCTCCCTCCTCCTTGAGCCTCTCTCCTTGAAGTCCCAGGACTCCACCGGCTCCTCCCACGTCTCTGGTCCCTCCCTCTCGGGCTGTTCCCAGCCCCCACCTCCTTCTGCCTGAGCCGGATGTGTCTGTGTTTCTCTGTGTGTGCACCTCCCCTCCACGGCTTTCTTACACCACATGATCCCTGGGGAGACTAGACCAGAGGGACAAGTGCCCCGACCTCCCCTGTCTGCCTCTCCAGCCCCAGCTGCTTTCTGCTGCCAAGGATCCAGATGTCCAGCCACCTCCCAGACATTACACTGGGAGGCCCTTAAGCAGTCCACAACAGTCCAAAAGCCAGCTCGTGGTCCTCCAAAGCCTCTCTGTGGGTTCATTTTCTGTGAGCAGAACTGTATTAGATGTGTTTAGCTTAGTTTCCTGCAGAATTACACCTTCCATCAGACAAGGATTCACTGCAAGCAGTTGAATTGGGAGGTGAAGTCTCACTGAAGCCTGATCTGACCACTCCTCTTAAAGGGCAATAAATTATCACAAAATGAGCACTTACGCATCCATCATCCAGATCGAGAAATTAAACATTGCCAGTGCTCCAGAAGCCCCTCTCTTGCTGATTCTCCTCTTTACACACCCCCCTTCCCTAGCCATCATCCTGGCTTTTAACACCATAGGTAACTTTACCAGCTCTTGAACTTTATGTGAACATACTTATTCAACATATGTTCTTCTGGGTCTGGCTTCTTCCACTCGACATCTTAGTGTGAGTCATCTGTGTGGCCACAGTTCATTCATTTCTGCTGCATCTTGTAGTTCTGTTGACCCTGTACATCAGAGTAGACTTACTGTGGGTTCAGGGGGGCTTGTGATGGTAAGTGGGTGAAAAGACTTCTTTAAGCAGGGAAGTCCCTCTGGGCACTCATAATATGACACCACGCAGGCAGCTGGGTTCTTACTGTTTCCGTGTTACAACAAGGCTACAATAAGGGGACCTGTATTAGTTTCCTGGGGATGCTATAGCAAATTTCCACAAGCAGAAATTTATCCTCTTGGGATATGGAGAAAAGGGAGCTCTCCTACACAGTTGGCGGGAAAGTAGCTTGGTGCAGCGTTATGGAAAATAGTATGGAGATTCCGTTAAAAACCAAAACTAGACTTACCATATGATCCAGCATGTATCTGGAGGAAACTCTAATTCAGAAAGATACATCCACCCCAATGTTCACAGCAGCACTATTTACAATGGCCTAGACATGGGAGCAACCTAACTGTTCATCAACAGATGATTAGATAAAGAAGCTGTGGTATATATATGCAATGGAATACTACTCAGCCATGAAAAAGAATGAAATAATGCCATTTGCAGCAACATGATGAATCTGGAGGTTATCATACTAAATGAAGTAAGTCAGAAAGAAAAGGAACAGTATCATATGTTATCACTTATATGTGGAATCTAAAAATAATGGCACAAATGAACTTATTTACAAAACAGAGAGAGACTCACAGACACAGAAAACAAACTTATGGTTACCAGAGGGAGAAGAGAGTAGAGGGATAAACTGGGAGTTTGGGATTTGCAGATACTAACTACTGCATATAAAACAGACAAACAACAAGGTCCTACTGTATAGAACAGGGAACTGTATTCAATACCCTGTAATAGCCTATAATGAAGAAGAATATGAAAAGGATATACTATATGTGTGTGTAACTGAATCACTATGATGTACACCAGAAATTAACACACCATTGTAAACCCACTATACTTCAATTAAAAGAAAAAGAAATTTATTCTCTCAAAGTTCTGGGGCCAGAAGTCTGCAATCAAGGTGTTGGCAGTGCTGGTTTTGTCTGGAAGCACTGACTGAGAATCCTTCCATGACTCTCTCCTAGCTTCTGGTGGCCCCTGGCAACCTTTGATGCATCACTCTGATCTCTGACTCTGTCCTCACGTTGCCTGCTTTCTTTCGTGACTTCTCCCCTTCTCTCCACTTATAAGGACACTTGTCATTGGATTTAGAGCCCACGCTAGTCCAGGATGATCTCATCTTGAGAGCCTTACCTTAATTACACCTGCAAATATCCTTTCGCAGATAGGATCACATTTGCAGCTGCAGAGTGGACTTAACTTTTGGGAGCTACCATTCAACCTACTACAGGACCCAAGAAGTTGGAGACAGTTACTCACTAAGTGTTAAACCTGTGAAATCAGCACACAATGAAGGAGCTAAATTCTCCAAGGAATCACCTTGGGCGATGGGCATGACATCTCCCAAATCAAAGCAGGACAAGCAATGTCTGACAGAAATTGATCAAAATCATCTATAGCGATCCCTTCACTAGGATCGACAACGTTTTTCAGTTTTGTAAAAAAGACATCATAAAAATCGAGGTGCTCCTGGCCACGGTCATGCTTATGTTGTTATTATCTAATGACCTGTTCACCCCCTAGCTCCATCCATTCTAACCAGTTTTCCCAAAGAGAAGTGGGAGGTGATGGGAGGGAGGAACTCCAAGCATAGAGAAAGAGTCAGGGCACCCAATGAGAGAAGAAGCCCTGAAGACAAATTTTTCCACTTTGCAGTTATTCTGAGGACTGATTTGGAATACAGATGCCCCAGTTGAAGAAACACACACACACACACACACACACACACACACGATGAATGGGAGAAAAAATTTTGCTTTACAAAGGATTCTTCATAAAGAAAATCCCCCCTCAGTCATTCCAGGCAAGCTCCCTTTAGAAACAGAGAGCCCTTCATACATTTAAAATCACATTTCCTTTTCTAAAATTGGGTTTGTTCACAGCTTTTCAGGACCATCTCTATGGCCAAAACCAGGTTTTCTTGTATCAATGAAAATGCTCTGATAGTTCATGCATTTTTTTTGCCCTAGTCTCATGAATTGCTACAATCAGCTCTAATGAATAAGCTGATCTCATACTTAGCCTCATCTGGAAAAAAGCAGAGGTCTTCCCTACATGAAACAAGTCACATCCTGTCTGACAGCTCTTGGATCAGGGGGCCTGGAGTCTAATTACTGCATGACCCTGGCCATCTTGCTTCCTCCCTCTCTTCCTCCCATCTCTCCATCTTTTGAATAGAACTAAGTAATTCAAAAGTAGTAGGAGGTCTTTTTTGGAAGGATTTTCTATACATTTAGAATATACTCGGGAAGGAATCTTACTCCTCTTGCATAGGTATGTTGGTTAATTTCCTCAGTCCTGGGGTTTGCAGGAAACTGAAGCATAAGTCCTCCAGGCAGAAACCCTCATCAGCAATAACACAATAACCAATGATAAAAGCAGGTGGAATGCTGGTTCTCTGAGTCCGCTGGCCCCTTAGAAGTTTCCATTCCCATCCACCTGTGTTAGCAGGGTCCAGAATCCTCTATACCAGCAGCAGCCCTATCCCACTTGCCCAATTTACTCTCCCTCTCTTTTCCCACACTCACCTCTGCACTGGCCCCCGCAGTGCTTCCCTGCCAGCCCCTCATCCCATTCCGTGAAGCTGGAATCAGAGCCTGTCTGCTGCAGGTACACTACCCTCTCTCCTCCTGGCCATGGTGTGGCAGGAAGGAGGCTGCACACAAAGACTGGGTGAAGCTAACTGACTCTGGGGACTTGAGCAAGTCCCTGCACCTTTCCATGCTCAGGTGCTCCCTCTCTTGCCAATCATCAGTGGAGTTGCAGGAATTGGCCCTGCAGGCAGACCACTTGGGTTTCAAATTCTGACTCCCTGACTTATAAGCTGTGTGACCTTGGGCACGTGGCTCAACATCTCTGTTCCCTCAACTGTAATATGAGGATAATAATATGTAATATGGGGGTATACCTACTTCATAAAGTTGATGAGGGTGAACTGAATTAAGGTGAGTGAGGTGTGGAGAGCAGTGCCCGCCGCATAGTAAGAGCTCAATACGTGTTGGCTGTTACCGCACATGTAGGACTCACGTGACATACTGGGTGTGGGAGATCTTTGAGAGGCAGGCACACGGCTATTCTCCTAGTGCTCCCAACCCCTCACTTACTGTCTCTCGTTTTCTTAGCCTTTTCACCTTTCTTTAAGAAATACTCAAAGCCAAGTGTGAGATGAAGGAAGTTCCCACAGTGTTCTACAGGATTGGCATGGTGGGTCGTTGATGTCTTTCAGGCTGGGGTCTGAATTTCCTCTTTTCTGAGACATAGTTACCCTCCATTTTGGACCCAAAGATCCAGGGTTCTTTCCTGAGCCTCTTGTTCACCAGTGACATAATGTCGAGTATACGGCTTGGTTTCCTCACCGAGCAATCTATACAATCTTCCCTGCCTCCCGTAGGGAACATTGGGAGGTTACAAAGGGAAATGATTTGCAAACTGGAAAGTGCCCGCCACACACAAACACTCTTGGAAGAGAAGAAAGGTCAAGAAAATTTTGAGGACGGGGATCAGATCTTGGTCATCCTTCTGTCCAACCCTTCTTTCCCACTGTCGCCTGCCAGCACCTGGCTGGTACGTCTCACACACTCGGTGCTCAATCAAATGTTTGCTGGGATGACTTGAGTTGGGGAGGGAGGGGGAGGTACCCATAACCCTTGCGGGTTTCCAGGCCTGAGGGCCTGACATCCCTCAGCAGTGTGTGGGCTACAAGGAGTCTGCCAAACACGTCACCCGTGAAATCACAGGGCCACCAGGAAGGCGGTGCAGGGTGGGGTCAGCGGCAATGTACTAATTTTGTCAATTGCACGGTGCCATCATGCACACACCCATGGGCGGCAGTGAGGGAGCAGGGGAGGGGAAGGGAAAGTCGACAATTTCATGTGAGTGAAATTGCAGGTCCTACCAGATGGCTCACAGGCCTGGGGCTGGCCCTGGGCAAAACTGTGCAGGAGGAAAGTGTGTTTTTACTGTTGTCACTCCCTCCATTTCATCATCTTTCTCCATCCTCCCTGCCCCCAAATACACACACACACACACACCGTGCCCTGGTTCTGTCCTCTGACATGTCCTACTCTGCATCTGGAAGCCCAGCTGCCTGCCCTACAGGGAAGCCCTGACCTGAGCCTTTCCCTACTCCCCTGCCCCATGACCCCCATCTCCTACCAACATCCCTTTGCTCCATGATCCAACGGTCCAACCCTTGTCACCCCCTCTTATATTAAGGCTAATTAGCTCCTCCCAGGTTTGAACTCCACCTTGTATTATCATGATCTGAGCTCAGATCTGCCTCCCAGTGAGAAGGCAGATTCCATGAAGCTGGGGATCATGTCTGATTATCTTTGCGGTCCATTCAGAGCTCCGCAGCATCAGGACCATGGCAGGGGCTCTGTGAATACTCAGTAACGTGCTGGGATTTTTTACCAGTTACCTACACTTTATGTACAGACAGCCACGGAGTCAAATTCTCCATGAGGGTTGATGTGGTCAGGAAAATCTAGACCCTGAGGATGGAGGGAATGAGCTCCTTGAAGGAACCAGCTGGACCCTTACTCTGTCAGGCCGTGTCATGGGGTTCGTGTTCCATGAAAAAAACAAACCAGTCTGGGTCAGCTTGGGTGAAAATCCTATCGGAACTCTCTGTTCTGATTGACAATTTTTCCATTAGTTTAAAATGATTTCCAAATTTAAAAGGAGGAGGGGGGAGAAGAGAAGACAGTGAAAAGCCCAGATAGTTTTACATATATTCTATCAAAACTTAGAAGAACAGACAATTCCTTTTGTTTACAAACTCTTTCAGACCATAGAAAAAGAAAACCAGCCATCCCATCTTATGAGGGTTACTATGACCCCTGCTACAAATGCAGAGATCGCACAGGGAATAAAAAGTAAAGATCAAGTTCATGTGTGAACTTGGATACAATCATCCTAAATTAACTAATTAACAAATTGACTATATCAGTGTATAAAGAAAAGAGAACCCTCCTACACGGTTGGTGGGCATGTAAATTGGTGCGGCCACCATGGAAAATAGATACTACTACATATAAAATAGATAAACAACAAGTATAGCACTATATTCAATATCTTGTTGTAACCTATAATAACACATTAAAAATATGAAAAGGAATATATCTATATATAGTTACATTATGCTGTACACAAGAAATCGACACAGCATTGTAAACTGACTTTACCTCAATTTTTTTCAAAAAATATCGCTGTGGAATAAGCCACCCTAAAATTCAGCAGCCTAAAACAACATTCTATTTGCTCTTGGTTCTAGAGGTCCGAGACCTGGTTTGGGCTTAGCTGGGGTGGTTCCTTTGCTGGTCCCACCTGGGGTCACTCACGCAGCTGCAGTCAGCTGGAGTCTCAGTGGCTGCATGTTATAAGATGCCCTCACTCAAGCATCTGGCGGTTGGAACTGGTGCTGGCTAGGCCACCATTCTTCAGCCACGTGGCAGTGGAAGAGTTCCAGGAAGGTAAAAGCAGAACCTGCAAGTCATCTTGAGTGAAATCCAGGCGCTGAAGACATGCAACAGCTTTTGCACTGTATTTCCCTGATGAAAGCAAGGCTTCAGGGCAGCCTGGATTCAAGGCAGGGAGGATTGGCAAAATCACCCTGCAAAGGGTTGTGGATCCTAGAGTGTGAACACATACAGTGACCCTGGCCTTGTAAGCAACTGGCCACACTAATATTTAGCCCAACTGAGTGCATCTGAGTAAACCGAGTTCTATGCTAACAGTGGGGAAAAGTAAGAAGCCATATGACTGGATGCTAGAACTCTCCGAAGGCTCGGGAAAGGGTGGAAACAGTTATCTCTGAAAATAAAGGTAAAAGCAGAGCAAAAAGAAATAGCTGAAATTCTGTGCAAGACCTGGATTCCTACACCCTCTCCCAGCTCTGCACAGCCAGACACCACCACCCCATCATGCAAGAAGACTGCAAGTTTATTCTACAGAGAAGACCAAACTGGAGACGGTCCCCCAATTGGGCAAAGCTGAGGGCAAGAGTCTCCTACTAAGAGCTGGAATATTAACGAGGACATGTGCACTGGAGGCTGAGATTCGCAGCTCTCTCTTGTGCCTCTCCTCCAAGAACCCTGGAGGCCAGGCATTCGTCCTCAACACAAGAAACAATTTGATCAGTAAAGAAGGAAAACCTAACTGATACTGAAAATCTCCAAGGTCGGGTGGGAGCGTATAGCTCAGGGGCAGAGCACATACTTCGCATGCACGAGGTCCTGGGTTCAATCCCCAGCACCTCCATTAAATAAATACATAAATACATAAACCAAATTATCCGCCCCCCCACCGAAAGAAAGAAAATCTCTAAGAGATGATCTAAACTGATCATCTCAGGATAATCTAACTCACATATCCAGAGCTTCCAAGCAGCTTTTTGTCCCCGTAAGGACATAAACAAAGATCTCCAGACACGTGAGGGAAGCCACCAGCATGAAAGACAGAGACCCTAATGAATAAGTGGGAAAAAAAAAAAAAACTTAGAAAAAGCAAAGTTGATTCGAGAGGAAGAAAACTCAAAAAAATGTTACAACTAATATCCTCATAGAACAAGGAGAGGTTTTTTGGAAAAGGAACACTCAGAGAACATAAACCAGTACTCCTGAGAATTAAAAACATCACAGCAGAAATGAAAATTTCAACAGAGGAATAGAAGGCAAAGTTGAAGAAAGAGGACAAGGAAAAAGGAATGGAAAATAAGAAAGAGAAGAAAATTAGAGGACTAATCCAGGAGCTCTGCTATATAAACAATAGGAGCTCCAGCAAAAACAACAGAAAATGTGGAAGAGAGGAGTCATAGGGAGGGAGGGTGGAGGGAGGGAGGATGGAAGGAGGGAGGAAAGAAAATCTGAGAAGAGAATAAAGAAGGAAGCCTCTCAGAACTGAAGGACATGAGTTTACAGATTTTTTTTAACATTTTTTATTGATTTATAATCATTTTACAATGTTGTGTCAAATTCCAGTGTAGAGCACAATTTTTCAGTTATACATGAACATGTATATATTCATTGTCACATTTACAGATTTAAAGGACCTACCAAGCACCTAGCATAACAGATGAAACATTACTAAATTCTAGAACACTGCCTACAAAGGAAAAAAAAAAACAACTCTACAAGTTTATAAAGATCAAAAAGGCTTTAGACTTTTTGGCAGCACTACTGGAAGCTTGAAGATAATGGTGAATGCCTTCAAAATTCTAAAGCTAAAGTACTTCCAATCTAGAATATCCCACATCCATCCAAAGAGCCAATCAATTGGGAAGCGGGAATAAAGATATTTCCAGACACCTCACAATATTTATCTCCCATCTACTGCTTCCCAGGAATGGACACGTGCCCCCAGAACCAAGAAATAAAAAAACCAGTAACAAGGAAGAAATGGGACCCAGGAGATCCAACAGGAAAGAGAGATTGGCGGTGAAAGAAAGACCCAGAATGACAGATGTTCATCAGACGTAGAGGCTTCTGGTCCACCTGAGAACACATCAGCAATTTCCAGGGAAGACTCCTCAGATTTAACTGACTTAACAGCAAATGATTGTGGAGAGGAGAATTAGACAATGGTTGAATTAGATTTACATAAACAGAAAGCCAAGCAAACAAAAAAGCAAGATAATTATTACTTCCGGGAGACACAAAAAATTGTGTGGCAAAGGAAAGTCAGCGTGCTTTGCTACATGGTTTTACAGCCAGATTAATGTGAACCCCCCAAATCAGTCTAACCAGAATTATGACTTAACCTCACTGAGGGGCTGGGGAACAGAAGAGAGCAGAGAAATTCTCAGTAGACTAAAGTTTAAAACTTAACGATTAAAACTGAAAAAAATTACGAGGTAGCAACACAAGTTAAGAAATATTATTTGGAGACATGGAAATAAATACCAAAATAATCAGAGCTGAAAACGATTGCTCCTAGGGAGGGAGATGGGGAGGAGTAGGGTGAGGAGCTGCTATTTTGCACGACAAAGCTTGTAAAACAATTTGACTGTGCTTATGTATAACTTTAATAAAAGTACGAATTTTAAAAATAAAAATTTTTGAAGTAAAATGGTAGAAATAATACCGACACTTACCATTCCACCAGGTTTGAAAAACTGCAAAATGCCATACAAGTAAAAGATATTTCACAGCTAATGAGGCCCAGGAACAATTGTGAGGGTCAGTATTTATAATCTGGCTGATATTTTGAAATGTCACAGCTCCGTCATATATGCTCAATCTTCCAAATTGTTTGTGCTTATTTAGCATAACTCTTTCCAAAATTCAGGAAACATTCATGCTACACACACACACACACACACACACACACGTACATACACACGTAGGAAGATCTAAGAATAGCCAAGGCGACTGAACAACAAACCAGCAGGGGACTTGCTTTACAGATAATAAAATTTTGCAGAAAATTGTATAAATTAGCAGTGGTACTTGCACAGAAGAAAGAATACGCCAAGAGAACCAAATAGAGGGACCTGAGATTTACTAATACACAGAAGGAACCCTAAAATGTGACCAACATTGGGGAGACACACACTCTGAAAACATGGGCTTGGATAATTGCTTATCTCAATGGAAAAACTAGCAGAACTAGGTGAAAACATAAAAGCAATGAAAACTTCACTCCAGATGCTATGTGGTTAATAGACGCTGGGCAGGGAGGGGGTGTCAAGGGCAGGGAGGAACCAGCCAAGGAGAAATTGAGGCCACTGCAAGAGGGAGGGAAAGAGACGATATGTATTTGAACAAAAATGGTAGCAGTAGGGACAGAGACTTCCATCCCATGTCACACACATGGCTTTGGCTCATCCAGCAGACATTCCTAAGGGAGACCTGATTAAGACCTAGAAACTGACTGGATTTTGGTAATCAAAGAAAGGAAGAGTCAATGGATTCCTAAGTACCCAGCTTATTCCTCATCCTGGATTTACAACAGCTCCAGGTAGGATAGAATCATTTCCATTGTGGATATGTTTAAATCTAAAGCTGCTACAGAATTGTTGGTGGAGGTGCCTAGTAAGCAGTGGTAGAAAGTCTGCAGTCCAAGAAAGAACTGGAACTGGATGTAATTAAGTCCCTGTTACAGGCTACCATCACCCTTGTTCCCTTCCCATCACAGAGCTTGTCATAATCAGTCATAACTCCCTGTTGTCTCCTCACTAGGCTGTAAATCCTGGGAAGATGGAGGCTGTGCCCTATTCTCTGCTGTATCCCCAGTATCTGGTACATACTAGGTCCTTTATTGAGGACCAAGCGAAAGATGATGGGCAGAACCTTGGGGAGTATCAAAACCGACCAGACCAGCAGCAAGAGAAGACGAAGGGCAAAGGAGAAAAGTAACCACCAAAGAAAAAGAAGAACCACAGCATGTGTATTCCCAGGAGCCAAACGGAGAGAGGATGTCTGCAATGGAGCAATGTGGAAAGGGCGGGGGTTGGGGCGAGCAGCCACGATGCTCGTGTCCTGCATAGGTTTCCCACCTGCCCCATCCCAGCTCTTTCTAGAGAAACGTTCCAGTCTGCTGTCCAGGCACCACATCACTCTCCTTCCCCTCGAAGCTGATTAGAACAAAGAGGGACTTGACCCACGACTGTATCCATCCGCCAGTGGTGAAGTTTCAAGGGAAAGCAGAGGGAGGTGAAGTGAGCAGCACAGCGAGCTGAAGCCAAGTGATATTTATGAGTGAGCAGGGCCCCTGGATAAGCAGAGGAAGCTAACAGTAGAGGGAGAAAGAGAATGAATAAACCCAGTCTCCGTTCCCAGTAACTTTCCAGTTCCCAGCTCCAGCCCGTGTAAGACCTGCCCTGACCTTGGGTTTTATGAGATCCAGTAAACCTCTTTTTTCCCTTGCGCTAGTTTGAGTGAATTTCTGTCCTTTCTACTTACCCAGATCCAACCAGAAATGTCTTTAAGCTATTATAACCATATAGATGTATATAAACTATACATCGATCATACAGATGGCAATTTTAAGGGAAAACAAATGTCTATGGACTCACGAAAATCTTTACCTTCACTGGAGATGGTCAACAACCCCCTACTCATATTGAAAAGATAATCTTCGCTTGCACTTGGAACTATCCTGCTTAGAATTCCAGAGCCAGAGGGAAGCTGAGTCTACCACCCAGGGAAGGAGTTGAGTGACTGCAGCCTTATGCTGTTTAGTGGCCTGGAAAGGACTCCGCTCCTGAAGCCCCGACTCCCAGGGATCTTGCCACCACTGTACCCTGTTCCCCCAACTCTAGTCCCAAGGAAACAGGAGCCAGTCACTGCACAATGGTGCTGAGCACTCAGCCCCAGCAGTCCTCCAAATCCAACTCGAGGAGGAAGTGCTCAGACCCAGTGGCTGGTTTCTCTGTGGCAGGACCCCTCTACCAGGAAGGTGGCTTAAAGGAATTCAGACTTGCAGAGGGAGTCTGTGATGATCACTTCATCACAGTCAAATGCCGTGCAAGATTCTGTTTGCCTGAAACCCAGTGTTCCTTTTGTGCATTTTTAAAGTCACCTCTGGCGCTGAACTTAGAACCAAGACTTTTGTGCTAAGTGAAGGCAGTGGGGCTGTGTGTGCTCGGGGTTCGGGACTCCTCTGGAAGGCACGCCCAGCCCCTCCAAACTGGCACAGGATGTCCAGCCATGGTCAGCTTCCTCCGCTGCTGCCGAAGATGCCAAACGAAACATGGCCTCCTGCCAAGACTCTGGGACCACGCTCAGATCCAGGCCTCGGGGGCAGAAGGCAGATCTCGTGCCAAGGTCTCCAAAGCTGGGCTCCTCCCAGGCTCTCGTCCCGGAAGTGTCCTGGCCTCCTCTTTGGAAAAGGGGACGTCAGTCTTCAGCTGACCCCTGACATGGGTCGGGTCGGAGCACTGGAAGCTGCACTGCAGGGCCTCCTCCAGCTCGCCTCACACTCTCCAGCCCGGAAAGGCTGGTTTGCAGCGTCTGGAAAAGTATTTACTGGTTTGGTTGTGGTCTGCCCTAGCCGCTGAGCCGGCTCCAAGTGCCACATCTCCGAGTGCCACGTCCAACCCCGGCTGCTTTAGCCCAAAGACACCCAGGAGAGGTGACAAGGAGACCCACTTATGTACTTTCTGGATGACTGTCCTTCCTCCATTCTTTGAACTCACAGATGGTTATTTTGTGAACTGAATGGCGGGGAAAGAAAGGCTGCCACCATTGTCTAAATTTCCTCTACCAGCAGTCTTTATGGCAATGCTTCACAGACTGAGGACAGTTTAAATGAAGTTTTCCTGCATAGTATTTCACTGGGCTGGTGCCAAATAGGTCTGGCTTAGGTTGCCACGCATCTTCCCAACCTTGTTAGAAAGGAGCAGGGGAATAGGCCTCCTGTCTATTCTGTAAGTGGGGAAACTGAGGCTAAAGGAAACTGCAGAGACTCACGACTGTGTGAAAAGAGCCACTAAAGGCAGCACAGCAGGGCCAGCCTGAGAAAATGCGCGCTGCTGGGTCCCTAGACTTCCTGACCTTGGGGAGTTACGCAACTGTTAGGCACTAAGGACACTGCGGGTGGGGGATTTGAAGGGCAGAGAAACTGGAGATGGGTCCCTTTGCAAAATTAACTTGAGTGACCCCAAATTTAAGCCTGTACCCCAAACTCCAAGTCTGATGCTCTTGTACTGGTACCTCAAGACCTACACGAGTGACCCCACCCTAGAAGCTAACTCGAACTGCTCAGCCCCCAACATCCTTCTCATCTAAGAGCTGTCCTCCCAGTCGCAGTCGGAACCACACTCTCATCTTACTGTTCTCAGCTTTGTGTTCATCGTCTCCCAGCTAGATTACTAGCTGCTTCTCAAGGGCAAGGACCATGCCTCAGATCTTGGAAACCCCATCCCACTTGGTTTCTAAATGTCAAATGTCAGGGTCATGAGCACAGCCCCTGGGGCAGGATCGAGGAAAACAGTCTTTTGGGACTTGGGGGAAAGCTGTCTTGTTTTTTATAAGAACTGATCAGGGAGGGAAAAATCAACCGTCTGAAATGACTGTTGGTAAAGAAATGTGGCTTCTTCCTCAGGTCGTGGTCGGTGGCTCTGTGGGTAGCTTCACATACAGAGAGTGGATCTGGGATGAACGCCTGGTCACCTGGCCAAGCCTGAGGCTACCCACAGGGAGATTTTTTTCCTGCACCACGTTGTTAGTGTTCAGGTGTGTATCGTGTGTGTATGTCATGTCCCCGCCAGCCTGCAAGCTCCCAGTGTGCAGAGATCCTTTAAAATTCTTTTGGACACCATAATGCAGTCTCAGACACATAACTGACACTCTAACATGGACTGATAAACAGGAGCATCCAACCAAAAGGAGAGCCCATAACCCAAGCTGGATAAATGAGAAAGGACAATTTTATACGTGGGGAGACTTAATATATGGCCCTTAGTAGTGCCTGCCAATCAGATGCAAGATTGCATCAGTGGCTTCCCTACCCAGTTCACTTCTCCATGGCCACTGACAGATTGTTCAGGGAGCATCTACCTTTCTGCACATCAAGCAGGAGGGTTTCCCAGCAGCTCCCCTTCTGTGCCCAGGCCCATTGCCCCGTGATCACCAGGAACAGAACCTGAGAAGTAAGTCCCCACCTTCACGTTTCAACCTCACAGTCCCCCTACTCAAGTAGTACCTCCCTGGCACCACCCGTATTAAATGCCATTAGTGAGACTCAGCATCAGAGCACCGTGAATCTGGTTCCGTCTCTGATCTCGAGCTAGTGATTTCCCTTCCTGGGTCTCAGTCTTTGTATCTGTCAAACAAAAGAATCAGCTAGTTCATCTCTGAAGGACACTCATGCTCTAAAAATCGAGTGGGCTAGAATGGCAGGTGATGTGTCACTTTGGTTCTGTTTGATTGGTTTTCTTGTCTGTGTCTTGGCCTGCATGGCCGTCTGTCCTGGGTGGACAACACAATTATCTACATCAATTCCCCCCACCTACAGAGTGACCATGTGGCCTGCTCCAGGGAGGCCTGGGCAGGCCTACAGCTGCCCAAAGGCAGTGTGAAATGACTTTGAAGCTCTAATCTCCCTCAGAAATTCATGTAAAATTTGCTTTCTTCTCTACATTATTACTAAGTTATTTAAACTAGAAACTTTCATCCCCATATCTTAGTATAAAATGGCCCCCTCCCGGAAAGGATTTCATGTTAAAGTTGTTTGAGCTGAAGCACCAATCCACAGGTGCTTTCAGGGATACCAGAGCTTCCAGGGCTAAAAGTTCATTTTCCAGGGCTGGAAATCCCTCATCAGATATTTGTCCTCTTCTGTAAAAATGCAAATTCCCTTGGGAATGGTCTAAAAATTGAACCAAACGAAGACCAGGCTAAGGTTCTATACATGGACCTGGGAAGCCAGTGACAGCAGGACAGTCTGGGGCTGGCTGGATTAGCAGTAGCTGGTGAGAACAGCTGAGGACTTTGATAAACTTCAGTCAAGTCAACGCTGTGATTCGACGCTGTCCTCCAGAGCAGGAAGGACACGGTGCTGCATGGCTGAGCGCCAGGCAGGTCCTCCTGGAGTGCTGCATGCAGAGCTGCAACCACACCTCCGAGGGACTTGGGCTAATCGGCCACAGCCTGGACACAGATCGTGGACAGACAAGCATCTCATGTAGAATGGAGGAGACCAGTGGTGGGCGGACTTGGGGAGAGCTTCCTTCTGTCACGCGGATTGGTTTGTACGCCCCAGAGGGCAGAATGCAGACTGGTGCTCACCTAGTTTTAGACTTGGGCTTAGCAAAGGGAAGCCTGGAGCCTTGTGAAATGCAGGTGGGCTGCTTCAGCCGGGAGTGAGCGTCCGTGCCCTGGGAGAGTGGAGGCAGGAGCTAGCTGGCCACCAGGTGATGGGATTCTGTGAAAAGAGTGGGTGCATGCGGAGATGCGGCCCCTAGATCCCCTTCCAGAAAAGACTGCTGCCCAGCTGTGTGGAGTGTGGTTGGCAGAGAGCCTCCAGTGTCAGCTCTTCAGGGTCGGCCTCAGCTGCAGGGAGCCTCCTCCTGGGGCTCGCACGTGGTGACAGGGAGCAGTAGGGGCACAAAGGCTGGACCTCCAGGCTGGCTGCAGGATACCCTGATGGGCACTACTCACTCCGGAGTAGGTTAGCCCAGGCTGTGTTGGGTTTGCATCTTCCTCTGCCCCTCAAACTCCACCTCAGCCTGTACTTCTGGAAAACCCTACCTGAGACAAAAGGATACAGCATGGGGTGGGTCACCCAGAGATTCGAGGTTTTTCTGTTACCACTCACACCTGAGTGTGAATGAAGTCACTGAAATCTATACAGAAAACAAGTTCATACAGGTGTAGCTTCAGGAAGTGGGGAGAAAAAAAGTCACAAGACGAAGAGGTTAAAAGACAATGTTCGATTGAATTGTAGACTTCAAAGGGGTGTATGTGAATTATATCACAGTCTTTTTCAGAGAGAGACAATAGAGTTGTTGTCAGATGGCCAGCCCCTCCCAGGCTCTGCTGGGACACTCCAGCACCGCAGCCCCAAACCAGGAACTGAAGGGGCCCACGTGAGACCCTTGGCCCTCAGCAAGGCTGTCTCTCCCCACAGAGCAGACTGGGCCTGTCCGGAGCATGGTTCTCGCCCTGGGAGGCTCCGGTGACATCATCTTCCCCACTATGTCCCAGAGCACAGAGGGAGACGCCCTGCCACCAGCCAGACCCTAGTGGACCACTTGTTCTCCTGAAACCAGGGTCTGCAGATTTTTTTTCTGTAAATACTTTAGGTTTTGCAGGCAATATGGTCTCTTCGGCAAATACTTAGCCCTGCGGCAGTAGCACAAAAGCAGCCACGTAAATACATAAATGAATGGCCCCGACTGTGTTCAAATAAAACTTTATTTACAAAACAGGCGGTGGTCCAGATTTGGCCCGAGGACTGTAATTTGCTGACGTCTGGCCTAGAGTCATGGACCAGCCTACTTGAAAATAATTCCAGGACGTGGAACAGAAAGGTTTTCTCTCTTTGGGATCCAATCAAGCATCCTGTTGTCCCCCAGGTCTCACTGGAGAAATGAAACCACATGGTCTATATATGTGAAATCGATTTCAGTTCCACTGGGACCAGAGACTCGCAGAATATGGTTCCTGCTCTCAGAGAACCCAGCTGAGTTCTGGAGACATGTAAATAAGCAGATAATTCTCATTCCATGTGATAAGTGCAGGAGAAATGTAGTTACATAGTCGTAGGTTTGGGCTAAAACTGGTCATTGTCACCCGGATACAGATCATGCGTTTGGAGGCTGGGTCAGCTGGCCTTCATGGTGGGCTAATGAAGTGGCGTCACTAGTCCCTTCCAGTCATGGTCTTTGCACATCTGCAGAGAACTTGACTCTTTCAAATTAATCTTGGAAACAAGGACAAACATAATCCCAGTTTGTCACTGAGCCAGATCCTTCAGGGACTGTTTAGGTGCATCAGCCACAGGGGTACCTGCCGGGAAGGGAGAGTGGCCGGGGCCATAGTGTGGAAAAGGCCACTGTATGTGGCGATGGGTGCCACGTTCCCCTTTCCTGGGTCTGTCAGTGTATTATGGTGAGTGTGTAAGCGTTTCCCTCTGCTGTGCCCTGACATCAACCACCGGGAGTCTCCCCGGTGCCCTCCCAGGCCCTGTCTGTGGGAGCCCCCTGGTGGTCTGTAGGCCGGAACGCTCCGGCGCCTGTTAAGCAAAGAAACAGGCAGGCAGGCTGGGAAAGAAAGCCTGAGAATCCACTGCAGACATTTCCACCAGGCCCCTCCTTCCCGACACAAGCCCAGCCTCCCTCCTGGGGACTCTGGTGTGTGTCCAGAGCGACAGAAGGAATTGCTTTCGTTCCTAACCTGATAACTTTCATCTTTCCATTTGGGCAATTCATACCATCAAACCAACCCCAGAGACTTGGCATTCTGGAATGTTTTGGGCAGAGAAGTCACCCAAAATCTTCAGATGCACTGGGGCCCAGTGGCTAAAAAGGCAGCTGTGAATTTTCCTTATGAGGAGCCATCTCTCCTTGGCATCTACCCCCCGATGCTGAGGAGCTACCCTCCCCCTGTTCCTGTTCCTTCAGTGTCTCCCACAGCTGAGGCCTCAGTGGGAGCAGACAGCTTCCTTCTAGGTGTTCAGTGAACTAAGGAGAGCGTTTTTCTGGTGAGCGGGCTCCTTTGGATGGACTAGTTGCTCTGGCTGAAGGCTGCATGCTCCTCACCCCCAGCAAAGGTCGTCCACACGTTTGCTTTCTCAGCCTGGGGCAGGGTCCCTGGCCCATACCTTCACCACCATGCTGATGTCTGCGACCCTGGTGGTGCCCATCCATGGCTGAGCAGTAACCCTGGTAGAACTCAGCTTTTGTTCCAGACTCCCCAGGCCTTTTTCAAGGCCCATTTCTTGCCGTCCCCCATCTCTGGGGCCCATCCTCAGATAATAATCCTTCCATTATTCAAACATCTCTGTGCGCTGACTTCAAGTGCCTCTGCCCAGGAAGACTTGCCTTTTCCAACCTATGTTTCTTTCTGAAAAGGACATTTTTCTAGGAGTCACTCCTACCACTGATGGATTTTCATTCCAATCCTGCCACTGATGGCCATGTCCCCATGTGACCCTGGACAAGCCACTTTCTCTATGTATAACAAGGGACTTAGTCCCAGCCAGTGAATCTCAACTTGGCTGCATGTCAGAATCACCCAGGAAGCTTTTAAAAAGTATCCTTTGTTGACTGGGGCCAACCCCGGAAAGTCAAACTCATCTGGTGTAGGGGCGGGACCCAGCCAGCCACCAGGAGTTTTTATAAACTCTCTAGAGACTTCACACGTGTAGTTAAGTGGGGTTGTTCAAGAGTCCTCCAGGCAGCAGAAGGGTCCAAGGTTTAGGTGGGTGGGGAAGGGGAAGGCTCCGAGGGTCCTGGCACTGTCCCCTACTGTTTGCCTACATGTGAAGCCAGCCCTGGATTCATCAGGAAATACATGTGGATGGCCATTTGGAGCTAAGAGAAAAGCACAGGACAGCAAGGGCTGAAGTAATTAAGGAACAGTCTTTTTATAGAAACTCTAAGCAGAGCCCTCTCCAGCTTCCCGAATGGTGGTGTGGCTCCATCAGATCTGGGGTAACTGAGCTGCAGCCCACATCCTGTTTAGCAGTGGGTCCATGATGGGGATACAGGAAAAGTGCAGGGGCCTGAGTCCAGACAAGTCTGGAGCTGGCTCAGCCCTGGAAACTCCAAGTCAGTGGGTCCCAGTGCCTGGTCCCCTCCACCCACCCCTATCCATGTCCAGAAGACTTAGCAAGTCCCTGTCACACATCGGTTACCTGCATGGACTCCTGCTCAAGGCTGCCTGGGTTCAAACCCCGGCTCCACTACTTACTAGCCATGTAACCTCAGATGAGTTGCTTAACCCCTTTACGCCCTGTGCCCTTCTCTGTAAGATGGGAATAATCCTAGTGTAGGGTGGTTTTGAAAATTAGATGGGATGGTAGCAGAGCCATGCCTGGCACTTACGATGTGCTCAATAATATCCCCTCTTCTTATTCAGGAGAAATTTCACACTATACTGAAACAGGAGTCCAAAGACCTGGCTTTCCGTCCCAGCTCCACCTTTATCAGCTGTGCGTTCTGGGATGGGTCACCTCACTTCTCCGTGCTAGTGCCCTCTGTTCCAAAATGAGGGGTAGAGCTCCTCTTACTCTAAAATCCTCCAAGGATCCCCACTGACCTCATAATAAAGTCCCAGTCCTGTCACTTGGCCTGTAACGCCCTTGGTGTCTCCAACCCCTGCCCTTCCCTCTGGCCTCACATTTATTATTTTTTCTTTTTTAATAAGCTCTGTTCAGAGTTCTCTCTTTTTTTTTTTTGGTGGGGAGGTGGGGTGTTAAGTTAATTTATTTTTTTACCAGAAGAACTGAGGATTAAACCCAGGACCTTGTGCATGCTAAGCACACACTCTACCACTGGGCTATGCCCTCCCCCTCCCTCTGGTCTCAATTTGTGGAACATCCACAAAGGTCATGGCTGGTGAGTGGTCTTGGAAAGCATCATCATATCACATCCTCCACTCAGAGGCCCCCCGTGGCCTCTTATGCTGCTCAGTGTAAAACCCAAGGCCCTTTGCACAGCCTGCCTGGCCCCACGATCTGATCTCAGCTCCCACCGCTCTTCCTCTCCACCCCTGCACCCAGTTCTCTGGCTTCTTGGTTGTTCCCAAGACATCAGTCTCTCCTGCCTTGGGGCTGTTGCACTTGCTCTTTCCTTTGCCTGGAACCTTCCCTCGGAGCCTCTTGACTCAGGCTCACCTTCTTGAGGTCTCTGTTCAAGCTTCCTGAGACACTGTAATAAACACGACATAATAAAGCCGAGGGGCTTATGGTGTAAGGGGTGGGCAAGGGACACACACATGAAACAGAACAAAGCAAGGTGGAGAATGAGTATATATCATAGCAGAAAAAAATTGAGTTAACTTTACAAGACAGCCTGGGCGTTCATGTACATCTCTGGAGAGAGAAAGGTCAGAGTGGGTTGCAGTCCTTCTGGAAGCTCTGAGCTATGAGCAAGGCCTTCTGTGACCACCCTGCATACAATAGCTTGCTGCCCCATCATCCTGTTTTATGTTCCTCCACAGCCCCACCATCCCTAATCGATTATGTTTGTTTACAGTCTGTCCCACTTCCGCAACGTAAGCTCCAAGAGAGCAGGGATTTTGTTTGGCTCTTTGCTGTGTCCCCAGCTCTGCGTACCATGCTGGGAATATACCAGGTGTCCAGAAACTGTGTTGAAGGATGAAGGATGCTGGCCTGCCTTCTAGAGGAAGTTGTGAAATCGCAAGGAACTCCTGGGAAACAGCCATCTCAACCCAAAAGAATTAACCTTTTTTGCAGGTGTCAGGCATGGACACAGATGGATGGGGAGGATATAGGAGCGGTGGGAACATGCCTTGCCGAGGTCCTCAGACCAGGACGCTGGGGAATGACCTACCACCTGTGAGCGTGCAGAACAAGAAGCCTTAGGAAGGCATTTAGCTCAGCCCCATCTCACCAGAGGACTAAATCCTGAGTTTAGGCTAATGGTTTCTTCAGTCTGAAAGCCTTCAACAAAGGAAACGGGCACCCCAGGCTCACACGCCTGCCCCACCCACCTGGGAAGCCATCAGAGGTGGTGTCCGCCTGGGCTGTCCCTCCCTCCTTTCTCTGTCTCACTTCGGTACTGCGTTACGGGAACACCTGTTGGTTTCCAAATTGCAGTCACATTGTCAGATGGCGGACTTCTGGAGGGAACTGCTGCCCTGTGATGCCCTCCTGACTGTTCTGAAAATGGAGCCCTTTTCATTCAAAGCTTAATTCAGTTAATGTTCCCAATGTAAATGAATAATGGAAAGTGTAAGCAAATTCTCTGGCAGGCTGCGATGACAGTGTTCCTCTGCTCTATTAAAAGACGTTTCCTGGGCAGAACCTAGGCTTGGCTTCCCTCGAACCTGCTGGGAAGTTCCCACCGCACAGCACCGCACTGACTGCCCTGGGGCATCGCGTGTCCTGGGGAGGGCGGGGAGGCAGCGAGGAGCGCCTGCCCACGCACCTGGGCTCCCAGGCTGGTGCCCTTGGTCCAGTCGCAGCACCAAGCTGGTATGGGGGGACCCAAGAGAAGCTACGGTTCCCAGAGTCTCCCAAGGGGTTATGACATAAGGGATGGGCAGGGGACACACACAAAACAGAACAAATCAAGATGGAGAAAAATTATGTAGTCATATCATAAACAATTGAGTTAATTTTGTGAAACAGCTTGGGAGGTGCTTCTAGAGAAAGACCATGGGCAGGAGTCATTCTGGAAGCTTTAAGGCCCAATTCAAAGGTTGTGGAGCCATAAGAGTGGCAGTCAATTCTAGTTGAATCTGCAATATCTCGTCTCTCCTTCCTTACTAACAAAACCCTTATAACACTGGGAGAGATGATGTGCCCAGATAAAAACTACATTTCCCAGCCTCCCTCACAGATCAGTTGCCAATAAGATGTAAAAGAATGCTAATGGGCAGGAGAGAAAAAAAAAGTTTGTTAATGGGCAGGAAACCCTTTAAAGGGACTGAATGAGCCAGCACATACCTCTTGCCTTCCCACTTTCTCCTTCTTGTGTGGAATGTGGGTATGATGCCTGGAGCTCTGGCAGCTCTCTTAGACTATGAGGCAACTTTGAGGCTATTAAGTAGCCACCCATTAAGCATGGCAAAGCGGAAAAACAGAAAGAGCCTAGGTCCCTGATTGCCACAGAGTTCTCACACCAGTTCTGAGTTCCTGTCTCCAGATTCCTTCTACATGGGAAAAAATAAATCTGTTTGTTTAAACTACTGTTATTTGGGTTTCCTGGTATAAGCTGCTGCAGTAAGCAGCTTTCTAGATAGACCTCAGGGACCCCTGCTTCCTGCTTTCCATGCGCTGTGTAATCAGTTCCCTTGGTGTAGGACGGATCTAGTGACTTGCTTTAAACAAATAGAATATGGTAAAATGGTAAGATGTCACTCTGTGTTCAGGTTATGAAAGATGGACTTCTGTCTTGCTGACTTTCCATTGCCTTCTCCACTTGCACATTCTGATGAAGGTTGATATTGGAGAGGCCCACATGGTCAGGAGCTGTGGGTAGTCTCTGGACAATAGCCAGTGAGGAGCTGGGGCCTCAGCCCAAGAACCCCAAGGAACTGAGTCTTGTCAACAACCACATGAGTGAGCTTGGAAGCAGACACTCTGGCAGTCAGCTGCAACCCCAGCTGATACCTTTTCTGCAGCCTCGGGAGAGACCTTGAGAGTGTCCAGCCAGGCCAAGCCCATACTCCAACCAGCACAATGCAGGAGATAAGTGTATGCTGTCTGGGGAATGACCTGTTACGCAGCAGTAGAGAACTGACACAGCTACCAGTCCTCATCTTAACTGGAACCCTGGGCAGGACTCTCCCCTCCTTTGGCTTCCATTTCCTTGTCAGTAAAGTAAGAAGGTTGGACTGGGTGATTTCAAAGGTGCTTGCCCACCTTGAAATCCCAGAATCCTATAACTTACCCAAGGTCATGCTAAAGAGACCCAGGTTGCCTGACCTCCATCCCTGGAGTGGCTGGGCTCAGGAGTCCATTCACTCATGACTGCTTAGTACCACTTCTTTTGCTATTGTGATATGATGCTTCAAGGTAGGGAAGAGAAACAGAACGCCAGGGTTCTCCTTCCTGTGCCCAGCATACAGTGCTCTGCACCTCTCACCATAGATCTTTCTCCTCTTGGCTGACTGGAGGCCTGGAGCCCAGCAAACACTGGCAGCAACTCCTGCCATTTGTCAAGACAGCTGCTCAACCAGGGGCTCCGAATGAGAAATGGAGATGGCCGGACTAATATACGGTCGAAGTTAGCTAACCACAGAGAGCAAGTGACTCAGCTAAGGCCCATTTTTCCAGCCTGTTTCACTGCTTATGCCATCTGCTACTGGTCAAATTGTGTCCCCCAAAGTTCAGAGTAACACCCAGTGCCTCAGAATGCCACCTTAATTGAAAACAGGATCTTTGCAGATATAATTAGCTAAGAGGTCATATTAGTCCCTTATAAAAAGAGGACATTTGCACACAGACACACACAGGGAGAATGCCAAGGGGAGATGAAGGCAGAGACTGGGGTGATGCACCTACAAGCCAAGAAATGCCAAAGATTGCCAGCAAACCACCGGCAGCTGGGGGAGAGGGAAGAGAACCTCCCTCACAGCCCCAGGAGCAATCTACCCCGCTGACACCTTGATCTTGGACTTCCAGCTGCCAGAACCATGAAAGAATAAACTCCTGCTGTTTAAGCCACTCAGGTTTGTGGTACTGTGTTAAAGCAGTCCTGGTGATACATTTGTGCATTACAAAAACAACCCAAAATAGAAATGAAAAATGAAAAAAATAAATATACATGAGAGTTCTAGCATTTTCCTCAGGTGGGCGCTTATGCACGCCACCTTGGAGACCACTAGTTTCAGGTGGCAAAGTTGGCACTAACCACTGATTTCCCACAACCCTTGCCACTTGGAATCCAGGATTCTAACCTCACCCCTCAGCTCTCTAATTGTTTTCCCGCTGAACTGGATGCCTTGGTAAGGGCTGGGCTCAGCAGGGTTTGGGTGTGGGGTGGCTCTGCCCTCCGAGGGTCCGAGGGTCCGGCCCCACCGGCCTCCCTTGCATGCTCTGGCCTGCTGTGGCCTGCTGAGCATACCAGGTGAAGTGGGCCCTCAGGGCACAGCCCTCATTCCTTGCATGGCTATCTTCTTCCTTCCTCATCCACCCATCAAAAATAAACCCCGAGGGGACGCGGATGGAGCCAACTGCAAGGCAAGGCGGACTGTGGGACACCTGTCTGTTGTGGGTGAGGGGATTTCTGGCTCCCTTCCCTTTGCAGCGAGGTCACGGGACTGCATGTGGTGTTTCCAGGTGAGGAGGCCAGGGGCAGCCCAGAATGGAGGGAGGGAGGAAGGGAGGGGTGGAGAGAGGCAGCCAGGGAATGTGTGCGCTCATTCCAGAAACCCCGCCTGGCCTGGCTCAGCCGCCCAGCTTGGCTTCCGTGTGCAGCTGCCATAAATGCCGGCCCCACACACAGGCAGGGCTGTGGCCTCTGCCAGGCCTGCCCAACAGCTTGGCCAGCTGATAGACCCCAAAGACCCCAGCCCCACACCCCCGACAGCTGTGGAACCAGAGTATGCAGGCCCAGCTGCATAATTCGTGGGGCCCCGGGCAAAATGAGAATGCTGGGCCTCTTGTTCAAAATAAGGATGTCAAAACAGTGACAGCCGAGCGCTCACCAAGAATTAACCCTTCAGAGCATGGGGCCCTGTGTCAGCTCACAAGGACACCCATGAAGACGGCCAGGCCACTGAACAGACAGGCCAGACTGCAGCCACGATGCTCCACACACCAGAGCTGCCAAATAAGCTCTCTCCTTCTCCAACACAAAGTTCAGGAGTCGGGGAAGTGGGGCCAGGCGGGAGGAGGGGGAGGTTCGTGTTCCAGGAGGCACCTGTGGTGCAGGAGAGCTGATAGTTACCTCTTCTGTCTGGATCATCTGGTTGATGGAAAAGAGTCCCCTAAATAATTTTTTATGGTATATGATTGAATAGAGTTACTCAGAAAAAACAATTTGAATGAGAGCCTAGCAGCCCTCGGCCTGGCCCCAGCCCCACAGAAGGCAAAAGAATGTTTCACCTTGGTTTATCACGTGTCAGTCACCTGCTCGTCTAGGTCCCTTTTCCACACCTTTTCCTCCTTTATTACTTTTTTTAACCTCCCAGGATTGTCAAGAACATAAATACCAGGTCTAAAATACAAAATAACTCCAAACACATATTATCAATACCAATAATGAAGACAACAGTAAAGATAATTTCCTTTGATTCAGCCGAGTCCTCTGACATGCACTACAAACTTGCCCTTTCCTGCCAAGTCTCCTCCGGAGAATCCCAGAGTCTGGCTGAAATTCCTGCTCTCCCCATGAGCACCCTACTTGGGGTGAGGGTGGTTCCCTGTGCATCTCTGTCAAGTGCATACCGACCTGGGGAATCCCTCCTGCAGCCTCCTCCTGAACGCTGAGAGGTGCCATGCGCCTGCTGGACACACAGTACCCCAGTCTTTCTGGTCACTGAGGATTCCCAGGGTACTAGGACAGGAGAAAACTTTATCGGGCTCATGACAAAAAATGTGCTGGCTCATCTGGAGGCAGGAAGTGGGCTCTGGGCAGAGTGGAGTCGGCCAGCCTGGCCGGGCCCCACCTGTTTCCAGGCCTCCCAGCTCCCAGCTGCCCACCATTCCCAGCTCCTGCAGCAGACAGCTCCTCCCCCAAGGATGAGAAGAGGCCCCCAAAGTTTTGCAATGACTCCCTTTGTTCCTTTTTCCCTGGGGCCCCAGGAGCCAAATGTGGCCTGTGAATGGCAGGCTTGGCTTCTGCTTGGCTGATCAGAGTGATTAGTACCAGCCACTCCCTGCTAATTGCTGTCCTCAGCAGTGCCAGGCCCTCCCATCCACTCCCGCGGAGCCCTCTGCCGGCACACAGCCTCCGACTGTTAGCAGTGACAGAAGTTGCGTGTCATGGGAATTACAGTGTCCGGCCTGGGAGGCCAGCTCGTGCCAGTTATTAATCCATTCACCGAGCCGCTGAGACCCATGGCTTCTCCGCTGAATCTGAACCATTCGGGGGAATGCCAGGGAGAGCTGTTTCCAAACCACCCCTGGGAAGCCAGGTGCCTCGCAGGTGGAGAGCTTCACACTAACTTATTCATTAGTATCTCCGAGAATTGGGGTGAGGGAGAAAACCGCTCCCAAACCCACAGATACTGCCCGCGTGTTTCAGGGGAAAGAACACAGCACTGGGAATCCAAAGGGCTGGTGGATCCCTGTCCTGCTCTACCATCAATTTCTGCATCTATAAAGTGGGGTTAATGGTACCAGACCCACCTACCTTGTACAGTTGCTGTGAGGATTAACTGAGGCAAGGAATGTCATAATAACTATGTGAGGGGCTCTTGGGACTTAAATGCACTCTCTCTACAATCCATCCTCTGGGCTGTAAGATGGATCGCATCTTAGAGATGAAGAAAATGAGGTCTGGAAAGGTCTAGATACAATGGCCACACAGCAGGCAAGGGCACGTGGAAAGGGGCCATGGGGACCACTGTTCTAGTGCCAAGTTCTTCCTGATGCTGCAACCACCCCCTGCCATGTGTCCTGCTCAGAGATTTAGGCAGTGCCTGAAAGCAGCCATTGCCTGGAACAGCGGGCACCACACCCATCCACAGTTCCCTGGGACCCACGAGGGGGCCTAGTGGGAGGATCCTGTCCTGGAAGGGTGAGGGTAATTAGCGAGGTCATCAGACTGGCTCCTGAGCAGGTCTGGACTATAGAGCATGAGATGGGTAGCCAGTTCGTGGACAAGGGAGACAGGGCAGGCACCAGACAGGAGCTGAGATGCCCTGAGAGCTGGTCCCAGAGCTTCCTCCATTTCTGCTGCCTGCCTATTTCCATCCATATGCACCTTACAACATGGCCCAGAAAGCTATGTCTGGCTGACTCCAAGTCTCACTCTGTCTGACCACGGTAAGTTTCCCTGGGAGTGGACTGACATTAATACTATGGTGTAAATGACTAACTCAAGCAGGTTTCAGTGGTGGCGGGGAGGGGTAAAGAGTGACAGAGGCCAATGGGAACTGGAGAGTGGCATCGAAAAGAAGGCAAGACATCTGAAACGGATGTCTGTCTTCTCCCAGTTAGGCTGTTGCCAGGGGTGTCGGTCATTCTCTTCCTGGTCTCTGGGAAAGCTGGTGCTTGCAGAGACCCCCATCCTGATGACAGCACGATTTCCTGGGCGACATGGATGAAAAAAGGACTTGGATTCCAGAAACCCAAATCTCATGGCCCTCCATTAATTAACTATCTGACCTCGGGCAGGTCACCTCTCTGGGCCAGGCGGGTCTCCTGGTCAACGTGCAGGCAGGAAAAGGGGCAGGCCCGGCACAGATGGACTGCCACCTTTGTCCCCAGCAGTGCTGCACAGCAGGCCATGGCTGCCCTGGCTCGGGGCCGGTGCTCCGCCCTTTCTGGCATCCGCTGTGGCCTCCGAGCAACAGCTGGGACTGGATTCCAGACTAAATATGGAGCCCCAGCCCAGGCTTCTCCCAACCTGCAGGCCTAGGGCCCAAACCTCGGCAGCTTCGGACAATCACGCTGCCCGCCCTCCAGCCCATCTGAAATGCTGACTCACAGACTCTGCACATGAGCAAAGGCCAGACAAATGTCAGAAGGCCAGAGCAACAGTGAACGTCCGGAGCAATCAAAACACCAGCAGCATGAGACACTGGCCTGTCAAGGAACACAGGAGCTAGTCTGCTAGTTTAAATAACAGAGGAGAACGTAAAGCAGTTAAATCCCTGAGCACATCCAAGTTTATGTCCCAGAGTTGAACAAGGATGAAAAGTTACAAAATAAAGATGAGGCCTCGGTGGGGTGCCTCTCCCACCAACCCCAGGCTGAAATATACAGTCATATCTTAAAAAGAAAGCTGATAAAACTTTAGTTCTCCACACCCCCACCACACACACACGGACAAACCCCCTACTAGCAAACTGTTATTAAAGGGACAGGTCCAACAAGTGGAAGACTGAGAGATTCTAACCTAAAATACTGGGCAGACTCCTACCCCAGGATGACCCAGTGTGAACCACATCTCACACCTCCTTCTTCAGCACCACAGAGATGTGTGACGCCTGCCACGCTGCTGTGGGGAGAAAGGTCTTCCGCAAAAAGACGTGCTGGAGTCTTAACACCCAGCACCTCCACCTCAACCATGACTGTGACCTTATTTGGAAGCAGGGTCTTTGCAGACCATGATACTGATTTAGCCAGTTTCCCACTGTCAAATGCACACCATGCTTTCTCATCAGCGATTCCACAGATCCTGATGATGGCCTTCAGTAAAACCTATAGATTTTTTATTTTCTTAGTTAATTTCCCCTTCTAGAATGTAAGTTCTTTGAGAAAGGGGGCTTGGTTTTATTCACTGCTATAATCCTGGACAAAGAATTGAGTCTGACACATAATGGACCCTCAATAAATATATTTGTAATGAACAAATGATATAGAGCAATGAGATATTAACAAGAGAAGTCAGGAGAATCTTCATGGACAAAAGGCATCTTCAGCTAAATCATAAAGGACAGATAGAATCTGTATGGCTAAGAGGACGGGCACATCATGCCCTTAGATGCCAGGCTGGACTGGCCCAGCACAGACAATGTGGAGGAAATACTTCATCTCTAAAGAACATGCAGGACACCCATGTCTGGCTGCCTGGATTTAGGTGGATAAAGTATTAGAACATTTCTTTAATTCGTGGATGTTGATATCATTCAAACATGGTTTCCCAGTATTTGTCTTCTCTTTTTAGAAGTTTGCAACCCAAGGCTTTCACTTAAGGAATGGATCATCATTGCCTAACTGAATAATTGAAACTCAAACTTCAGGGAGTTCAGAGAATGAGCAGCTACTGTCGACACCCAGCTTGTCCTCTGCTTTCCTGCTAGGCCTCTGATCTAGCTTATCTTCCCTGCTTTACAGCCACTTGCAATAGAACTCGATATATACTCCTTTCCTCTCTTTTTGCTAAAAAGCAGTGTAGTGTGGTATGTGACAACATGGCCAAACCATGAGGACATTTTGCTAAATAAAATAAGCCAGTCGTGGCAAAACAAATACTGCATTATTTCACTTATCCATGGTATCTAAAATGGCCTAACTTGTAGAATGAGACTAGAATGGTGATGGTCAGAGGATGGAGGGGAAGGGAAGTGGGGAGTTTCTAAGCAACAGGCATAAAGTCTCAACTATGCAAGATGACTGAGTTCTAGAGATTTGCTCTACAATATTGTCCCTGTAATCAACAATGCTGTATTGTACACTTAAAAATTTGTTACAAAGATAGATATCATGTTAAGTGTTCTTACTAAAATAAAAATAAAGATAAATAAACAAAACTTGGGGCTAGAAACCCTGTCTTCTGCTCATTCTAATGGCCACACAGTGCCCCCACACAAGGCCACACATTTATTCCTTGGTGATAATCTGAGATCTTAAGCACAGGTCTTAGCCCAGCAGCAGCTATACAAGGCACAGTTAATTCTGAAGATGACGGATCATTGCTGAAGAAACCCATGAGTTCACTAAAGAGTACAAAATTAGAATCCAAGAATCATCATCATTTCTTCTTTAAGCAAGAGATCTCAAAAATAAAACAGTCATATTATTTCTATCTTGAAGCATGTTGGCTGCTATTATGTGCATGTAATGTGTCTAGCTGTGTACAGTCATCACTATTATCAGCAAGAAGATCTAGGCTTAGTCTGAGCTATGTTAAAAATACACAGTAGGAGTGGGTAACGCTGGTAACAGGGTACTGTTGTTAGAGATAAAGACGTTTAGTTAATCCTGACCTTGGACCATTTATTCAAGCACATTTCAGAACAAACACAGCTTCCCAGCTATCTTGCAACTGAAAGAGTTTGGTATTAATTCTTCTGTTGAGGCAGACATTTTCATATAAATAAATACTTGTTTGGCAGAACAAATTATACTAGTGAAAATATATCCTTTCATTCCATAGTCCTTCATTTCTTTTTTCTGAGTTTTTTTCTTTAGATCTGCCATGTCTTAATTCAAAGTTTCGTCTTTGTCCTGAATCCTCTCGTGCCCTACAGCTTTCCTGGTGGCTCTAGGTCAATTTGCCTACAGATGGTTTGCCAGTGTACAATTAGCCAAAAGGCAATTTCCTAAATGGATAATTCTCTGAAAGCAATTCCCTGAGAAGGACAGCTTTTTGCAAATTGCTTTTTGGTAAAATGACACATATTCCTCCCTGGATGAGTAATCTCATCCACTCACACAGACTGAACTACCGCTGTGTGCTCTTGTCTCCCACATCCACTTAAATATTCAACTTGTTCCCTGGACACATTAACATTTATATGCCTAAAAGCCTCCTTCCCAGCACTCTTAGTTCCAAGTTGTCCCTCTAGTATTTCAGGTCTCACTGAAAGTACCACTTGTCACCCACTTTCCCAGATCAGGAACCTGAGTCAGTGTTGATTCACTCATCCTCTCCTCACCCTTCATAGGCCATCAATTGCCTAGTCCTGCTGACTTTACCCTCCTAATTTAATGGGAGAAGGCAATCACCAGATCCGTGTTTCCCATAGATTCCAAAATGCTTTCAATCAATCACCTGCTCTTCGTCTTTGTTGTCTACTAATGAAGGTTGGTTCTGCCCCGTCCCTCTCTAGGCCACTCCAGGACTATGACAATGAGATCATAAGTAATCTGCCTCCATCTAATTTTCCCCTTTCACATTCTTCCTCTACTTTTCTACTAGAATGCACTTCTGCCAAAAGAGTTTTCCATGAAATGCAAATCCTGCAAGATGACCTGCTGAAATAAGTTTAGAAAATGCTTCAAATCCTGTAAGATGAAACACAAAAGCTACAAGATGATCTATGTCCAAGTAAATTTAGAAAACTCTTCATGCTGTGTCCTCCTCTTGCAAAATCACAAAGGCCATTGACATAATAAAGGTTCCAAAAAGACTTGAAGTAAAGAAACACACAATATTGTATAACAAAACATGGCCTATAAGTGTTTGACCCATGATCTCTTGTTTTCCCCAAAGTAACATCTACTAACAAGCAGTGGAACACAGTTTGAAAATGCTGGCACATTGTGATTTGATCACACTAACCAAGTAAAGTAAATGGACTGACCCAGCCCATTGCCCTCATATTTCCTGCCCTCTCCCCCCGACAGCGCACCTCCTGAGGGTCCCGTGACTTGCAGTCACTGTTCCTCATGAGCAGCATGTTCCTTCCCACGTGTCTTTGGCTCCCTTTACCTGAAATGCCCTGTTCCACCTTCTGACTAAGTCCTACTCATCTTTCAAAACATGACTCAAGTTTCATCTCCTTTAGGAAACTTTTTCTAACCTCTCTGACCTATGTTTGGTTTCTCTTGTAATGTCCTACTCATCACAGCACTTACTGTCTTCTAACTAAAAGTGGCTTTATTCCCCCATTTGTACAATCCCCTCAGGGACCAAATCATTAGTACAGAGTAAGTGCTCAAAAAATAGCTGTTGTGCTGAAATAAACCAACCCCGATAAAAGTGATAGATGATAATATAATAAAGCTTTTAAGAATTTGTTAATTTAAGAATGTAAGATACCATAATCCCTCAATATTTCAAAAACATATGTGAAAAACTTTTCTTTTTCAAAAGTTTATAATGTCATTTCTTTTTAATTAATGTCTTTTTTATTAATGTTATTAGTGATTTGCAAAAAAATTGTCTTTCTTATTTGCACTTGCATGCTTCAACCACTCATATCAGATATTCAAATATTTTTCTCTTTATTAAGAATGAGGAAGAAAAAGAAATTACTGAAAATATTCACTAGGGCAACTTTCTACTGTGGAAATTAGCCAACACCACTTTGTATCTTGAAATGCAAACACCACCTAAAATCAACGTAAGGACGCTGAATCCACGTCTCTGCATGGCCTTATTTAAACAACAGCTGTTCTTCATTTTATTTGCTTCGAACCTACCAAACCTCTTTGGACCATGAAGCCAGTCTGAGCCAAGACTCCTATGTTTAGCTGTACATAAAAATAACAGCTTTTCTTCTGCGTAAAATTACCGCATGCTGCATTTGCCCCTAAACCTCAACTACCTTGTAGTCAAGGCCTAGAATTCCAGAAGAGAGTAGAGATTACTGACCGAGTTTGACAACCTTATCAACTTACTTGGGAATATAGGTTGTGCCCGGAGGTGTTGTATAGCAAACGTCTGAGCTGGCTGCACTCATTCTGATCGACTTTTCTCACAGTAGAGGAGCTGTCTCCCTCATTTATTCATTCACTCACTTGATAAATGTGGGCTGAGCACCCATTATGTGGCAGATACTTCTCTGTCACAAAGGCCACAGTATGATAATCACATAATCACGTTCTGTGTAACAGCTGCATGAACGGAGTGCACACCATGGGCAAGGAGCCATGCTAAGCTGTGCATGTGTGCTTTTGCATTTGACCTTTACACAAGCTTGTGAGGCCAGTGCATCGCTATCCCTTTTGATACAGTAGGAAACTGAGAGACTTAGAGACTCGTACAACACCAGAGATCGCAGAGCTAGCAAACATCAGAGCCACGTTTGAACCCAGACAGCCTTCTCCTGAGAAGCCCCTTTGTGCAGTTACCGGGCAACACAGCCTGTCAGTGGTCACACAAGACCACTCTGCCATCAAACTTTCCACAGATATGTTCCTTGCCTGACCACTATCGTGCTGTATCTCAAATAGCATTGAGCAGGAACTGTCTAGAGGGTCCTGAAGTGACAATAAAGTCACAGGGAATCAAATTAAGTTCTTTATTTTTTAATTAAACAACTTTGGAGCATAGGTGCTGGCAAGTATTCCATGAATATTGACTGATTTTAGTTAATGGTAAACTGTAGTTAATGTGGTTATACTGTGTGGCCTTTTGAGGTACCTTTCAAACAAGAGATTCTGTGATTAAAGAGGTAGCTTAATCTAGTTGTTTCTAGATTCCATTTCAAGACTGTTGCTTGAAAATCACGTTTAACTCAAGCTATTTTCAAAGGAATGACTTGGGCTAAGCAAGACACTTATCCATATTTATACCAAATGAAAGAGGTCATCTGCAGAGGAGTGGCCAGTTAGGACATATTTTGTCTCAACTTGCATCCCGTGAGAAAAAGGAACTCAAGATTAAAAAATAGAGCTAATTTGTTTTATGGCATCTTGGAAGGACGTATAGGAAGAAGTATTAATCTATTCAATTATGTAACAAATGATTTTCTTAGGTAGTAAGCTATTCTAAAAGAGTGATAAGTGTCTTTTATGGATCCAACATACTAGAAGTTGTTTTATAAGCATCTGACCAGTACAATGAATTATGGTGGATCCTGAATGCACAAAGAACGCAGTTCTCCAATATTCACCTTGCAGATTTCCCGCCCCACACTTCCCCCTGGATCACTTAGCCGTATATTCTCCCCAAAGGCCAAAAAACAAGATTGCTTGAACAACGTATTTCCTGACTAATTTATTAAGATGGTTTCTTGGGTTATACAATATTCCCAACCCAAAGGCCACTCACTGGCAAGAGAAAATAATCCCCTTTTTATCAGACCGAATTCCAAGTGATTTGACAACTTTGACTTGGTCTTAGACCGTCTTCCCATTTCCGTGAGCTAAGAGGTGAGCTCCAAATCCCACTTTGAGTTTAAGTTTTGTTTAAAGTACTGTTTAATGGGAAAAGAAATTTTTCTAGCTCTCCTGGAATTTGAATGTCAGTAAGGTGACACCCAGGTGACACAGTGGTAGACTGCTACAACATGACATGATCTAAAGTCCATTTATGTGCAGAAGCCTGGGCTTTGTAGCAAGAATTAAAATGTTGTGCATCAATTCCTATATCCTGAATTTATCTTTTACCCGTGGGAAGGGACATTTTCACAGGAATTTTTGGAGCTGGGTCAACCAGTGACCTGAACTTACATTTAAGTCCAGTGTCCCTATGTTTCTTAAAGAGGCATTTATAGAAAACCAAATAAAATACCTTACATAAGCCAGTAAAACCCATGACAACGCTATAATCATTACCATTAAAAAAAATAACAAAGTTTGTGTGAACAGAACAAGAGTTCACCAACAGTTTAGCTCCTGATAGAAACACTCCAACTTTAACCTGTTTTAAGGATTTGTATCCTAGTGATCAAAAGCACCCCCTTGGAGCGCCAGACCTTGCTTCAAATCCTGCCTCCTGCACTCACTGGGTGACCTTGGATATGTAACAGAAGTCACATTTCCACAACCAGACCTCATAGAATTATCATGGATTTAAGTGTGATAATGCAGTTAGAAGTTCTTACTGTTTAGCACACAGAAAGTGCTCAATAAATCTTGGCTGCCATGTTTTACCCATTCAACCAACAATTATGGAATGCCTACAATTTCCAGATACTAAGCTATTGGTAGTAAATAAAAAATGACTAAAAGTAGGATGATAATATGGTTAAAATATTATTTTTAAGTTTTATTTTGTTTTTTAAATTTTTGTGAACTTGGGTATTTTTCCATTGGCCCTATTTCTGCCAGTGGCTTATGAGCTCCTCTAAAACTGTGCGCTGCATCTGCAGTTCCCTTTGAGTCGCTAAGAGCATACAATGATTACTTTGTGGTTGACTAATTTTTCTCTGCCACAGGCCAGTACTGAAAGTTTAGGGGGTACATACTCAACCAATAAAGTAGTTAAGGCTCATTCAGACTTTATTATACATGAGTCTTATCACTGCTGAGATCATATTATGGACATCTGTATAAACTGACCAGGTTAGGGGACTTTTATGAAAGCAAGGCCTCTAAAAACTAACTTGTCTCCCCAATCAGATGTTGTCACCCCAACAGACTGGACTTTTTCAGAACTGTTCAAAATATTAGGGGTCAGGATCTCAACAGGGTTTAGCTGCTGTCCTGTCCTCACAAACCCATATTTTCTGCTGTGACTCTAAACACATGGCAGGTGTCATGGATTGCTTTAAAAACTGTGTGTGTTCATGTGTGTGCTTGTACACATGTGTGTGTTTTGAAACTTACCTGCGGAAACTGTCCATCTGCAAATAACAGAAGGGAGCCACAAAAATTGTATGCGATGCTGAATTAAAATGTACAATATACATGTGTAGCTAAAATTAGTGATGTGGCAGAGTAAATCAATGACATAATCACGTCTTCTGAACTTGATACTGCAATATTCACTATACGGTCCAACTTGCTGTTTTACCCAAATTAAAAACTCTATGAATTTTATCTTTGGCTCATTAGTTTGATGTTAAAAGAATTTTGAAACTAATTTTATTAAATTTTGAGTAGTGAGTCCATTTTACTTTTTTACCTTTGAATAGAACTTGCCTTAGTTTTTATTTTCATGCCATGAGTACAATCCAGCTCTGGCCTCATAAAACTGACTTTAACTTTTCCAAACTGAATGTCAGGTTATGACCCAGGTCACTACTTGAGGATTAGATCTGTTTCTAATACAAGTCATCTTAAATCCTTTTTGAAGCAGGGTAAGGGGAATGTTGCTTTCCTGGGTTAGAATGGTAGTTCTGTGCTGTCACTTAGTAATGATAGGAAATCAACCGAGTCAACTTCTCTGGGCCTGTTTTCTCATGAATAAACTAAGAGAATCAGACTTAATGAGTACTAAGGCCCACTGACTGCAGTTTTTAAACTCTATGATTGTTTCAGTTAACAGTTTCTGTTTAGATTATATGATGAGAAACATGGTTTCTATGTAAAAATTAACCATGTTTCTATGTAAAAATTAATATAAATTTACAAAGAAAGAAAGAAAGAAAGAAAGAAAGAAAGAAAGAAAGAAAGAAAGAAAGAAAGAAAGAAAAAAGAAAGAAAGAAAGAAAGAAAGAAAGAAAGAAAGAAACTTAATTGTGAATGAATATTTGAGTTGAAGGTTAGAAAATTTCCTTAAAAATTCTTCTTCCTGAGCTAACTCCAAATAACTACTTGGGACACTTTTTATTTTTGAGAAACTGTTGAAAGAAATAATTGTGTAATTAGAAGCAGGATGACCATGAAGATTTTAAAATCAGAAAGTTCTAGATTCAAATCCTGAGTTCATGTTATATCTTGGGTATATCGTATATTCTTCTGGGCCTCCATTTCTTCACCTGTAAAATGTGGATAATATGTACCTCCTAGGGCTGCTGTAAAGATTAAATAAGACATATAAGGCATCTAATATGGTGACTGGCTCATGATAAACACTCAAACATTTTCCACTTTTCATTCTCCTTCCTAGAAGTCTTTGCACTAAGGACAAGAAATTCTTGTTTCAGTAGAAACAAGAGTGAAATTGATGGGCTGTGAATCTCCTGAGTCTAGTAAGGCAGTATTTCACAGTGCTTACCAGTGGGCACTGCAGGGCCTTAGAAACTTGCATTCAAATGCAAACTGTCAACTACTACCTTTGGGACTGTAGGCAATTTATTTAAGTTCTCTGAGATACATACAGTTTTTCATCAGTAAATTAGCTATTGTAACCCTTAGGAAGAGAGACTGCATCACAGTGTTTACATCATCATAACAACACAATATATGGTAGCTATTTTTATTATGCTTCTGCTCTCCAAACTTGAAACAGTAACCAGAAGAGAGAAGGAAGTCAAGTAACATTTTTGAAGGAAATGATTGGACAAGTGACTGTTCCTTGGCTGATGATGAGCATCACCTAGCATGTCTGTGTGTCTTCTAGGAGCAAGGATGGCCCTGGGGCCCCATAGCTTCCCATGGAAGGCATGTCATTTTCAAAGACATCTTTCCTGACATGAAAATAATGCCATGAAAACTACTTGTGTTCTTTTTACGGAACTAGCTAGGGATTCCTCATGTTTTTTATTCTCAGTTAAAATACTATTCCATGACATTTTTCATGGGTGTGCCCTGGTTGTCTGCAGCCAACATTTTAGGAGATGCATGTTTATGGAGATGTGGATATGACTAAAAAGTTTTGGGAAATCTGAAATAAAGGTTAGATCTGTCCCATTAGGTAGCCTTGAATTGGTTGCATAAATAGATCTAAAAACTCTTTACTTACATAAACATAAGTTAAAAAATACTGTCACTTCATTAGATTTAAACATCAACAATAACAAAATGACATTAGAGGATTTACACTTTGCCAGGTAGTTATCTCTAGAGTCCCAAAATATTGAAAGTTCTATTACTGGAACTTTTAAAATTGTATCATCATTTTAGACTGACATTTAAAAAACAGCAGTAATGTGTGGGCTCCCTCTGCTGGATCTTCAGACTGTGAATGCCAGAAAGAGTTTTCAGTACTTTACATTTACCCAACCAATTGGATCACCCATGGTGATGAGATTAACACAAAGAAGTGATGTTGATCCATTTCAAAATCCACAGGAAAACAGTTTGCTAAATAAAGAAGCTGAAATTAGTTGGGAATGTTCTTCTGTTAGTGTTAAAAAACTGGGATTTTATTTTGTTCTAAGTAGGAGACAGTAGACTTTGTTTTGCATTGTTTTATGTTTTAAAAAAGAGGCATAGATTTTCTTTGGAGAAGGGTCACATGTGGTCCATGGTACCTGTTGCCAGGGTAACCATGTCCTCTGTCTATACACATCAAGGCCAGTTATTTCATTCAGTGACAATCAGACTGTCAGGTCAAAGGAAACAGAAAATGCAAATCATGATGTTCATGCTGTTTCAGAAAAATTACAATGTGATTGTCCTGCACCCCAACTCAGAGAAGTTTTCTCTTTAATAATGAATTTCTTTAAATGTTACAAATATTACTGTCTCCTTAACATAATTATTTTCTGGTGGATATGTAGGCACTTCATGCTTTTGCACTGGGGGCTTTCTCTACTTATTGAACTTGGAAAGGAGATTTGAGGACAAAATGTTCTTTAATAAAATTAGAACTTCTCTCTTCTGAGAGTCATACAACATTTATCCAAAACTCTATAAAAATATTACCCCCTTTAGCTTATGGAGCATTTCTGAATAGGTTCTTTTTGTTTAGTGCCCAATGATCCTGAATTTAGATGCTGTGTTTAAAAACTGTTTGCTGAAGGAAGGCTATAATTAATATAAGGAATACTGAATTCCACGTTGAGAATGGCGAGTTATTGGTTGACTATTTACATGAAGAACAAAAATAGAACTTGTTGCAGAAGACTGTAGTTCGATACATTCCTTAGTGTAGGTTTTTACAGTGAGAGGCACAAAATGTAAATATGCAAGCGAGCGCTCATGTATTTACTAAAAAGCGAAATTAATTTTGTTGTTTAATGAACCATATATTCTTATTATTTACTTTTTATTATAAAATTCCAAACCCATTAAAAAGGTTTTTTTCAACCTCACTCCATAGGCATTGATACTGATCCCCATATCAAACACAGCCACAAATTTATCAATATATCTAAGATGATCTTTTTTATAGTATCTCTGGAAAGGTAACCAAAATAATTCCTTGAGCTGAAAAGTCTCAGTAAATTAGCATCTTCAGGGAGACCTAATTCCTTATTTTGCTTGAAAAGACTAAACACGTATTTCCTCGAAGTTTTCATTTGTAATTTTCTTTTTTATGGTGCACTGCATTACTGAGGATTTCAAAAGACCTCCCTCTGAAAGGAGCGCAGCTATTCTGCCTCCTTTCACACAGGGCTTCCCCTGGACCCACCACCCAAGGGAGCAGGAGAAACTAGAAAGTGTATTTGGAGGAAAGATACGAATGTGCAGTAAACTGTTACTACAGCGACCACATGTTCTAATTTACTGGGATAACCTTGTTTGACTCCTGCTTTCCTGCCATAATTATTAACAGTGCCATTTCATTCTCAAAAATGTCTGTCTTAAATGACAAATTATATGACCTTCCTCTTTATAATCTAAATACTTCTGACTAATTACCATTTGTTTTTTAGAATATCATTTCCAAATGTACATTTACCTAAACTCTAATCTCTCTATACACCAGGAGTTCTATGGTTAATTAATTTTAAGAAATGCTGTGCATTATATGCAGTAGTCTTCTTGGAGAGTCTAAGATACATTCACATATTTAAGGCTGCTTGACTTTACTCCAAAATTCGGGGGGCTAATTACCAGCCCCACCGTGTTGTTTGTATAGAACTATAACTATCCGTAGTTACATAGGTGCTCAGTTCCAATTAGCACAGGATCCATACCCCACCCCTATAATTATTTCCTTGCACCCCATCAGAAGGACTAAACTTGTGGGGAAACAAAGGTACCCATTAAAATGCCAGCTCCAAGAACTCTGCTAGAGAATATCAAAAGGGCTCCAATTTAACACAGAAAGTGTTCATAAAGTGCATGTCTAAACTGTTTAGTTAGAAATTAGATCTCATTTCCCCATGTGTTCCCAATGACTTCATTAATTCTCTGTTTAGTCCTTATTACATTCAAAGCACTAGTTACATACTATTGTGAATGCATAAGAGAAACTGTTGTATCCAGGATGCTAACAGTGGGTAAGAGACTCCTCCCCACCTCAGTCTCACTGACTCTGTTCTGTTTTTGTTTTTCCCTCGCAGCACTGTAGGCTTCTCCTATGCTTTATCATTTTCTAATTAATTATGTTTACCCTTTGTTTTCTCTCTTCCCAACTAAAATGTCCATTTCTCAAGAGCAGATGTTTTGTCTGTTTTATTCAGTAATTTATCTCAAGACTCTAAAAAGAGGTCAGCACAAAGTCAATGTTTAATCAATTCGTCTCAAAGAAACAAACAAACAAGCAAATAAATAAATAAACTCTTTAAATAAAGTTTTAGTGATGGGGCCCAGCTCACAGTACGTATGTTTTCTGAAGCATGAAAGTATGAAGGCGTAGATGAATGAGAGTACAAGTCAGAGTGGGACACAAAGTTGGGAAGGTATATTAGAAACAAGTCGTGGAGAATCTTGAATGTCATGCTAATGGCCCAGTTACCATTTATTGTGACATTACTATGGATCATGCACTGTGCGAGAAATAATAGCAACATCTTCCTATAACAAACCCAGAAGGAAAGACTGTTTTCCCCATTTTAGATGAGAAAACAGACTCTCAAGAAGGTTAAGTAACTTGTCCCAAATTGCATACAAATTAACCATGAAGCATGGATTCAAGTCTAATTATCTGTGACTCCAAGATTTATGCTCATCATGCTACCTTTCATTCGGCAAGTAGAAAGCCATAAAGATATGTGAGTAATGGGGTAAAATCTTTGTCTCATATTTTTACAGATAATTGCTACCACTATGAGTGACATTATACAAGAAGATGAATGTTAGATCTTAGTAGCAGTTGGATTCCAGCTGTGGAACTCAGAATTTAGGACAGGTTTGTAGATTCCTGAGTTGGAACACCCAAGACAGTGACTACTAGCTTCATGAGACTACTGAGTGCTTGAAATAAGACTAGTACCAATTGAGATGTGCTCTAAGTGTAAAGTACACAATGGATATTGACAGACATGTTACAAATAAAGGATGTAAAATATTTCATTAGTAATTTTTAATTGATTACATGTTAAAATGTATCATGGGTATATTCAATTAAAGTATGATGAATTAATGTTTCTTTTACTTTTTCTGTGGTGGCTACTAGGAAAATTAAATTCACATATGTGGCTTGAATTATATCTTTGTTGGACAATTATTCACATAAAGGAACCCTTTGAATTCTTAAGGGATCACAAAAGGAACAGCTTAGAGTAAGTAGGCCAAG
The DNA here is from genome assembly GCF_048564905.1 of Vicugna pacos. NCBI lineage: Eukaryota > Metazoa > Chordata > Mammalia > Artiodactyla > Camelidae > Vicugna > Vicugna pacos. Next base: position 1,282,912 of record NC_133015.1, read on the forward strand.
GGAAGAATATTGATCATCTTGAGAGAATCCTACATTTAGGAGCTGGGAAAGAAGAAGCAGATGACAAAGGAGACTGGGGAGTGATCGAAGATGACAGCATTAAGATGGAAACTTGGCCACAGGTTGCAGAAAGGCCAGGGAGAATGACAACAGCAAAGAGGCTGTTACATTTACCAGTTAGGAGGTTATTTGTTTTTAGGACTTTTCATAGAGGGGTTTTGGTGGAAGCTGGTTTAAAAAAGGAATAAGGGTGGGACTCAAGATACATTTTTAAGGAAATGGATGATGTCAACATTTATATAAGTTTAGTGGAGAGGAAGAGAGTAAAGATTCAAAAGGAAGAAGAGATTGTTGAGGTAGTGAAGTCCCATCACCAGTTTTAAGAAAGTAACTTGCCTAGGAGAGGATGCAGATACTTTTTCTCTGAGGCCACAGAGAAGGAAAAGAAATTCAGGAATTTCACATGATTTTATTTCTTATATTTTCTGAGACAGAAGAGATTAGGTTATAGTCCATGTTAGAAGATTGAGGCTAAACCTGAGAGCTTGAGAAGTATGAAAAAGGCTCAGAGAAGACACAGTAGCAAGTCATCAGTGTGAAGTAATAAACAAGTGGGAAGCGAGCAGTGAAGAGCCAGTGCAGTTTGGGCGGCATGAATACTCAGGAGCACAGCTGACGCAGTGATGTCGCTGTCACCGACAGAGCTAAGCTTTCTGAGGCTTACCCAAGATTAGGAAAGAACCAAGTAAGTGTGATTGAAGGACATGGGGCTGCTTCTCTAGCTTGTGTGAAAGTAATGAAAACCGTAGAACATGATGTCCAAGTTGTATTTAAAAAAGCTTTCAAAGCCAGTCTGGGAACGGACCTCACTTGTATGAAGCAGTGCCTGGGTCAGGTGTGTGTGTTTGGCTCTGTGATGAAGGGTCTCAGCTTCTGCAGATTACCCACATCACCAAGTCAGAAGCAGCAAGAACGAACATGGATTTCCATCCATCCTTATGAGGTTCCAGCGCATCCTCATGTGATTCTAGTCTGCTTGGTGACTGTCGCTTCCCAACTGCCCGCTCTCTGAACGTCAGGCCAGCACCAGGTGCAGAGACGGCCAGGCAGGAACTGCTTATCCAGCCCCACAAGCTAACTCCCTGTAAGCAAGCCTTTGATTTGTAATATAAAAACAAAAAATACATCTATATTGCTACTGTTTCTACTTCTCCAGTTTATTCCTTACTGATACTGAATTAAAAGACTAGGAATGATGGCAAACACTGCAGTTTATTTCTTCTTTTTTGTTAACTGAAGTATAATTGACTTACAATATATGTAAGTATCAAGGCACAACACAATGACTGGGTATTTTTACACATTATGGAATGATCACAGCAGTAAGTGTAGTTACCATTGGTCACCGTACAAAATTACTACAGTATTACTGGCTATACTCTCTGTGCTGTGCATTATATCCTGTTGACTTATTTTATAACTGAAAATTTGTACCTCTTAATCCTTTTCATCGATTTCATCCACCACATGCCCCACCCTCTAGCAATCACCAGTGTTTTCTCTGAGTCTATGAATCTGTCTCTGTTTCGTCATATTTGTTCATTTGTTATTTAGATTTCACATATGAGTGAAATCATAAAGTATTTGTCTTTGGCTGGCTTATTTCACTTAGCATAATATCCTCTAGGTTCATCCATGTTGTTGCCAAGGCAAGACTTCATTCTTTTTAGAGCTGAGTAATAGTCTATTGTAGATTTGTACACCACATCTTCTTTACTCATCTATCAATGAGCACTTGGGCTGCTTCCATATCTTGGCTATTGTAAATAATGGTGCAATGAACAATGAAGTGGATGTATCTTTTCAAGTTAGTGTTTCTGTTCCTTTTGGATAAAAACCCGGGAGTGAAATTGCTGAATGTATGGTAGTCCTACTTTTAATTTTTTGAGGAACCTCCATATGATTTTCCATAGGGGCTATACCAATTTATCTTCCCACCAACCGTGCACAAGGGTTCCCTTTTCACCACATCCACACCAATACCTGTTATTTCTTTTTTTTTTTTTTGATACAAGCCAGTCTGACAGATGTAAGGTAGCATCTCATTATGGTTTTGATTTGCATTTCCCTGTTGAAGTGATATTGAGCATCTTTTCATGTGCCTACTGGCCATCAGTATGTCTTCTTTGGAAAAATTGGTGTATAATTGTTCACAGTAGTTTCCTATGATTGTTTGCATTTCTGTGCTAAGTTGTAACATCTCTTTCACTTCTGATTTTATTTGGGTCCACTCTCTTTTTTCTTGATCCCTTCCCTTATGGTTTGACAAATCCCTTTAGTGTTATTTGTCATGTATCTATTGTACATTTCAGTTTGTGGTTACCATGAGGTCCATGAATATCAACCTATTCATATAGCACTTAATTTAATAAGCTGATAGTCACTTAAGTCAAATGCCTTCTAGAAGTACTACATTTTTACCTCCTTCCCCAGCTCTTATGTTCTTGATGTTATATTTTACATCTTTTGTTTTGTGCATCCCTTAGCTACTTATTGTAGGTATCAGTGATTTTATTGCTTTTGTCTTTTAGTCTTCATGCTGAATGTGGTGATCACTGCCTTTGCTATATATTTGCCTCTACCAGTGAGTGTTTTTTTTTTTCATTTATTTTCTTATTTCTAGTTATGGCCTTTTCTTTTCCACTTAAGATCCTTTAACTTTTCTTATAAGGCTGCTTTAGTGGTGATGAACTCCTCTACTTTTTGCTTGTCTGGGAAGTGCTCTCTCTCTCCCCTTCAGTTCTGAATGACAGTCTTACCTGGTAGAGTATTCTTGACTGTGTTTTCCTTTCAGCACTTTAAACACACCATGTCACTCCGTTCTGTCCTGCAAAATTTCTGCTAAAAAATTAGATGCTAACTTAATGAGGGCCCCCTATATGTGACTCTCTGCTTTTCTCTTGCTGCCTTTAAAATTGTCTCTTTAACTTTTGCCATTTTTATTATATGCCTTGGTGTTGATCCCTTTTAATTCATTTTATTTGAGACTCTGAACTTCTGACATGAATATCTGTCTCCTTCCCCAGGTTAGGAAAATTTTCAGGAATTATTCTTCAAATAAGTTTTCTATCCATTTCTCTCTTTTTTTTTCTGGGACCCCTATAATGAGAATGTTAGTATACTTATTTTTGGCCCAGAAATCCCTTAAACTATTCTTATCTTTTTAAAATTGTCTCCCATCTTCCAGCTCTCTGATCTGTTCTTCCATGTCATCTCTTCTGCTGTTGATTCTCTATAGTAAGTTTTTAATTTCAGTTAGTATATTCTTCAGGTCTGATTGGTTCTTTCTTATATTTTCTAACTCTGTTGAAGATCTTTTCTCCTTCATTCTCCCAAGTTTGGTGAGCATTTTTATGAACATTATTTTAAACTCTTTATCAGGTAAATTGCTTATCTCCATTTCTTCAGGGTTTTTCTGGGGTTTTAGCTTGTTCTTATCCCAGAACATATTCCTCTGTCTCCTCATTTTGTTTGACATTCTGTGTTTGTTTCTATGAATTAGGCAAAATAGTTACTTCACATGGTTTTGAAAGCATGGCATTGTATATGTAGGCACATTCCTGGTGTAGACTGCATGTTCTGGGCAGCTTTGGCTGGCTGGAGATGGAGTGTGTGCAAACCTGTACAGAGGTCCCAGGCATACTGCAACAGGGCTGCCTTGGTGGAATGGCTCGAGTTAGAAAAGATACGGACCTGGGGTCCTGGGGTGTGCTGTGATGGGGCAGCCTTGGTGAGACAGATGGCGCTGGAATGGGTATGGGCAGGGAAGCCAAGGGCATGTTGTACCAGGGCTGCCTTGGGGGAATGGCTGTACATGGTGTGTGCCAGGGCCCTGGGACACTCTGCGGTAACCTTGGCAAGCTGGCTAGAGTGCCTGAACCATGTTCCCCCTGGCACGATCAAGGTTTTGGAAGAATGCAAAACATAGTACTCCTGAGCACCTCCAAGCCCAAAGAGACTTCTAGCAGCTCCCTGCCTGTTTGGCAGATATTCTAGGGCTGGCAAATGGATTTCCTTCACACATAGTCTAGGTGCCCTTTAAATTACTGTTTTTTCCACTATTTCTCATGGTGGATGCGTCTGCATGCTGACCCCTCAGTGATATCCCTTCCCACTACTAGTTGCAGCCTCAGGGTGGGGTTCCCATTGATACCATGGCTCTTTCTCTCCTACCCATCTCTGTGTGGTCCCTCTATCTTTCCTTGCGCAGAAGCTTTTCAATCAGCCCTCAGGTATTCCTCAGGAGGAATTATTCTTTATGTAGGTGTAACTGTGTATGTCTCTGTGAGGAGGTTAGTTCAAGGATTTCCTATACCACCATCTTGAACCAGAACCCAATTTATTCATTCATTTATCCAGGGTGCCAAAATCATACATCATATAAGATACAGGTCTTGACAACTTTTCATTAAAACAAAAATAGAACTGTCTGCATGGAGTAGAGTGGGGGCCCAAGGCAGGGATGGTCATTCTGCCTCACTTAGATTCCAAAGAAACACTGAATTGAGATTGGTGTCTATTGTCTAGAAGACATATTTGAGAATAAAATGAAAATCAGTCACTTCTTTGGGCCCCAAGATATGAAACAAGTAAAAGGAGATACTGAAACTTGGAAGAGATTTTCAGAAAATCATGTAGGCTCCTAAGTTTTAAAACTGTAATTCCACTCCAAGCATCACCTATTCGTTATCTATCACTCCAATTCGGCTCATTCTGTCATATTTCACGAGCACATTTCCTAAGCTCCTCAAACACAAATCTCTGCAGTATCCTCTACTCTTTTTTCCCATTTCTTCCAACACTGTTATCCTTCCTGTCCTCTGCCACTGCCTCCCTAGTTGGCCATCAGATTCTGATATGTCTACTTCAGGACTGTCTCTTGCATGAACATCCTCCTTTTCAACTCTGCTGCTGCCATTGCCAAAATAAGACTATCATTGTTTCACATTTGGACATTTTCAGGAGCTTTCTAATGGATATTTCTGCTCCCAAAGTTCCTACAAAACAAATCATACCCAGCCACTCTTCCGCATAAACTTCACTGAAGCCCTTCTTGAAATATTTTCACTCTTGATCATAGAACCTTTTCAGTCAAGGCTCTGACAACTGTTTTCTGCATCTCCCATCATTTCTCATTATCTATCACCACTGGATTTCTTCTGGTCATTTTTAAATAACACCATGCCTTTCAGAACTTTCTGGCTTTTGCATCTGGCATTCCTCTGACTTAAAATGCAGCGCACACCCTTCTATTTAGGATAAATGCTTCCTAATTCTTCAAGATAAGGTCAAGTCTCCATTAGGCAGACTCCCTCTTTGGTGCCCCAGAGCACTGCATGCTCACCTCTCCACTCACACAAACTCTGCATTAAATCATAATTATCAGTTTGTGTAAGTGTGTCTCATTCTAGAGCTGCCATCTACCTGGGGCTCTAGCAACCGCACAGTGATGATGCTCTAGCTGTGCATGGGACTGTCCTCATAAAAGTTCATTAAAGTAATGAATATCAGAGAGAGCCATATTTCAGACAGAGGTTTACAATTATTTCTCAGGCTCCAACCTAGTCTATTTAACCTATAATGTAGACAGAATATGGTAGTTCAGATAAATTTGCCAAATGTTGAATTCTAGAACTTTGAATGCAAAAACGGTAATATGGCCATTTATTGAGTTAGATCTATACTGTAGGCTGGCCCAGGAAGCCAGTCAAAATGTATACTATTATTTCTGTAGGAAAGTACCGCCTTCAGTTTTCAGGGACAAGGAAACATAACCACTCCAGGAGTGATGGTGCCCAAGCTGCAGCCACGCAACCTGCCTGGTAAATGGGAGGGAATGGAGAGCAGAAAGCCAGCAATGGCATTTGTTTTTGCTTCACAGGGCATGGCTGCATGGCTGCATGGCCTTGGTGTATACTGAGAAGTTAAGCCCGTGGTTTGAGGTGTACAACTTCCCTCTCCATAATCCAGAATATGTGCAGCTGTACCAGACAAGCAGGAGACGTGGGATTCCCAGAACAGCTCTTGTTCTTTGGGAAGTCCCTTTCTGCCCCTGCAGTCTAATGCTGCCTGTGCTATTATCTTTACATGTGGATATTTGTAACCCTGGTTACTGCTATTTTAAGGAGTGCCTCTGTTAAATTTACAGTGAAATTCTTTTTTTCTGAATAAAATTCTTCTGAATTATCTCAATAATAACATTTTTCGTCTAAGCAGTCTTTTGACAAACCTGGGTTGAATGTCTACCATGTAACAGCTAATGTACTAAGCACTGAAAATAGAGCTAAATGATTCCTATTCAGAGGAACAAGTAAACAGTCAATAAAAGTTTACTTTATGTGAAGTAACATAAAGAAATGGCAGAGATAGACTATTTCTGTCCTCATGGAGTTTATATGCTAGCAGGGAAAAATATGTATAACTATAATGTGATTGATATACCCAATAACTGGGTGAGTTTAACGCATACAAAGGTAGTTCTTAACCCAGATGTGGAAGACACAAAGATGGGAAGGGCAGTTGTAGTTACAAGTTTAAAAGTAGCCACCAATTACTCTTGCTTTTTGACATTCATGAATTTGTGTAATGCCTTGAATTTATGAGTGTGGGTGGGACCTAATCCATAGACTATGGCAAAAGTGAGAAGTTATCACTTTTATGATTATATATCGTAAAACTGTGGTTTGCATCTTACAATTAGACTTTCTAATGCATTCTTGACTTACACACATTGACAAAGCAAGAAGCCATTTTGGGCCCTCATCCAACAGGCCTAGAGGAACTAAACCCTGTCAACAATGATGTAAGCTTGGAGATGTACACGTCCCAAGTTGAGTGTTCACAGAAGACCCCAGCCCTGGATGACGCCTTAGTTACACCCTCATGACAGACCCTGAAGCAGGGATTCTTGACACATAGAAACTCTTAATAATATATAACAACAACAACAGCCAGCGGCACAGGGACCAAAGGAAACTGCCCCGGTGAGGTAGTCATTTTGCTCCAATCTACATGAATGCCTAGCCTGGGTGCGGCCTTAACCGGCCCAAGTTCACAGGAGGCACATCTCCAGGTCAGTCAGCTCCCTGCAGGCAGGTGCAGTGTGGTCAGGAGGAGGGGACGGGAGAGGCTGCAGAGAGGGGTGCAGCAGGAGGCAAGGGCTGCCAAGGCAAGCCAGTGGATTTCTTCCCAGTGTTCCCCTCAGCCTGCTCTGGGGGTGCCCTCTGCTGCTTCAGGGTGGCAATTGGCATCCCTCTAGGTGGGTCGAGTCCTGGGAGGCTTCCTCCATTAGACAGACAGACATACAGACAAATAAATAGACTGACAGACACACTAGCCTCTTCCTCCATTTAGAAACAAACATATATCCTAACCTCCTCCTCCTCATCCATTAGATAGGTACACAGATATATACATAGACACACACACACACACACACACATTCTCCTCCTCTTCCTCAAATAGGTACATAGATACACTAACCTCCTCCTCCAACAGACAAACACATTAAAACACACACTAGCTTACTGCTATGCCTCCTCTAGTTAGATAGATAGATAGACAGACAGACAGACAGATAAATACATACATAGGCAGCCAAAGAGAGATACATACTAGTCGCTTCCTCCTCCATTAGATAAACAGACAGACACACACATAGCCTCTCCCATCCTCCAATAGATAGGCATTCAGGCAGGCAGTCAGACAGACAGTCAGACAGAGGCGGGGTGCGGTCTGGGGACGGGGTTTGGCGGCGGCTGACGGGTACTAGGGTGCCCCTGGCGAGCCAAAGGATTTTCTCCCATGTCCCTAGCTGCCTTGCCAGGGGGCTGCCTCCACTCCCCCAAGTTCGCCATAAAAGCCTTTGAAGTCAGCCTGCTCCTGGGAGCAGGCATGGTGAGGTCAGGGGAAGAGGTCGGAGACAGAGGCGGGGTCCGCACAGCAGCAAACGGTGATGCGTCTGCGAGTTGGTCATTTTCTTCCCATCTCCCCCTCTCCTGGCCTCGGGGCGGCCTCTGCTACCCCAGGTTTGCGGGATAAAGTCTCTTTGTCCGCAAGGTCCTGGGAGGCTGCTGAGGTGGGCTCAGGGGACAGGGACGTCGCGGGGAGCGGACTACCTCGGGTGAGCCGATAAGTTTGCTCCCATCTCCACAAGGGCCTGGCCTGGCCTGGGGGCGGCCTCTCCTGCACCAGGTTCACAGCATGCATGTTTCCAGGTCAGCCTGCGCCCCGGAGGCGGGCGCGGTACGGACAGGGGCTGCAGTGACAAGGCGAGGCTGACCCACCCAACCGGTGTATTGGTTCTCAACTCCTTCTTGGCCGGTCCTAGGGTTGGTCTCTGCTACCCTAGGTACACGAGGAGCACATCTCTGTGTTTTTCGGCTCCCAGGAGGCGGTTGCGGGTTGGTCTGGGTGTGGGACAGGGACGTGGCGGTGGCGGACATAGAGAGGGCGGAAGCGGGAGGCACGGGCTGCCCAGGAAACACTGTGTATTTCCAACCAGTTTCCCCCTCAGCCTGCAATGGGGGCGCCCTCTGCTGCCTCAGGGTGGCAATTGGCATCCCTCCAGGTGGCTCGAATACCTGGAGGCTTCCTCCATTAGACAGACAGAGAGACAAATAAATAGACAGACAGACACACTAGGCTCTACCTCCTTTTAGAAACAACCATATAACCTAACCTCCTCCTCCTCATCCATTATATAGGTAGACAGATACATACGGTTAAAGAAAGAAGGGTTTTATCAGTACTTTTCTTGAAACCTCAGAGAACTGGCAACAGTTTTCGTCAGGTGTCATGTACCCTAGCTAGTCGGCCTCCTTCTCTCCACTTTTCAATGTTCAGTTTTCGTATAATGGTTAGAGTGTTAGTTGTTCTTAGCAGGAAAAATGTAGAAAGATATGCTTGCCCCATTTTCCTAGAAGAAAACTTCTGGAAATTGATTTCAATTTTTAATAAGGGTGAAAAGAAAATTTAATGGAGAAAATAAAGTTTGTTTAACAAATGGAGCTGAGACCATTGGACATGCAAAAGGATGCAGTTGGATGCCTAAGTCACACCATACACAAAACTTTACTCAAAATGATTTATGCATCTAAACTTAATAGCCAAAACTATATAACCCTTAGAAAAATACATAGAAGCAAAACTTAATGCATTGGGTTAGGCAGTGACTTCTTACATATGACACTGAAATCATAACTGACAAAAGAAAAAATAGTAAAATTATATTTCATCAAAATTAAAAACTCTTGGTTCAAATGATAACATCAAGAAATTAAATATACAGCACACAGAATAAGACAATATATTTGCAAATTATATATCTGATAAGGCACTTGTATTCAGAATATATAAAGAACTCTTTCAGCAATAAAAGGACAAATAAAATGGAAATTGAGCAAAGCATTTTGACAAATATTTCTTTAAAAATAGGTATACAAATAACCAGTAAACATAAGAAAAGATACTCAGAATCATGTCATTAGGGAAATGCAAGCCAAAAATCACATTAAAATGCTACTATATATCTACTAGGAAAACAACAATTATTGTCAGACGTGAAGAAATTTAAAGCCTCATACATTGTAATGTAAATGTACAATAGTGCAGCCACTTTGGAAAATACTTTGGTAATTCCTCTGTATTCTTTCCTCAATACAGTGAGTGCAATTCCATTAATGGGTATATACCTAAAATAAGTTAAAACTTATCCACACAACATTTGTATACTGTTCATAGCAGCATTATTGACAGTAGCCAAAATGTGGAAACAAGCCAAAAATCTACTGACAAATATGTGACTGCAATATGGCATATCTACACAATAAAGTATTATTCAGCAGTAAAAAAGAATGGATTGATGCATGTGACAACATGGATGAACCTCAAGAATGTTATGCTAAGTGAAATTAGCCAGTAATAAAAGAACAAATATTCAGTAGTTCTATTCAAATTTCCAGAATAGGCAAATCTGTATGGGCACAAAATGATTACTGGTAGCTTAGGGCTAGACAAAGACAAGTGGTTGGTAGGATGAAATATGACTGCTCCTAGGTAAAATGTTGCTCTTATATTTACAGTGTTCTTAAGTTAGATTGTAGCAAAATTTGTACAACTCTGAATATGCTGAAATGCACTGAATTGTACACATTGGGGTATGTAAATTACATGTCAATAAAGCTCTTTAATATACAAATGAAAATGTCTTCTCTGGGTTACAGTTCAAGAGTTGTTTGATTGGTTTTTATTTCATTAAAATGTTCTCTTTTTGTTCACTCCCAACTGCAAAAAACATTCTGAAGTGCTGAATTTTTCTAAACCTCCCTTTCAGAAAAATGATTGGATGATTACTTTGTTTATTAAAATTACTTTGTCATTCCATATATATAAATCTTTAAAAATGCTAATTTTGGAGTTTCTATTTAGTCATGGTTTATGATTGGAAACTGATCTACCTGGGTTGCATGTAATTTATGAATGACTCATTACTGGTGACCAAATGTATATTTCATCCTGTTTTAAAACATCTAACAGATGAAAAATACTCTCGAGTGAACTAAAATTTTTATAGTGACTGAGTGGAAATGGGAGAAAGAATAAATTAAATGATGCATCACTAATCATAGTAATTGCTTCAAACATTATACATTCTTCCAAACTCTTCAATTTCAGCATATGTCTTTTTTCTTTCATTATTGACTGAAAACTTTTAGGTCATAACTAAAATTTCTTCTTCCATGCCACAAAAATTTCTCTATGTCATGATCTTTTCATATAGCTCTTCCTCTGATCTTGGAAGGGAAATTTTTTCTAACTTACACATACACATTTATTTTCTGCCCAGTTTCCTTTCAGACAACAATCACTATTTATAGGAACATCATAAAAAATGTAAAAATAATTACAATAAGATATAAGTATTAAATGTTCATTAATTAAATTACCTGAAAAACCTGACTATCAGAACTTTTTCAGGTAGCTGTTCACCTGGGTATTTTCTTCTATCTTTATTCAATCAGCAAAATTATCTGTGTTGAAATACACTTGCAGTATTCCTTGAATTCATGTTATGAGTGGTGTTATGTAACCTGAAGTGTTTTTGCTATCAAGGTAGTTTTTTGGGGGTTTTTTTCCCCCAAATCAGTGAAGGAACTTGATGTATGTCAGGCATCATGCTGAACTCCTTTCATACAAACTGAACGCATGGTAATTTTTCCGGTTGTTATTTCTTTCTCTCCTTTCTGACAGACTTCTCAGTAGAGTCATTGGAAATCACTGCCTCCAATCTTTCACTTCTCGTTCACGAGCCTCCCATTTCACTCTAGCTTTTACCTTTCACACAGACTTCGACATTGCTGACCAAGGATATTGCTGACATCCTGAAACTTCTGGAACATGTGTAATTTTTTCATAATTCTTTGGCTAGTCTGTGATTTTCACAACCTCCTATTCATTTATTTCATCTATGATTAGAATGGCATCATACTTAGGTCCTCAAACTGTCACATCAGGACAACTCCTGTCAACATGCACTTCCTTGGTAGCTGCTGGGGTGACAGATCGCCCCTCAGGAGGGAAGCACTATTCTCACAGCTGCTTGGAAAGCAGCTGGACGCGTGCTCTCAGCTGTCAGTCCTCTTTGGAGGGTGCCTATACTAAGAAAGCTGACTAATCCAAGGGCACACCTTCCAGGGCACTCAACATCCAAAGACTGATAAATGTGAGAATACAAAGCCTGACTATTCACTCACAACCATCGAAAGTGACAGTCCTGCTTCAGGACTTTCCGTGGGATCAGGAGGACCTTTAACTGGGATGAAATAACAGCTCAGCTTCTCCTCTACCCAGCCTTGTTGCCTTCCACAGGCAACGATCCAAAGAACAACATGACCATCCATCTCCATTAAAGAAGCTCTTTGCTGGGGAACACAACCTGTGTCACTTTCCTCATCTTTCGTGACTTCTGTGCCCAGACTTTTCTCTGCAGTGTTACCAGAGACGTCCTCGTAAAACAGATCTCACCCTGTGGAAACCCAGATAGTGTTGTTGGTGTATTGATCTCAGCTATGACTTTAGTGTTCGCTCTCAGAATGTCCCCTAGAGATGGCACTAAAATTTGTGTCCACATAATTTACTCTTCTTGTTTTGGAATAAGTTTTAAACTATCTTAACTGTCTTACATGTATGTATGTATGTATGTATTTTTACCATACTGCTAAGACAAAATAACACATCTTTCAATATCAAGCTCAAGCCATTACAAACAGTGAGGATCCTTCCATGAAATGTTTTCTCTCCTTTTTCCTTAACTTTATGATTATAATTTTATTTTCCATATGTACTTTACTGTTTTCTTTTGTTGGGGGTGTATAATATTTCACATACCTTCAAATGGTTTGAGGGATATAAAGAAACTTCTGGTTTCTAGACAAAGTGAAGGAGAATAATGATGTGACAAAATTCATCAAAAATGTATTTAATCATAATAAAAATACTTTTATATATTTTATTTTGAATTGTTTGCTCACCAACCAGTGATACAGTATTTTGATTCAGGTCAAGTCTATGTAATATTATTTCATTTGAGATAAGTTTGAAATAGTCATTGAAAAACTCTTTAAAATTTGCACCTGGTTTCCTTATTATAAAAAAAATCATTGTTTTTTTATATATTCTCTAAAATATGAATTTATTAATTGAGACTTCTTATCTACGTGTGTCTTTTTAAAGTTCGAAATGTAATCCATAGTTTCATTGAAAATACCAGTTTTTCAGTGAGCCACAGATTCTGAAGTCAGACATCCCAATTTCACATTCTAACGTGCCTTTTGTGCAAATCACTTAGCTTTAGTAAGTCTCAGCTTTTTTGTCTATAAAATGGGATAATAAAAGAGCCTGTTTTAAAGATTAAACATGTTAAGAACTGCAAACCTCTTTAAACAGTATTTAAGCATAGCAAATCTTATCTGTGTTAGCTCCTCTTTCTCTTTTTCTTCTTTCTCTTATTTACTATAATTATTATTTTAGGCAGAGAAGCTCCATTACATAATCAAACTGTCCTATTTTCTTTGGTTAGAACTTGCAAATTTAAATATATAAACTAGAAAATCCTATTACCAGTTTGTCAAAGAATGAAAAATGTCTAGTGCCCAAATATATCAAGTATGCAAGCAGACAGATGCCTATGAAATATAACTTCATGTCTCTAGTTCAGGTTATCAATAAAAACACATTAAATTATTTTATTGTTTTCAGAGTAGGAGGGCAATTTGGATCTCAGAACATTACACAAATATTAATGCTGGAGTATCTGTCTTTCTTAAGGGAGAAAATATAACCTGATATTGGCATCCATGTGTTGATTCATCCATTTAGTCTGGGATTGCCTACGATATTCCCCATTTTCCATAATAATAGAATTATCGGGCTTGAGTGGCCAAATCATTTCTAGTGGTATTTGAAAGATTCTAAACTAAAAAATGGGATAAATTAATCAGCAATTAAAGACCAATTAGGGACAGAATATGTCTCTTTCTTTTTAAGTGAAATAATGCCATTTATAGCAACATGGATGGACCTAGAGACTGACCATACTAAGTGAAATAAGTTAAAGACAAATATGAGATGATATCACTTATATGTGGAATCTAAAAAAATGATACAAATGAACTTATTTATAAAACAGAAAGAGACTGACAGACACAGAAAACAGTTTATGGTTACCAAAAGGGACAGTGGGGGAGGGATAAATTAGGAGTTCGGGATCAGCAGACATCAACCACTATATATGAAATAGATCAACAACAAGGTCCTCATGTAGAGCACAGGGAACTACACTCAATATCTTGTAGTAGCCTATAATGCAGAAGAATGTGAATATGTGCGTATAACTGAATCACTATGCTGCACACCAGAAACTAACACAACATTATAAATCAACCAAACTTCAGTAAAAATAAATAAATACATTTAAACAATACCCTTAAAAACAAAAGAAAGACCAGGCCTTATGAATATCAGGTAAGTACTGCTATGGGGAAGGTGGAAGGCAGTTCTGAATACCCACCCTCAGCTTTTTAAAAATGAGATCTCTTTTTAAAAAATAAAACCCACTGAGTTCTTGGGACAATTAAAGCTTTGGTGAAATACACTATCCTATCTTTTAAAATGCCCAAAGTATCAAAGGCCAGAAGGAATCTCTCCTTGAGCAAACAAATCCAAAATGTTCAAATAGGTTCTCAATCACCAAGGCCCTCAGGAGCCGGGCATGTGAGCCAATGCAGGATGGAGAGGGGCAGATGGAGGGCTGGTGCCCCATTAAAGCCTGCAGCCCCTCCTCTGCTCCCACTGGCACTCAGGTATGTGAGCCAGCATTTCCAGATCTTCTGATTTTCCAGCAGAAGCAGAATATCTGGACTTCTCCATGAAACCTGCCAACTTTTAAATGCTGATAACTAATAATAATTGTTTTTAAAAACCCTGTGTTTGAGCCAAAAAAGTAAGTAGTTACTTGGCTGGCCTCTTTCTTCCCCATCGTTGACTCAAAGCCCAGCTCCAGGATGAAGCTCAGCAAATAGGCAGTGTTGTCTCCCAAGGCCCCCTGAGAGCAGATCTCGGCAGCCCAGCCAGCTGTCTACTGAGTTCCTGACCCATCCACCTCACTTTTCCCTGCCACCCCCTACCCCTGCCAGTATCTCTTCAGTCTGGAGAGTCCCCCCCAGCCCCTCTAACCCTCACAATGGGGCATCTCTTGGGGCACAAAGCTTCCCAAGCAGACCCTTGCTCCTCCCGGGTCTGGGCTGCTGCAGGCAAACACTGTCATCCCGCTGCCTGGATCTGTAGTGGAACACGGTGACATCCATCCAGGCCTAGTTTTTGGGACCTGGGCCCAGTGGCCCTAACATCTCTCCTAATCTGGGGAGACTGGTGTTCCTGGCTTGGGAGTGAGACAGGCAAGGAAGTGGGATTTCAGGAGGGAGGTGGAGTGGGTAAATTGAGTGCCCAAGAAAGTGTATAAAAGGAAAGAGAAGACAGAACGGTTGGGCTTGGTCTGAAGTTGCACTTCCCAAGCACACAGGCCTCAGAATACGGGATTCCAAAAATGTTTTGTACATGACTGTCCCGGGGTGAAACAAATCCAAATTCGGGGCATTCTGTCCTAGACTTCCCTCTTGGAGATTCGCTTTGTACATTTGCATCCTAAGAGCATAAAAATTCCTTCTCGATGACTCCGACCACCCTGCAGCCCCTCAGCTGCTCCAGGGCTGAACTCAGTTGCGGATGGGCGGGAGCCCCAGGCTGCTGAAACCCGTGCCAGGACTGGCTCCGCTGCCCAGCGTCCTCTGCAGGTGGCAATTAAAGATCTCCTCCGCCCGCCCCAGGTACTTGTTAATTTTCAGCTTTGCAGCCTCGCGTCTCTCCTTGTTGGGATGGACGTGCACGCCTCGGAGCAGAACGTCCATGCCGTTCTGGTAGTGATTGAAAGCTGCCTCGTAGCCCTGACTGACATCGCGTCCAGGGCCAGCCGGATCTGTGTGGCTGCGTCCACCAGGTAGTCGCGCTTGGTCACATCAGAGCCCCCCGGAGCCACCTGGCTGTGAATCTGTTCCAGGTACACTCGGGCCTCTCAACGTGCTTCTGAGCAGTACTGAGCTCCAGGCAAAGGCAAGGGCCAGGGCCAGGGCCAGGGCCGGGGGAACCCTCGCAGGCTACCAGGCTCATGGCTGCCCTGCGGCTGGGACCTGCCCGAGCCAGGAATTTGGTCCGCGTGGCCAGACCTAGCCTTGCCGCCACCGCCCCTTCGCCCCCGTGGGGAACCTCGCGCTGCCTGCGGCTGCTCTCAGCCCTCCAGCCCCAAAATATGCCTCTTGAAAGTAGAAATAAGCAGTGGAGAAAGCTATTAACATGGCAAATGAAAGTATCTTAGGTAAATATTATCAGATTCCACGTAAACACTAGCCTGTAATGTCAAAGGGAGGAAATCAGTGGTCTCCTGTTGCTCCCTAACTTCAATACACGATTCTCTGATACATTTTCAAAAGCACAGAATACTGCTTCTGAAATAAATATTCCCGGTGAAAACTGTGAAAGTTGAATTATTTCTATGGTATTATCTATATATTTATATAAACAACTCATCAGGATATTATTATAAAGTTAAGATCAAGAAAAAACTACAATAAAATTGTAAATGATTTTAACTTGTTTGAATTAATGCAAAAATATTGAAGAGCAAGGATAACTTATTTAATAGCAAACATTGGAATGAAATAAGATATGCTAAGGTGTATTAGTACCTCAAATTTAAACTTTCAGAAATTGTGGGTTTTATCAGACACTGACCACAGATTTCACATTCTACCTCTAATGATACATACATTACATCTTTTCCCCTTGGACTAAAAGAACATTTAGTCTATTATGATGCTTTTTATCATATTTTCTGTCATTAATACTTTAATTTTCTTCTGACCTTTAGCTACTAAAATGGATATTAATTATAACTAATCATACCCCATGAACCAGATGCACTCTTGTTTCAGCAAAGTGTATCAAAGCTCAGTGTTACAGCTCAGTTGTGACAGCAACCTAGATCCGGGCAAGAGACCAAGCAGCACTCAGAGAGTTGGAGAACTCAGGTTTATTACACTGGTGGGCGCAGAGAACATAACACTTCAAGCTCTGGACCCCATCTGTAGGTTTACACAGACTTTTATAGGCTGCCAGTCTACACTTTGCAACATCATATGCAAATAAGGTGTAGCAAAGTTGACTACTTAGGAAGAGCTTTGTAGAAATGGACTGACCAGGAATGAGCTCCATGCAAATGAGGTGCTACAAATGGACCAATCAGGAGTTAGCTTAGGGAACCAATAGAATCTTAGGGGTAAGTTCCACTTTCCTAGCAGCCATTTCAGGAACAAAAAGCAAGATAATGCCGCTGGGCCAGGGAAACAGATTGTGCTGGCCGGAGACTAGTGGCCTTGCCTGGGGGTCCTGCCTGTCTTTTTCACGGAGCTTCCCACCTCACTCTAAACATAAAGCCTTTTGGCACAATTCCGATGCCTTTGAATAATCCAAAGACTTGATAAACCTCATTCTCTCCAGATGGTTTTGCAGTTCTTTTGAATACGTTTTAATAATTGGTTTTTAGTTTGTGTTATTCCTTTACTCTTTAAATGTCATCTACTTTTACATCAATCATCCCATTAGCTTAATTGGCTTTCATACTCAGTAGCTTGCACTGCGAATAAACTAAACTTTGGATTTACATAGAACTGGCCTTTACCACTTAGCTGTGTGATCCTGGGAAATTTAGCCAGTCTTTCTGAGACTCAGTTTCCTACCCTGTAAATTAAGAAGGATAATACTTAGCTTGGAAAATTCTTGTGAGGATTAGAAAAACATGTATAGCTCCTAAGGAATTAGAAAAATGACTATTACTTAATCTTCTAAAATTTTATCATTTATGCCTATCTGCCTTTAAATTTGCCTCTTAAATCTTTAAACTTATTCGAGCTCTAGAATATTTGCAAAATCTATAGAAATATCAGTTTATATTTCTCTGAATAATATTGAGCCATTTTACATGTATATAGTGTTATAGTTCAAGGTAATAAAGTGGATGTTTATGTAATTTTCACAGTATCCTAGTGATTACATAAATATGTGAATAAAGATATTTTCCGTTATAAATTTAAAATGATGTATTGTACTAGATTTAGAAATGTCCATATGCTGGTTATTCCTTTCCCCTACTCAAATGTCTTTACATCTCTCCTGGCAACACATTTGTCTTGAGAGCCTGGCCATAGACTGCATCACCAGCCCTTGCCCTCTAGCCAAACTGCTTCAGTTTGTGTTTGGCTAATGCAAGACAGTAGGACATAAAAGTTCAAGAGAAGAGAGAGGTCATTGTAATCATTGCCCTTAGCACGTTCCATACTGGGAGCTGGCCTTGGCTACAGAAGTCCCCTTCCTTTCTGAGAAGAAGCCCTGTTTGCACAACAGTAATGTCCCTATATTTCCTGTATTCCGCAGCCTACTGCCCTACCAACTCTCTGCTGAGAACAGTGTTCCAACAGTGGTATGGAGAATTGGAGTTTGCAGAGTACCGTGAGCCACTGAATTGAGGAGGAAGATTTCAGAGTCCAGGGCAAATAGAGCAACTCATTTGTGGAATAGATCATGGAGAAGACAGAGTTGTGCAGAGAAGGGTGCCCAGAAGTCCAAGTGCATATTCACTATAAATGGATGGTTCAGGACAATGCTATAGATACACAGAGCAAGATCATGCAAGGACTGTGCACTGGAATAGAGAATGTAGAGGTTGAACACATCAGGGAAGGGATTATCAGCAGATCACTAGAGTGCTGGTCTTCTGAGAGTAGCAAGGTCTAGTTAACCAATTGTTACCATCACTAATGTCCAGCTGAGACACCTGGAGCCTCGGCAGTATGAATCCACAACGTAGAATGGCATCTATTCTAGACCTTCCTCAATAAAGCCTAAAGGTAAACTTTGACAAGATCTACAGGGACACAAAATTTGGAGACTGGGTCCTGAAAAATTATAGGGCTTGGCAAACACTTAGGGTTTTCCATAGATCACTAATTATAAAAAGTATAAAGTACAAAATCCAAACTGTCAGGGTGATAAGAAAATAATTCCCATCTCTTCTGAGTCAAGAATGAGCAGTCTTCAGAAGAGAGTAACATATTCCAGTCTCTAGAACATATTACTCCCAGAGTCTATTCATCAATCAAATTTACTGGAAATTCAAACAAGTGAGGAAATGCAATCCACAGTCAAAGGAGATGAAGAGGAAAATGAATAAAGGGAGTAGGAGAGGAGGAAGAAAATAGAACTTAACCCCAATTAGCTCAGCATTGCACTTGGCACAAATGATTCTAAAGCAACTATGTTTAAAGCTGCTTAAAAGCTTTTATTGAAGCTTTTATTTCATTTAAAAACTTCTAAAGCTATTCTAAAGTATTAAGAGAAAATAAATGGTCTTAATGAGTGAATGAATGGATAGAAAATCTTAGTAGAGAAAAGTAAACTAAAGAAAAATCAAACAAAATTCTAGAACCTACTGAGTGGACATGAGATTATATACAAAAAAAAAAGAAAAAGAAAACTAGTAAACATGAAGACATATAATATAAATTACCTACTTTGAAGATCATAGAAGGAAAAAAATGAAACAAAATGAGCAGAACTTCAAGTATCTATTGGGCCAAAGTCAAATGGTTTAAAATAAGTAATTGGAGATTTGGAGGAAAAGGTAGTGCCCTTGAGATGGAAAAATATAGGTGAACTCAGAGCACAGACCTCCCACATTTGATATAAAGCACAAGTTGACAGAGCTTAGAAGCTCAACGAGATAAACAACAAGATAACCAGAGCTAGGTAGGCCTTCATACTTTATAAAATCCAGAGGTGTCTTACAGTCCTCCAATCATGAGCTGCCTGTCCTGTTTATGGCCTGAACACTTCTATTAAAAAAAAAAAATCCTTGCAAGAAAGGACTGAGCTGGAAAGAGCAGAAAAAATATTTCTATATCAGTAAAGTAACTGAAAGACTTTCATGGTTGTATTTTCCAACTCATCTTCCTTTTGACATTTATTTTTCTTCACAGCAGCAACAGTAACATGATTTTCCTTTCTTTTTTTCCCATCTTATTGTTACCCTACACATCCCAACCTAGTGCTAATCACAGCTGTTCTGGTTATTATCTCCTTCCACACCTCCCTGGTTCTTCCTTTTAAGCCAGGAGTTTGCTTTAGAAGGAAGAGTACATTGAAGGGCAAAAAAAGGTGAAAATCAGGCTTTTTGTGATTCCAACGAGCGGTCATAGCTCTTGGCACATCAGCAAACAAGTCGCAAGGACTTCTGAATTCCCTTGCAGGCTTTCTTTCTTGTATGGCTTGGAAGGCAAGCGTGTGAGTGACAGCTAGAATGACATTACCATTTGAGGGACACAGTCCTGCAGGTGACATAGTGCAGAGAAATAAAGGGAGGTGAAAGCTAGGTTGTCTTGAGTTGGTTTTCACACCACTGAAAGTATATTTTAGTTTAAGTGTAGTGACAGCCCAGCTCCAACCTGCTGACAGGTGGCTGCTAGCAAGAAAAAATATTTGAGTCTTACTGTCAAGGTACAAGCTCTCATGTTAACCAAAGAACATTTTTTAAAAAGAGTATTTCAAAGAACAATGAAAACAGAGAGAAATATATTTAGCACATACATTGTGCAAAGACAATCTGCAAGCCCTAAGCAGGGCCCCACTTGGCAAAGGGCAGGTAACTGAATTCCCCAGGGGTGACTGCCTCTGAGAATGAAGGAAACCCTTACAGAGGAGGGCTGGTGCCGGGCTTGGGCACTGTGTGGCTAGGAGAGCTCACTGCAGGTGGCAGAGTCACCAGAGAAGTACCATTGAGAGAGACAGTCACCTTGGTTTTCTAACCAGAAAATTAGAAAATAAAATGAATTAGTTTAATATACTCTGAGCATTATGTGCATGTGGCATACTGCTGCTGTCTACTCACTAGAACCTTGGATTGTCATTAATGAGACTGAAGGCCATTATCAATTGATACGTGTGCACTTCTAAAGGGCTCACCACGCATGACCCTTACCTAGAGTTTTCATCACAGCACTTTGAGGCTCCTGCTGTTGTTATCCTCATGTTACAGAAAAGGACGTACAAGCTCAGGGAGTTGTTGATATAATTTCTCAATGTCATACAGCTTTAACAGGTAGTGACCTTGTCTCAAACAGAGACAAAATGAACCATGGCCCTTGCTCTCAGACATTTAGTGTAGCTTCCTATATGTGCTGTGAATTCATTCTGAATGCTAAGTTGCCTGTCTACCAGGACACACAGCTTTGGGAAGCAAGGATGAGGCTGAAAAGAGATACCTTGATATCAGGAAAAACAAAACCGACACTGGAAATCAAGGGGGCAGGTGTCTGTGGCTGGATGAACATCCATATTGTCCCCATATTCAGTTAAAAAGATTTGAGCTTCTGGATCACTGAATCACTGACCCCAAAAGGGTTAGTGGCAGAATGCGCAAGGCCTCAAGGTGACTTGGCGCTTTGCCTTGCTGCTTGTTTTTGCTTTGTTTTTGGTGTTTTCTGTGTGTGTGTGTGTGTGTGTGTGTGTGTGTGTGTGTGTGTGTGTGTGTGTCAGATTTATTAAAATCTGCCTCTTAAATTTTAGGCTTATATATAGCATACAGAATTTTCTATGAATTAAATTGCATTCTAATGAGTCTATGAAGTGCATTCATTTAAGGACCCTTAAACAATATGCAATAGACTCCATATAATTCTGCCTCCTTCAAATAAATACTTGTCTGTATAAGTGTAAAATATATTTATTAATTTCAGAGCCTAAATAATATTACTAGTTTATTGCTATTTGAGTTAACATATAGGAAGGCAGGTTGGAATGGTGGTCATGAAAGGATCAGAGAGAGGAGAGGAGGGCCAGCCGGCGCTAGTCCTCCTAAAAGAGAGTAATTATCAAATTACCAATAAGGGGGCTCCTCCACACCTTACAATTAAAAATGTTTGTCTAGAGTAAAAAGGACGCTTTACTGACTTCTGAGAATTAACGACTCTTCATCTTCCATCACTGGTTTTGTGTGCTCCATTAGCACTCACATTGACCAACAGTTATGCCAAAGGGACGTATAAACCACTCCTTTTAAGGTTAGTAATTGGAAAATACTAGACTATAAGGAGATTTTTCTCCCTGTGTGGGATTGTTATAAAATTTATATCTTACAGCAAAAGAATTGCTAGTTCATGAAATCTTATCATCACTTTTGAAGCTGAAGAAAGTACAAGCAATGGCATAGATGCTTCATGCACCAGCAGTGGTATCTAAGCCATGTGTCTCAAGAATATCTTACAGGCATATACAAAGAAAGAAAGGTTTTACATCCCTACATCAAACTGGTATTCTGAGGAATAATCTGTTTTATAAACATGTACATGTTGCTGTATGCCCTTAAATCGATATTATTTACCTCGCAGAAGATCATAGAGGAAAGAGAGTATCCGCTTTGCAGAGACAGCCTACAGGATGGGCCAGCGCAGATGACGGCGCGTGGGAGAAAGCCTGCAGGTAACTCCTCTCGCTCCGTGTACCCCTGCCAGCCCTGCCGTCAGAAGTGAAGTCTGTCTCTCCCTCTTGATCAGGGTAAGCTGTATGAATTGCTTTCTTTTTTTTTAACAGACTGCAACTAAAGTAAGTCTGTTCCAGTTCTCAGCCTAGCCCTTAAGAGGCCTCACAGTTTCCAATTTCAGCGTTGGAGCCCCGGGCCATCATGTAGAAATCTTGCTCCTCGCTGAAGAGACATGGCCTTTCCAGCCACCCCACGAGAGGTCCAGGGCCTGTGTGTAAAACCACTTTGAATGTTGCAGTTCTAGCCGGGGTCCTGGGTACGAACAGCTCAGACAACTTCATATGTAAAAGAACCAGCAAGCGGAGCCCAGACAGCCTGGAAAATGATGAGAGCCATACATCATTACTGTGTTGAGCCACTGAGTTTGGGGTATAATTTCTTTTCTGGGCTTAGATAACTGGAGCATACAGGGAGCTAAGAGACAATAACCGAACCTAAAGACTTAACTTCAAGCTCTCCTTAGGGGTTTCAGATTCTAAAATAGAGAGATTTCTCCAAAGCAACAGGGTAAAATCTGTTACTATAAGTTAAGAAGAACATTATTTAGCGAGGGAATAATACATGTTCAAATAAACTTAAGCAAAGTCACTTAAATTAATTGAGAAATGACAACCAATTACATGCCAAGTATTAGTTGCTTTCGTAATGTCTCTTGAATACAATCCCTTCTTTTCAACCTCACACACAGGGCAAAGAGCAGACCCTTCAGGCTTCCCTTAAGGATAGCCAAGGAGCTCCTGCTCACCCACCTCTGTTTAGCTCTTCTCCAATTTATTTCTAATTCCTAATGTGCTGCTTTCTAAAATATAGATAAATTCATGACACTTAATATTCTGCAGTGACTTTTCATTACCTTAGGAATAAAGTCCATGCATGTCCAAGGAGTGGCTTTCCAGCCATCTGGGCTCTGACTCCGGTTCTTGCCCGCCCTCAATTCATGCTACTCTCCTCAACGCCAGACTCTAGGCCTGTAAAGTGTCTGCGCCTCTGCATCTGCTGCTCTTTCTCTCTGAATTTTTCTTTTCCCCTTTAGGTCTAATACCTATGTACTAAAGATATACCCTTTATCTGACAATGCCCTATACTCAACTCTGAGACATTTATCCTGCCTTTAAACTACCACAGCACTCGGCATGTGTACCCATCCCGGTGCTTAGCATATCCCATTCGTGTGCTTCCTACCTACTGGAGGAGAGCTTTTAGATCTATTCCAGCTCCCAGCTTAGAGCCAAGAATGCTACCAAAAATAGTTCTTGCTGGATGAGCACGTGAATAATAGATGAAGTGGGTAATGCTTGTGGCAATACTTTACAAAGTTAAAGGTACTTTGTAAATATTATTTTGATGATTTCTCTATAATGGATTATAAAGTTAGTTCCTATTAAAAGTGAGTGAAACCAAGAAAGTTAAATACATACATCTCAGATTACAGTGGAAGTGGTTACATCTACATCCAATGGAAGTAGGCTTGAGGGTTGCCTGTAAAATAAAAGTAAAAATAAAACATATTTATCTTATATATATTTGCCTCTAAAATGAGTATAAAATAATTTTACACTGTTTTTTAAAGAAACTGGGAAATAATGAAAAGAAAAATGTTAGAACTGGGAAGTGATCTTTCAGCTTATGTTGCATTTGCCAAAAAATTAAACTGTTTACAACTTGATCATGGTAGTTTTAAAAATGATTGGGACAAATAGAGCTAGAGTAAAAATAAATTAGATATATTGAAATAATAAGAAGCAAGTATTTAAACTAAGCAATATTTCACTTAGTCACAGAATTGAATTTACCATCAGAATGAGAAAACATTTGTTGAGTGTTTCTTAAATACCAGGCATTGTACTAAGTGCTTTGTAGGTGTTATCTAGTTTAGTTCTTAGAAAATCTTAGGAGATAAGAACTAGCATCTTCTCTTTAAATGTGGAAATTTGGTGTGGAAATGTGGAAATGTGGAATTTGCAGATTTCATTAAGGTAAAGATCTCAAGATGAGATCCTGCATCCTGCATTGCCCTAAATCCAAAGATAGGCATCCTTATAAGAGACAGAAAAGAAGAAAACCCACAGAGGCACAGGGGAGAAGGCCAGGCAAGGATGGAGGCAGAGATTGGAGTCATGCTCTCACAGAGCAACAGCTGGCATCACCAGAAGCTGGCAGAGGGGAGGAAGTGTCTCCCCTAGAGACCGGAGGGAGCACAGCCCTACCAGTGCCTCAGTTTCAAGCTTCTGGTCTCCAGAACTTTGAGAGAATAAATGTCTGTTGTTTTAAACCACTGTGTGTGGTCGTTTGTTACCACAGACCTAGGAAACAAATAGAACACTATTTCCCATTCCCTCCATCAGGCAAGGGCGGTGCTATGCCTCGGGCAGAGCAGCAGGTAACTTCCTTAGTTGCTTAGGTTCAGTAGCTAGTGAAGGCTCTCCTGAGGAGGTGACATTTAAGATTATACCAGGAGCATGTCACACAGGAGGGAACAGAAAATAAGACAGCTAGAAGGAACAGGCAATGCAGAGCCTTGAAAGAACTTGGTATTTGCAAGACAGAAAGGAGACCAGTATGGCTGAAGCGCAGTGGGTGGCGGAGCACAGGAATTGGGTAGTTTGTGGGGCAGTTGAAAACCAGCCAGACCGTACAGGTCTCTGTACAACTTCTCAAGGAATTTGGGTCGCATCCCCAGTTCAGTGGAAAGCCATCCAATGATTTCATATTTAGGGTGGAAGGGTAAGGGAGACACAGGCAGAATACATGATCTCAGTTTGTATCTTAAACAGGTGAAGTTAAACCCTACGGACAAGGAACTGGAAGTCAAAAGCGTGGAAGGAGGGGGACGAGGAAATAGGCTTTTTCAGTTGTCAAGGAGGCGTGACTGGACTCTGAGTAGTGGCCATGATGATGGAGACATGTCTCTGAGGAATTTTGTGGAGGTGCTACTCGACTTGCCGACAGACGTGAAGGAAGGAAGTGAAACATCGGCTCTGCAATAATACACCAGAGGCCATGGTGGAGCACAAAAGTGAGTGACTTGGAGTGGAGACAATTAAGAAATGTTCCTTAGAGGAAGAGATTCTTGTATATATGAGTAGTAGCGGCCTGCTCCTATTTTTTTTTTAACTGTGGGAAACAAGAGGCTGTAGGGAGAAGTACAGATAAAGGATTTTTGTACCAAATGTTCTTCTAACAAAACCAAGTTGCAGTTGAGCTGTTTATATCCCTTTGACTATAAAGAGCAGAAATTATACACAACACTGAAATGCTAAATTATTCAATTGCCTCAAACTTGTTAACTTCACATTCTTTCACTATGTGCCTGTTTTACGTCCATCCTCTGCATCAAGACATTTTTAGATTTGTTTTAAACCTGGAATTGTTTTATTCAAAGTGAGCACATTCAAAACAATTTCTACTTGATTCCTGGAAACATTTTTGCTCTTCTCAGCAGTTCTGCAGGATGACCTTCTAAGGGTCCTGTTAAAGTGAACTCACTCTATAGACAAGGTTTCGTATCAGCTTTTCACACTTACTAGAGGGGGCATTTTTTCCTCCAAATCATGTAATGGTTCTCTCTATGAATGGTATTCTGTGATTTTGAGTCTTAAGCTATTCTATTTTTAAAAAGTCACTGGCTGGAGTATTTTTTTTAAAGAATTACTTCATTTTTAAAAAGATATTGCATATTTGCTGCTTGTCTCAGTGGCCTACTTTGCTTTTCCCAGCTCTTCACTACCTTATTTCCTTATCTCCAAGCTGCCTCATATTGTCTGCTTGCATTTTAGGAAAACATTCTAGTTTGTTGTTATCTATAATAAAGGAATGCAAAGTTATAAATGCCCATAGGTGGTGGTTTGCACAGATGTGAATCGCCTACTGAAATCAGTGAAAGACCGCTGAGTATGTATGAAAGGATACTCCAGGTAGAGTCAGACCACACCGTGTCAGTGAGAGAGTCTGCGTGACTGCCGCCATGTACACAGCGCTCTCGTCTCTGGAGCAGAAGATGACTACAGGAAGGCCCTTTTCACACTCAGTCTGCTTAGTTTTACACTCCTGAGTTTGAATGCCTGAATGAAGAACTCTGAAAAAAAAATTGTGACTTAGAGGAAAGACAGAGGTTTTGGAAGAATTCATTTACTCTATCTAGAGGAATATCCTTGAAATTTAAAGGAAGAATGCCTGAGGCTTTAAGAGAAAGGACAAATTATAGAATTATTTTCTGGAAAAAGAAGTATAGATTAAGAATGGAACTGAATTATGAAGGGCTTATATAAATTAATGAATGATATAAGATGATCCTGCTAACCACTGATGTTTTTTAAAAATCCCTTATTTTGAAGAGAGCAGGGGCTAATTTTCCTTTGTCAGTGAGCATCTTAAAGGTAACATAGCACAGAAAAATCTTAATATTCCCCATTTACTCCCCAATCCTGAATATGTGTCTTCTCAAGTCCTTTTTATCTTAATATATGTCAGAACTGTTCTCAGAGTTCCACAAGGCAAGAAACTTAACAAATCTCATGAAATATGAGATTAGATTAAAAAAGCAATATTTCAAAATTAATTAGTACATCGTTATATGTCATATGGTTTTAAATATATATGTAATGCACATCAAATATTATATTTAATTGTTTGATAATTTAACAATTCCATCTACATTTTAAAAAGTGTATGTGAGTATATATGAATAGATTCATATCTCAAAAAATACATGTACAAGAGACTTCCAACTTTGAAGAAAAAGTCAGATAGATTAGAGCAATTCTCATTTTCTTAATTCTCCTCCAAGATTTCTTGAGAGAAAGCAGGCACTCAGGAAGAATTTATTGAATAAATAAAATAACTGAGTGCTTGAACCAACAAATAAACTATATATGACACTTATGCTCACTCAGAATACAAGTCTCAAAAAAGTGAAATGAAAGTCTGTGTAAATCATTTATGTAAAGAGTACTAAGTTTGACTCACTGATAGCACATTATAATGCAGAATACTTCTAAGTCTAAATCACATCTTGTGAAGGAAAAGTTAGTAACATCTGCAGTAGAGTTACCAATAGACGCTGCTGTCTATTTCTGTGAGCACTCCGAAACGCAACTGGAAGAATTACCTATATGTTCCTTGAAGTATTCTATAGGGTCTACAACATAAGAATGATTTTTGGAATAAAATGTGAGTTGTAAAGTTGGCTCTACAGCTAGTTTTTTAAAGATATTATTAATAAATAGGCAAATATGACCCTAAGTGAAATATATATAAAAAAACAAACTGCTTCAAACTCCTGGAAATGAATATAGAGATTTATATCTATATATATTTGCATATTTATGTACATGTATGTATATTCTTATGTGTGTAAATGCACATGAAGATGTCTCCATGGAAGCACACTAAAAACAAAAGGCTAAAATCCGTGCTGTACTTGCATCAGTGCCCAAGGCAAACTATTAGGGCAGCTGACGTCATTTATGTATTACTAGAAGTTGTTAACAGCAAATGTGGTTTCTTTAATAATGCCTAATGCAGGTCATGTGTCAAATCTTGTAATAAACACTTCACATACTACTACTTAGCTCTTTCAAAATTTATGTGAGATAATTACATTTTTCACCTTTGTTTCCAGGTGCAGAAACTGAAGCTTAGGAATTTAAGTCATTTTCCCCTGATCATATTAAGTGGTAGAACTGGACATTGAATGCAGACATGCTCTAGACCATGGCTGTTCAATATGGTATCCAGGAGTCACTTGTCTTTATTCAACACTTGACATGTGACTAGTATGAAAGAGGAAATAAATGTTTAACTTTAATTTGGATCACATCAATTTAAGTTTAAAAACCAAGAACTGTAAAATTTTTTTTTATTAAACACAACTTTGTTGCATTGGTAGGACCATACTTTTAACATTGACTGCTGGAGTTCACAAATCAAGCGCCTGAGTTGTTTCTAGTGCTTCACACAAATGCATCATCAATCTAGTAAATGTCACTGGATGGGCAGTTTGTGTGATGTTTTCAAGTACCAATGTCATACTTTACTGTGTATATTTGAAAAGTATATGAAGACAGTGTGAATTATAGTGATGCCTATGTAATTATAAATGGTAATTGAGATACTTATTAATTATAATAGAATGAAATTAGTTTTCTAGCTTAAAGTAAGTGTGAGCAAATTTTGAAAATTTAAAACAAAGACTACTTATGCAAAATCAAGTAGAAATGCAACAGCTAGTATTGCAGACAGAATAGGTGGGGGGAAAAAGAGGATTGGAGACAAAGAGTGTATATAAGACTGACAATTCATAAGTTTCCAATTGTGGCCATTCTGAGAAGCATGGTGAAATCTTGGTCAGCCTGTGCCTTCAGCTCCATCTCACCCTAGACGTTAATCATCCGTTTTCCAGCATATCCTCGCTGCATACTCGAACCTCAGTCACAATAGCCTTCCCTCCAGTGTGGGACTCCAATCTGCAGTAAGTCAGGGTGGAGCGTTTGCTGGGCTAAGGCTGTGGTGCCTGCTGGGGTGGCCACAGGATACCAGTAAGCCAGCCGTGCAGTTTCAGTCTGCCTTCCCCGCCCCATTTCTGGAATAAGCAAGTATGCGCATATGTTCCTTATGAGCAGAGTCCAGGCTTCCCACAGCCTGCCTGTTCTTCCCACCAGCCCTCCAATCAGCCACTGGGGGGGAGAGCTTCACATCCTCCTGCTCTGCCATCTTGATCTCCTTCCCAGCTTAAGTGTTTTTAAATGTACACCCAATGTCGGTTCCCTTCTTCCTCATATAGAGCCGAGATTAAGGCATTTTTGTAAACTTTCCTTAACTTTGCCAGTGCTGGCAGAGGCAGAGCGGAGCATCACCTTTGGAGTCAGATGAAGCCCAACTCTGTTATGTGTCAGTGTGTGATTTGGGTGGATTACTTATCCTTCCTAAGAAACAGTTTCCCATCTGTAAAGTGAAATATTGCA
Organism: Vicugna pacos; assembly: GCF_048564905.1. Classification (NCBI taxonomy): domain Eukaryota; kingdom Metazoa; phylum Chordata; class Mammalia; order Artiodactyla; family Camelidae; genus Vicugna; species Vicugna pacos. The sequence continues at coordinate 1,312,135 of NC_133015.1, forward strand.
TACATAGTGCTATTGTAAAAATTAAATCATCCTCATAGCTTATACATTAAATTGCCCATTATTATTTTATTATTTTTTTTTCTATTAGTATTACAAAGGACATTAGTCACTGGTGTAGCTTTCCAGCCCTACTGGCCCCCATGAGTCAAGGAAATCAGGCTGGTGTTCAAAATATCTCACTAGTCCTAGTATGCATCTGATAATTTTTTTTCTTAATCCATACTTAGGCTATTTCCCTCCAAAAGAACTATGACCATCCCACATTTTCCAGTCCTATCTATTCTTTAAGTCTTAAAAAATAGTATCTACCCTACTCAAAACACATGTGCACACACATGCGCACACCCACACAGACACACACACAAAGTTTTTTTGCAGGTAACATTCTCTAACTGCTGTAGCCCACACTCATTTTTCCTTCCTCTATACACTAGTTATATAGTACTATCCAAGCGGGATGTACTTACACATTTATTATTTCACCTGTCTTTGTTCTGTCCCCAAGTCCAGGCTGAAGCACTCTAAAGTGAGGGAAGCATTTTGCAAGTCTCCATAATACCACCCACTGGGCTTAGCTGGGAACAGAGGGAGCCCTCCACGCAGACTGTGCTTAATTAATTCATTTTGATAATACATCATCCACTGATATAATCTGAATTCTTCTCCCAGTTTGAATTCATCAAATGGCTAACACTTCTAGATTCTAGGACCCACATGAACTCAGAGTTTTTCTGTGTGTAACTGTGTGTATCTGTTTCATCTGATATCCACTTTAGAAAACATTTTCAGTTTCCCAGTGTGAAGAAAAAGGATTTTTGTTTAATAAATGAAGCTTTTCTCAGGTCCAGATTTTACTTTTTTAATGCACTTTCAGCTGTTAGAAAGATATTATTAAAATGCCTTAGCTATTGACTAATGCTTAATTATTCTCTTTCTGGAATAGATCACATTTGTAATGTACATCAGTCCTTGACTTTCTTAGTAGGAAATCCTTTAGTTTAGTAATATATCAATAATACAGTGTTTATTTTCTACCTCTTGTCTTATTTTAAATGGGAGTTTTGCAGTGGGGTGCACTTAAAGAAATACATTAGGTAAGCTTGCACCTGTCTACAGGCACAAGCAGGGTGAGCTGTATGGTTAATTAAATGTAGCCACACCACTCCCCTCACCAAAGGTTGAGAGGGTGTGTGTGTGTGTGTGTTTGTGTGAGTGTGTGTGTGTATGTGTATGCACACATACATATATATTTATATCTGTAGTGTATGTATTTTTTTCATTTGGTGAACCTAGATATGCTGAGGTTATTAGTTAAAGCAATTTTCATTAAATTAATCAAGAAACCAATAATCTGGTTATTTGATGTACCAGTATTTAGTATAAACACAGATACTAATGTAAAAAGAATGCTCAAATGGTTTGGAGGAAAATAAATATAATAACTAAAACCATATATATTCCAAGATAATTTATCTTAAAATAGCCCATGTGTCAAGGATTTTTTTCAAGTATAAATTTAGACCATAAAAAGAGGCAAATTTTGGGTCAGTTTAGTAGGTTTCTAGCAATTTCTAATGCAAGTGATGAAAATTCTGCTTCCAGTCACATGCTGAAGCCAATTGTGTATATCACTTCCCAAATTTGCATTTAGTGATATTCTAGTTCATAGTTTAAAATCATTCATGGTAGGAGCACTTGTATATGTTGTAAATAAGCACTTTATTGTCTACAAACATCCAGGTGCAGAGATGTACCAGCATACACAATTAAAATGTCCCTAATCTCTTGAAGTTTACCTTCTAATGGAGGAACTAGGCATTAAATGTCATCTGAATAAAATGTATTACTAATTATGATATGATATTGTAAGAAAAGCATACAGTGCAATTGGAAATGAGTACACAGTTGATTTTTTTTTAAATTACAGACTTAGTTTGGAGGGAGGTTGTATCAGAACAGGCTATGCTGAGGAACTAGAGTTAGCACTAAAGGCTGCAGTGAGGACAGGAGCTAGTTTGATGAATCCACAAGTAAATGGAAATTTCCTGCCAGAAGTTCTTTGATATTACCTGGAAGCAACATCCTCTTTCCTTTGATAGGAAGAAGTTAAAAGTAACTATCCTGATGAGAAAAGTAGCACATTGAAACTGTCAGGATAACCACTAAAATGTTAATAAATGAGTGTTTATCTTCTGAACAAAGAAGAAAAATTGAAAAAAAACTAAAAGAAGGCAAGGAACGAGAGAAAAAAGATCAAATGCTAGACAAGATAAATAGACAATATATGCTAGAATGTAGTTTTAAATCTGTGTCAATAATTACATTAAATATAATTGTCTTCCTATATGTTCCAAATAAAAGATAATGCATGCCAAATTGATTTTAAATAAATAGATATAAAAATAAACACATATAAAAATAAGTATATACAGGATTTGAAAGTAGGGGTGGAGAAATATACACTAAACAAAAACCAGCCAAAAGAAGGACAGTGCAGTCCTATCATTACTGACTTTATAAGTAGACTTTATAAGAAAAAGCACTACAGTAAGTAAACAGGATCATTAAGTAAATATAATCATGGGATGTTTTAAATGTATCTAATGAAATCTTAATATGACAGGAAATTGAACACCATGAAAATCCATTTTAAAAATATAAGGATGAGCTTTTTACTTCTTTTTCTCCTTGATATTATGTCATCATTCTACTTGTCTCTTAGAATTTTATCCCAATGTAATATATTTGAATATTTGAATATTTGTATCTCATATAGGTCACCCTATCATGTAACAGAAATGGGTAATCAAATATATGTTTTTATTTCCTTCAAATTCATATAATTTAAAAAATATTTTAGAGTGCATTATAGATACAACTGAACCAAACAACTTAAATTTTGGTAATTATTAACATAATAACTTAAATTTTGGTAATTATAAATGTAATCACTTAAATTTTATTGGAAATGTATCTTGCATGGATATGGTGGGTGATTTATAGAGCTTTGATTAAAGAAGGCTTTTCTCATGCTAGTACTTCTAATTTTCTATGACAGTTTAGGGATTTCATTTGTCTTGTTTTGTTTTTTGTCATTTCTGGCAGTGCACTATGGTGATTCTAGATGTTTCAGAGTTAACATATTTTTCCATTGTAGTGTGAGACAAAGGCAGTTATGAAAAAGGATATAGAAGAGAGAACCACAGATAAGGTCTCAGGCAAATCCACTGGAGGCCTGGAAAACAGGTCCCTTGGAATACAGAATACATGTGTCCAGTTTGAGACAATCAGTCTAGCCCAATGTATCTGATACATTAATCCCCTCTTACATACCCCTAATGGGTAAGTCCGTGGTTACACACATGCCCAGTATACTTCCCACTGGACTGTTAGAGAACCGGAGTCTTATATTATTTGTAGCCTGGAGCACAGGAATGGTATTACACTGATATACTGAATAAATTCAACAAAGATGGCTTTGTTCCAGGCTTTATTCCAGAGCCTGGAAGAAAGAAGATGCTGTAAAGTGAATAAGGATTATAGGGTATATGCAACAAACTTTAGTGGAAAAAAAAAACATTAAAAAGAGACTAGAAGGTAAAGTGTTACAGCCAATACACTGTGTAAAAACTTACAGTAAGTTTTTTGTTTTTAATGACAAATGCTGGAGAGGCTGTGGAGAAAGGGGAACACTCCTACACTGCTGGTGGGAATGCAGTTTGGTGCAGCCACTGTGGAAAACAGTGTGGAGATTCCTCAAAAGACTAGGAATAGACTTACCATATGACCCAGGAATGCCACTCCTGGGCTTGCACCCAGAAGGAAATCTACGTCAGGATGACACCTGCACCCCAATGTTCATAGCAGAACTATTTACAATAGCCAAAACATGGAAACAGCCTAAATGTCCATCAACAGGTGACTGGATAAAGAAGATGTGGTATATTTATACAATGGAATACTACTCAGTCATAAAAACAGACAACATAATGCCATTTGCAGCAACATGGATGCTCCTGGAGAATGTCATTCTAAGTGAAGTAAGCCAGAAAGAGAAAGAAAAATACCATATGAGATCGCTCATATGTGGAATCTAAAAAACAAAAACAAAAACAAACAGACAAACAAAAACAAAGCATAAATACAGGACAGAAATAGACTCATAGACAGAGAATACAGACTTGTGGTTGCCAGGGGGTGGAGGGTGGGAAAGGATAGACTGGGATTTCAAAATTGTAGAATAGATAAACAAGATTACACTGTATAGCACAGGGAAATATACACAAAATATTATAACTCACAGAGAAAAAGATGTGACAATGAGTGTGTATATGTCCATGAATGACTGAAAAATCATGCTGAACACTGGAATTTGACACAACATTGTAAAATGATTATAAATCAATAAAAATGTTAATATATATATATAAAAAATTTTAAAAAAAATGTTGGTTTTTTTTTAAATCAAGTAGCACTTGTTGCATAGGAATGAGTCAGTCTCTGAAGCACAGGGAAAGAGCCAGAAAAGGGGACAGGGGTACGATAACAAACAGCAGATGGTGATTTAGGCCATCCACCCACTCTCCCCATAGGCCCTTTTGAAATCACAGCAGCTCCTTCTCAAATTCCATGTTCTGGAAGTTATTCTGCTGCCTTAGAGATATGTCCTTGGCTCAGTCAACCATGCCAAAAATCCCAATCAGAGGAAAAGAACAGAGAAATATGAGATGAGTTAGGGAAATCAGTCTTGAAATACTGTTTATCCTTGCTTCCATCTCCCCTTTAGTCCCCTCTGTGTATTGCCTCATTTGTCTAATCCCCTGATTGTTCCGTTACCAACTGGGTGACTCCCAGTCTGACTGAGCCCTCTGCCCTTCTGCTTACTTTGCTTGCTATGACTTTTTCCCCCTTTTAGAGAATCTTGCCCCCTAGTTCTGTGTAATTAATAGGTCTACTGGGATTCCTGTCTCAAAGTAGGGATGATCGATGCATCTCAACCCCTCCCTCCATTGACTCTGTCCCAGGAAGCTAAATTAGATAACCAAATACAGAGGGCCAGATTAAATGCTTAAATGATTTCTGATGCATTGGATCATCAACTGAAGAATCTTTTTGCAAACCCCCTCCCCACTTTCTGAGGGGGTCTTTGGTTGTTAATTCTGTGTAACCACTTACACTATAGAAGTAAAGTGAACACCAAGTTCATTTCAGTGGTGTCATTGAATAAAGACTGCTGAAGTTCTAGGGAGGCCTAATCGCCAAATCGCCCTTATTCTTTTCTGAGATAATTAATTCTTTTGCAAATGCCTATTTGTATCCCTGTGTTAATATTTTCATTTTCTCTGGCTTCAAAGTAAACAGATCTGTTGTCACAAAATTAATGAGCTCTGACTGGATTCAGGCTTAGATGGTTTCCTTCTTTCAGGCTGCACTCTTACGGAACCAGGGCGAAACTCTGCTTTTCAGTCAACTAGTAATTGCATTTCCTTTGATCGGTCAAGACAACTGATATGACTGATAAATATTACATTTACTGTCTCTTCCCCTCGTGTCTTCACAGCGTGAGGTTTCAAATAAGAAGAGGCATGTTGTATTGAACCAAAGAAATGCATTTGGTTTGAGCTTAACTCAGAAATGGTCTTTTTACCAAGTAGCTCTATTTTGGTGACCGCATACCTGCCATGCACCAAGAGCTTCATGTTACTTATAAAAGTTACAATAATGCTATAAGCTCCGTGCTATTTCCCCCATTTTACAAATATTGCAGCTGAGGCTTACAAAGGTTAAATACTTGTGCAAAGAAGTTCTAATTTCTGGTAAGTGACAGAGCTGAGGGTTTGAATTTGTCTACCTCCACAGAGAGGATGCCAGCCCCTCCTATTGAAGAAGTGTAACTACAGCAGCCTCCACTTATCTGTGGCTTTGCATGGCACTGTGTCAGTTACTCAGTCACCTGCAGTCTGAAAATACTGAATGGTAAATTCCAGAAATAAACAATTCATAAGTTTCAAATTGTGGCCTTCTGAGTAGCATGGTGAAATCTTGGTCAGCCTGTGCCTTCAGCTCCATCTCACCCTAGACGTGAATTATCCGTTTTCCAGCATATCCTCGTTGTATACTCGAACCTTCTCTTAGCGTAAGGGGGGAAAAAGAAAAAACAGTGTATATGTAGGATTTGATAGTATTCGTGGTTTCAGTCATCCTCTGGGGGTCTTGGAGTTCATTTCCTGTACATAAGTGGGGACTACTGTATCTTAGGTTACATTTGTGCTCTAAGCCAAACACTTACTAGTTTATTTATTCATTCAACACATATTTATTATAATACCTTCTTCAATTAATGATTGAAAAAACATACAATTGGTAAAGACAGGAGTGAAGAAAATTATAAAGGGGTGTGTGTGTGTGTATATATATATATATATATATATATATATATATATATATATATATATATCAGCCCCTATCCTTCTCAGTGTGTCTCATTTTCCATGGTAAGACACCCACATAGTCCTTTTAAAGGTGCATGTATGAAACGTTCATATTAGCACTTAGAGCAATCCCTTGTACATAGTAGTAACTAAAAACGTATCATATAAGTGAATGGATACTGTTGGCCTCAGCGAGGCTAATGAATGACATCCTTTTTCTCTGCCAAGATTCCTGCACAATTTTAGCAATAACATTTAAAGATGGAAAGATAAAACTGTAATATTACCATAATTACTAGAAAGAAACCGACTTGGAAGACCTGGCTTGAGGTCATAAGACTCCTGGACAATGAAGTCCTCTGTACACTGACAAAGAGCCCTTAGGGAACCAGCAAAACCTTCTCTAAGGGCAGCACACTGCCCCCAAAAGGGGAGAATTAGAGACATGAGCCTCTTCCACAGATGTGTTTAGGGTAAAATTTCTCTCCTTGGAAGTATAAAATATTATCGCCCAGCAAATGACGAAGTTGAGCATGGGGAATCTGCTGTTGCAGGTCCCAAGGCCATGATTAGAAGGGGCTGAGCTCTTCACCCAGACATGCTGCCAAGCAGAGGGTCTAGTCACCATTTCCTGCGCAGTGAACGTGGGATACAGGTCAGTAGTAGTCACTGAGCTGTCCCTAGTAATATGTCTTTTTTCCACGTAGGATTACTCTCTCTAGCTCAGCCATCTCTGCTTCTCCTCTCATAATGTCTAAGACATTGCTTCTCTCGTCCCCTCTCCACCATTAGCCATCCCTCCAACAAAAGACATCTGATCTTCTGATGCTATGAATTTCAGCTGGTATTTTTTTTTTCAGTGGGGAAGGACAGGCCTGATAGTGCTGAAATCAAACTTTTCTGAATGAGAGATGGATGGTGAACTAGCAAGAAAAAAGAGAGAAGGACATTTCTTTCATTTATTCTTTCTTATTCTTGAGATAGGAACAAAACATACATACACTAATCCCATCATTAAATTGTCCTGCCATATGTGAAAAGAGCCTGGAACCAAGCAGCTGTTGTAAATCATTCGCTTCATTGTTACAATTATGGGCATGACTCAGACCAGAATAATGCCTTGTTAAGCACAAGTACTGGATTTCTGGAGGGAATTCTCAGGGAGTAAGTCTCCAAATTGAACTTTTGATGTCACCCCGTGTAAGGGGCTCTGAGTGATGCAAATACTGCATCTGGGCAAACATATCTACTTTCTGAAATGCTTTCATCTTGAGTTTTACTTCTTCCTAGGAAGATAAAAGAGTTCACTGAGTTAGAAAAGAGATGAGGTCTGCCTTAAGCCAAAGAAATGGATTTCAAAGATCTATAAAGATCTGAAATTCAATGTTGCCTTGGTCAATCCCCCAAGAACGTGTTCCTCTGTAACTCTGGAAGTATAATGAAGTACCACATATTATTCAAGAAAAGGGGAAAAAAATCTTTGAAAAATTCTGGAGATGGTAAATGTGCAGAGAAAAGATGATAGAGATTGATCGATTTATAGTTCTGGGAAAAAGGATTTTACTTAAAAGTTGTCTTTATTTTTTAAATGCCTTTTTTAGAATTAAAGATATTCTCAAAATTTAAACTTTCATTTGAGTGACTTGCAGTAGAGATAGTTTAAAATATCGAAACCCTATTCTTGGTGTAGTGGAAAGAATGTTGAATTTAAAATCTGAATTCTAGTCTTGATTTGACCATTTACTAGTAATTTGTCTTGGAAAAGTCTTTTAATATCTCTGAGACTCAAGTTTACTCCCAAAATCAAGATTACAAATTTTACTTATATCAAAAGTTGTGATGAATATTATGTACAAAGCTTCTTTCAATGTAGCATTTATTTGTGCTTGATTTTAAGTTATGTGGTCAAGATGCTCACCCCTGATATTTCTTGACTTTCGGAATAAAGGTAGAAATGAAGGTTATTATCTCTAAATAATTAAGTTTATAACCAAACAACTAGATGTTGCATTAGATATTATTTTTCTTGACAGTATAATCTCAAAATAATAAAATTATATATATGTGTATATACACACACACACACAAACACACACACACACACACACACATATAACCAAAAACTAACTCAATATGAGGGACATCTGAATAAAGTTATTTTTGCACACACATAGATATCCTTTGGGGACTAATAATGTTTGAATTAGAAATGAAATAGATATGATAGTATTGTTATAATAGAAATTTTCACTTAATTTGTGCTTTACAAATAGTAATGATCTGAATGATAATGTAGTATGATAGTAATGACCTAAAGGGTTTAAGAAAATGTAAGCTATCAAATATTACTAAGGGTAACTCAAAAGGTCTCAGGAGCCAACTAGAAAAGACTCTCACTGACCAAAAATCAGAAATTATAAACAACCCCAAGAATGATAACTGTAGTGGAAGAAAACATATTAAATGTTAACAAATGCACAAATTTAAATTATACTGAAATAATGTTTATGGAAGATGTTAGGGATCCAAAAAACTTTTTAAAACCAGTAAGTAAAGGGAAAGAATCACAATTTATCCTGCCATTAATTTCTGCATAGATGTATTCAATAAAGCAAAAATGGCATAACTAGAATATTGCCATTTTGCAACCTCTAATGAACTAAGATACCTAAATTTTGACCATCCAAGCCAGCTAAAATAATAAATACAAAGACTGCCAGCTAAAGTCACAAAGAGGAAGATGTACCTCTGAAAGGAAGACCATAAAGCCATCTTTGAAGAATTCTTGTAAACAAACAAAGGAAAAAGCAAAAAGCAGTTGGACCTGATTAAGCCTCTGGTTTGGATCCAACTGCCAATTTACAAAAATTATAAAGCCCAGAGAAATTTATTCAGTTATACTACAGCTTGCAGTCAACAAAATCTAGCGCTGTGCTATCCAGTGTGGCTGGCAGTCACAAGGCACTAGCACGTGTAGCCATTTAAACTTAACATTAAACATTAAAACAAAACAAACGTATTTCAATTCCTGGGTCACACTGTCCACATTTCTTTCACAAATTCAATAGCCATATATGACTAGTGTCTACACTATTGAGGAGCCTAGAGCATTTCTATCATCAGAAATTTGTGTCGAATAGTGCTGATCTAAACTGTGCAAAACACTACAGGACCATATCAGTTTCTGCAACACTAAGTGGATGAAGACAAGAGAGTCCAGAGAGTGAGGAAGGGCACAAACAAAGAGAGAGAAAATTAAGATATACCTATCAATTACGATGTGTGGAACTTATTGTGATCCCAATTCAAAATGATTATGAAAATAATAAGTTTTAACATTTATGAGTCCATGGAATTTTTAAAACTAGCCAGATATTTCATAATATGAAGTAATTCCTATTAATATGTTTTGATATAACACTATTAGAATGATTTTTATCATTTAATAATACAAAGTGAAATATTAATTGATGAAAGGATATGATTTGCATTTGTTTCAAAATAATATTGGGGAATGAATGATGGTTGATAGGGAAAGGTTGTTAAGACTGAGTGATAAGTATGTATGAGTCAATACTTTCATATCTCCATAGTAAAGAAAAAAAGTAAAATAAAGTGTAACTGTATTCAGTGTATCAAATGTGACTATAATACTATAAAATACAGATTTAGATAGAATAAAATATTAAAATTACTTTTCACATGCATTTTAAGAAAAGTTATTATCTTATAAACTTTCAAAAATATCTAGTGTAATTAAAAGACAAAATAAAAATAACATATAAAGATACAACATTTTAAAATATAAATGATTATAATGCTGCTTTCATTTAATTTTTAACAATTTAAATTTATTAACACCTATAAAAATAAAAGTCTTCACACTTCTGGGATCCAATTAAAATTCATTTGCCAATATAAATATCATGCTTTTCAGGTATGGTATGTATAGGTTTGCATATATACACATTTTGGGATAATAGGTGAATTGTTTAATATTGCACAGTGATCTTCAGCTTCTGTATACAACTACTGTGAATACCATGCTAATTTTTGTGTATTTTCAGAACCACAAATTAGGGTACAAACAGAAACTAGAAAGTGGATCTTTGATAGTACTCTGAAATTATACTTTTTTCAATGCAGAAGTCTATAACATTCATACTATTTGAGAAAGATTTGTCACTTTAACATGTTGATCACCACAGCACCAGAGTCTGGGCAGTGGTTTTGTTTCCTCAGGGGCACCCAGTCCACGATGGGTGAGCAGTGTGTTAAACAATTTAATTTAATCTAAACTTCTTCCTTTCCATTCAACTCTACACCACACCCTGGAGTAGGACCATCTCTTACATGGGCAGTGGCATATTTCATTAAATTACAGTGTTTAGATTTAGTTGCTTTTTTTTTTTGAGAATGTTAGTCAAGCATTTGGAAATATTTCTTCCTAGGAGATAGTTCACATATGTTTGGGTAGAATTGTCACCTGCTATACCTGAGCCTATCACTTGATAAGGAGATAGAAATAGGCTGATGAGCTGAAATTGAGGTGGGATTAAGCCTAATCTGTACTTGAGGTTGTACAATGCTCAAACTTGAACCAAGTCAGTGCTCTCAAAGTAAGAAAGGAAGGGTGGGAAACTAGAGTGATGGCTGGGTGAACAGTCATGTCTGCCAGACTCACCCAACTAATACATGGCATATTAAAACATTAGAAATGACTATAAATGGTGAAAAATTATGAATCCAGAAATGGAATTAATAGGAATCGCTATATAACTGATTGGATGTGCTTCTTCCTGAAGCAGACCGCCCAAGAAACGGTCCATGCCCGGAGACAGGTAAAAAAAATCAAAGTAATCAAAATCATGATCTTGATGCTCCACTTTCTCTGCATCATCATTATCACAATTCTTATTAGGTCAATGTTTTAAGAAAATTTAAATATTTGCCTAGTCTCTTAAAAGCAAGGTCAGCAAACTTTTCCTATAAAGGGCCAGATACTAAATATTTTTTATGTTTGGAATTTGCAGTCCATAGGGTCTCTATTGCAACTATTCAACTCAGTAGCTGTAGTGTGAAAGTAGCCATAGACAACACAGAAGCTAATGAATATGACTGTTTCAAAAATATTTATTAGTGGCTATTTTAGTTTATATAATTTTATATAATTATGATTTTTTGTGTGTCAAGAAATAGTTTCTGTTGAGGTGACATTATTTACTAACTCATCTTTATGTCCCACAAACTAGCATAAAACAGACACACAGCACATTTTGTTTCTTAACTGCAGAGAAGATAAAAATAGTTCTAGCTCTCCAGGATCACTTGGCCAAAACCGGGAGACAGGATCCTGTTGATCCTGTTACTTACTCTCTACTCTTTCACCAGGTCAATTGCATCTCATTATCTGTTAATTACCTCTTTAAAGCCATTGTATATCCGTGTATGCCTGCAGCAGCAAGCTCCTGGGGATAGCATTGGGATTTAAAAACTGGTTTTGGATTGATTGCTTGCATGTTGAATGAAAGGACCATTGGCAGGTCTAGTTGCAATGTCTTTGGCCTGCATACCACAGCAGGAAAACAGTTTGGGGCTTCAGGAAGCAAAATTCTCCTATACAAGAGCAAATTCTTCTCTTGGTCACATGTTTTGAACAGTATAGGTGACTGATAGCAAGACTATCAGGAGGAGAATAGTGGGTGATAAAAGCAATTGCCAAGGAAAGCAAAGAAACATGGATTATCGCTCTGTATTAGCATAATGCGGGAAGCAGCGAGTGAACAAGTGATTTTTCCCAGTATTGGCACTCACTTGGAAAGCTGTAAGCACACACACATAGGATTCTTCCAGCTAATATAATATGCTATTGGCCCCACTAGACCCAGCATTTTATGAATGTCAGGCATACATGTCTCTTTTACAGTTGTCCATTTAGCTCCTAAGAAATTCTCAATATAAACCCCACACTGGACGTTGTATTTAAATGAATGGCCATGCATCATTATTGGTTAACACATATTGGTTAACACACTGTGTATCAATGTGACCCTGAAAAAACCCATTATTATCCCCATTTTATAGACGAAGTGACTGAAAAATTTAGTGGTTGCCATTAACAACATAAACTGTAAGTGATAAAACCAATATTCAAGAATAAGTCTGTATGATTCTATGGCTCCTTGTAAAGAGCCCTACATGATTCTAATATGCCTTTTTCTGAAAAGAACTTTGGCTTTAAGGGAAATTGAAAGCTAAGAGGCACGTTGGTAAACAATAAAAAAAATTCCATACAGTGATGACATATGCTGCCTTGGAAAGTTTGTGTTCCCCTTCATGGGTAGTGAATAAATGAAGCAGCTATGGGACCACCTACCAAAGGAACAGTTGTAACAACAGTAAAAGATAGTAAGACAGTAAAAAGATAAAACAATAAAAATAGTTCAACTAATGTTTGTTAGAAGATAAACAGTTTTTTCATTTAATCATTACACCAGCCATAGGAGATGATACTATTTTTATCTGTTTCTTCAGGAGATTTTAAACAGGAGAAAGCTGAGGTTTCAAAATAGTTAATAACTTGCCTGAGGTAGAAATGTGACATACTTAATAGATAGGAAGGCAGTTACTGCCAAGAGGTGAAGGTGGGTGTACTTTGGACTTTGGAACCCTGATTTAAATTCATGTTCACATAATTGTAACATCAGATGTCTTGAGAAAAACATTTCTTACCCAGAGTGTTCATTTTAGTCATCTGAATCACGTGTGAGGCTTCTAAAATTATTTTCATGTGGTGGGTGTGTCTGTGCATCTGTGTGTGTATTCAAACCGTGGCAGGTACTTTCGATGTATTCTTTTGTTAGAGCAATGATTCTCAAACATTCTGGTCTCAGGACACATTTACACTCTTAAAAATTACTGAGAACTGCAAAGTGTTTTGTACAGATTATATATATGTATATATTATATACATATATAATTAACTCTGAAAATCTTTAAAATATTTAATATTTCATTTGAAAGTACCAAACGTTAACATAACTCATTTTTAACAAAAATAATTATATTTTCCAAAACAAAAATACTAAAAATTGTTGCATTGTTCTATAATCTCATAAATTGTTCTAATGTGTGACTTAATAAAAAGCAGTTACTTTCTCACACCATGTACAAAAATAAACCTAAAATGGATGAAAGTCTTAAAAGTAAGACCTGAAGCCATAAAACTTCTTAAAGAAAACATAAGCAGTATGCTCTTTGATGTTGATCTTAGTAATATTTTTTTGGACATATCTCCTCAGCCAAAAGCAACATAGGCAAAAATTAACACACGAGGGCTACATCAAATAAAAAGCTTTTGTACAGGGAAAGGAAACTGTTCACACACACACACACACAAAAAAGGCTGCCCACTGAAAGGAAGAAAATACTTGCAAATGGGGTATCTAACAAGAGTGTTAATATCCAAAATATACAAAAACTCATACAACTCAGTGTCAGAAAAACCTGAAACAACCCAATTGAAAATGGGCAGAAGACCTGAAAAATAGTCATTTTTCCAAAGAAGACACACAGATGGCAACGGGCACTTGAAAAGATGTTCAACATCACTAATTATTAGGGAAATGCAAATCAAAGCCATAATGATCTATTATCTCATAACTGTCAGAATGGCTGTTACCAAAAAGACAACAAATAAAAAATGTTGACCAGGATGTGGGAATAAAAGGGACTCTTGTACACTGTTGATGGGAATGTAAATTGGCACAGTCGCTATGGAAAACAGTGTGGAAACTCCCCCTACTCTCCAAAATAGAACTACTGTACATTCCAGCAGTTCCATTCCTGAGTGCTTATCTGGAGAAAACAAAAACCCTAATTTGAAAAGATATATGCACCCCTAAGTTCATTGCAGCATAATGTTTACGATAGCCAAGATACAGAAGCTACCTACATGCCCATTAATAGATGAATGGATAAAGAAGATGTGACATATACATACAATGGAATATTGCTCAGCCATAAAAGAAGAATGAAATCTTGCCAATTGCAAAAACTTGGGTGAACCTAGAGGTTATTATGCCAAGTAAAATAAGTCAGAGAATGACAAATATGTTTTCACTTATATGTGTACTCTAAAAAACAGACCAAATGAACAAACATAACTAAACATAGAGTCATAGATATGAGAAAAAGCAGATGGTTGCCAGAGGGGAGGGGAGTAGGGGAAGAGGAGAAATAAGTGTTGGAGATTAAGAGGTCAGTTATAAAATAAAGGAATCATGGACATTACATTTACAGTGTGGGGAATATAGTCAATAATTATGTAATATCTTTGGTGACATGTAACTAGACTTATCATGGTAATCATTTTGAAATGTATATAAATATTGAATAATTATGTTATGTACCAGGAACTAACATAGAATTGTAGGTCAGTTATACTTCAAAAACAAACAAATGAATTCACAGAAAGAGAGATTAGGTCACTACGTGGGGAGTGAGGGGAAGGGAAATTAGGTTGAAATAGTCAAACAGTACAAACTTCTAGTTACAAGATAAATAAGTACTAGGGGTGTAATGTACAACATGATAAATATAGATAGCACTGTTGTACATATATATGCAAGTCTTTAAGAAAGTAAATCTTAAGAGTTTTCACCCCAAGGAAAAACTTTTATTTTTAAATGTTTCTACGTGAGATGATGATGTCCACTAAACAAATTGTGGTCATCATTTCATGGAGTATGTACGTCAAACATACGCACATACAGTGCTGTGTATCACTTATATCTCAATAAAACTGGAAGGACAGAATAGAAGACAGTTAAATTCCTATAGCTGTTCTGCATTCAAATTGTGGCTTGTGTTGTTTTGGTTGAAAAATATGAAAAAGAAATCTGACCTCATCCAGATATGCAGTTGGAAAGGATATAATAATAGTGATAGTCTTCTCAGATAATTGTGGATTCTTCGCATATGCTACACAAAAATTGAACCAGGTGAAATTTCTTCAAGATTAGTTGCAATGTGGAACTGATTCCATATTAGTAAATTTTTTGTTCTCTGTTGCATTAAAAGGCATTAATCTATCTTGCACTTTGAATGGATCTTTTACCTTTTTATTATTTTATAGCAGTACTCACTTGTCATTTGGAAAACAATGGTACCCTGAGTTGTACTGATCTTCCAAATATTGACACATTACGTTATAATTTATAAAGATTGCTTTAAGTAATTTTACCACCAGTCTCATCAGAAAAGTTTGAAATATTGGTAAGCTGTAAAGTACATGGTGGTATACACAAATATTCTAAAATTCTACTTTTTCTTGAAAGTTCAAATTTTATCATCAGCAACAAATAACATTATTTACTTTAGTAGCAATGGCAGGCTCACTTTGCACATTTTTTGAGAAAATTTCTGCCAGTTATCCCAATGTGAGTAACTGTAGTTTGTAGGTTATTCTTTCAGGTAAAGAAAGCTTTTGTGAATAAAAGTGTCAATTACCAAAAATTACTGGCACTGAAGAACACAAACTCATCATTCATTGTGGTGTCTCTGCCTTGAGTTGTGTTCGAGCTCCAAGTGTTTTACTAACTGTAAATGATCGGGAAATGATGAAGTTCCTAGATATTACAATCCAAATGAAAAGATTTAAGATTTATAAAGCAGATGTTTAAGAATGCTACTAGAGTGTGGTCCAGCACCTAGAAAGGAGCAGCACCACTCAGTGAAACCTCCACATAATCACGATTATGTGTGAAGAAAGTCAATGGACAACTTGGCTCCTTTATAAAGTTCATCAGAGGATGTTCTATTGGCCATGCTTCCCTTGTTTCAGATTCTCTTAGTTTATTTCATGTCAGTAAAGCCCTGTCAGAGAGCGGTGCGGGTATCTTCTACCTGAATTACTTAGTGTCTCAAAATTTCGATATAATTGGTGAGTGTTGGGAAGGAAAAGAACAAAATTAGGTGTGTCTGGCTTAGGACTTGATCCTAAATAGATCCTGTCTGTTATTTGGATACTTTGGATCTGCTGCCAAGATTTTGTCCTTGAAAGGAATCATGTAGCTAATTCACATCTTGAGGGATAGTTCTTTGAATTAAATATTCCATGAGGGAGAAATGTGCTTGCAATGTATAACATTCATCTCTGTGTTCAAGTGGAATTCCATTTCCAAATGGAAAGTTTTATTTTATGTATATGAGGTAATATATGTAATTTAGTTTAAAAGATACTGTCAAAAAGAAAAAAATTACCATTATTACAAATGTCTATATAGTAGAAAGCAAAAAGCATTGCAAAATTGTCATTGAAGTAGTTTGGTCTGAATGACCCATTGGAAGGTAGTTGGGGACCCCCAAAGTTTGGTGGAACACATTTTGAGAACTGTTATGTTAGGATAATGACCTTAATTAAGGCTTTCTGAATTGTGACGTCCTATAATTTTGTTGAAGTTCAATTCAAATCTTCTTTTGCCTTGAGTAATTATGTTAATATACTTTGGATGTTTCCATTAGTACGCTAAATTAGAGTTATATTGGCTTTAAAAAGCCAGTTGTGTGTACCTTTTTCCAGTTCTGAATTCAGTTCAGTGATATCATGTTGTTGGCTTAAAATCAGTCACTATGAGTACTTATATCATGAAATTGAGCAATGCTACAAATTGGAGCATTTTGCCCCGGGAGCGAGTTGTTAACAATATACCTGTATACTTTGGATGCATCTTTTATATATTTTACATCTTCACTACCAACATCGTATCAATCTAATCTCATCTCAGAGAATTCTGACTACATATGGGTACATGTATGCAGCTCAGGGATTCGTCTGCTACAGGAGGGTTGACACGATTATGACTTGGCGAAACCCATACCCTTTATTTGCATTCATCTCCACATGCCTTTGCTCTTTAACCAGAATATGCAGTACAACTGGATGCTGTCCTTAAAAAGTTCGTACTTTCCCATTCCATGGGCTAATTATTCAGTTGTTTAATTCTGAAATAAACAAACAAATAGAAACACTTCCTGATGTTGTGCCGTAGCCAAGTGGGATTCTTAATTCTAATTAAGAATTAAAAAATAAAATAAAAATAATCCCCAAAATATAGAATTATAACCCCAATAATTTAATTATTTGATCAAGGAAACTTATAAACAAATAATTATAAAAGTACAATTATTAGTAGTAATAATTGTTACTCAGTAATCTGTGTGTATGTATTTGTGTGTGGAAATCACAGGTGCTTTCAGTGGGGTAATTCTTGCCTGTGGCAGGTTGACTCACAGAATGACCCTATTTTAAGTCCCTTAACTTTTCTTAGATTTTGCATTCTCAATTTAAAATGGCAGGGAATGTATAAGTTAAGCTAGATAATACTGAATATAATTCTTATCTTCTCTTTTGCCTCATTAAAGCCTAGTCATTATTTAAAGCTCTTCATATGCTAACATATTTGGAGACATATTTGTTGATTTTCTTCTTGGCAAGAGAGTGCACTTCTCTGTCTGCCTTGCACCCTGCCTACTGCACTGCGGATATCCACTTACTGTACTTGAGGAAGAGGCTATGCCTTTCATTTTTAAGGTTCCAGAGCAGAATATTTGACACATAAAGTGTGGTCAATAAATGTCTGAAAAATACATGAGTGGATGAGAATTTTGATGAAAAAAAATCCCGTGATTCTTGGACCGAGGTCCTTTGCTCACTGCCCTGCATTTGCAAAACTATAGATGAAATTGCAAATGAATCTTGTTTATCCTACTACCAAATTAGGCAGTTTCCTATTTTGAAAGTGCCCTTTTAGAAAAGATATCTGTAGAATAAACATGGATGGGCTCTGAGCAACCAGTGAGTGGAAACCGAGGTGTCAGGCACACACAGCATCCATCATCAACAGGCCTTGAATATTTAAAATGCCTTTTAGAAGCCCTTCATTAGGAGGATTTTTTAAGAGTATTTTGAGATTGATGGTTGCTTTCCTGTGTTCATGTTCTGTTTGTGGAAACAGATGGAATTTTCAGTATTAGAGCTATAATAAAATGTGTTACTTGCTATGACAAACTACTCATTATATGCTGTCAGAGGCATACAGAATCTGAAAAGTCGGCTTTTAAATAGTTTTGAGGCATAAATGCTTTACTTATTGAGGTAAACAATAATGGTGCGAGCTATTGTGACTGTGAACAACATTTCTGTCTGCCTGACAACCCTTCTCATTAGCCACAGGACTGTGGACGTGTGGGGGGCACATTAGTCCGGCCATGGGCGGGTTCTTCTTTATTAGATGCATGTTTCCGGAGAGGAGAGATTATTTACCCCTCAGTGGAAACAACCGCAGCGTCCACTCAAAAGCAAATTGTGTTTCCAGGGCACAGGCATGAAATGGACATTCACAGGCATTTTATTCTTGAGCAACTGACTCTGTTGGCTCAGTTACTGCTCCTGGAAGATTGCAGAACCGATAACCTAAGAGATTTCTTGCTCTCAGATATCTACGGTTTGGATTTTTAGTGCCTAAAGATCCCAATTGTTCCCCTTAGAAGCTTTACTGTGTCTTTGTTTCCCAGCTTAGAAAAAGTTCTGAATTGATAAAAACAAAGAGAGAGAGAGACCAGATTTTAGAGAAGATAAATACTAAGATTTTGAAAGAAAAATTTTAAATAGCCACTATTACATGATTTACCATCTATTTTTCAAGTCTCCTAAAGATTCTGAATGATGAAGTTAAATTATACACACCATGGTCTCCAACTGGAGATGATGCATGTGGCGGCACGTTGTGAACTCTCAAGAGTTCTCTGCAAAGAGCGGACAGGCTGGCTATTGCTGTTCCTCCGGGCTTACTGATGACAGCTATAGGATTAGGGTTGGAGGAGGTACCCCAAATTTCAAACCTAGACAGCTCCCTCTTGGATGGAGAGAGGAGGAGATAGACAAATAATTTTATGATGAACTGGTTCAGGGAATATTACTTGAATAACAAACATATTGGTATATAAAATGTTATGTGTAACAAATATTACATGTAACACTATATATATAATGTAGCAGGGCTGCTGCCCAGCACATGAGTGGAAGGAGAGTCCTACAGTGGTGTGGAGCTCCATGTTTATGCTCCAAATGGTGTCCTTAAATACCGTGAGGTTCTTCTTAGGATGTGTCAGTTCCTTTCAGCTCCAACTGTCCTTTGGTATCTTGGAGCCTCTTAAGTTTTCAAGGTTTACAAAAACTCCAATTAAAAATCTAAAAGAATCATTGGTTTGGAGTCGGTAGACACAGGTGTGCCCTTCCTTAATATGTGTTGGTGGACAGAGGACCTAAGTGTTAATCTGTTGTTCTTTGTGTTTTCAGATGTAAAATAAGAATAATCTTGCCTAGGTCATAGGCTGATTATAAAGTTTCTGTGAGTTGTTTATAATGCACATAATATTTGTTGGCACATAGTCATTCAATAAATATTTAATTCCTCAGGACGATGCTAAAAATTATGTGAGTCATCTTGACTGATTGGTCCACACTCTCCGCCATATTACATACTTCCAGCAGGATTGTCTTTCTCCTCCCTCCCTCCTTCCGTCCAACTGTCTGTCTGTCTTTCTCTCATCCCTTCCCTTTCCTTTTCCTCCTCCTTCCTTCCTTCCTTCCTCCTTTCCGTCCTTGTCTTTCTCTGTTGCTGATGCTGTTTAAATCATAAGCCACTGTGTTAAAACTGGGTCCAGCAAATCAGGGGAGTCATTCCCTCTCACCATCTTCAAAGAAATGAATAGGCACAGGGGTGACCAAGAGGTTTAAGTTCACAAATAGCTGGACGGGGAAAAGGAAGATAGGAAGAATTGGTCTTCAGCTCAACCTAACAGGTATTTTGGATAATACATTTACTTACACTAAGCCCTGAGCATCACGTCTTGTGCATAATGCACATTCTATCTGGGTGACAGTTCCCCTCTTTTCCATCCAGCACCTCTTGAGAGGGAGGGACACATTTTATTTACCTTGGCTTCTCCTGTGTCTAGTGCAGTGCCTAGTACGTAATACCTCTCAGTAAATGTTGAAAGAATTCTGTTACCTGAGGGAAGAACCAAGCTGATGTGACAAATGAGCAAGGACAGGCTGAGGTTAGGGCTTATGGAAGTGAAAAGTCCACAGAGGCTAAGGCTCTAGGAATAGTAAATGAACACAACCAGAGGAGAGGAAAGGTATCAGGGAGCAGCACCAGGGTTCCAGCTGTGCTCTGGGAACACAGTGCTTCACTGAAGTCAAGCTGTGGGACGATGTGTTTTATTTCATCTCCAAGGAGACAGAGCACTGGGGACAGACTGGGAGCTAACAACAGCATTGCCCTAGCCTGACACCCATAGAGATGGCTTTCTGTATATGTAGAGTCACCTTTGAGTCATACTATGCACAACTGTATAGTTTTGACCTTTAGGCTAATACCATTTATCTTCAGTGACCTTGCTGAACACAGAATGCTGGGCAAAATGCTACTGTTTATTTAACTAAGAATGGGCTTTCTAAAATGGTTGTCCTTAGCAAGACAAAGCTAAATACATAATCGTAGCAATCAGTGAGCATCTCTTGTGGCTGAAGGCACCTTTGGCTTTCATATTTCATGATGGGCTTCTATTTTGTAACAGAAAGATCTCCTAAAAAAATTCCTGTTTTGTGCTCTGCAACTTGTATTAGCTTGGAAAAGAACTATCACCCTGTATACTTAGCCACCGATTCCATTATTTCATTTTACTTTAGAATTGAAGTATTTTTGTTAGGATGTATGGGCATAGTTTCATTCTGTTTTGTGTGTGTGTGTGAGAGAGAATTAGAATATTGTTGAATCTTGCTGTGCAATGACACAGTGCTCAGTTTTTTTCTTAAACACATTTAAAGAAAGCTCATTTGTAATTCTGGCCAAGAAAATACACTGTGAGCTTCAAAGCCAAGATGCAGGAGGGATTCAGCTAAGTGGTGAAGAAGTCTTCCAAGCCAAGCATCCCATCTTAAGAGTTTCATTGTTCTCAGTTTATATTAAATCATACCTTTCTCACAGCAAGCCTGTTTCAACCCCATTTGAGACAAAGGATGGGAGAGTGCGTGCTTCAGAATGTTCAATAAGTACTTGCTGAAAAAAATCAACGAATGAATGAATACATGATACAACACAGAGTTCTTGGAACAGAGGTCATAAGAAAGCCCTTGCACTTTCTCTGTTTAAAACCATCTCCAGCCATTGTTAGTATTTTTCACTTAACTAAGGTAGGACTTTGGGGACTACTGGGGAGCCCAGAGAGAAAAAGCTCAGCCCAAAAGATGTGCTTGAATTTTAAGAAATGTCAAGGAAGTAATTTACAATTGGAATTTTCAAAATATAGAATTCTTGGCATTATACAGAAAAATAAAATGAGAAATGTGAGTTAGTACTAATATGAAATAATTTTATTTTTAATATGGATTTATTTTAAATTATTTTTTAGAATAAGAACAATACAGGAATTAATGCTATCCAATAGCACATTCCATCGTACTTTGTTGACTTCCATATATTTGAGTTTTAGCAATGCCTGTTACAAAAATTATTTCTATATTTTTTAAAAAGGCAGAGAACTAGAATGAGTTTAGCTTATATGTATATTACGCAAAGGTATGGAGGGGATTAATATATTTCTCTTAAGGAAATCTTTAAGGTGACATGTATGACTGAGAATGATTATCTTTAGTATATGGAAAATCTAAACATTTTAAAAAGCAAAAGGCACAAAGAAAAGCTTCCAAAGCACATACACAAGTAAATCATTTAAAGAAGAAATATAGAGGGTCAATACACTGAAAAATGTTCAGTAGTCAAAGAAATTCAAATTAGATGCTAACATGATTTTTAAAAAAGGTTTAATTCAAAAGGGTTAAAAATTAATACTGGGATGTGAGAGACATTTAAAAAAATCCAAAAAACCCAGAGAACTACTAATGGAGGAACCTACTGGAAAGTATGTATCAGAAGCACAGAATTCCTCACACCTTTTCTCTGATTGTCATGCTAAGAATATTAATAATTAGGAATATTTGCAACGTATAGTTTCAAAGTCACTGTAAGAGCACCTTTGCTCTTAAAAAAACATGAATGTACAACAGTAGAAGAATGATTATTACATGTCCATTTAATGAAATGCAATAACTAAACATATTCTAGAAAGAGGTTTTCTAATGGGAGTGAGAAGTTTGGTTGGCTATCAGAATCTCCTGGTGGGATTTTCAAAACACATTTTCAGAGGTGTCCACCAAGATCTTAACTCATTTCACACTGGTTGTTCCCAAAACAGCCAGCTCTAGTTTATTCTGGTAAATGCTCCTTACTTTTTGCTGTTAAAGAACTGTTGTTCTAGAAGAATATTCTAATAACATAGAAAGGCATTTATAATATACTACTAAGATGAAAAAGTCATTTATAAAATGTTTTATTTTATAAAAATAAAAGATAAAATGTCTTCCTACTTATCTTTAAAAAATTCAGAAAAGATACACAGCGAAATGCTTATGATGGCCACCTTGTTAGTAAGGTTATATATCATTTTATATTATTATTTTATATTTCTGTATTTACCAAAGTTTTAGTAATGAATACTAAATCCCAGGCTTTCTTATTTAAAATCGTCACCCCAACGTACATGTACTCCCCTTCCTTTTTTCCACTTTATTTTTTTCTCCAAAGAAGTTATCCACATCTCTTATACTATATGTTTTACTTATTTTTGTTAACTTGTTTATTTCTGAGTCCCTCAACTGGATTGAAAACTCCCACATGGAGATGCGCTATAGCACCAGCTGGACATATAGTGATGCTCACTTAAATATTTTTGAATGTATGAGTGTTCCTTACAAACAATCTGTCTTGAACTAAATAGTGAACTGTAACTTCACAGTCAAGATGGATAGTATACACTGTACGTTCTTCTTACATTAAGTTTAATGATTCTTTTAGTCTTAACAAACTGTTAGTAACTTTTATTATGTGAAAAAGAGAAGGAAAACGAGCCAGTGTTCAGCTAGCATTCCAGCACGTCTGCTCACTTCCAGGTCCACTACATGTCTTCTGCTGCTTGTTGTGATCACAAGAAATACATTTCTTTTGGATCAATTAACCGTTTATCCAAATAATCGTTGTCATTTGTTTATGTATTCTGACCTGTGATCATATTTCATTTAAAAGTAGCTTGTGAAAGTAGCCTGGCATTTATCAGATTGTTCATCTTTGAAGGAAGGGATTATGTCTTTGTATCTCCTACAGAATCTGGTATTACCTGATTCTCATATCAAGTCTAGAACAATGCCTGCATACTTAAAAATTATTGAATACTTAAATTAAAGAATAAGAATTATTTATGCTACTATAGAGGAGCAAATTGATGGGAACCAGATGGCCTGAGTTTTTAGTTTAAATCTCAGCTCCATTACTTATTAGCTGTGCCACTTTGGGCAGTAGGTAATCCTTCTATTCCTAAATCACTTCTATAAAACAGAGCTCCTTGAGTACCTGTCACATAGAGTAGTTGGTAAGAATAGATCATACACACACACACACACACACATCACTTGGAACTGTAGCTGGCGTGTAGAAAAATCATACAAAGGTTAGTAAATGCTCTCTTTCATTGTTGTTGATATTATTATATTGTTTATATTATGAGGGAAAGTTCATTGAAACAAAAGTCTTGAACTCAGATTACGTTGCATTTATTTACACTCACTGGGCTGTATTTTGTTTAGCTGTAAATCAGTCATAAGACAGAAGAGTGATCCCTACTTTACAGGGATCAAGATGTTAGGATCAAGAAAAACAGATATGTGAAAGCAATTTTAGAACTATAATGTTTTATTCAGTTGCAAGGAGAAGTTACTGTCATATTTATTCTAGGTGATAACTAATGAAAAGTGAAATAAAAACACATAGAGAGTTACCATTTTTGTTTCTTTTTAGAAAGGGCTCTCAAATATACATATTTATTTCCAAAAGAGCCCAAATATATCACTGTGTTAATATTTATATGAATACTTTTAATATTTTATCAAAAACAATTTTATCATTCAAATTGGTCTTAATATTTCTTATTTCAGAGCTCTGAGGTTAAGATCAAATTCTAATTGAGAAGAAAAGGTAGTAAGACTTACACCATAAACGTGACACCTAAAAATACTTCACATTACAAAGATGGGTATATATAAATTAGATGCATAAATAAACCATAGTATAGCTTTAGGCAGAGTTTAGTGATCATTGTTGACTAGGTTTTAGAATAACTCACTTTTTGGCCAATGGGAAGATGGAGGATCAAAGATTAGTGACTTTAAGTTCATTGAATGAATGGCAAGATCAGGGTATTGAATGAAGCGCACTGTATCCTGACAAGTGCAATGGTGATGTGTTCTGTGAATTTGTGAAAGTCACCAAACTCCTGTCTTAGCTTTTCCAAGTTTAAAATTGAAGTCATAGTGTCTACTTGACAGGGACCATATAAGAATTCAGGTTGGTGCTTTGAAGATGTAGCAAGGGAGGGAGAGCCAGGTGCAGGCTCCTGGAAGAGAAAACACTTTGAGGTCCTTTGCATAAACACAGTGCAGGGGTCTGAAGGGACACAGGCAGAGGCTGGACGACCTTGGCCACAGACCCCACCTCCAACCTCCTCATCTTCAAGCCCCCTTCTATACCGATGCCAAAGTGATCACAACAGTGGTCCTTCTCGACCCAGCTCTGGTCTCTCGCTCAGCTCAAAGCCCCGCCTGATCCCACTGGCTGCAGGGAGGGTCTAGGCTCCTCCGCCTGCCCTTCAAGGCTTTCATGACCTGCACCCAACTCCCACCTTGCACTTACATTCCTGCTCAGTGGAGGCCCTGCAGTACCCCCAACTCACTTTCTCACTGCCTGGCCTTTATTCAGGCTGTGACCTCTTGCCAGAGAGTCCTCCCAGGGGTGCTCCCCTGGCTCATGGTCCAGGCACCACCCTCAGTTCTGCAGCCCTGTGACCCACCCAGCCCACCTGGGTCCCTGCCCCTCGCTCATGTCTCGACCTCCATCCTTCAGCCCCGGCCTCTGCCCCCCTCGTTACCATCCCAAAGTGGAGAAAAGGAACGTCAGGGGTGAACTGGGTATGTAATAAAGGGTGATGTCTTGGAAAGAGAGGAGACAGGGCCCCCACCCACATGAGATGATGGCAGCACCTGGCACCGTGCGTCTCGGTGCACAGACACAGCCCCCGAGTCCCAGTGTCTGCACTTGCGCAGGTGGGAGGGGTGGAGAGGGGCACAGCTCAGTGGTGGTGCGCGTGCTTAGCAGCACAAGGTCCTGGGTTCAATCCCATTTAAATAAATAAATAATCTCTTAAAAAAATCTTCATCTGTAACTTGGGGTCACAGACCCTTCTCTTAGCGCTACCATCAGAAATAAATGCCTGGTGCATGCAGCTCTCAGCCAAACATGGCCCCTCCCTCTCCACCATACTGCCTCCCTGCACACCTCACAGGCCATGGCAGAAGCCACTGACCGCCTACCTGGTCAGACAGCGCAAGTCCCATCTGAGCCAAACACTGACTGCCAAGCTTGCCAAGATGACCACCTCACTCTCGGATGCATCTGGTTCCTTGAGCCAGAGCCCAGGCGGTCACATTCTCATTTGACTCAAAAGGGTGTGACATGTGGCATCTTGGCATGCACTGAAACCGCCAGCGGCTTGGGCAGACCCAGGGCAAGGAGGCCACCAGTCTAACAGGCCGTCTCCCACGCTGGTTCCCGGCACCTGGCCTGCCACTCCCGGCCGTCTGCCCCCGCCGGCAGAAGCCCTGGCTCCCCTCCAGGCCTCGGGCTGCAGATGATTCTCCTGCCTGGGGTGAGGGTGGGAGAGGGGGCGTCAGCTCCTGCCTGCTCTTAGATCCCCACACTTGGACACTCTGGAGCCCACACCAGGAAGCTGAGCCTACGACCAGTCACCTGCTTCAGCCCCTGGGCCATGATGCTCTGCTGACCGTTCAGCTCAGTTTAGTTCAGGCTGCGTCAGGCCCCACTGTGCACCGCAAACAGCACAGCCGGGTGGGCTGGAGAGAGGACACGGGGACTATGATCATGACCACGGCGATGACCAGGGCCGCCACTGGCTGCGGCCCGAGCACTCACTAAATGTTTCATGTGCATTAACTCACTGAAGCTTCCCACAACCCCAGGGCCTGAGTCAGTTTTATCATCTCCATTTTACAGATGAAGAAACAGAGACACAGAGAGATTAAGCAGCTCACCCCAGGCCACGAGCTGTGAGGGCAGTGGCGTGTGGATGCGCTCCAGAGTCCGGCTCCCACTGCTGCCCTGAGCGCGCAGCTGCTGCCGGCTGCATGGCTGGGCCCAGCGCTCCCCGCAGCGTGCTCGGAGGACTTGGCCTTGAGTCTGCTGGGCTCCGAAGCCCATGCCCAGAATCCCCATGCTTGTCAGCCTCCCTGCATGGTTACCATCATCCCTCAACCATTTCCACACACCGTGAACTCCGGCATCCTGGGGAACAAAGCCCTACGGCGTCCCCAACTTTCTAAACTTCCAGGAGATATGAGGTCCCCCCCAGCAGCCACTTGCAGGACTAATTCTGTGCCTGCTCCTGACTGATCAGCCTTAACAGATTCAGTGACATCTCTCAAAACTGAATTTGGCTTCTTTGTCTTCTACTGATTTTATTGCAAAGGTTTTTATGGGCAAAGGTATCTCTGACATACACAGGTTGCCCTCCAGACCAAACCAACCCTCCCGGAGGGCTGGCCGACACTGCTGCAGGAAGTAGTCCAAGTAGGCGTGCAAGAGCCCAGGGACACCCAGGGACCCCAGGGTCGTCAGGCACGGTGAGGGGAGCCAGCTTGCTCCTGCGTGAGTCACCCCCTATTTGTGGATATTTTCCACAAGTCACCGCAACACGTGGCTGGAACAGTGACTGTGACCCTCAGCAGCCTGGTGGCAAGAACAGGAGCTAAAAGTTCAGGAAGTCCTGAGTTCAAACCCCATCCTGCCTCTTCCTGGCTGCATGACCTTCCCCAGTGACTCCGCCACTCTGGGCCTCTTTTTCCTGGTCTGTATAAACACCACGGCAATGCCCAGATTGTAGCGCTATAAAGAGGCTCTGGAAGATGCTGGGTGCTGGGTAAGTGTATTCCCTCCCGACTCCACCCCTAGGAGTCCTTGCAGAACATCTGGCCCAAGGGCTGCAAACCTATGGCTCCTGGCTGCATCGCACCCGGCTGCCTCGCTTGACCCACGCAGGCTGGAAGGCAGTGTGACGAGGCCGGGGTTGTTTCAGCCCAACACAACAGCAGCGCAAGCCACCGTCCCCAGTCACGTATGTGAGCTGCCTGCAGCCCTTTGCCAATGATCGGGACCCAAACACCTGACCATAAAAAGACAGGGATTGTGCATTTCAGAGGTTTTTACTAACTGGGGGTGGGGTGAGGGCTTCGTTTCTTCACTTCTTTGAGTGCAAGGAAGCTGCATATGGAAGGAGAATCATGGTGCAAAAAGACAAAAACGTCTCTGTGCTTCTGAGCGATGACTAGCTGGGCAGATGGTTTGCACCCAGCAGTTTCTGCTGTGACATATTCTGATGACCCTCCATAAGCCAGAGAATGTCCACTAGGCTGAGAGCTAGGCTGCAAGGAGCACTTCTGCGCGGTACCTTCACATCCACAGCCTGGTAGCTTCAAAAACCTCTCCTCAGGCCTTTTCAGAGTGACTCCCAGTAATCTCTCTGCAACACCTAAGAACATTCCAGAATATTCCAGTGTTCACCGCCTAGATGAGATATGACACTTTGGGATCATTTGCACGTCTGCACCAGCAACCATGCACTTTAATCTGAATGGAACCAATTCAGAGGAATTTAATTAAATTTGCAAAAAGACAGCGTGGCAGAGGAAGTTCAGCTTGCTCACCTGTTAATCAAATATTCAAAGAACAAGTGAGGTGACGGCTCATCTCCTACAAAAGCACAGCTTTGTAAATAGACTGGTGAGATTGTAAAGTTTTAGAAAAATGAAGTTCTAAATGGACAACTGTCACGAACCCAAGCGGCTCAGCGGGCCTTTCTGAGCACGAAGGCTCCTGCTCGCTCCAGACGTTCTCACCTTGACGCGATGTTCCCAGGGAAGCCCTCGTGTGTCCCAGAACCTGAAGCGGGAGTAGCAGACCTGCCGCCCCTGAGGGGCCACGAGGGCTCAAGCCCAGCGGGGGGTGGGGGGGGGAACGGCACCAGATGCTCCCCGAGGACCACACCCTGGGCCTCAAGAGCCAGTGTTTCCTGGGCGTGGGTTCTGCCACCTCCGGGCTGCGGGGCTCCGGGCACATGCCCTGACCTCTCTGCACCTCAGCTTCCTCACCTGTGACAAGTCAGTGAAGACGGATGTACCCTACAGGGACATGTTGAAGACTGAGCTAAACTGCTCGGAACAGTACTTGACCCAGAGGATTGCCCAGAAAATGTTGGTGACTATCCTGAGGAGTCCCTGCCGCATCTCCAAACCCAACCCCACCACCACCCCGGGCCAAAAGGACAGAGTTCCCCCACCCCACCCCCACTAAGCACGACTTGACTCGGAATAGCAGGGGACATTCCTTCCCCAGCCCCACCCCCGAGTTGAGACCAATTTTCCCCTCAATGTGGTCTTAACCCACTCCCGCTGCCAGGCCTGGCAACCAGCCCAACGGAGGCAACTGGACCTTTGCAAAGAGCACTGGAGTTGGAGTCAGACCTGGGATTGAGTTCCAGGTCTACCTCTTCCCAGGTGTAAGCAAAGATCATGCCACCTTCCCGAGCCTCAGTTTCCTCCTTTGTAAAATGGAAATTAACACCACCCACCTTGTGGAACTGATGTAAGGATTAACGAAAACTTGTCCATCAGCCATGAGCCCCATGGCCGTGGAAATGCTGATGACCCTACACAGCACCCCCACCTTTTCACTGGCCCTCACCAGCCGTCTATGAGGCTGGCAAGGCAGGCGCCCATGTTCCCATTTATCAGATGAGAAAGGTGAGGCTCAGAGAGGTTATACAGTCCACGTCAACCCTCTCTCATTGAGCAAAAGGCTGTGCAGGTGAGAATGCAAACCTGCTGGATAAAGGAGTGAGTGGAAGGATGCACCAGGGCTGCAGGAGAAAACTAAGGGGTGTGTGGATTTATCCAGGCAACGGCTGATTAACGGGCTGCAAGCACCGAGGCCCTGCAAAGGGAATGCTGGAGAACTGCGCTGGCTGCAGCTCAACACCTGCCAGAGGAAAGGGAGCTGCAGGCTACTCTCCGTTTCCACGGGAGTCCCCTTGAAACACCCCTCCCATGGCTGTCGTTCTTCTCTGCGGAGGAAGAGCTCGGGGTGAATGTGATGGAGGGAGGCGGGCACTCGACACCAGGATGCCACGGAAATTTCAAGGCCCGGCCCCACACCACCCACCCCCTCACCAGCAGAGATGACCAGGGCCCGGGGGCAGGCTTCGCCTTCACTCCCGCCTCTGTGGGGCCACCACGACTGTTTCCGTGGCAACTGAACAAGGAGGAAATTGGCGATCGCATCTAAAACAGCATCCATCTCTCTTGCAGAAGGCTCTCTGCCGGCCAAGAAGGCTGGGTGTGCAGGGACACGGCCTGGGGTCAAATCCTGCAGCGTGACCCGGACGAGCCCCTGACCTTAGAGCCCCCTTTTCTCCTTTTCTCAAGTGCCTGCGGTGAGCGCAAAGGGATACAGCAGCCTTGCACCTCCTGCAGCTCCGAAGTCACTGGCTCCCTCGCCCCAAGCTCAATGTGGATGCGTTTGTGTGATCACCCTACAACAGTCTAGAAGAAGTTCTCTGGTTCCTGAAGCAAATATCCGCTGAGCCATCCTGGGGGCAGGAGGGTGGCCGGCTCCCTGCATGCCCTCCTGGGACGTGGTGGCTGTCACGCACAGATGGAGGAGGAGAGCACGTACGGCTCAGCGGGGTCTCCAAAGGCTACCAGCTCCCGAGAGGGGTCATTCCCACAAGTGTTTACTGGGCACTTTGCGCCAGACCCATTTGCAGCCCTCTGCACCCGTTTTCCATGTAGTTCTCACGGCCACCCTCCAATTTAAGACATGCTATCCCTGCTTCTCAGATGGGAACACTGAGGCCCCAGAGGTCACCTGGAGAGGGGTGGCCAGCTAGACCCTGGCCCTGGTCTCCCGAGGATAGCAGGTGGTCCTCACAACAGTCACCCTGGGACCCCACAGCCCTGCCGGGGCCGCCCCACCCTGCTGAGCTCCGAGCTCCAGAGCTGAAAGCTCAGGCTCAGGTCCCACAGGGACCTCGGGGTGGGGCCCTCCAAGGCTGCTGCTCCATGTCCCTGTCCTGATCACTGTCCCATGTCCCTGATCACTCTGCCCCTCCCACAGTCCCATGGCCACTCAGCCCTCCCATCACACCACCTGGCTCCTGCTGAGCCACAGGGCAGCCAGGCGGGGCCGTGGAAGCCAAGTGACCCTCTCCAGGAATCAGCTTATTTCAGGGTGGGGGCTTAGGAAGTATCTTCAGCTTCTGGCAGGCGTTCCGGATGGCTTCATTAGGGCCATAAATGCTCACAGGGCCGGATGCTACGTGGGCTGAGATGTGCGTAAGTCACACCTTCTTAGTGAGCCCTCTCGAGCAACGCAGACTCCATTTTTATTTTCCTTTCACAAAGGCAGTCTTCTGCTGCCGGGAGCAGCGACCCCACCTCAGCCTGGAGGACATGCAGGTGAGCTTCAGCTCACTGGCTAGTGCAGTAGGAATAGCGGAGTTTGCCATTGATCTCTTCCCTGCAGGCGTGGCAGCTACCTGTGCTCAGGCTTGTGTTGGGGTGGAGGCGGGGAGCGTTCCTCCACCCTTCTAGGCTCATCTGGGTGGTCTGAGAATTAACCTGATGTGAGGCAGACTAACACGAGAAAAATAAACAAAAATTGAGTACCATGTGTACTTCCTGTCTTTACCCATGGGAGACAGCCAGGGTAAACGGAATGAGCTCACCAAGAAGGCTGCGGCCCTCACCTTCAACGTCATCTTGCTGCAGGCAGCGGTCAGTTCCAGAGGTTGGTCACATGGAACGCCTGGAGGCATGAGAAGCCCAGTTAGACAAGGGCCGGAAAGGTGTCACTTTGGTTTAGACGTGGGAGTCACCAGTGACTCGCTGCGTGGGAATGGAGGAAGGGGAAGACACACCAGGGTGGGTGGGGACAGACTGCTGGTGGGGAAGCAGGCAGATCTCTCAGGAAGTTTGTCGTCAGAAGTAAGACTGTCTGGTTCAAGTGAGAGGAAAGCAACAGGGAGGTGTTTACAGAGAGGGGAATTTGAAAACATCGCTGAGAAGGAAGAAGGTGCAAATCAACTAAGTAAAAGGAGTAGGACGGCTGGGCAGTGCGTGACTTTCTTCAGCAGCACTTAGACGCCTGGGGGGACGTAAGGGGGAAGAGTGAGAATCAGTCTGTTGTGCAGCTGGGAGTTTTGCCAAGTGCGCTGAAAGGACGGAAAAGGGAATAAAGGGTATAAGCAGGAGTTACTAAAATCTCAGCTTCTGGAAACTGTCGAGAAGGAGAGTATTTCCTTTACCGTCTTATGTTCAGCAACTGGGAACCTGCAAATTAAACTGACTAAAGCAGATTACTGTGAGGAAAAAATTACGTATGGACACGTGCAAGAGTTCACAAAGCAATGGGACTTGAAGGGGTGGCTACAAGTGGGGGCTTACATACAATTTAACACGTGACAGGAAAAGGAGAAAGGCACTTTCTGAAAAACAAATGACTTCTTGGCGAGAGGGAAGAGCAAGAGAACTTACGGTAGAACAAGTGCATTTAGGAAAGAGAAATGACGCCTTAGGAGAATTACGGGAGAGATGACAGGTTTGTGACAACGTCCGTTTGCGTCTGGTGCTCAGAACTTGTCTCTAATTTTAAGACTGTTTCCAAAAGGTAAGTAAATAAATAAGAGAAGATGAAAAGCCTGAGGCAGGTTTCATTTCTCTTCATTCACAGAGGAATCATCTGTGAATCAGTGTTTAAGGTAACATGCAGAAAGGCTGATGGCACCGTAACGATTGTTGGGATCCATCAGAACACTGGAACAGCCACAGCAGATCCAAACGCTGTCCGTCTAAATCTCTAGGTCTATAGACAGTGATTAACACTGGAAAATTCAAAAAAGCTATCAATCAACACTGCTCAACATCAACGACAAGTTTTGTGGGTGGTTGGGTGCTGTTTAAACAGCTGGCATCTGGGCTCGGTTTGAGTATATAATACTCCAAAGTGCTGGGTTTTATTCCCAAAATCTGCTTGAAAGTCAATGAGATGCAGAAAAACGTGGTTTAAAATACTTCATAAATTTTAATCATGCACATAGAATGCAAGAGTATTTTCCCTTAATAAACAGTGTCAGTCTCTTAACGGGAAATAACTAAAATGTTCAGCAAACAGCCCAGCAGGTAAAACGTTTACTATTTATCTTGTAGATCGTGCACTTTTTCTTCAAAATCTCCACATATTCTTGACGTGCTTTCGAAGTCAGATCTTCACTCAGACTTGACTCATCCATCAAGCCTACGAGAGAGTCCATAGGACTTAGATTCAAGTTCAGTAGTAGCTGGAAAGAAAATGAAAGAATTAGATTCTTTACTTAAAATTCTTCATAGGTAACTCAATGTCAGCTTACTTTTTAAGAAAAGCTGAGACTTTTCCAAGTTTTAAGAAGAATGAAAAATACCTACATACGATTACAACGCAAAACACAAGATTACTACTCTAGACTTTGCCCAGGGCTGCATGTTGAATTAACTGCTCTTGTGGCTAAGGATCAGAGCGCCTGGTTTTCTCATTCTTCATTCATTTACTCAGCAACCATGGGCTAAGGCACTGTGACAAGCACTGGAACCACAAGATGAAGATGACAGTCCACCCTGAACTGAAAGATCATGTACCGTAAACTGGCAAAATAGATGAACAGGCAGTTTCGGTACAGAGACATAAATGCCATGACAGGTATAAAAGAGGGCAGAGTTGAACACTCAGAAAGGACGTCCAGCTTTGTGTCAATATTGTCCCCTCTTTGGTGGCCGTGATGTGTAAGCAGATACCTGAAGGAGGAGGAAGTGTGGGAGGGAGAGGCAAGAAGCAAACACAAAGAGCAGAGGCAGGAAGGGCACCCGCGGAGCTGGACGCAGTCTGACCAGTCGCTGGAGCCAAGGGGCAGAGCAGGGGAGAAAAGAGATACGGCTGAAGACTCTGGCAAGAGCCAAATCGATGTGGGTATTTTTCTTCCAAGCTAAGGAATTTGGGATTTTTCCTGAGGGCAAAAGGTTAACCAGTGACAAAGAGAATGACAAGAAATTGTCACCCACCAGGTGACAGCTATATGAACCGAGATTGCCTGAGTCTGGGTTTTTGGCCTCAGTCACTACCAGAAACTCGAGAAGCTGATGACCTCCACGCTTTCTGAGAACAGGTCCGTGTGCAGGTGACAGGCCCATGGGGACAGCAGGAGAGGAAGGGCACAGCCAGAAATAGAGAACACAGACTTCTTGAGTTTTTTTTTTTTTAAAGCTATGGATCATGATGAATAAATGAGGAATAAGTATATTTATCATTATGAATGAAATTATGCTCTCACATTTTTCATCAGCTATGTATAAGAAAAAAGCTTAACATGGTATCTGTTATTCAAGCAATAGAAAGGGGTGCCATTTACTGTTTAGAGTGTATTTCAGAAATCAACGTCTAAATTTAATTCAGAAATGTTGGCAACATACCTTCTTTTAATTCTCTAGATACATTGTTTATCAGCTTCTTCCGCATCTACAATAAGTCAAATATTTTTAATGTTTAAGTGAAACAAGAAACACGATCATAGGAATGACAGCTAGCTTATGAAATGTGGCCTTTAAATAATACTTTTAGAGACTTGACTTAACGTGGGGATTGCTTAAATAGAAAAATAATCACATGGATAAAATGAAATAAATTCCTACTTACTTTGATTTTAGATAACAGAGAACACATATCTGTGAGGCTACTTAGATTCCCCTGATGGAAAGCACAGTGAGCCCTGCCCTGTCCGATGCACATAATCTCAGAGGGCAACGCCCGATCTTACTGGCACGAAGAGTTTCAACAGTTCAAGTCATGTTTCACACTGAATGCATTGCTCTGCAGTTCTTAGAAAAACTGCCCTTTGTAAAAGTTTAGCTCTTTTTAACTTGAATGAATTTTTCCTTAAAATGAGCTTTCCATTCCTGCACTTTTAGAAAACTAAAATTTTAAGGTCTGTTCTATGCTAATGTTTCTAGCACAGAATCTTAGACACATAAAATGAAGGAAGGGGTTCTGTTATAATGTCAAGTGAAAATTCTACTGGCAGACAAGTTAAGCAAATGTATTTTGCTCTCTGTAGATGACTAAAATATTTATGTCAGAAAATCTGCTTGAAGAGAAGGAGAGGCTAGCGCCAGTTTTCAAAGTTGGTTTCTGATTCACAACTTCCTAGAGCTAGAAACAAGGAAAACAATTCCTAATTCTTTAACTGTAACTTTGTTTCCCTTCTAGAGACTAGGGCCAACTTTTTGAAATTTGACTTAATTAGTTACGTATTTAATTATGAAATGTGTGGGGACACTTCAAACTACAAGTGTCCCCATCTAGAGTGCTCTTTTAAAAACCTTTCTTATGAAAGTCACCTGCTCACTAAACAGGTTCTAAACAGTACACCAGACATAAACACTGTGGTGGTAACAGCGACATGAGAGCCGAGGCTTCTGTAAATGTTAGGTGCAAAGACAAAATTTGGGGCTACCGTTTGCCAATGTTTTCAGAGACTGTTTTCCATAACACTGTCTGACAAGAGAGTTCTAGAGAGGCCTTATGCCATCAACAACATGACAGCAGTGCCAGGAGGGTCCTGTGAAGTGAAAAACGCCTAGCAGATGAAGGGAGAAGCCTTGACAGAAATAATTTCATATAACCATTAATAAACACTATGCAAAATGTAGATCACACTTTTACACGAGTTGAATGTAGATTACTCTCTTTTCCTCTGCAAAGCTATTTTCCTAAACACGTACTTCTGGGACCCTTATGCTTATTTCTAGGTGAGGACCCCCATGTCCAGATGGTGGAAGTGGTCTGAAGTCCAACATTAATAAGGAGAAGGCACCTGCAGTTTTACTTAAACTTTTCCATTTAACAAAAACACAGTAAGGTGAGAAAATTATACACAGGAAGACAATGTATCAGCAAGTTTTAATTCTAATGATTTTTAATTAGGAGGATTCTCTCATAACTGGCGGTTTGCAGACTATGTCCCATAGAAATGGAAGGTCCCACTGGGGACACTGCAGGATTGAGGTCAAAACTGAGGTCACAGGCTGGAAGATAATGCTGCCCTTTCCGAGATCAATTTGATAAAAACAGACTTGTCACACACGTAGACACACATGTTCATTACCAAAGTGAATATATTTTCAGATTATTGATACTTTTAAGTTAAAACTTGGTATCGTTCTTATTTTAAACGTTATAAAAATAAGTACAAGTCCAGAAATGTAATAAAATCAAGTCATTTAACCACTCTGATTCATCATACTGTTGTAAATAGGTTAATGAAGGAAATGACACTTGTCAGCATGTAACTATTAAATACATGTATTTTGCTGCAGAGAAAAGAAATGAGAAAGAATTTGTTGATCAAGGAGCTAAAAAATTAACTACAGAGAAAAAAGTGAATGAAAGAAAAAGAACTGGAAGAAGCTGAGTGACTGGCTTTCAAAAGATAACACGCTTCCTCATTTGTCCATTCAGACAAAATGGAAAGAGGGCAGGAGGGAGTCCACAGGGCAGAGAGCTGATAGCAGAAACAAGGTTACTGAACTCTGCTCCTGCCTTATGAGAGGTGAGCTTAACTACTGTGATAGTTTGATTAGAATTAAAATTCAGAGTGGGTGTGCCCTGCCTTGGAAGCCTACTTTTAAAAGAAACGTGACCAGATCCTGCTGAGATGCAGTGCTGTGTCATGTCATGTAAAAAGTTAAAGTCTTAGGAATATTAATCCTTTTAGCTCTGGTGCACTGGTATAATCCCATTTAGAAAAGGGGCTGCTAAACTGAATGGACATTTGAGAAATTTAAAAATTAGTTAAATAAATCATTAGAAAATGTTTGAAAGTGTCAGTAATACACCAAAAGTCCAAAATCGGTGAGTGTAAAATTTAGTCTTCCTATTTAAAATAGATTTGAAGGACATTTATTAACTATTGTGGCCATGCTTCATGTTAGGCCCACCAATACTTAAAAACTCTTGAACATAAAAAAGTCTTTAAAACAGAGAAATTTTGTCTGTTATAATACTGTCTGGGATCAATTTTTAAGTTTTCAGTTCTCAGAAAAAAATTCTATGTGCAAGAAAATCTAACAGTGATGTATCTGCTCAGGCTAATTTTAACTTTTTGTATTTTATAGTAATATAATTGAGTAACATAATTGAGTAAAACTGTAAAATTGCTTCTGACATGTAGGACAAAACATCCCAGAAATAACTAGAATGTGAAATCTGAGGGTACAAACTGGCAAAGCAGATATGGGGTCCAGCTATTACCACTACAACAATGTCAAGGGACAAGGCTGTACTTCATGCAGCAGTAAGAGAGGCAATAAACCCAAGTGTTATCAACTGGAAAAAACTTGCTTCAACCACCAGCACCACTAAAATCACAGACTTAGAGCAATACTTCTGTCAAGTTAGAAAAAAAATGCTGAGTAAGCTAGAACTTCACAGTAGGAACAGTCCAAAATGTTAAAACCTTGCACATAAAGGAGAATGTTACATTCAATCCCAATGCCATTTTTGACATTTTGCTTTCTAGAACCATAGCTGAAAAGATGTGGAAGTCTGTTGTCTCGTTAAGCCCCATGCAAAAACCCATCCCTTTCTGTCATTTTAAACAGTATGTTCACAGCTCGCATAGCATTACTTTATGTTTTCCCAGCAGAAGTAATTACCTCCCTAGCAATTCCACAAGGCATCTTCTTTCTCTAAGTCTGACTAAGAAATCTGTAAGCAGTAACAGTACAATAATAGCTCCTGTGAGGTGCCCGGCAGCGCTGAGGGAGCCATGTCTCTGCACCCGGACAGAGCGGGGCTTGTTAACCTCCCTGCTCAACCCAGCATGATTCGGCCCCACAGCCCCACGGCCCCACAGAAGAACTACGTATACCTTGGAACTACAACACAGAGTTTAAAATAAATTATTTTCCTGTGTACCTACAAGTACTAAAAAACAGACACCTCTTTCCTCCAAAAGCATTAAAAGAAACTACTGTCCTCAGGAGTTTTCTCCTGCATTGCGTTTGCACTCACACTCTTTCACCATCATCCTGTAAAGTGACACACTCGTGAGTTTTTGGTGACAACGAATGAAAACATTTCGAGTTTGCATCATGCTTAGCCACTGGCGGGAGTGTTAGCCATGCATTTTTTTTAACACCATGCAGTCCGGTTTCATGACTCTGAAGCACTTAGGCTCAATTTACCCACAACACTGTCTATGAAACCTGAGCTTTTTTCTTCTTTGATTTGTTATGACATGAAGCCAAGTGAGAAAAAGCAGGTTGAGACCTCACTCAACAAGGGCCCGTGCTACCCTTCTCTGCATTAAGATCACGAAAACACCATCAAACCAGAAACCCACGTGCACCGATTTCAATGGCTATTTTAACAACGATACACAACGAAAACTGGTTGTAATTTAAAGACTCCCTATCATTGCCACCTCGGTATTCCTGCAGGTGAGGGCAAGACAGAGACATAAGCGAACTTCATTTTAAAAATTTAAATATTTGCTTTACTTGACTACATCTTTAGAAATGTCCTACAATTGCTCAGTAAGACATTTTATAACCATTAAAATAACAATGCTGTAAGTAAAATAGCAAGTAAGAATGTACTCTTACAGAAGAAAATGATAAAAATTTTAAACTTAAAAACAGAACTTAATGTTTTTAGTGTTACAAGTTTATTGAATTCACAAAAAGAATTTACCTTGAATTCCTTTAAATAAAAAACATCCATATGTGGTTAAGTATCTCGATGCCAATCATTTACTTATGCTGAGGGATAGGAAAACTGGGGTGCAGCAAAACTTGAAAATGACTATGAACCAATGCCAAACCGAAATCAATCAGAAGCTACGCCAAACATTGGAAAGTGTATCTCTAGTTATTAGGCAATAATACTTAATTTCTAAAATAGAATTTAAAATGGAGCTTTTTAAGAATTTAAAAATTTGTCACTTAAGTTGCATTTATTGAATAAAGTTAATGACAGGTATCTCTTGAAAATTACAAGTCCTGGGACTTCAAAAATAAAATTTCTGTCTCCTTTACTAGCACGATTAATTATGGCTTTTACTTAGTGTGCGTAAGTCAAATAAACAACTCAGAATCTCATCAAATTAAAAACAAGAATTGTATCAGAAATCTGAAACCCAAAGGAAAGAAGATAACATAACTAACCTTCAACACATCGCTCATGCTGGTTGTAGGGTGTAGAAAATCCCTGAAGCGCCTTTTTCGAGTAGGACGACTCCTTTCGGGCTCCACGCTAGTACTAGTACTTTCAGCAGTACTAGAACTTTCAGCAGTACTAGAACTTTCAGCAGGAGGCGGTCTGTCAACAGGCTGTGCGGGAACAGAGCCGAGGAAAGAACTCTTGTGCTGTTTCTCCAGCTGAAGTTCAGTGTTCATCTCAGCCAGCCTCTCATTAACCCTGCGAGGATCGCAAAGCACAGATTTCATTCATTTCGTTTTCTTCCTAAGTGATGTGTATTTCTGAAGTTGCTATAATTGTAAACAGATTGTCCCATTAAACTGCGTTTTAACACCAAAAATACGTCAGCAAAGACCTACTGTAAACGATTACAGTTTAAAACTGTCCTAAAGAAGGACGCATGTCCCTGGCGGGGCCCTTAACTAACAAGTACTTCAAAGTGGGGAGAGTCAGATGGAGACGCCCCCACAGAGGACCCCCACTGCCTTCTGCACTGGCTGCACCTAGACATACTCACCCTCAGGAAACCAGTTCAGAAATAAAAACTAAACCATCCCTCAAAGCCATTTTCAAGCATTTGCTTTCACCCCCCTTATATACACATTCACGCATTACCTGGGAGAAATCAAGCACGCGGCACTGAGGAACAGTTTAGAGCCACCACCCTCTGGGGGGCACCAGGCGGCAGAGTCGATGGTGGGAAAGAACTACGACAGCGCCAGGGGCAATTTCAAGGTTCCCCCAATGTCCCAAAGCTCACTTTGTTACTTTGCTTTTACCAGAGGCCTACATCAGCACCTGTTTTCCATAACCAAAAAAAAAACCTCAAGCGGATTTTCACTTTCATTAAAAAAAAAAAAGCTAAAAGCCAGAATAGCACTGGGTGCTTGTTTTAGCCCAAGCCATCAGGGGGGCAAATGGGCACCCCGAGCAGCGAGAGGAGGCCCCACCGAGCTCCTTCCCCAGAACCACGCTCAGTATCCCGGCATCACGCCGCCACGGCTTCGGACTGTGTCTGTGAGCACCTGTGCTTTATGCATTATTTATTTTATGCATCCACCAGCAAGATGTGTCCTAAGGTAATTGCCTTTTTGCTTTACACCAACAACTTTCATAGGAACACTCTAGTTTTGGATAGTGGGGAGACCTGTAGCTCATAACACTGCTACTCAGGCACCGGAGGTGGGACCTGCCCTTTCGGTCTTCCACACACCCCCTCGGGCAGGCCACCATATTCTTTTTAGCCACTTTGTGAACCACTATACTGTCCTTCACCCCGATGTGAACTTCCCCCTATTCCCCAAGCATGCCTTTACGTAGCGGAGACAAACTTAGAAGGACACAGTACTTCGTCTCAGGGTGCCCACGAACAGTGACACCAAATATCACAATCAAGAAAGTAAATTCACCAAACACCAGAATTGGGCCCCTTGGGTTTATGTTGCACTCTTCCAAAACACAGTTAACTTTAAACTCATTAACATTTCTATTTATGGGAAGTCCAACTAGAAATTTTGTGATAATATGGCTGTCTAAATTACAAAGTTTGCAAAACCCCTAGCTTAAAGACTAGACCAGGTTAAATATATGCAAATATAAAAAATAAAGTCATGTAAAAGCAGCAAAAGGCAGGGAGATGCAAACTGCCCTGGACTGACATTTTAAACGAGAGTTCATTTACTAACACCATTTCCCAAAATTACACTGTCTAGTCAGCGTTCACTTGCTACTCACCTCACGAACCTGGCTCAATAAAAATTATGCCTTAGAGGCAAATTAGTGACCTAAATTATTTTGTATCATTCTATGTTTTGACTTACGAGTTTAGCTGATTTGCCAGTGACACTCTATTTTTTAGCTCTTCCAGGTATAGCTGCCTGTATTTTTCCAATTCTTTTTCATTACAATCAAACTGAGAAGTTTTCCTTCTCAGTTCCATTTCCAGGTCTTGAACTCTGCGTTCCATCTGACTGACTGAAGCGCGTTTACACTCTCTGAGCAAGTCTTCCTGAGATGCTGCTTGTGCCTACAGCAAATTAAAAGGACACAATTTTAAAAATACTTACAACCTGAGTAATTACAGTATATTTGTTCCCTTTAGTTTTGAGTCAGTGATTCAGAGAGCAATTTTAAGTGTGAAAAAAAGCTGAACTTTAAAATACTTATCATCAATGTCAAGTGAATTAAATCTGAATTATGAAATGAAAGTGGAATCACCCTTATACTAGTACTCATGTAATGTGATAGTTCAAAGAATAATAGGATCAATCTAAACTTTTAAAAATTGAAGAATACAACCTAGGAGTAATCCAAGAATGTGGCACAGTATTTACATCACAACATATGCTT
Organism: Vicugna pacos; assembly: GCF_048564905.1. Taxonomy (NCBI): domain Eukaryota; kingdom Metazoa; phylum Chordata; class Mammalia; order Artiodactyla; family Camelidae; genus Vicugna; species Vicugna pacos. Next base: position 1,353,503 of record NC_133015.1, read on the forward strand.
TTCCTCCTAGTGGTCTTGATTTACACCAATTGGTCTTAATAATGATTGTCTAGTGAGAGTTGTTCTGAAACATCAATTTAGTGATAGTAATGATGGAAACTGAATTATTTAAAGGGAGTAACAAATGCAGCCTTCCTTCCAGAAATCTACAAAACAAACTGCTATATGGGAAGTAGAGGGAACACATAAAATGTACACATCCGAACTGTAATTCTCAGCGAAGTGAGTTAAAGCACCTTACAGATCAGTGTCTCACCTGTAAAAACTGGCTGATTTCTTTCAGTTTTTCTAATACATCCTGTCTTCCTTGCTCTTCAGTTTCCCGTCTGTACTGCATAGCTCGCCTGAGCTCTTTCAGTGCTTCTACTACAGCCCGTCTTGCTTGCTCTTCAGTCTCCCGTTTGTCCTGCTCCACTTGACTGTGTCCCACTGTATTCATTTCGAGGTGACGTTTGAGGTTTACTGCTTCTTCCTCCAACTTCTTCTTCTCCTCCTCTAGTGCTTCACATTTCTTCTGCATCTGTTTCACAGATAGTATCTCCTTTAGAAGAAGCTGAGTTTCTGCACTCAGATGGAGAAGTACTGAAGACGTAGATTCCTCTTTTGCTGGAAGATCAACATTCTGCGTGAAAAAGGTAAAATTGTTTGGTAATGAGGTTAGCAGACTGAGAACAGCCTAACTCTAACCCAGCATCAAAGGCTGAAATAAATTCAGTTACAATAAAATGGTATATCTACCTTGTGGAATGGAGAAACTCAAACTACTCAGAAAATCAAGAAAAAAAGTTCAAACCACCAAGAGTCACAATAATATACTGTTTACTGTCATCATCTTTGTTTACATTTGTACTTGATTTTACACTCTTATGTTTCTGTAATTGTTTCATGTCTTTCCTACATAAAATGACTACAAGGCAACTCTTAGTAGAAAGTCTCTTACCCTTTCCTTCCCCAAGTCTTAACTCTTCATGATTTTTAAAGTTTTAGGGAGATCATATTGAGTTACTTAGGGCTGAATTAATAAATGCCTCCCAAAACAAGACTTTGAAAAAAAGACTGCAATTAATACATCTTACAAATATGGATTCTAATGCCATAAGCCCTTCTCTGAACTACAAATATCTTATGCTTGTTTGAATTGCACTCCAAGGAGCAATGAATGATTCACAGAGTTAAGGAGAAATCCATCTCCTAGTGTAGTGGTTTAGTAAGATGACCCATACATTTTTCTAAACAAACAAAACAGCCTTCATTCTTGTAATCCTGTGTGGCTCTCCACAAAACAAGAGAACATACTCAACAAAAACAAACAAAAAAACTTGCTGGAATTTCAGTGACACTGACTTGGGAAGAACTGCTCTCCTTCAGATAGAAGGATTGTTTGCTAAGACAAGGCAGGCGGAGGTGGTGGTTCTAAAACATCTCTACAAATTCCTTGACACTTCCCCTGCGAAATTCCCTCCCCTGAAGTAGGTACTGGCCTCAGTTAACTGGTTTCTAGGGGACAGAATGTGGGGGCACTGCTGTGTGATTTCTAAGGCTAAATGGCCTCTGACTTTCACTCCATAAGGATGCTCACCCTTAGAACCCAGTCACCACGCTGTGAAGCCCAGGCCACCTACTGAGTCTTTGTACACACAGCTGTCCCAGCTGATGACCCCAGGGAATATCCTTAACCAAAGCCAGCTCCAACTTCCAGACATGGGCAAGAACAAGCCTTTAGATTATTCTACAGCCCGCTTGATGCCAAGTGGAGAAAATATGAGCTGGCTCCACTGAGCCTTGTCTAAACACACATTTGGGAACCAAGCAAATGCTGTTTTGAGTCACCAGGTTTTGAGGCAGTTTATTATATAAATTATTAGCAATAAACAACCGGCACAGATATTGATATTAAAAATGGGGCACAGCCATTAAAAAAGAACCCAAAATGTGGGGATGCCCTTGCACCTGGAGGTAGGCGAAACCTGAACAGATGTAGAGAAGAGTAAGAGTGAAAACCCAAAGTGTCCACGAGACTGTGAGTGGAAGCCTGAGGGCCCTTGAAGGGCTGAGAGTGAAGGCTTCTAGGCCAGGGAAGAAATGACGACCCTGAAACCGGAGGCAACGGGACTCTTGCTACCGAACAGCTGAAAGTAAAATTGATGAGATACGCTAAAACAAACAAAAAAATTATTAAATAGAAAGGAACCAGGACTCACTGGGTTCAAATATCTGTATCCCATTTAAAGCATCTCCACATGCCCAATGGTCACATAATGGGTAAGCAGAGAAACGGCTTCTGGGCGAGGATCAAACCTAGGGTGCTGCCAGGAAAGCAGTCTAAAGATGAAGCCAAGACTTTGTTAAGACCTTGGAAAGATTTAACGTGCTGCCTCAAATTCCTTTAAAGATCTTAAAAGCATAAGAATTTCAAAGGCATGGCCCCCCAACAGCTTCACAGGAAGCCCAAGGTGAAGAGTTTATCTCAAAAAGACGTGAGAGTAGCCTTTCCAATGGCAGGAACCCCAATAAAATTCACAGGAAATTCAAAGTTTTAAAGAGAACTGTGCTAGCAAAACTACTGCTTGCTAGCTTGGACTGAAAGAGACAAGACAGTGCAAAATGGGAAGAGGCCTTTGGGTTTTTCTTAGAAGGTCTACAAGGACGAAGCTGGCTGGAGAGAACTGCTCAGCTGCAAACAGGGGTCATTGCTCATGAAAAGGACAGAACAAAGAGCTCAGAGAGGGCAGCGAAGGAGAACCCCTCCCAGGGTTAGGACTAAGTCCTAATCAAAGAGCCGGCAGCATCAGGCTGCACTGCAGAACTGCTACGGGCCAGCGTGCCTCCCATCTTCCATCTGTGAGCGAGGGAGTCCTCAGCAATTCAGCAGAATGTCGGGCGTGGGGCGGCAAATAACCCGTGTCTCCTTATCCTCAAGCCTCAGCACTGAGAGGTGTGTACCCAAGGGCTGTACTCCAGAAACCACGCCCAGGAGCCTCAGCCCCACCTGGACCTGGTGAAGATGGGAAAGTAAGACCCTGGGCTGGAGCCTGAGCCTAACACCACAGCCACCGAGACCTGCTCACGACCGAGTAGGGACAAGTGGATTTCTCGTATGGAAGCAGTAACAAAACATTCTGGCTAGTGAGTAGATTAGGCTGGTTTTTGAATGTCTCCATAAATTTTCAAAATTAGTTCTATTAAAAAGGTAGAATATGGGCCAACCTTAAGTGCCCTGCTCCTAATGAACAGAAAATGGTGAAAGTGGCACCGAGTGAACTGCAGGGCTCGGTTTGAAAAGGCATTTCAGCTTCTGCCTCGCTCTTAACCCTGGAACCCAGTCTCAGGCGGGCAAGCTCAGGCCACAGAGACAGCTTCCGTGTTCCAGGGGAGGTGGTCCATCTGCCCGCCCCACCTAAGCCACAGCCCACCGCCGACATCAACCATCAGACATCAGTGGATGAACCTTCACGTGATTCCAGGCCCCTGCCTTCGAGCTGCCCCACCTGAAGCTGAGAGGAATAGAGGCCAGCTGTCTGGGCCACACTATTCCTAAGGGTAGGTTGTGAACAAAATAAATGCTTATTTAAGCCACTGAACTTTGGGGAGTTTGTTAGGCAAAAACAGATAAACAGAAGAGTGGATAAAAAAAGATAGTATGAAATGTAACTTGAATAGAGTAGAAATTGGTCTCCTATAAACTGGAAAGTAACAAACGTTGAGATTAACTTATTAATGACAAAGTGCTGATGAGAAACAGCACGTAACTGAAAGACCTCAGAACTAGTGAGAAGGAAGGTACTTCAGAGTTCCCTCCAATTATAGCTTCTTACAAACAGGCATGTATTTCACAGTCTCCCCTCAACTTTCAGGATAAGGAAGCCTGGTAAGCAAGGAGACACAGGATTTGATGTCTAATAATTGAAAAACAACTAGAAATAGTTTACCAAAATCAACCTTTTTACCTCATTTCAACGAACTGAACTTCTAAGTGACAGGCAGCTTTGAGAACTTACTAATCTAGCACTCACTCTTCATTTTCCTTTCCTCAGAGAGAAAATAAAGTATTATGGAACCATAAATGTAGTGTCCTTTGGCAGTATTTAAATTAAATACAATTTTTCCTTTACCTTACTTAAAAGCTCGTTGGTAAGGGAAGGTAAGACTGTCTCAGCTTCATGTTGTAGCACAATGCTTCTCCATATAACACAGACTGGCTTTGAACTTTTGAAATTCAAATTACGAATCTGTTATCTGTTTCTGATAAACTGACTGAATATTATCTAATCTTTAACAGCTGTACTCTGGGAAAATTGTCCTTGGATGGGATGAAATATTTATTTCATTCGTTATGCATTAAGCTATAGAATACAGCTAGGCACCTCTCCTTTTAAGTAAAGCGAGGTAGACACAGGGAGCTGAGAATGCAGGATCTGCACCAAGAACAAGATCGGCACCAGAGTGACACACAGGAACCAAGCCGAAAGAGGACTTCATCGTGCACCGCAAGATGATGGATTAGAGAGGCTTCCAAAGAGGAAGGCTGAATTAATCTTCTCCAGGCTTAATCTTTTGCCTCTAGTAGTGAAATCTATGGATGAGTCTATGAATTATAATGAGTGCAACATAATGAAGTGTATTGCAGACTGAGTCAGCAGATCCCGTGACCATGATTTGATGGAAACTGGAGTGAAGTGGGAGGCACTGGGTGAGAAACTAAAGGTCTGAACGGGGGGAAGGAATGGACTTTACCTTTGCAAGCCTACTTTCTGTCATGTCACAGAGTCAGCAAGGCATAAGCTGGCCACAGGCCCCTTCAGGACGCAGCAGATCTCCACAGAAGTGGAGTTACAGACATTCCGTGACACTGACATTTTATTATGATGTAAAACAACTGGTACTATGCAAGAAGACTCGGAAAGAGTTCTCATAACATCTGAATTGGTACTGGCATGGGACAGACATAGATCAATGCATCACCACTGAGAATCTAAAAGAAACCCTCACATTTACTGTCAATTGATTTTCAATACGAGTGTCAAATAACTGAATGAGACAATAATAGTCTTTTTAACAAATGGTACAGGGACAACTGGATATCCACATGCAAAAGAACGAAATTCGACCTCTACCTCATACAATATATATAAAATTAACTCTAAATGAAAGAGCTAAACCTACAAAATTCTTAGAAGAAAACACAGGCATGTGTCTTCATGACTGGATCTGGCACTTGTTTCTTAGGGCAGTAAAAGACAGAAATAGATTAACTGAACTTCATCAATATTAAAAACTTCTACTCTTCAAAAGACACCATCAAGAAGGTAAGAAGGCAAGCTCCTGAACAGGAGGAAATACTTGAAAATCCTACATCTGATCAAAGGCTTGCACCCAGGATACAAAAAGGACTCTGACAATTCAATCATAAAAAGACAGCCCAATTTGAAAATGGGCAAAAACCTAAACAGACAGGTCTTCAAAGAAGATACACAAATAGATAAGCTCACGAAAAGATCCCCAACATTCTTAGTCATCAGAAAAATGCAAATCAAAGCCACAACGAGATGCAAGTTCACACCTACCAGGAGAGCTGATGACCAGTGGTGACAGGAATGCACAGGAATTGGGAGAATTATACACTTTGGATAAAAATGTTAGATGGTGCAGCCACTCTGGAAAACAGTATGGCAGGGCCTCAAAAGGTTAAACAGAGTTACCATATGACCCATGTGACAGCATTTCCATCCTTAAGTATATTCCCCAAAGAAGTGGAAACATGTTTACACCAAAACTTGGGACAGCAGGTCCCAATGTTCACAGCAGCATTATTAGCAAGAGCCAAAAAGCAGAGGCAACCCAAAGGTCCATCAACTGATGGATGGATAAATGGTTTAGCCCCACAACCGAGTACTGTTCGACAATAAACAGAAATGGAAATACTGACAAGCGCTGTAACATGGATGAACCTGGAAGACGTTCTGTCAAATGAAAAAAGCTAATCATGAAGGACCGCACAGCATGTGATTCCATTCCTGGGAAACACCCAGAACAGGCACATCTATAGAGACAGAAGTCAGACTGGTGGTTGCCGGGGGATGGGGGGGCTGCAGTGCTGGGGGTGATGGCCAAGGGATGCAGGCTTTCTTTTTGGGGTGATGGGAATGTTCTAAAATTGATTGTGGTGACAGCTGCACATCTCTGAATATACTAGGAGATACTAACTATGCATCCTAAATGGGCGAATTATATGATATGTGAATATTTTTCTTTTTTGGTGGAGGAAAGTAATTAAGTTTTACTTATTTATTTTTAGAGGAGGTACAGGGGATCGAACCCAGGACCTTGTGTATGCTAAGCATGCACTCTACCACTTGAGTTATGCAATCCCCCTATAATATGTGAATTGTATCTCAACAAAGTTAAAAAAAAAAATCCAAAGGCAGGATCCAGACAATTTTCTTAATTCTCTACGTTGGGTGTACAGATGTGATCTGAAATTCTCCATGCTTTGACAACATGTCTAAAATGAATAGAAAATGAAGGCAATGTCTAACTTCAACTGGTTTGTATGACCTTTCTGCACAAGGTATTCTGAGATCCATGAAATAAATACACACAGGTTCTATATCCATTCACAAAAGTGAAGTTGAGACATGACAATTTTCTGGAACATTCCATGAAACATTATCCTCTGATTTTATCTAGCTTGCCTCATTGTGGCGAGAGATCACTAAAACATACTGTTTAATAGGGAAAAAAAGTTAACTTCTGTGAGAAAAGAGGTATAATTCTCAACTTCTCTAAGGGTAAATATTATAAGAAAAAAAAGAATGGCAGAATGAAAGTCAACATTTAAGAAACAAGTGCATTATAAATAAAAGTGAAATTATAATGAAGATGCAAAAGAAAGCTGTCCCTGAAAAGCTGGTGGCCTGCAACACTCTGCGCTGCACGTTCATGGCCGATGTGCTGGATTTCATACATACTGGGTTTGCAGTTTGATGTGGCTTCCTCTCTCCATCCTGTCTCTTATTTTCTGAAGTAGTTTGATGATGTGCTGTCACCTCCAGGGATGCTTCCAACATGGACACTTTCTTTCGGGTGTCAGCCAGCTCTTGCTGAAGCTGTCTCATACGGGCCTAAAAAGATAACTCTGTTATTGAATTTTCAGTCACCTTATCATTAAGTTACATTAATAATATATAACTCCAACAAATGGGCTTTGAGAACTATCCCCACAGACATCAGTTCACCTTTTCCTCATAGACACACATTCCTGTTTGCTGAATTTCATTAAACACACAGGTGTGACCCTCCTGCCTTACCGACAGGAAGTTAACTTAGACAATGGAGGCAGCCCCACCAGCCACTCCCTGCCCCTCCCAGGAAGCGGCCGAGCTTCACCCCCACTGAAGTCTCAGACAGGAAGGGGTGTGCGGGTGGGATGAGCGGTGGTCAGTTCCACACTGTGGAACATTCTCCCTCTTTCTCATTAGAGGCTTAAGTTCAGAGTTCTTCACATATTCAATCTGGTGTTTACATCCTTCCAACAGACTCCCATCTCACAATAAAAACGAGGATATTCCAATGGTCTTTGGGGACCCAAGACAACCTGTCGTCCCCTGCCTCCTGGACTGCAGCTCCTACGGCTCCCCCAACCCGTCCCACGCACTCCCTTCCTGCCACTCAGGACTCTGGCTGCTCCTCCTCAGTCTGAAAATGGGACCCCAGTGCCAGACTCGAACATCACAGAGCGCCCCACTTCCTCTGTACTGGACAAACTTAGATCTGAATGACAGTAACTGAGCCTTGCAATGAGAACTGTGAGCACATTATTTGAAAAAATGTTCAAAGTAAATTACAAATAGAACAGGGGAGACTAAGTCAAACACAGTTTTGCTAAAATTTACATTTGTCCCAAATTATGACTGAATGAAAAGTAGATGCCTTTAAGGAATGGAGAGGTCATAACAATACATGATTTGAGATGAAAGTATTTCTAAATTTAATTCCAACTGACATGAATAAAAATAAAGTAATATCAACTAAAAATGTATGAAAAGCTACTGAAGGAAAAGTGCTGCAAGATACAGCATTTACACATTAACCATCAAGGTAATCCACACAATTGAATCTTTTCTCTCTTTCTCACATTTTTTTGTTTACTTTTTTTGTTCACATAACTGAATCTTAATTTCAAATAACTCATTTTAGGTCTAAGCATTTCATTTATCTGCTTCACGATACTAAAATGTGGTGACAGAAAGATTAGAATGATTTGGGCAGTATAAATTACTAAGACCTGCCTGTATCTGTCAACAGCTTATAGCTTAATCTCTTAGAATTCCAGGTGACACGGCATCTTTACTCAAAGTAAAGCACCTCTCAGGTCTAATTTTTGTTTGCTGCATACAAAAAATGCCTTTATGCTGCTTTACAGTGTATATACTTATAGCCCACACATTTTTTATATTCAACTAGTTTCAATGTTTAGCTTTCATCAGATACTACTTTGAATTTTCTTTGAGGAAGTCTGAAAATTAGTTCCCTTTCTGGGTACTTACTTCCATTTCTGCTCTGTCCGTTTCATACTGACACAGTCTGTCCTTTAAACATCTGCATTCTTTAATTAACTCCTTGTTTCCTTCCTCCAGCATCAGAACTCGTCTGCTCATGGCTTCAAGTTTCCCCATGTGATCCAGAAATGGCTCTGGGGTATTAAATATTGTCTTTTCGCTTCTGGCTTCATTTCGAGCAACTTCTAGTTGCTGTCGAAGCAACGTGTTTTCACTTTGTAGTTTACATGTTGTCTCCTTCAAGAGTGCCTGCTTTGCAATGTATTTGATGACGTCCCCTTGTTTGCTCTGAGACAAGGGTTCAGTTTCCTTGTTTGAACGCTGGGCTTGGCCTCGGTCTCTGTGCACACACTGTAATACCAATGTCGTTGGTCTAAGAGCATCTCTCCTGGGATGGAGCTCAATTTCTGGGCCACGGAATTGACGTTCAGCTTCAGCAAGTTGCTGAGGAAGCACCTCGCTGCTATCTTTTGGGTCAGACAGCTCAAAATCCATTGTGTCCTGTAAGTGAAACCCCTCATCTCTTACTCTTTGAACTGTAACGCAATAAACTGACATATCATAATTTCCTTTGAAGTGGAAGACTAATCTCTTAAGTTTATACAACAAAAAGTTTGCAGTAACTGGGTATCCAACTGGAAAAACCTAAGGTGGATACAAATCTCAAACTTCAACCAGAAATCCCCCAAAGTTCAAAAATTTAATTAAAGACAGTGAATCCATGAAAGCTAAAAAGAAACCACAAAAGGATGTTTAAGAAGCTCAGAATCGGAAAGGCCTTTCTTTCTCTGAAATACAACAAACCCAAAAGGCTTAAAATAAAAAATGCATAAATCTGACTACACTTAAAAATTATATCTGACATCTAACCTTTACAGCTACCCCCAAAGTAAGAGCCTTAGCTCTGTAGAAATTGGGACAGGTTAGATTTCCTAAAAAATTCTTTCCTGAGAATATTCCATAAACATTCTCCCTTTCTAACATTTTTAGAGCGAGTTATAAGAATTACATCTACGGATAAATGATAAACCTAAGCACTGTACTAAGCACGTCTACAAACATCAGTTAACTCATTTAGCTGTGACAATTCTGGAATAAAGGGTTAAAAACACAAGCAAGCTGCAGGGTTTTCCCCAGGGCTTCTGAGTCTATGACTCTTACACCAAACCAAAGCTACTTCTCTAGGATAAATACATAAACACAAGAGAAGCCTTCTATTTCCCTAATGGTGAATACACTAAAGGTAAAGAAGGTCAAATTTACAGAGCTCTTCTTAGAAAATCAGGAGACTATTTGCTTCTGCAATAATTTTTATTTCTTCTTCATGCTGTTTATAACAGTAATGGATGTGAAACAGCAGGGAAATACAGTGAACTGTTTTATTAAAAATAAAGTCCTGATCAATAAATTATCACTAAGAATAGATTATGGCGTATCTATCACTGTATTCGAAAGCTCCTTGTACTGAAATCGGATACCACATGGAGCAGAGCGTTACCTTTTATCACACGTAGGAGAATGACACCCAAACTACGGTTTCTGAACTGGCTATACTTTTTCCTCCTTACCATCAGTGGAAATGATAAAGTAACCTCTCCATTCGTCTATCAAAGGAGTGAGATCACTGCCAGAAACTAGAATGCTTGCCGTTAGTAGCAACAGTTTTGGATCATGGAAAGTTCATCAATTCCTATGGACAATATTAACAGCCTCTCCTTGGATGAGGCCATTGTGAATGTCACTACATCACTGTTGCTGGCAAGTGGATTTGAATTCAAAATATTGCTTTATCCAATAGACCGGAAATGAAACCCCCAGAAAATGTATTTTACATATGCAGGCTTTTAAAACCCTCTATACTTTCTGTACCTACAGTTTTGGTTTTTAAACTATATAAGTATACAAATTCACACACACACGTTTGAAGATGACTAAAGAAAATACCTCAGCATTCATTTTCTCATTAGCCTTTTCTGCCTCCTTTTGTTGGGAAAGACGATGGGCCAGGACTTCATCTTGTATTACTCGGGCATTCTGCTCTCGGGAAAGTTGTCTCTGAGCGTCATTTCGCTCTTCTAAAACCTGAAGACATATGACATTAGGGTTTGGGTTTTACACCATGAAAAAAAGTCAAAAAAAGCTTAGGAGGGGAATCTTTAAAAAATTTTTTAAAACCTGTTAATAAGTAGTAGCCTTTTTAAGCACAGGGACCTTTAATGCACATAAATAACAAATTCTAATACACATGACAGCTAAATGTATCACAGAGCAAAAACACAAGGGATGTAGTATCATGAAAGAAAAACTTTTTTAGCACTTTTTAACTTGAGTTATAGTCATTTTACAATGTTGTGTCAAATTCCACTGTAGAGCACAATTTTTCAGTTGTACATGAACATATATATATTCATTGTGACTTTTTTTGGGGAGCTACCACAAGATCTTGCATATATCTCCCTGTGCTGTACAGTATAATCTTGTTTATCTATTCTGCATATGCCTGTCAGTATCTACAAATTTTGAAATCCCAGTGACAGAAAATTTCTTTATAAGGCATTTAACCAGTTCCATCATAGTCTCAAGGTGATTTAGCCTGGATTTTAACTTCAAAAAGCCAAAATTAACACCTGGATTTGAATTAGACTTGTTACTTTGTTCAATGGACCAAAACCGTCAATCCTTATGTTAATGATGAAGCTCAATTTAACTTCCATTCCTTCATTCAGAAAAGACACAGAGCATCTATTAGATACCAAGAACACCAAGAAATTAGTAAATTAAGCTCTAAATGTCATCGTTCATATTTAGGATGAGATAACTTTTATTTGTTTTAAATGAAAATATAGATTAATTCAAAAGAATATTATAAATAATATTGATGAAACAGTGTTAGAGGTACGAAACTTTCACATTATGACTAATTTACCTGATTTGGTTTATTCCTTACGCTCTTCAGTTTGCATTCTAGTGCTCGGGCAGTGCTTTCAAGTTGTTGTTTCAGGTCAACTTGCTCATTGTATTGTTTCTCTTTTCTTTTTAAATCATCCTTACATTTTTCATATAATGTATAAGCATTTTTCTTCTTCTTGTTTTCTTGTTCTAATGTGCATCTGCAGTGAAATATGCTTACCTTAAAATTTATTTTGTTAGAAAATTAAAAGTTCACTTTATGATGTGATTCTTCACATGCTCATTTATTACCCTAATGGAATTTCTATGTTCTCAATTTTTTTTTTCATTTCTAAGTCTCACATTTTAATTTCCTCACTTCAATCTCTTCATAAAGATATACACACACACATACGTTTGAAAAGTAGCAATGAAAAGACAAAATGCTACTGGGTTTCAGACAAGAATAACTCTGGTCAATAGTGTAGGAAAGAAATCTTGCAATTATTCAGTAAGGTTTGAGTTGAAAATTACCCTTTTTTCCCCATATAGTCATAAATTACTCCTTCATTGGGACAGAGAATTTAGTTACTAGTTAGAAGAGAAGTTGCTATTTAGAAACAAGTTTATAAGTTCATGAGAGATAAAATTTCAACTTCCTGAAGTATTACAGGGACTCCTACATGATCTCCAGCAGAAGGTTAACATCTGCAGGTGTCTTTTCCAGAACACAGACCTGCTAATTAGCATAATCCAAGGCGAGGCTGGGGAGTCTACTCCCTGATGCCCTACACTATGTTTCTTCTTTTGCAACACTTTGAACTTACCTTGTGGAATATTATTTATTTAGTAAATCATTTTTAAATCCCTTTTGGTACAAGGCAGGATCCACAGTAAGTAATTAAAAAATAAAGAGTAATCCATGCTTTCAGCATAGACCTTTGAACTAATCTTATCTCTGTATGAGAGCGATGCTGAATAAACTAACCAGTAATCACTTTCCACTTTACTTTTCAGTCCATCCATTCATATGTTAAGAATGAAACTGCATAAATTTTTTTTAAAGTTTCTGCCTGGAGAAAAATGGTCATTTCATAATTCTGCAAGTGGGAATGTAAAGTAATACAAACTTTCTGGAGGACAATTGAGAGATAAGGATCAAAGATTTGTTTTAAAGAAATATAGGAGGATATATATATATATATATGGCTGTGTTATTTCCAAGAGTCTCATATTCCACAATATTAATGAAATTTTCTCCCCTGTAAAATCCCAAAAGGTAAGTGAGCAATTATAAGACTTCTCCTACATACCTACAGTATTAAAGTAAATATAAAGAGTTCAAATATTTCTTTAAAACCAAGAAATTCAGTACCTCATGCGGCAGAGCTCTCGTTCCCACTCCACATTTTGAAGTTTTAACTGTGATTTTGCTTCTCTTGTTTTCAGCAGCTCTGTGTGTAGCCAGTTCACCTTATTTTCCATTTCTTTAAGTTTTCCTCTAAGTACTGCACAGTCAGATTCTTTAAGTTCTATTGATCTGACTGAATCAACTGGATCCTGAATGTTCAATAACCGATCAGAATCTGCATTAGGAAGAAAACAAAAACAGAAACAAAATACATAAATACTTTTTGTGTACAAAGAACTGTGCATTTTCACATTCATTCATCCATACGTTGAACAAATGGATATTGAGCATCTATAACGTGCAAGACATTCTTCTAAGCTCTGCAGATATTAAAAGAGTGACAAAGTAGTAGTATGAACATTACGCAAATAAATTTGACAACTCAGATGAAGTGGGTAAAATTCCTTGAAGGAGAGAAATTACAAAAGCTCAATTAAGAAAGAACAAACAAGCTAAAAAAGCCCTATATCTTAAAAACGTAAACAAAAGTCCTATTTAAAGACCTTACGACAAAGAAAACTCCAGTCCCAATGGTTACACTGGTGAATTCTACCAAGTATTTTAGGAAAATTTAATACCAGTTCTACACAAATTCTCCTCAAAAAACGAAGAGGAAGAAATATGTCCTCATTCTCTAAAACTGACATTACCCTGAATCCAAAACCAGACAAAGATATTACAAGAAAGAAAACTAATGTCATGAAAATGGAGGTAAAAATTCTGAACAAGACATTAGCGAATTAAATCCAACAATACAGGATAATTCATTGTGACCAAGTCGGGTGTATCCCAAGAATGCAGGGCTGTTTTAACACTTAAAAATCAATGCTATTCATCATATTAACAAACTAAAAAAGAAACCATATGATCATGTCAGTGGATAAAAAGAGGCACTTGTCAAACCTCAACACCTATTCCTGATAAAAACTTCCAGGAAACTAAGAACCAAGGGATCATCTTCACTATGACAAAGATCTGTGCTAAGCCTACAGCTGACACCATACGCAACGGTGAAAAACGGAATGCTTTTCCCAGAAGGTGAGGAACCGGACAGGAGTGGCTTCTCTTACTCCTTCTAATCAGCACCGTACTGGAGCCAGTGCAATCAGGCAACATAAAGAACCAAAAGGCATCTGGATGGGAAATGAAGAGGTAAAACTGTCAGCTAATCAGTGGGGAATATGATTATATGGTGCGAGTCAGCTAACTCCAACCTGTGGGCTGGGTTGCTTGCTTTGGTAAATAAACTTTTACCACATCCATTACAGCCACGTCCATTAACTTGTGTATTGTCTATGGCTACTCTTGTTGCAACGGTGACACAGCTGATTAGCTGTGACAGGGAATGTATTTATTTATTGGCTGCAAGTCTTAAATGTGAACTATCTTTAGTAAGACAGTAGTTTAAAGAAGAAAAAGCTTGACCACCTCTGGTTATGTAGAAAATCTGAGAGAATCCATAAAAAGGCTACTAGAACTAACAAATAGGTTCAGCCAGGTTGGAGGGCACAGAGTCAGCATACAGAAATCAACTGTATTTCTATCATCAGAAACTAAAATTTAAAATACATTATTTTAAAACAAATAAATAAAAATATACAACTTATAACCTCACTGAAAAATAAGAAATACAGGTAAACTCATAAAAGACGGAAAGACCCAGACACTAAAAACTCTAAAATATTACTGAGAAAATCAAGGAAGACCTATGTAAACGGAGAAATCAACTTTGTTCGGGGTTAAAAATTCCGTATTGTTAAGAAGTCAATTCTCCCCAAATTAATCTACAGATTCAACATAATCTACATCTCATTTCCAGGACACTAGCAGACTTTTTTTTTTTTTTTTTTACGTTGACAAGCTGATTCTAAAACTCATGTGGAAAGAAGGGTAATAAAATGAAACAAGATGAAGCCAGAGGACTGTGGCCTTTAACCATGGAGCTACAGAAGCAGGAGCTGGATTTTAGGCAAGGAGGTAACAAAGACCTGAATTTTAAAAACTGTCTAGTAATCACGGTTGCGGTGTAGACCAAGGTCCCAGGAGGCGGAGCGGCGGCCAAGAAAGTCCTGAGGTGATTTCAGCGTTCTAGGAGGGAAGCAGCGATGGCCTGACCCCGGGTGAAGGCGTAGGAGCAGCAGAGGCAACAGAAAGCACAGGGAGAGGGGACGGCCACAGCCCCTGGCTGGCAGCGCACACGTCTGATTCTGCTTCAACACAGAGCAGGCTTCTGAGACGCAGCGGCCTGTGACGCAGCCGCGCTCCCCGGGCAGCGCTGGGTGTGCCCACGTCACCTCGAGACACTTAAACAGGCTGTGCAGTCACACGGGGGGGGGCCTACCTTCACTCTCCGGGCCAAGTCGTTTGACTGGCCTCAGGGTGTTCTTAGAGTTATGGAAAAGCGACTCAGAATCCTCGGAAGCTGTCCCCGGTGACAGAGTTAAGTCATCGAGGCCATCCACAGAATTCATCTGCTCTTTGACCTAGGAATAAATAATGCTATTTCACAGTGTCCAACATAGTTATAAAATATGCTCAGTGTACAGAGGTGATAGATATCCATCTTTTTATGAGAGCAAAAACACAGACACTTCTCGAAAGAACTGATTTCTGTCAAAAGGCTAACTTTATCAATAGTGTTTCTAAATGATTTTTAAGTAAATGTTTCTACAACAAAGGCGGATTTTCTGTTTTTCCACTCTATCTTTTATAATTTTTTTTTACCATAGGAAAACAATATTCAGGAAGGTTTTTTTGCCTCAGTTCCAAGGATAAAGTTTAACTATAAATGATTATAGATCCTAACAATACTTTAAGTTTTGTAACTAGATAGAATGCTATTAAAAACTAAATATTAAATAATTATTTATTGACTCTAAAAGTCTAGTTTGAAAGGCAATTTCTTTTGAACTGTGTTATTAAAGCACAGAGAACAGTATTAAGCCAGAAATTTAAATTTACATTTTTACATACCTGTGAGTGGTTATTTTCACTTCCATCAAGTCTTTCTTCCTCTTCCTCAGATGTCCTTTCTAAGTCTAGGTCTGCTGAAAAATGAATATGCTTAGTTAAAATTCATTTTTATCTAGAATAGCTAGATAAAAGGCATCATCTTTATAAAAACATAAAACACATTTCATCAATTGACAGTTTAAATTAAGCTTCATCTTTAGCCGGATATTTACTTCTTTAAGAAATACTTCTAATTATTTAAAACTTCAACAAACTATTTGGGAAATACTAGATGTTACCAGATTAAAGGCATACAAACATCTCAAAGTTTCACTCACAAACTGATTCACCAGACATGAACAAAACAAAGAGAAATAAAACAAAATTTAAAAATACAGTAGAAATACACAAAGTCACGACAGACTATTCTCTACCTCCTAACAGTACCTTTTTTAACAACATACCAAGCTTCAAGAGCAATGTCATTCATGGCTTCCAAAATTATTGCTACTTTTTATGCTTTTATCTTTCCTTTATCTGAAACGTTTCCCTCTACTGTTCTGACAAGTTCCTTTGCCTCTTTGAAGACTCAGCCTGCTCTGTGAAGTCCTCCTTGATTACAGCTCTCTTTCCACAGAGACACAGGGATCTCTTTCCTTGGAGCTACCTTGGTACTTCACAGATTTTTCTAGTGTGTCTTCACCAGCTGAACTGTAAACTATTTCTTTACATGTCTATCCTCTTTGCTCCCATGCTGTAGAGGACACTCTCTTAAAAGTATCTGTGTATAAACTATTTATTAGAAAAACTTTCAGTTTTGAGCTTGTAGTCACTACTATAGGAGATAACTGAGAATCTTTTCCAAATACAACATTAATTCTGCAGGTAAGGATAGAAAAGATAAAACTACAGGAGCAGAAAAAACATTGTAAGACTTATTACTACAGCTCTGATTATATCACTGATTAAGGCACTAAATTAATTGGTATATAAAGTAGAACACGTATTAGATGTGGTTAATCAACAGACTGGGTATCCTAGAAGAATTAGAATTGATATTCCATATATTATTTTTAAGTGATCAAGCACTCCTTAAAAACCAATATCCTTTTCGACCCATCAATCCATTAAAAATAATAAAACAAGCTGATACACTGTGCGGACACAGTTAAGAAGGAGGTCCTGTGTAGCAAATTCCCAATGTCTGCCACTACCGCTGGGAAAGCCACTTCTAACATACAGAAAGGCAGAGAATATACTAGAAATACTTTGATATTTAGTCGCAGAGGTGCTTTTTCAGTTACACTGAATACAGCTATAACAAATATTTATAAATTCAGAGCTAGATAAAAATAAAGCTAAGAAATCATACTTTGAGAAGGGAATCTTTGGATGTCCACCTAGGTTTCCCAACTACTCACAAAGCTCTAGACATCATCCTCCTACCCGCTCTCAGGAGTGTGCTAAATACTATTCTGAACGAACTTACTTTCTCCTAATTCTCTTTGCTATTTAATATGTTGCTTTGGTCAGAGGTTGAATGTAAATGTCATGCAAAAAGGTATTGTCCGGTTGTAGGTTGCATAAAAGGAGTAAACACAAAGGAGATCCTGCCACAAAATGATTTCTGCAAAGTCAGAGTACGGTGAAGCCACGCACAGGTAGACCATGGCTAGCTCTCTGTGCTGCTTTATTACCTTCTTTGCTGCTTCTGTTCTCTGGCAGCTGTGACTCACACAGGCCATGGAGCGCTGCGTTTTCTGACAGAGACACGGCTCCAATATTCACCCGGTCTTTATCTACCAGGGCCGTCTGCCTCAGTTCTGTGGGTGCTGACTGGTTTGTGGTCACTGATTGTGATACCAACGGACATTTGTCAACTTTCAAATGCTTGGCTCTTTGACCAGCCTCATTATTGAGGCTCAAACTAGTAGAAACCCACTCTGAAGGACCTGAAAACAAAGTTTCCACTTATTAGAATGTGAATAACAATACAAACTTGACTAACTTTTACGAATTCTCTTCCCAGAGCAGCAGCCCCATGCCCTCCTCTCCCCCAAACACACTGCTCCTTCCCAGCTGGTTGCACTTTACATGTCATTGCTGTTCATATAGGGAACCACTGTCTCTCTTTTTTCTACCTTTTCTAGTATTACTAATTTGGATTCACTCATCACTCTCTAGAAAACAGTCTATATTCTGTAAGAGCTTTATGAATAATTACGACTCTTCAACATATGAAGTTTTTCATTAACAAAATGTATGCCTAACCAGCCATTTACTGGACGTTTAAATATGCATGACAGTATTGAGTCCTAGAGATGCGGGCTTTAAGAAAACTTCTACTGAATGGTACTACTTAAATTACAATGAGGCAGTCTTTCCTCAATGTACCAATATCTTCAGAATTCTTACCTTAAGCCTTGGATAAACATCATAAATTTATATAAGAAAGGATAGCCTTGAGTGACTAATTTTTTCCATATAAAAATAGGGTAAATCTAGGTACAAACTACATCCAAAGAGTACAGAGTGCCATCAGACAGGAAATACATAACAAAAATGTTTTCCTTTTTTAAAAAGAATTAAGTTGTCAGATTCAAAAATTTTAAGGCAAGTTAAAGAAAAAAAGGCAAGAAATGTAGACGTGAACTTTAAAGCCCACCTCATCACAAGGGCCCCTTTATTATTTCACACCCATGAACCCTGTTTAAAACAGCAGTTCTCAAGTGTCATCTGAGAAGCCCTGAAGCCCCATGTTCCCTCCATCTACGGAGTCCAGGAGGTCAAAACTATTTTCACAATAATACTGAATGCTATTTTCATTCTCATTCTCTGTTAAGTGTGCAGTGGAGGTTTCCAGATACATGACATTTGAGAACATCATAGCTCTAATGGCTAATGGAATGTTTGTGCGTGCTTGTTTTTTAAATCTTTCAGTTCTATTTTCTAATATACTAAACATCAATAGATACAACCCACTTAACAGTTCTTCAGAATTTTCAATAATTTTTAGTAGTATAAAAAATATCCTAAACCCAAAAACTTTTAGGATTATTGGTTTAAAAGATCATACCTACCAAACATTAAGGCAGGACTAATTACTTCCATCATTTTTAATAATCAAAGACACCACACACACACAGAGAGAGAGAGAGAGAGCGCTAATCAAAACATCCAGTTGCCTTAAGACCTTTGGGCTAGGGAAATAGCTCAGTGGTAGAGCACATGCTTAGCATGCACAAGGTTCTGGGTTCAATCCCTAGGACCTTCATTAATAAATAAATACAGAAATAAATATCATCAATGTGATAGCACTAGATGAAATAAAGTGAAATATGACTGACATGTTAGCAAGTGAAGCTTTACTCTACGTAAAGGTCAGAATTCAATTAAGCATTTTAAAACTCTGGAAAAATCTTAGAACCTAATAATTTCTCAGAATCCCTGAGAAGTACAGGGACTCCAAACTGAGCACTTTGGTGTCTCCCAACATCAATAGAAACATCCAAGTCAAAGCTGACATTTTAAAACTCTATTTCTTATGCTTATACATATTTTTCAAACATGGATACCGATCATAACACCTGCCTTACTTATATCATCTTTCAATTAAATTAGAAAAAGTAAAAGGAATTAGGAATAAGAAGACTGTACTTCATTTCATAGTTAAATTTGTATTGCAAAATTTACCTGATTTGAATCTTTGTAAATTCTTCATTGCTCGTGTTTTTTTAGGAACAGAATCTTTCACTCCAACTGCAGGCTGAATGGTTTTTGAAACAAACTGATTAATCATGTGCATTTGATACAATCTGTAGTAATAATTCAAGGGGGGAGGGTCTAGCTCAGTGGCAGAGTGCCTGCTTAGCAGTGCATGAGGTCCTAGGCTAAATTCCCAGTACCCTCATTAAAAAAAAATTCAAGATAAAAGTATAAAAGTTTTTACCTTCAGGTGAGGATATTTTTCAGTAGAACCTAAAAGCCAAAAGGGACACATAATCAATTATAAGTAAATATGAAAGCCAACTATCCAGTCATGCGGTTAGTACTGAGCGCAATCCTCATGCTTGCTTTGGAAATGAACACGTTAGGTTTCGGTGTTTTGTTTTTCAGGGGCAGTTAGGAGAGCAACAAGACAGGCATATGAATCCATGATAGATACTGAATAAAGAGCAGGAATATAGGTTTAACAAAACATGCAGTTAAGATGTCAAAACTACGAGTACGTTTCAAATGACTTTATAAAATAGAAACGTGCACATATACAAGTGTGAACATGCTGCCTGAGGAGGAGAAAAGCGATTTTTAATCAGAGGAACAAGTCACGGCTCCAAGAAGACAAAAGTGAAAGCTGATGGTAAAATGCAACAGCACATCTTTCATGCGACTGACACCATTAGACTACAAGTGTTTATCATGCTCTTCAATTTGTCCTGTGATTCAGGAAGTCCACAGTTGTGATGGCAGTTCATTTGAATGTGCAGTTCACTTCTCGTCAGAGAAAGTGTTATGAATTGATCAGCCTGGATACACACTTGTAGAATAATCGTTCATAAAAATATTCATTTTTTCCCATATCCACATGGGCTACCGGTATGCCTACATTTCTTGGATCCTCTAGCCATCAAAGTTTCTTGATCCACTCATGCAAGAAAGAATATATACTGAGCTTTCAATATTGAAATCTGGTGATCAAAAAAAAATTTCATTGCCACAGAATTATTAGACATTAAAAGTCTTTTATGTTTCAAAACCTGTGTAGTATTCACTGAAAATAACAACTTTAGCATTTATGGAATGAATCCTATTAATTTCTTTTATTTCCAAAATTGGTTTGGTAAATCAGGCTAATGTATAAAAGGATTCTTGTGAAATAAATATCTTATCAAAAAATAACATATATTAAAAACAACAACAACAACAACACAGCCAATGCTTCATATTCAAGTTAGTCTCATTTGAATAACAAATACCAATACAACATTTATCTTTGAAGCCTGACAGGAGGAGAGGCTGTGGTTTACCCCAATTCTAGGCCCCCTCCTGATTCCAGTATTCTCTGGATTGGCAATGATCTAACCTGGCTTCAGTGCAAATACACTGATGCCATCGAAAAGGAGTTCTCTCAAGTTTCCCCTCAATTCCAAAATCACCTACCTGCGGCTTTTTTTCCTCCTTCCTTCCTTTCACTTTCCTCTTCAAAGGTA
Organism: Vicugna pacos; assembly: GCF_048564905.1. Taxonomy (NCBI): domain Eukaryota; kingdom Metazoa; phylum Chordata; class Mammalia; order Artiodactyla; family Camelidae; genus Vicugna; species Vicugna pacos. The sequence goes on from NC_133015.1 coordinate 1,374,523, forward strand.
CCTCTACATCTGTGGTCTTAATTCTTCCCCTTTTCTATTCTTTTGATGGACGATCCCCACCACTTCTTTTCCCTCTCTGCTTAGCAGCAGTAGCTTACACCTCTAATTTCTACTTCAACTCTTTGCCTCCCTCTGACTATGAACGTGCTCAGAAAGAAAAACAAAATCGTGCTTTTCCTTGTTGCTGTTGTCTTTAACTCCCCAGTGGCTCTTCTTCCAGATTCCCTTAAACACAAGTCTACCCTCTGAGCGTGATCTGAAGACCAGCAACATGGGCATCACCTGACAGCTTGTTAGAAACGCAGACCCACTGCTCAGAATGTGCGCTTTTCACTGGGTCCCCAGGTGACTAAAATTTGAGAAACTCTGGTCTATACCGAGTCTGCTTCTATAGCACTCGGACTTAACTGATCCCTCTGAAACAGCCGCACGCGTCTCCCAGTAACACTTCCCCAAAAACTGCATCAGGATCTGCAGACTTTTCAGTGGACTCTTTACCAGGCTCCAGCTCCCCTGACCTCCCCGGAACGCACCCTGCTCTCCACCTCTTTCCCACTCTCTTCTGTTGGCCTATGAGACACCATCCTATAAGGCAGCAACATGCTGCATGACACGAAGGTCCAGACATTGACAGCTGACCACACCGGCCTGTGCTCACCGGCAGCCACACCCAGCTCTGCGTGATCAGGTACCGCAGTCCTCACCGCCTTCCTAACGGTCAGGGGAGGGGCGAGTGGGTCATTCTGCTGTGCCTCCCGGACAAGGTTTGGTGCTGGAAGGAGCTCACTTCATACCTGTCTCATTTCAAACACTCTTCCCTTCCTTCTTCTAAAGAACTATTCTACATTACCACCTCCTGCCAGGGACCCCCCTCCTTTTCCTTCATTTCCTCCCCTCCTCTCTACCTCCCTCATTCTTCACTCCCTCCTTCCCTCCTCCTGGTTTCCTGACTGTCCTCAGGTCACAGAGCATCTTGAAACAAAACTAACAACTGAGCTCCTTAAACAGCATTCTAGTTTAATCTGCTGCTGACACCTGGTAAGATATACAATTTACTTCCTTTTCTCCTCTTTTTTCCTCACTGTATGTTCAACAGGTGATTTTCTTTGGCTGAGAGAATAGATCCAAATCCATGTTTTAAATCAACATTCTGTAAAATGACTTTTTTTGGAATAAAATACAGTACTTACTTTCTATTTGTCCATTTAATGTATTCTTTTCTCCTAGATCTGCAGCTCCAGATAAACGATCAACACAGTTTGGTAGTTCAATCTCGGAGATACTCTGTTAAAATTAATATTAATAATGAGTTGCATAAAGATTTCCTGATCCCTTTCTAAGAAAATACCTGCGTTTCCTATCTTATTATTATTTTTTTAATTTCCTACTTTAAAAGCAATTAGACTCGAAAACAAAATAAGCATATCCTGGAAACCCAAACATTTAAATAGAAAATTTCATATGCACTCTTTAGATCAAGTCTATCTTTTATTTTCAGTTGGCTTTTGATCGTCTGTAAACTGAGCATGGAAAGCTAGAGCAAATATTTTCACAGACAAAATACTGACTTACATGCAGATTTCAACAAAGAATTAACTTCAAAGCACCTAATTTCATTTTGCATTCCTTGACAAAAGAAGAGGACGTTTAAAAAACATATGTATTTTTATACGTATAACTGAATTGCTTTGCAGGTACACTTGAAACTAACATTATAAACTGACTCCACTTCAATAAAAAATTAAAATACATATTAAAATATATTCTTTAATAAGTATGCTATACATTTAAAATGTTTCTTAGGACAAATATTGTTTTTAGCATTAAAATAACATACATGGCATGAAAACAAGCCTTGGAGCCTGTCATGTTGAGTATTAACAGAACACTGTGGAAACTGCTACATTTCAGTAAACAAAGGCTTAGCGAATCTATTATTTGATAAAACTTTTATCGATAGGGAAAATAGTTGAATAAAGTACCAAAGTAGAAAGAAAAACATTTATGTTTAAATTAACAGCAGAAAAATTTTAAATGTAGCTATGCAGCTCTTCAAAGAAGTACCATAAGCTTTACTTCACTGAGGGAAGAATAAGAACACCGTTTAGTGACCACCCGCATGTGCCAGGCCCTTATGATGCACATTCTCTTCTCTACACACAACAATAGCAACAGTGACTCTAAGGACGGTTACTCACTTGCTGCTTCCTGGCCGCTCCAAGATGCTGGAGTACCGTGATGAGCAGATGTCACCCACTGTTCTCTGTCTGGAACGTCCCTCCCCTGGACCTTCGTGTGACTGGCTCCTTCCTGTCCGTCACCTGGCAGCTTTGGTCACACTCAGTTCTTTCCTGACTACCTAAATTCCAGCCTTACTCCACCCCCGTCCTAACTATAAACTCCCCCACTGTTGTCGAACCTCACGCTCTCCACGTTCCTTATGTGAAGGACTTACTGCCCCTGATACCGGGTTCCTGTTTACTTGTTCTTCTGTTCCTGCCACTACAGCCTAACCCCTCAGCTGCTACATTCAGTGTCTTAACCGCCTGGTGCCAGTTGGTGTTCAGGAACAGGAATTTATTTAAGGTCAAAACATGGAAAATCCCCAGAAGGCGTCAAGTACCAAAGCACTACGTACCTATCGGAGATCTCCGACAATAGCCTACCGACACTCAACATACCCCAAGTGAGAAATCCCCGTGCCCGCTCTAACTTTCCCACTTTATTGTCCTTCAGATTTTAAAAAGGTGTCCTCAACATTTCAGTAGGTCACTAGTGGCCACTGTGATCATTCTTACATTTCTATAGCACCCTTTGCAGTTGACAACGTGTTTTCAGATTTGTTACCACAGTTTTGTTCATGACACATAACCTGAGAGATAGGCATCAGTACCATGTTTTTGAACGAGCTCACTGACATTCAAACAAGTCAGACAAGTTTTTCCAAGATCTCACAGTGGGTCAGAACCAGGATGCTACCACGTCTGCTGACTTCAAGTACAGGACCTGCCGAGATCCAAGAGTTCAGGCTCTTCTGACCTCTTTCCAGGGCTATCACCTTGCAATAGGTCATCACTACCTTGCCCTTAGCTTCCTTCAAGTTCGGTCGCCATAAAGGGACTCAGTGCCTGCTATTTTCTACCCAAAATGGGCTGTCCTCAGTGAAACATCACTAAACCAAGCTGGTGGTATTTTAATCCCACATATTTATTACTAGTCCCCATGCTTTTGCTTCTCCTGAAATGTTCGCTGCAGATCTACTTGACAATCCAAATATAATAATACTTTCAAGTCGCAGGCACTGTCTTTCCAAGGTCAAAGTGGTTAAACAAACAAAAACACCGGTTTTTTGTGTTTTTTTTTTTTTTAGTACAACCTGTTTCTCTCTGAATCTAAGAGTTTTACACATTCATTTATAACAAAGAAATAAACATCTGGTCACAGGCTGACCAAGAATTATTTTCTTCAGTTTTTAGAAAATGTAACTTCAGAACCCAAACCGATTCCCTGTGACTTCTAAGCCTTGGCTTTTGCACTACATACAGCAGTTTCATTAGGTGAGTCTGGAAAATTAACACAAGTGCACTCTGCAGTGGCATGACATGTAGCACGGAATGACTTTACTAAGTGAGGGTTAACGTGAGGAACCAAAATTTTGCTGGGCAAATGTAAAAGTGAGAAAGTGAAGTCAAAACATCCCTCCATTTATGTTTCAACACCACGCAATGCTTACATTTGAACATAATAACAATACAAGACAGTACCTCAAAAGCCCGGGATGATTCTGCATCTTTCTTTCCTTTGAATCTTAATGCTGGTGTTGCATCTACAAAATGCAGTCACAGATACATTAATGAGAACACATACCACTGAGAAGTTTAAATACACGTAAGTCTATCTGGATTCATGAATATGTCAATAAATTAAAGTGGCACGGAAGAATTTCAGAGGGTTGAAGCATTTTCTGGAAGAAAACTTGGTCGTAGTTGGGATATTTATGAAGGAAGATGGCAAAAGAAAAACACTTAAGAAGAAATGGATATCAGATTTGGATCTACACACTTCAGAATTTTTACACTACTTTTTTTTTTTTTAATGGAGGTACCGGGAATTGAACCCAGGACCTCGTGCATGCTAAACGTGTGCTCTCCCACTGAGCTATACCCTCCCCCCTCCAACCACACTAGCTTTTAAGCAGAGAAGAAAACCCATAGATGCTCCCTGACTTCCCACCTCTGTCACTTTTGTGTGCTCCGGCAGTAGAAATCAACTTGCTCTGATCTGCTTGCTCCTTTAGAACACTGTTAATTGTCCCAGTGCCCTTCTCTTTTCCCCCAGTTTTTGGCTTTGTTGCCTCTCCCTATAAAAACAAAACACAATGTAACAAAAACCCAACATCAGAAAACATCATACTCCTACACTTGGTCATTCAATCAATCAGTCAGGAAGACAACATATAGTTACTGTATCCATCAAATCATAGGCATTCTCCTGGGAGAAGCTGGCAATATACATAAAAGACAGATTCTGCTCTATACTCTAGGGGAGGTAGAGACACATGAAAATGAATCAACACAGACAAGTTATCATTCAACAGCTCTACACCTGAAGTGAACAGATACAGTAAGGGCACAAAGGAGAGAAGAGACTTGCTGCATGCCAATAGCTCCGGGAATGCTGGGAAGACCAGACTGTGTCTTAAAAGACAGACCCAGTGCAAAGAGCAGATGTGAAGGGGGTTCTAAAAAGGGCAGCCTGAGCCGAAGGTCGAGGTGTGAAACAGCATGATAAGTCACATGGAAAACTAGAACTCAGTTACTGGGGACGGAATGGAGAGACAAAATTTGCTAGATTAAATATAAGACATCACTTCATTAATTTAAATGTGAGGCTATCTAAAAAAATAACTTCAAGTTAAAACTAGCTTCCATAGGGAACTGTATTCAATATCTCACAAAAAAACTATAATGGGAAAGAAAGAAAAATTGGTTTTATATATATATATATATATATATATATAACCAAATCACTTTACTGCACACCTGTAACTCATACAATACTGTACATCAACTACATTTGAATTAAAAAACAAACTTCTATAACCAAAAAGAAAAAAGGTGAGGGTCAAATTTTCTTTCTGTTGTTCATAAAATCAGCTCTATGTCCTTCAGAAGAGTCTGAGCACTTTCTTCCATGACCTGACTTTTCCTTCTCTTAATTTGAATTAGAGATAATTTCTGTCATAATGTGTGCTATAGAGTTCCTGCTCTCACTTAACCCCACTATTTCTGCTGTGTCTGTATAATCATCTCTCTCATTTTGACACTCATTCATCTTGTCCTTATTAGATGAACGCTTCCCCTTTGTACCCCTGCCCATCTTCATATTCATCCAGCTGTTCTTCCCTGTTGCTCTCTTACTCTTTCTTTTCTTAATGGCATATCTGAGAACTGTTTATTGCCACCAACCTTTACAAATCTCAGTCCTGCACGTGTACCTCTCTTGTTGTCACACTGTTTTCTATTGTGATCTTGAGGACTTCCATTCCTGTGTAGGATCCTTTTCATCCCCATGAGAATCAGGGGGACGGTAAGTGAAAAAGCACAGGAAGGAAAAGTTAAAAACAAAACGGCTTACCTCTGAAACACCAAGGACTACTGAAGACGTGAGAGGTTCCGGTGCTGGGAAGGCAGGATGAGAAAAGCCTGAAACTTCAGTGGATGGTTGGGAAAAGGTTCTAACTGCATCTTCATTTTCACTATTAGAATTATGGTCCTCAAAGACGGTGCTAGTTCCTGGTTTCAAAACACCATCTTTTGCCTCTGCTGTAGTGAAAACAAGGTACAGTAGATGAAATGATCTGTAATTTCTCATCAGTGAAAACACAAAAAGACAGTCTTCAAATAACTTACTGTTTATCACGGGTTCTTCCCAGGCCCGAATTAGCTTGGCAAATCTTGGATGCCGGACTTTCTAGAGAAGAAAATTGCAGCTTTAAGAACAACAAATATGAAATTGAATAAAGTAACTGTAACATTCCCCATTCCTAGATGATCTAACAAAGAGCGCTGGCTTTGGAGTCATTCAGATATGGATTCAAGTCCCGGGTCTGTCATTTACCAACCTACATCTTCTCATGGGGTGAGGATTATGACAGATGACCTCAGGGGTCCCAAAATGTTACTTTCTTTACCCCTCATTGATTATTATACAAACACTATGGTATCCATTAGATGACTTTCTTGACCAAAATGATCTAGAACAAAATCTTATACCTGATAGTTTAGAGTCGTATTGAAAAACCTCACATTAAGAAATTTAAAGTGGTGGTTGTATTTTGAAATGTGTTTGCATGATTTATATATGTGTGAATGATCTCTCATGGGGGAAATATGAGAGTTTACTTTTTAGCAGTATCTTATTTGGATGAGTTAGAACAGCAAACAGTATAAGCTACTTCTATTCCATTCGCCAAGAAGCTACAGACAAATGGTTGTTCATAGTCAGTTACTTCTAAGAAAGAGGAATAAGAACAAAAGTAATTCTGAGGGGCAATGACTCATGAGTGAAAGCCACACACATAGTAAACAGAAAGCTGTCACTAAATATGTTCACAGAGGCAGAGTTGAGATGGACTGAAAGAGCAGACACCGAGGAAGTGTTTTCTGCAGAGAAATATTAGGTTTGGGGAAAATCATTAAAAAAAAAAGTGGGGAGGAGGAAGAAAAGAAAAAATGAGACATGACTAGTGAAGTACAAACTTAAGGCAAGTAAAAAGGAAAATGTAAGTATAACAAGGCATGTGGAGAAATATATATATTTCAGCATTTATATATAATAGATCAGGGATGTATCAGTATTGTTAGGGATATACGATGAGTGAAAGCCTCTGTTTTACCTTTTTATTATATATATATAAAAATATATAAGTTATATATGCAAGTATATATATTATTCAGCAAATTTTATAAAAATATGAAAATATATGGCATATAAAACATATATATAAAACAAAGGCCTTTCTTCATAGTATATCCCCAATAATACTGACTTGTATTACCCCACAACTGTTTGTTTGTAAACACTGCTATAAGTAACAGTTACATTTTGTCACTGTAAGTCACTCAATTGAACATGGTCATCTCTCACTACCTGAATGCTGCAAATTATTACTAGAGGGAGAGAAAAATAGATTTTAGGAAGTTCCTAACACATCAGCTTTCCACCTAGACAAAGAACTGGTAATCAGGATTCTAAGGATAATAGATAGCTTGAAAAGATATATTTCATGGAACATGAGAGGGGGCTAAAAGAAGGTCAAAAAGTTTTCATCTCAAATTCTAGGCTCACAGTTGCTGGATACTGAAAACCAGACTGTAACCTTTTCCTATTTATCATATACTTCTTATGTATTTCCTCGGCATTTATGACATATTTCCTCTCATAACAACTGAACTTTTACAGCCTAAGCAAAGGGAATAGAAATTTAAGTCATGTTTTTAGAATTCAAATAGATTTCATTATGATAGAGTGTGCATGTTGTATCACCTGCAGCATGGTGCAGAAGTCCATGTCTCCTCATGCACTCACATTCAGAAAATACTAAAATGCTTCTTACATTTAAGACCTTATTCTAGGTGCTCCAGGAAATGCACAATTACGTTCCCTAATCTCTAGCGGTGTATACTGATGCAGGGGCTATAAGATGAATATGTAAACAACTACACTACAAAATGTCTGAAACTTGAAATTTTAGAATGGGACACGGGGACTGGACATACTTTTTAAAACTGTAATATGAACGAATTCTGAAATAGGTTTCATCATATGGTTGTTATTAAGAGTCTACTTTTAAAGCTGGCTGTTATTTTAGGGAAAACATGTATTCTTCAGTTAGATGCAGAGTTTTGAATATATTCATAATGGGATAATTTAGAAAACACAGAGGAATCTCTTTATAATATGGATTTTGAGAAACAGAATTTTAATTTCTAAATTTCTAGAATTTCAACTATTATTTTAAGTCTTAATGCAGAACCAGAGATAGAAATAAAGTAAAAAACAAAACAAAACAAAACAACCCTCTTTCCTCACAACTCTCTGATACCAAAATAATAAGTGTCCAAGGGGGAAAAAAAAAGATACATGCTACGTAAGTTTTGGAACTGAAAGGCCCCAGGAAGAGGCCATGGCTATCACAGTAAGTAGCTGTGTGCACTGAAGAGGTCCCTGAGGCACGAGTATTATACAAATGCCGTCAGTGTGGTTTGAAAGTCAAAGAATCCTTATCTTTGGCCAAGCTTCACACCTCCTCTGTTGTGGGAAACCTTTCCACAGTACAACTTTCCTGTCACGATCTATTTTCTAGTCCATTTTGCTTCAGCCTCATCTTCAGTACTTACCAAAGTAAAAAAAAAAAAAGAAAGAAAGAAAGAAAGAAAAAGAAAAGAAAAAAACCTGCCATATTTTAATAAAATGGTTTACTCAGACCAACTTTCTCATACAAACATAAAACAATGATAGGCAGAACACTGCTAAATTTTAAGAGTAAATACTACACAAAACTAAATTCAGAGCAGAAAAGTTAATTTCACAAGAAAACACTTTACCTTGGCAGCAAGATCTAAGTTACCATCTGATGGAGGCCGTGAATCATCAATATCATGTTTGGGTGAAATACTTTGAAGAAAAATACACATCATAAATGAGTGAGTTCATTTCTTTAAACAAACAAGTCACACAAGTCTATGCTGAGGGATGAGAAAGCAGAGTTGGGAGCCAGGCTGCCTGATGGTTAAGTCACAGGTTAACTACTTGTTAACCATGGAATCATGGGTCAACTAGTCAACCTCCTTAAGCTACAGCTGCCTAATTAACTAGAAGTAAGCTATAACAGCACAGCTACTCTGCAAAGCTGTTGTGGTGACTGTACGAGGTAACAAATGTCAAGTACATAACACGGTGTCTAAGCCAGAGTAGGACACTCAACAAGCCTTGTTTCTTTTCTCTGTGTTCCCTCAGTCAGCATGTAATTTTTAAAAATCCATAAAATCCTACCGGCTTACAGAGACGTCTTCAAGCCTCGGTGCAATCTTAATCACTGAAATCTCTATTAAAGAAGAAAGTAAAATAGAGTTTATACGGGCAATAGAAAAATACAGAATATTAAAAGTATGAGATCACTGTTTTGTTAAAAAGCATTCCATTGGGACCACACCTGGAGACTACACACTTGAGTGAATACGGAGTATACTCCTGGTAAGTAATTAATGCATAAAAACCACTTCCCCTCCTTTATATTTATCAAAAAAAGAGGGTGTTTATCCAAATTTGATATTTTAAAGTGAACTGCTGTTTACAAGGACCAAAATCCCAAACTTTATGAGACTCACAAAAGAATGATAATCATTAGTAGAATCAGTATCATAAACTGACAATGTCAAGCTTACATAGCATGGTATTTCTGGATGATACCCATGGGACAAACCCACCCTGCCATTCGGCTTTGTCAACCTCATGTTGTCTGGGCACGGTCATCCCTATTCGCTCACATACAGTCTAGGGCTGCTTTCACACTGCAATGGCAGGCATGAGTGGATGTGACAGACATCACATGGTCTAAAATATTGACTCTCTGGCCCTTTACAGAAAAAGCTTGTGCATCCCTGCTTTATGTCATAACAGGAAACCCTAAGACTCAAAGGGCCGAATCTTCTTACTCTTCTGCTCAACATTCTTCAGTGGATCCATGTGGCTGCCATTGCTGGTTCCCAACTCGACAACCTTTTCTTCTTCGTTGTCCTTGCTGGACAATTGCAACTTTTCTTCGATGTTTTCCGCCCCAGTATGCGAAGAAGGTAAGCTCTCCTTAGCTGCGAAAAGAGAAATGATTGTCTTACGGTCATCACAGTAACTGCATTTCCTTTCCCAGTGGCTGCTTTAGGAATGAGCATGTGATGTAGCCCAGCCAATAAGATGCTAGGGGAAGTCTACCGGGAGCGTCTCTGTTTCCTTCCTAGTTAACAGGAAACATGCAGAGAGAAGCAGCCCTCCTCGCCTGCGGATACTGTCAGGTGAGAAGATGACGCTTGGAGCTGCTGCCAATCAGCAGACCAGGAAAGGCGACATCAAACACCAGCAGCCTCACAGCTGAAGGAGGGACAGCGTCTGGGATCCTGATGACATCACCGAACCTTCTAAACAATCCTGACTCCTGTTGCTCTAGCCAGTTACTTAGGGCTCCTATTATTATTTGCACCTAAAAGCATTCTGACAAATTTCCCAAGGTCTACAGCAGACCTACTTTCTATAGTACCAGAAAGGCTTTCAGAAGCGTGCCTGAGCTAGGTAGTCACCTCGTTCCCAACCATTCCTACAGCATCCTTTCTGCACCAACAAAATGAAACTCATCGATCCTGCAAAGTTCACTGGCACATCTTAGCCTCTGCACCGCTGTCCTTTCTGCCAAATGTAATCTTCAAAGATGTCCCACCCACCAAACACTGAACTTCTGCCTCCTTCCCTGGCAAACTTCTACTCGCTCTGCGTGGCTTACCTGACATCCAACCCACTTTTAAAAAACTTCTTTCCTCACCATGGACTTAAAAGTATTTGGTACATATTAAATACCAATAAAAAATACATAAAGACAGTTACAAAGTCCTAGTGGGCTCTGGGACACAGTAAGCACAGAATAAAGTAAAGCCAATCATAAAAATGAGGATGACGGTAGCAAGCTCCCGGAGGCCAGGAACTGTGCTTGTGACCTGTTTGCATTCTGTAACGTCAGAGTGGTGCTTAGCACCTAAAAGACACTTGATAGTCATCTGTTAAGTGGATGAATTAACAGATAAGAATGTTTTCTTTGAAAATCCTGTTTAAAAAATATACAGACATTAACCAGGGACAACTCTGTTGTGTTATGAGCACCTTGAAGACTAAAACTCTGTCTTTTCCATCTTTGTATTTCCTACAACAGAAGTTCTTTGCTTGATCAAGGTGTACTAAGTTAAAGGTGCCCTCATACAGTTCAGACTGAACAGCATGCTAGGAGTCACATCTAGGCAACACAGTCATCATCTTTTTTTTTTTTATGTGAAGCACTTCTGTGCTTTTTTTTTTACAATTTGTTGAGTCCTGTCCTGAGTTGTGCTGAGTATTTATTATGACAATCCTTTAACTAATGGCAATAGAAAATCTTGTTCTAACAAAATAGTTTCACGACAAGTATCCCCAAAAAAGAAGAAATCATCTGGCTCTCATGCAGACAACGTATCTCATTCTGTTTGCACTTCTGAGGAATGAAACTGGTGAGAGCGAGCCCTTGTTGGTGTAATGATGTGAAAAGTAACCAGTGCTTCTCAGCAAGGCACTGCTTTCCTGACTTCTGCCCTATCACTAGGTACCTTTAAAAAACAGTGTGCAGTATGCTGCACACTGGCCCAGCTGTGCAGCTCTAATTGTTGGCCATTTGTTTACAGCACCAGGAAGGTAACGCTGAGCTCCCAGTTATAAAGACAATCACTTTTTAGTGAGACTAATCACTATGCAATAAGTAGCATTCGTTTACCCAATGTAATCCATTTGCTGTAAAAATTAAAGAGCCAGTTCTGTAACAAGGCCAACTTGTTATAATGTTACAGGAAATGTACAACAAAGTTAAAAACCTGTTTTTCTTATTTACACAAAGATATAATATGGGATTTCAGGGGCCATGATTAAATAAATGATTTTCTTTTCAGACAATATTGTCTCAGATTTTAAATTACCTACAATTAACTTCTTAAACAATTCTGAATACTAGACCATTAAGAAAAAATTAATTAAAAAAATAAAAACACACACAAAATTTACACACTGGCTTTTTTCACTGCTCTTTCATTATCAAAATTTCCTCAATCTTACTTTCTTTATCTATGGTAGGGCCAACAAGAGTAACTTATTACCAGAACTCTGTCCTAGGTCACTATTTTGAGGGGGAATAGCTGGTATCTTTCCGTCTCTGTAGTCGACAATCAGTTGGGAGAGGCTATGTATAAAAAAATGTGATAAATATTACTACTTGAATACTAATATGAAAAACAATTACCAAATGTATTAAATTCTTAGGTTATTTCAGACAGTATCACAGGTAATATCAAAACTTCAATTGCCCCATGTATTTCAAATTTGTGCAACCTACACTTTTAAATTTAGGATGTAGAATTCAAAAAGAAAAAAAAGTAAGGTGAAGTAGTCATGAACTGAGGGCACTACAGCTCAGTAAGTTAACTAGAGCGAGCCTGACATATACAAAGTATCTTGAACTCAGAAGTCCCAGCTCTATAACCAACAGCTATTTGTTCCTGGACAAGGTGCTTCTCTTCAGCTCAAAGTCTTCCTTTATAAAACTGGGATCTTACTGTCAGGCAGTTAGTTATTAATACTCATAAGAGTATTATGAAGATTTAATGAGATAATGTATCCCCCAGATGCTCAGAGAAATAGTGGAAGAATGGAATAATTAGTTCTTGAACTTTAATGCTGGAACTATTTGAGAATCCCAAATAAAACCCAATGTGTGTTTTCTTTCACAGGTGTAACATTTAAATGTGGTAGTTTTCAGAAAATTTTACAAATTACGGTGATTAGCTGTTCTTCATGGTTTATACTTCAGGGCACCTCAGCTACTATATAACTTGCAGTTAAACTTATTTATAAATACATGACCTCATACAAGCACATGTATGAGAACTAAACAAGCCGTCACGCAGAAGTTTACGTGTCCATCGCCACGAAGGCTGCGGAAACTGGATCAGCACAGGCATCCCGGGAGCAGAGGTCAATCACGACCCGACTGCAGGACCAGTTTCTTTTTCCTTTTCTTCTTCTAAAATTTTATTAAAGGTCTTTAGAGAGCAACATCCAGACCCCAGCCCCAGCTGCCGAGGAGATCCTGTTAAAACCAGTTTTAGTACCAACGCTGCAGCAACAGAATCAAGGGAAACAAGAGAACGATTAGCATGCCCTCGCCCTGCCCCAGTGCCTTGTGGGAGAGGACTGTCACTGTGATCTTAGGGAATCCCTTAGGTTCCTGGAAAATTCAAGAGGAAGATTATAGAAGAAAGTCCCCAAAGGAAAATACAGGATTTCCTGCTCTACTAAACATTTCAAGACCCAAATAACTAGTTAGAAAAATCAGATATGTGGCATTATTTGTACTCCATGCACAGGGGTTACACTGGGATGAAATGGAGACCAGTAGGATCCTAAGGATAAAGGTCTTACAAACCCTGAGATAAAGAACCCTGTGCCCACTGCTCCATCTCACTAGTCTGGCCTTTTGCTGGTTTCCAGCTGGTGATGGGGAGGGTCTCACTGCCATCCCCAAAGTGCCTGCTCCCAACTAGGAACTCTCACCTGTCACATAACAAGTCACAGTTAGGTCATTTCCAACCTCAGTTTAGAGATAACTGGCACTTTAATGTAAACACTTACTGTTTAAAACCATTACAACGAGCATATCGTTCAGCAGACAGTCCGTGTACATCCAGCAAATAGGCATTAACACCTTTCTGAAGAAGCAGCTTGACTGTGTCCGGTGAGTCATGATATACGGCAAGCATCAGTGCTGATCTAAAATAAGAGAGACAACTTCACTCTTAGGAACTTAGTTATTTAGCTTAAACAGTTAATTTGATCTATTTTACCAAGTTAATATCCTGCCCACCCCCGGAGAACTGACCATGTACATGCTCGAGTGCTCATCTCTGCAAATGACCTCCAAGGCCAAAATGGAGGGACAAAAAAGAAGCCTCCTGTCTTACTTGGGTAGCACATAGTAGAAGTTGCTAATTTAAAGTCCTCTGAAGGACAAGAAAGGATGCTGAGGTCACTGGTCTGAACTAGGAAAAGGCTTAAATAAAGGCTTCCCTATTTCTTCCCTAGTCTGAAATATAATACTTTAAAATCAGCTAGAGGTCAGGTAAGGAGAAGCTGTTTGCAGGCTGAAAACAGTAATATGAATAAAAATGGCAACAAAAATAGTCACGGCTGCAGTGAATCACGCTGAGGAGCATGTGCCCGGCACTAACCTGAAGAGTCTACGTATGGTCTTTCTCAGGCACAACCACCCTTGAAGGATGTACTACGACCCTCCTTTACGTGTCAGGAAACATACTGGGTGGTACTAAGTCATGTCCCCCAGGTAACACCCCTGACCAGCAGGAGGGCTGGGATTTCAACCTCGTCTGACTCTAAAGCCCAGCTCTTTCCTCTTTATCATCCACCAAAGACTTGTCTTCTTTGAAGGGAATGTTTATTCAATGACTAAAGCTATTTTTCTTCCTTCTATCATTATCAATTAAAAATAAAAACATCAAAATGTACTAGAAATGAAAAAGGATAAGAACTGATGAGCCCACAGTATCTGGTGATAGTTACTCTCTTAGTGATACTCACTTAGTGATAACCTAATAACATCAGTATCCTTCAAAGAAAGTAATTTAAAGCAGAGTCATCCAAAAGACAAAACAAACTCCTCTTGGTTTAATATGCGTCTTTTAAGAAAAAAATATATACCAAGAAAAGGTTAAAACAAATTATAAAGAATGAAGAAATTCAACACTGTCTCATAAGGTAAATTAAAATTAGAGTCCATACTAATAAAACTAAAATGAAATCCCTGAACTATTGTAAGATCGTATGACCAAAACAATCAGGTTGCAAATGACATCAGTCACTATCATAAAGGAAGATGAATCCTGCTGCATACTGCTCTTTGTGACACCAGGCAGAATAATTGCTTTTCTACCTAACTGATGATGTGTTGATTCTAAGTTAATCCTCTTCTTATTAGGTTAATCTTCCTGATTGGCTGTTACTACTCTAGAACAACATTAAGATTAAAAAAGAGAGAGAGAGAGAGAGAGAACAAACTATTGTACCTTTGCAGCTTGTCGACTGCATGTACATTTGCCCCATTCTCTATCAAAAATTTGACCATTTCTTCTTTGTTCTTCCTGACGGCAAGTAAGAATGGTGTCAAGTTATACTGTAAAATAGTAAAAACAGTTGACAATGTACAAAATTGCATACAAATTTCAAAACTGAATTTAAAAACTTAAGTCTCTGAACTTAAACATACACTATAAAGTAAATAAAAACTAGCCCCTTCCTCCTCGCCCCTCTGTGCTCCTGCTCTTTAAAAGGTTCCTCCTTGACCTCTTCCAAAGTTTCCCTGTGAAGTCATTCTCTGACACTCACTTCAGACATTTGCTGGTTCCAAGAATCTTCACTTCGATTGCAGTGTGTGTCAGGCATTCTCTAGTTACCTTACTGCTCAACTACTACTCCTGACACTCTAAACACTGCTCCAGAGAGAACCATTTAGCTACTGAATCAACTACACTTCTAAGGAACCACGCTGAGGAGAAAGATGCCATACTGTCTGCAACATGCATAACCTATCCAATTACAACTACGACTAATCTCATAAAGCTTGCAGACTTTCCACTAGGAACATGATTATTTGCATGTAAAGAAAAAGTTTTTCTTAAACCAACTTATAAATTCTAATTTGAAAAATTCCATCCCACTCTTAAGGGATTATTATAAAATACGAAGTAGACTATAAGTTAATATAGACTGTCTTTAAAATCTTGAAATATTTATCAAAATATACAACAGGAATTGGAAATTCAAATGCTTACAGAGGCAACATAGGCGGCCCGAGTAAGTGAAGGTCACAAGTGAGGACAGCACACCGGAGGACACACGCCCCGCCGAGAAGGGGCCATCTCTGCAGGGCAGACCACATAGGCCTGGGCTCAAGGGGGACCAGATTTGATTCTTTAGGAGAAGTTCTGAAGTGCAAGTCTCCTAAATTTTAAATGTTGACTCAATGTCTGGAGACAAACTGAACATATCCAGGCATGTTTGGTCTATAGCCCACTTGTGTTTTTATGTTTGCTGTGTTTCCAAACAGTTGGGTATAAATCAAGTATTTGTATGTAAAACCTTCCCCTTCTTTAGAATCATATGTCTTACGCACAAAAACACTGGGCCCCAACATGTAATAAAAATCGTGATTAAGACTCATAATACCCACTTCAAGAATTTTTCCAATGCCTACTAAAACTACAATCTATCTGTATCGAATTCTCCCTGATTGTTAATCAAATGGATAATTAGGTCATGAGATGGCCGAAACTAAATTATTAGAACATTTCCAATAAAAAGAATGAAATAATGCCATTTGCAGCAACATGGAAGGACCTAGAGATTATCATACTAAGTGAGGTAAGTCTGAAAGTGAAAGAGAAATCCCATAGGATATCACTTAATATGTGGATTCTAAAATACGATACAAATGAACTTATTTACAAAACAGAAATAGACTCACAGACATAGAAAACAAACTGATGGTTACCAAAGGGGGAAGGGGGTGGGAGAGGAATAAATTAGCAGTTTTGGACTAGCAGATACAAATTACTACATATAAAATAGATGAGCAACAAGGTCCTACTGTATATACTACAGGGAACTATACTCAATATCCTGTAATAAACCATAATGGAAAAGAATATGTGTGTGTGTGTGTGTGTGTGTGTGTGTGTGTGTGTGTGTGTGTATATAAGAATGTACATATAACTGAAAAAGAATATATATAACTGAATAAGAATATATACACACATATATATGTATATATACATATAACTTAATCACTTTGCTGTACACCAGAAACTATCTCAACACTGTAAATCATTAGATTTTAATTTAAAAAAAACTGTCACCTTGATTATGCTAGGGCTCAGTGAATCTAACAGATAGATTGCAAGAGTCCATCACACAGCTTTAACCAAAAGAAGGCTCATGATTTCCTATTACTGCAATCAGAAAAACCCTGTTGACCTAATGACCTGGATGGGAACAAAAGGTGCAAAATCTTTAAAGGGTCCGACTCTACTTATTGAATCACTCACCACAAGCAAGTTTCTAAGACTGTCTGAGTGCCACTGAATGATCAGTGGTTAGAACGGAAAAGAAGCCATTCTTCAAGGCAATAGATGCTGCCGGTAATATTGCCAGGAAGAGACGGATAAAAGTCAGGCTAACATGGCTGGAAAGGAGAGCACTGAAAGAAGCAGCATCTATCAAACCCCTGCTCTTCCAGAGATGTCTTACTTTTGAGATCTGTGAATTTACATGTATTACACGAATCCATTCAATAGTCCTTAACCAAGGGTTGTATCAGAATCTCAGGGAAGCATTTCTAAATACCTGTGTCTAGACCTGAGTACATTTATACAATCAAAATCTTCAGGGGAGAGCCAGGAGAAAAAGCAGGCGGACCAGTTTCACCATCACTTGCTCCCCACCTACAGCCACAGCCCCGCAGGGGAGCTACACCAGGTTGAGCATGGAAGACCCCAAGGTGAAGGTGTACGTGGAGGGCCATGTGGCCACCAGCACAAATGAATGCCCCTGCTGGCTGTCAAACATGACCTGACCTCACTTGCCCAGGTTCTAGAACCTGGGATCCTGGGGTGCTCAGGGCCTGTGGCTTGCTGCCTCCCCTGCCCAGCTGCAGTCACCCAGCTCCCCCTGCTGGGTACTGGGTTCCTTCCTCCTCCCACCCATCCCCAGGCAGGCAGCCCGCCCTTGCCATCACTTCACTCCCCGCAAGCCTTCATCTTCTGTAGGCTCTGAGCCTACCACCCACTCCCAGGTAGTTCCTAATGGGAAGTTGTTCCTTCTGGGGTACAAGTGTGGCTGGGAGACAGAGCTCTGCCCTTTCTGTGGGCACTACCTCTAGCCTCTGGCCTTGGCTTTGGAGTTGTTTCCATGATAACAGGGCCTGATGTATTGTATTCAGTATACATATTACTATAAATAAAACACCTGTAGCTAGAAAAGACCCTGTATTTCAAATATCTTGTAAATAAAGTCAGTCGAGCTGCTATACCTTGTTTATCGCCTCAATATTTGCATCATAGCGGAGCAGCTCTGCTGCAATTGATGTATTTCCAGCCAAGACGGCGTAATACAGAGCAGTGTTTTGATGGTCGTCCGCAAGATTTGGGTCAGCACCCCGTTTCAGCAGGATAGTGACACATGCTTCTTTCTGGCATTGTACAGCCTGTTGGTATCACACCAAGAAACAGACTGTAAGTGCTAGGCATTCCAAGTTAACATTCCTCAAGTTCCAGCAGTTTGTTATATTTAAAACAGATAAATTCATTTTTATTCTAAGTAATTAAATCCAATTCATCTCATGTGCTGCTACACACCTTGATGAGAGCTGTCTTGCCTTCCTTGTCACGAGCATTCAGATCACACCACCACTGTGTAAGGAGAGCCACCACTGGTGACTGGCCGCTGGTGCAGGCTAAGTGTAGAGCAGTCTTGCGAACATGAGAGGACTTTTTAGGAAATTAGAGTGAACTAGTTCGAAGGTACAGTTACTCATGTAATTGTAAACATTCAACAGCATGCTATTCCTACCCCTTGAAAACTAACATTTAGTCTTATCTTACTTCTTTCTATGGGGAAAGAATAATATTTATTAGCTCTTATTACTCACCGCATTAATGGGAGAACTACCTGTTTGAATAGAAAGGGCATGCCGTTGAGATTCAGATCAACTTGGGTCTGGCTTCCACTTTAACACTGTCCTTATTAGCTCTCACTTAGCCTGTCTGTGCCTCAATTTACTCATCAACAAAATGGGTGTGAAGTAGTAGTTATCTTACAGGACCCCACTGTGATGCTTAAATGAAAAGCTATGCAAAATGTCTGGCAGTTCCTTGCACAAAATAATAGCTCAATAATCGTTGGTAATATTATAATTGTTACCGTTACTATTTTACAAAGACAACATTTCAATGAAGTAAAATGATAGTGTATCTACTTTGCTGCTGCAAGGATGAGAGAAAACGCTGTACTTCAGTGATTCTAACATGCTCATAGTCTCACACTTCAACATCTCTCATGTGGGAAGGCAATTTAAAATTCACGTCTTAACAACCATAGTTGGCAGCTCCTCCCAGGCCCGCCCCGCCGCTGTTACCTGTTCTTCCTGTCTCTGCTGTCTATGACATTTCTCTTATATGTCAGCAACTCCTCCACTGTACACTTGTCACCTAAATATGCGGCTTTGTGGAACTCCTTTAGCTCACACTTATGGACATGATACCCAGGCACAGGCTTCTCACGATTCCTGCGCTCTCTCTCATGGATGCTGAAGTCCACCCAGTTCACGAAATTAGTGAGTCTCTTCTTCATCTGGCTTATCGCCTTCCGACACCGCTCACTTCCCTCCTGGTCGCTTGCCACCTCCCAATCTCAGTGCTGGCGCTGCAGAAGAGCCACAGAGGTCTCGCTGCCACACCTTGGCTGCAAAGCTCAACGGCTCGGAATGTTTGGTCCGGAACAGTCGTAGCCTAGCAACAGCACTGACCCTCAACTGTCCCTCCAGAGCCAGTGTCCCTGTGAGTGCGCACAGAGGCCAGGAGGCCAGTGTGCCCAGTATGCAACTGTGGTTAGAGTGGGGTGGAACCACAGGATGCTGAAGGCCTAGAACCCCAGAGAGCTCCCCACCAAAAATCTCTAAATCTCATCCCTCAGTTCATTCCTTTCCCCATCCCTCTGGGCCCAAGCCAGTCTCCAGGGAATTTAGCACATGCAAACAGCAAAAAGCTGTTTTCATGGTTTCAGAGCTTGTTGCAATACGTCTCATTAAGTACAAACTTGAGAAACCAACACACGCTCTACAGATGAAATGGAAACGTGTTTCCGCACGTCTGCTGACACTGCTCTGTGGCTCAGCCTGATGTTTACACGCTTTCCTCACTTTATTTTATCTTTAGCTTTTATTGCCACCAATTAAAACTTGAATCAATTTGAGATTTATGTGGGAGCATGGTATAACACTTCAGAACTTTTTAACCACATGATTATGAAAACACCATGTCAGTTACTCAGCGAGGCCAGGCTGCTGGCTGACCACTTGCAATAGGGGCGGAAGGCAGGGCATACCTCTTCTTCCTGGCCACCTCCTTCCTTCCTCCCTCAGCTGGCTAATTACGGCTTCCAGCCCTGTCAGGATCAAAACTGCAGGGGCCGGCAGAGTTCCTACGTGGCTGACACTCCTGGTCCTGTATACTCCTCAGCCTGCTCTCTCCTGTGGCTGCACAGTCCTGGGCCTGCACACTCCTGTGTCTGCACACTCCGGGGCCTGCACACTCCTGATCCTGCACAAACATGGGCCAGCCCACTCCTGGGCTTGCTCCTTCCTATGCCTACACACAGCTTGGCTTGCACACTCCTGGGCCTGCACACTCCTGGGCCTGCTTGATCCTGTGCCTGCACACTCCAGGGCCTGTACACCCCTGGGCCTGCAGACCATTATGCCTGCTCTCTCCTGTGCCAGCACACACCTGGGCCTGCACACTTCTGGGCCTGTACACACTCCTGTGCCTGCACACTCCTGGGCCTGTACACTCATGGGCCTGCACACTCCTGGGCGTACACACTCCTGGGTCTTCACACTCCTAGGCCTGCCTTCTCTTGGGCCTGCACTCTCCTCGACCTGTTCTCACCTGGGCCTGTACCCAATTCGGCCGGCCCTCTTATGGGCCTGCACACGACTGGGCCTGCACACCCTTGGGCCTGCACACTCCTGTGCCTGCCATCTCCTGGTCCTGCACACTCCTGGGCCTGAGTTTTCCTGTGTCTGCACACTCCTGGGCCTGTACACCCCTTGGCCTGCAGAGTCCTGTGCCTGCACACACTTAGGTCTCCAAACACCTGGGTCTGCTCATCCTGGCCCTTCACACTCCTAGGACTGAACACTCCTGGGCCTGCAAACTCCTGTGCCTGCTCCCTCCTGTGCCTGCATACTCCTGGCCCTGCACACCGCTGGGCCAGCACAACCCTTGTCCTGCCCCCTCCTGCGCCTGCCCACTCCTGGGATTGAACAGTTCTGTGTCTGCGTATTTCTGGGCCTGCACACTCCTGGGTCTACCTTCTCCTTGGCCTGCCCTCTCCTGGGCCTGCACACTCCTTGGCCTGCTCCCTCCTGTGCCTCAACACTCCTGGGCCTGCACATTCATGGGCCTGCTCCCTCCTTTGCCTCCACACTCCTGGGCCTGCACACTCCTGGGCCTGCACATTCATGGGCTTGCTCCATCCAGTGCCTGCACACTCCTGGACCTGCCCTCTCCTTGGCCGGCCCTCAACATTCCTGCCCTCTCCTTTGCGTACTCCTGGGCCTGGACACACCTGGGCCTGCACGCTACTGGGCCTGCCCCCAACTGTCCTGCCCTCTGCTGTGTCTGCACACCCCTGGGCCTGCACACTCCTGTGCCTGCACACTCCTGTGTCTGAACACTCCTGTGCATGCATACTCCTGGCCTGCCCTCTCCTGGGAATGCAGACTCCTGGACCTGCTCTCACCTGGGCCTGCACCCACTTCGGCCGGCCCTCTCCTGGGCCTGCCCACTCCTGTGTCTGCACACTCCAGGGCCTGCACACTCCTGATCTTGCGCAAACCTGGGCCAGCACACTCCTGGGCCTGCTCCGTCCTTAGCCTGCAAACTCCTGGGCCGGCACACTCCGGGGCCTGACCTCTCCGGGCCTGCACACTCCGGGGCCAGACCTTTGCTCGGCCTGCACACTGTTAGGCCTACACACTCCTGTGCGTGCACCCTCCTGGGCCTGCACACTCCTATGCCTGCATCCTCCTGGGCCTGCACACTCCTTGGCCTGCTCCCTCCTGTGCCTCAACACTCCTGGGCCTGCACACTCCTGGGCCTGCCCTCTCCAGGTCTGCACACTCCTGAGCCTGCCCTGTCCCTGGCACCAGCCTCCTTCACCCCAACGGTGCCACTCACACGGCTGCGGCGTCTAGCCAGGAGCCCCCAACCAAAACCACTCCCAAGGGACCCCCTTGCCGGCCCCCAGGGAAGCAGCGGGGCTCCTCTTACCTGCCAGGCGGAGCCGTGGTCCAGCTGCAGCCTGACGTCCAGCTGCCGGGCGTGCAGGGCCAGCGTGCATGAGGACAGCAGGATGGCCGTGATCGGCTGGAAGCTGCCCCCGGAGCCACTGCCGCCCCTTGGGGAAGAGGAGGAGGAAAATTCACGTCAGTGCCAAGAACACAGGACCTGTCCACAGAGGGCCCCTCAGGTGTGACACCCCCAGAGGCGCCCGCAGCCGACCTGGGCTGAGAGCCACTTCCCTTGCGGAAGCTCAAGGACCTATGCTGAGGCTCCCTCTCCCTTCCTAAAGAGGGAAAACCCAGAGGTTTTCTAACTTTGCAGTCACTGTCCATATATCAGCCATGTCTACTTTTATCTCACCAACACGGCAGGATCCCCCCCTGCCTTCCCCACCCCCTGCAGGCAGCTCTCGTGGCTGGGGGGGCGCCCTTCCTCACTGAGGCCAGCCCTGCTGGGGCAGCAGGTGTAATAGAAAAGACCAAATCTGACTGCATACTAGATCTGTTCTTTTTCCTTTAACCCTCTGCTGTTTTCCAGGCTGTCTTACAAGCTCTGCCCCTTTTGTAAAAAAACAATGTTGCCTTCAGCCTGAAATGGACAGGAGAGCCTGTTCTCAAGGCTCTCAGCCTTCAGGATAAGAGCTCTTTTCCTCTCCTATACACACAACAAGCTGCAGAACAGAAAGTAACATTTGTTTTGTTAGAGGTTTTACAGGGGCCCCAGGAGCTGACCCACAACTGCAAAAACAAAGAATTCCTGCACCAAGGACTTTGCACCAACCACCCACAACCCCTCTGCTTTTGAGTGTAAAAGGAGCCTGAATTCTCACTCGGAGAAGGTGGCTCTCCAGGACGTTAGCCTGCCATCTTCTCGGTCAGCTGCCTTTCCAAATAAACTCACTATTCTTTACCCCGACACCACGTCTCCCAATTTCTTGGCCTGTCATGCGACTTGCGGAATGAGTGTGGACTTGGAAACACAGGGAAGGAAAGCCAAGTCAGGACTCTCACCCTCTTGTCTTTGCTCAGAATACCACCAAGGGGTTGCTGGGACAGTGGACAGAAAACTGAGGCTGCAACACGACCATGAGCACTGGGCCTGGGTGGGAGAGATGGGGGGTGCTGTCCGAAGCGCACCCGGCCTCCTTCCGAGTCACATCACACCCATGTCCCCAGACCCAGGGAGGCCTGGAGCCCCACACAGCAGAGCGCATCCAAAGCTGCAGATGCCCAGTGACCGGTCCACTGTGCACCCTCTGGTGCCCTCCTCCCCGCTCCTCCTCCTTCTGCCCCGCTGGCTCAGCCCTGGTCCCACCACATCCCCACCCAGGGCCAGCACAGCGGCAGGAACACCCTCGGCAGGCCGCCCAGCTTTCCTGCAAGTACAACGTAAGATACTGACCAACTCCTGCAATCACTCTACAGTGACGCTTCTATATTATTTTGTAAAATATTGGCTTTTGAAATAGCTGACTACAGAGTCCTACCAAAATAGAAATCCGCAAAAGACATTATCAGATGAAATAAAGCAATTTGCTCACCTCACAGCCAGGGGTAACGCTGTGGCCCCAGACATGAGGGGCACGTGCAGAACATTTCTCTCTGATGGTGCTGGGAGGGAAGCACACCGACCAGCCTCAGGGTCTCAGGGTCACGGTTATCACTTCGACAGGAACGGTCACAAGCTTCACGGGTGAAAGAATAAAACAAAGTTTGACATAAAGTGTTGAGTTTTATGTTTGTGGGGTTTTTTATTTTCCATACTATGGTTAAAGATCCTTGAAACTAAAAATTCATTCATTTTTTAGATCATAGTACAGTGTATTTCAGAAGGGTCATTCAATAAAGATGTATTGAATTTCATTTAATAATTTTAAAAGGTAAAACATTTTTAGCTTTTCAACTAAGAATGAAAAGAACTGATGTATCAGATTCCCTACTGTACTGCCTTATATCTAGGGACCATCAAGGTGAGAATATTGTTTCTATATTTATTTTAAGCTCATAATTAACTTTTCTGTGCTGTATGGATTAATATTTCCTTCCTGTTGATGTCTCAAATTTGCAATAAAAACCAATAAGCTTAATAAGCTTCCTAAATTCAGTATATCATATATTTAGTTATAAATGACACACATCCAGATAGTCCAGTTTTGCAAATATTTTTAAATAGTTGAATCACAGAACTATACACATATATATAAAGTTTTTTATTGAAGTATGGTCAATTTACAATGTTGAGTCAATTTCTGGTGTACAGCATCATGTTTCAGTCATCCAAATACGTACGTAAGTTCCTTTTTATTTTCTTTAGTTACTATAAGATATGATTATAGTTCCCTGTGCTATACAGTAGAAAACTGTTTATCTATTGTGTGTATAATAAATAGTATCTGTAAACCTCAAACTTCCATTTTATCCCTTCCCACCCATTCCCCCTCTGGTAGCCGAAGTTTGTTTTCTATGTCTGTGGGTCTGTTTCTGCTTTGTAAGTAAGTTCATTTATGTCTTTTAAAAAGATACTTTTGAATTTCATTTACCATCTGCCTTATTTCTTTTGAATTGATTTTTTGTTTTTTTATCTATGATACTATACGTGAAGAGTGCAAATATCCTTATTCATTGCACTTCCTCAAAGAATGCAAAAATAAAATTTGAAGAAAGGGAAACACGATTTGAGAAGACCTTCAAAGCCATCCAAGACAAAGAACACGTGCCACTTACCAGCTGTAGTATATTTTAGCAGCATTTCAAATTAAAGACGTGAAAGGAAGAGAAAAATAACGTCAAATACTCAGATTCAAATAGAAGACTAATGTTACAGGACAATTTTTGATTAGCTATATAATGATTAAATCTTTAACAAAAATACATCTTGATTATTTGGTTAAGTTCACCTTTTTAAGGGAACACAATTATCATGGATCACAGAATTCCATCCCAGCTGTGAAAAATGTTTTACACAAAATTTGACATAAACACCAAATAAATGTTTGCCACTGTTTTCATTACTGAAATTGTTGTTGCTAATTTTAAGCCAAAGTGGTTATTTCATATATACTATTTATTAAGAAGAAAAATCATTCACATTAGGTTTAAATTTATGCTCTAAAAGATGGCTTGGAACAGACTGAGGCATTACTTGCACATAGAAATTCTCTAAGTATTCTTCAGTGGAGCCATAACACTGAGCAGGAGGAGGACTTGAGTAACTGGCTAGTTTTCCTGCCAAAATGGGACGTTTAGCACAATGGATGACGCTCACAAGGAAATGTGATGATAATGACAATGATAAACCACCCAGCCACCCCGGTGCAGGACAGGCTCACACACCAAATAAGGCTTCAAATAGCCGTGTCTGGACCAGGAGCGCCCCAGGGTTCTTCAGGTCCCCAGGAGCTTCCACCCTTGGTGGGAGATTCTTCCCCTGAGATGGTGTAACCATCTCCAGGGACTCTCAACTGACCGCTGAACACCTGGGCCGGGCCTCACACAGTGGCCAAGCACTGCGCAGACAGAGCAGAGCTGCTGGGTGGGCCCTGCCCAACCCAACAGGACTCACCCCCACCCGACCTCAGCTTCAGCCCACTCATCCCAGCCCGGACCATCCCCAGGTCAGGCCCATGGCCTGGCTGTCCAATCTGGAACTCACAGAGCCCCGCCCACCCCATCCCGTTCCCCTGAGGACCATTTCCCACCTTCCCACTCCCTGGCCCTCCCCCGAGCCCTGGTGGGCCCAGCCGGCTCCAAGTTTACAGGGGTTTGCAGTGCTCTGACTCATTTCTTTTGGCACCAGAACCCTTTGGCCTTGGGAACGCCAGGGGAGAGGATGCTGTCAACTCTTCCCTTAGAAACAAGTGCTTAGGCTTGAGCCTGGAAGGCAGGAGGCCAGGCTTGGGGTGCGAGGACTACATGGCTGCCAAACTGAGTCTAAAGGGGGGGTGTCTGTTTCCCCTCAGCATGCTGGGGCGGGAACTGGGGACTTCACTGACTGGTGACCCCGTAACCATCAGGCATGAGGAGTAATTCCTGCCATTTAACGAAGAGGAAAAAGATTCAGAAATTGTCTTCAAGGGTCATGACTGGGGCTCTAAAGGGGCCCCACAGTTCAAGGTCCTTGAGGCCCTAAGTCTGAACTTTTGAATCTACCTCGATTTTGAAGCTCACATCGTGTGCACTGCCTGGCCACTCTGGCCCAAACTGTGTGACCCCGGTTTCCGTCTCTAAAGAAACTTGTTTTATTCATTTAAAAAGACCCATGGTGGAGGGGGAGTACAGCTCAGTGTTAGAGTGCGTGCTCAGCATGCACAAGGCCCTGGGTTCAGTCCCTAGTAGTTCTGTTAAAAAACAAACCCAAACAAAACCACACTGCTTTAAGTAATGTACTAGATCCCCCCGATGGGGCGTGATGTCAGTGCTACATGGCTCTGCTGATGGAGACGAAGCTGGCTCGGTCACATCTAATATCCCCTCGGCTGGCTTTTATGGCCACTTTTTAGTGCAGACCTCTTCACGTTCAGTCAAAACCTGCGGACTATTCTTTTGCAATCACCAGTGTAATCAACTGAGATAACGGGGAATGGCTAAAACTAGCAAATGAAACGTTATTAACTGGATATTCAAAAGGCCTGGAAGTTCTAGCCCATAGATATGAATTACAAAGAAGATAAAGTTCCTTTATAATAGAGACTTGAAGGACAGAGACCACTGTAGCCAAAGACTAAAGTTAGCGTCACTAATAATGGGACAAATGGACTGCTGGCCCATCAATTTCATGAAAACAAAGCAGCAGACTGTCTTACAGAGAGACTATGTTATTTATCAAAGCTGTGCATAATTCAAACTCTGGATCCAAGACAGAGAAAGAGTATTTTGGGGGGTGGCGGGAGGGTATAGCTTAGTGGCAGAGAGCATGCTTAGCATGCATAAAGTCCTGGGCTCAAGCCCCAGTATCTCTATTTAAATAAATAAACAAATAAATAAATCCAAACACCTCACCCCACAAAATAAAATTAAAAATTAAATAAAGAACATTTCAGGACAGTGGGGAAAATTTTAACACGGACTATACTGTAAATCAGCATATATATATATATACACACACACACACACACACACAAAAATATATAATTTCTATAATGTGGATTTTTACGTAAGAAAATGCCTTTGTTTTGACAAGAAACGTGCTGAACTATGTAGTGTTGATGTCTATAATTTACTTACAAACAGCTCACAACTCCCTCAAATGAAACTCTATTTTCCCTATATACACAGTCAATGTGATACAGGTAAACAGTTGGTTCTCAGTAAAGGACATCCAGAATTCTTTGTACTTTTCTATAGTTCTGAGTGTTAACAGAAAGGAGAGGAAGTACTAGTGGATCAGGTAGCTGGTAAAAAAGTAACTTATTGGAGGGAAAACAAGTGCCACCTACCCCCTAGTGAGGACTCTCCTTATTGGGCTAAGTCATCCCACCCCACGCCCCACACACTCACATCATTTCTTTGGCTGGAAGTTCAATGTGGTAGTTAAAGAAGTAGACAGAGCGGCACGGGAACTGTGTCCAATTTAAGAGTATTAGAGAGAAGCCTGTATAACTACACAAACTTATTTCAAACTCATAAAACTGTACAAACTTATAGAGTAAACAAGCAGGACTTAAATTGCTGGCCCAGGAAGTACAACCATCCAAAACTTTGACTTGTAAAGATACATGCACCCAAGTGCACATAGCAGAACTGTTTACAACAGCCAAGAAATGGAAGCAAATTAAATGTCCATTGACAGATGACTGGATAAAGAAGTTGTGGTATTTATACAATGGAATACTACTCAGCCGTAAAAAAAGAATGAAATAATGCCATTTGCAGCAACATGGAAGGACCTCGAGATTATCATAATAAGTGAAGTAAGTCAGAGAAAGATAACTATCATATATTACTTACATGTATAATCTAAAAAAATTATACAAATGAACTTATTTACAAAACAGAAACAAACTCACAGACAGAAAACAAACTTAAGAGATACCAAAGGGGAAAGGGGGGAGGGATAAATTTGGAATTTGGGATTAACAGATACACACTACTACATACAAAATAGATGAAAAATAAGGACCTGGAACTAGATTCAGTATCTTATAATAACCTATAATGGAAAAGAATCTGAAAAAGAATATATGTAATGTGTAACTGAATCATTTTGTTGTACCCCTGAAACACTGTATAAGTCAACTATACTTGAATAAAACATAAATAAATTTTTAACAGGCAGAAGAAAAAGCGGTGTGAGTGAAACACCACACACCTGGAAGAATCACTAGGCTTGTGGAAACCGATCTCGAAAGAGTTCATGTGCCAGGCACACCTGTATCCTCAGCCTCCAGGAAACGCTGTGCTTCCAAAGGTGTGCGATGCCTCAAGTCTCATCCTGCCCTGCTTCCTCTCCATCTCAGCTGCTTCCCGCCCTTCAGAGGTGCACAACCCCCTTTTGCTTCCATCTCATCCTCTACCAATTCTCTCCAAATTGATACCCACGTTTGATCCGACTCCTATCAAAGTGCTGTCAAGATTTCTTTGTAGATATAGAGTATTTTAAAATTTCCATTGAAAAAGGCACTACAATAGCTAAAACAATGTTTAAAACAAGTTATCTGCCTGCCTAAGTGTAGCTATCATCATATAGCTATAGTCAGCAGGACGATGCGGTGTTGGCAGATACAGTGTAAAATGCAGAGCTGTAAAGCCTTCAGGGAAAAAAACCCAGGATACTATCTTTGGGAACAAGGGCTAATACATCCTGAGAACTGTCACCAAAAGGTAGATACAGAAAAGAAAATTGGACCTCATCTAAAGTAAAACCTTAAAAAAATGGTTTCTTGATGAGAAAGTTACTTAGATTTATTTACTCATATATTACTGTTTAACAGAGGTGCTGGGGATTGAACTCAGATTGTCTCCCTGCATGCTTAGTACGCAGGGAGACAATCTGAGAGTCCTCAACTGACTAAAGACAGAGTTCCCATAGGACCCAGTAGTTCCCCCGCTAGGGACGCACCCAAGAGCAATGAAACATACGTCCACACAAAAACTTGCATGTGAGTGTTCACAGCATCTTTGCCTGTAACAGCCAAAAGCTGGAACAACACATTTCTTTCAACAGGTGAATGGACAAATAAGCTTTGATACATTCATACTATAAACTACCACCTGTAAGTAAAAATAAACTATTGATAGAAGTAACAATCTGAATGAACCTCCAGAGAATTATGTATCTGCCTTGCACCAAGGGCTGCATGCAAGTCAAACATCATTTCCAGGGAGCAAAGGGTAGCGGAGCCAGTGCTAAGGAGGGGTAGGCAGTGTCTCTTGACAGTCTTTCAGGAGGTAAAAATCAGCTGGCAGGTAGCAGGAAGTCCAGAATGCTGCAATCAGGAGAGAAATTACTCACACAGACAGTGACCCAGAATGAACATTAGGCTGAGGAGGCAGTGGAAAGGTTTAGCCACAGTTCACAGTGAGTACCTGTGAGCAACTAGACCTCAGACCGCTCCTCCCAGCCTGTCTGCAGCCTGTAGACTCACTCATTAAAGTCACAGGCACCTGCTGTCCATGCTCAGAGCTGCTCACACTTCCTGTCATGCAACCAGCAGAGGCTAAGGGTCCACAACCAGCCATGTTGAGGAGAGAGTGGGGTCTGGGCACCAAATGCAAACGCAGTCAGTGAGAGCACTCAGACACGTGCCAACTAAACACTGACAGAGCCAACCTACACATGATGTGGCTTCGTATTTTTCTTCTGTCCTTCAGAAGGGAAACACTGCTTAGTTGTGGAAACACTGTATGACTTTGAAATTAGACAAACATGACTCTACGAATTGTTAGCTATGTGGCTCTCAGCTACTTAACTTTACTGAGCCTCAGTCTCTCCATCAGGACAACTAGAAATAAGGATTCTTACTCACAAATCGGCTGCAAAAAAACGACACGAGGTATTGAACCTGCCTGGCAAAGAGCTTAGCAACTGGTAGCTACTCTGTCAACACCACTCCCTGTTCTGTCTCCCTCTTTGATCAGGGAAGATCACACATGATGACTCTTGCTAATTCCGAATATAAAGTCTCACTGTCTCGTAAAAGCATAACTAACATGAATTGAGAGGTCACGGTGTTGGGTACCGTATTAAGTTTTCACAAGTATTATCTCATTTAATTCTCATAACAACCCTACAAGAAAGGTACTTTTATCATGACCTCTATTTTACAAATAAGGATATTGAGGCTCTACAAGTGGACCTGGCTCTCCTAGTCTTGTCAGGTAGGTAGTAAATAATGAAGAGGGATTGAGAACTAGGTAACTGGGTTCTAGAATGTATACACCTGACACTACACACTCCATTTTCGAGTACAGATATTTAACCAAATATTTAGAAATTTAAGGGAAAAAATAGAACTAAGAAAACTGATTTTGCAACATGCTTAAATGCTGGTACTAGTGACACAGGATCACCTCTTCTACTGGGTATTTAGGGTGAAAGTTCAGTGTTTAATGAAATACATGAAAACAGACCCAGTCACTGACATTCCACTCATAGCGCTTTCATAAAAGGAAAAGGACAATTGTACTTTGGAAGAAAGTAAGCTGTAAGATTTAAAACTATTACATCACTAAGGAAAGCTCCTTTGGTCTTTCTAGGAAAATGTTTTCTCCCCTTTGCTTCACACTGAAGGGGAACATGGCATAAGAACCCCACTTCTTTCTCAGTGGATGCCTAAAACACAATCACAGTGCTGGTTACATACACTAGTCATGCTGAAGGCTTTTTATAAATACAGGTTTTCGGGATCTGCTGACTCAGAACCTCTGGGGGAGGACTGCCTGAAAAGCTCCCCAAAGCCATTCTGATACATCAGTCTTGATGACCAGGGACTGGATTCCAGAAGGGGACATGGTTCCTTGGCCTCTAACCTCCCTCTCCAAAGGGGAGAGGCAGAGAGTGGACAGGATCTGGGAATTGGGGAAGGTGCAGAGACATGTCTGCCTACATTTCTTGCCTTAGACAGACTCTGGCAGATGCTGGATGAGGGGCCGGAAACTGCTGCCCCGTGAGCTCCCATGGCTGTAAAGACAGGCAAGCAGGTCCAGACCAGAACTTCCCTTTACAAGTGGGGAGAAGGGCCTGGAGGCCACTATCTACATGCCACTCACGCTAGATTGGTTTGAAAATGAGAAGCCTGAACAAGGCCCAAAGGACTAAAAAGACCCGTGCTTCTGGCCTCCACCTACTTTTCAGACTTATTTCACTTTCTAGGAAACTCTTGCATGTCTCTGAAATTTCATAAGCTCAAATCCTATCCCTTCGACATGGAAATATGACACCATCCTGCCCAACACACGAACTTGACTTTCTCTCCTTTCTTTTCCTCTCTCTCCTCCTGCCTTTCGCATCCTCTCCAAATAATTCAAAACTACCTTTTAAAATTCATTTCAAATGAGCTTTTCAAATAACCCTTCCTTGCCAGACCGCTCCACAATCAAACACAGGTGTTCCTCTTTTAATTACTCATCTCACCACTTTTCTTCATACCCAAAAGTCTCGTGTTAACACATTTATTGGTGGGAATCTGTTTAATTTCTGCCTCCACCATGCAAATCTAGGCTTTCTGAGAGAACTGAGTCTGAGTCCATTTGCTCCCTGCTCTCCAAACCTAACCAGGTGTCTTTCTTTAATTACACGCTCAAACCCTCTGCTGAATGAATAAAATTAAAGAAAGACTATTTCAGAGTATCCCTTTTTCCCTTCCTCCGTGGCAGAAACTTATTTCATTCGCTTACTCAATAAAATGTTTTGAATCCCTCCAATGTGTCAAGGCCTGTGAGAATTAAATGATAAATAAGAGAGACTCTTTCCTCAAGGTCCTTCGAAGTTACTGGGGGATAAAACATATGTATTCAGGTAACCATTACGAGCCAACGAAAGGAACCACACACTTTTTTGCTACTATGGTTGAATTTCAGTCCTCTGCAGTTGTCAATGTGCCTGCTCCTATGAAAAGACGTTAGGTGAACTCCTGAGTCAATTGGATTTGAAGCCTTTGGTTCTATCACGGCGGTCTTGCTTGACAGCGTCTAAACCATCTGGGCAGCAGCCTCCTCATCTGCGCCCTGGTCAGTTTTCTACTGGAGAGAGAATCCTGTCTCTACATACAAAGTCTGTAGCAGGTTACTACAGGTCTCACAGCACTGAAGACACACAGATGGCAAATAAGCACAAAAGGATACTGAGCATCACTAACCACGAGGGAAATGCAAATTAAACCCACAGTGAGATGGCACCACACAGCTATCAGATGCCTAAAATAAAAAATGACCCACCTGATGTGTGTGTGCAGGTGGGGAAACTGACCCAGGCATACAGTGCTGGTGAGAATGAGAAACGGTGCCGCCACTTGGGGAAACAACTTCTGACAGTTGCTTAGAACACAAAGCACAGCCACAACAGCTACACCACCACCCAGCATTTGCCCAGGGAAATGAACACTTGTGTTAACACAAACACCTGCACACACACACTGGTTGCAGCTTGGTTTGTAAGACCCCCAAACTGAAGACCGACCCAGACGTCCCTCAACAGTCGGTTCAGCAAACTGTGACTCATCCCTATCATGCACCACTGCTAGGAGTTACAGAGGAACCGACTATTTCTACCCGCCTCAATCCTGACGAATCTCGACCCGTGCTCACTGCAAAAGAGCAAACCCCAAACGGTTATGCACTGTATGATCCCATTGACACAACATTCTAGAAATGCCAGAATTAAAGAAATGGGGAACGTATCACAGGTTTCCAGGGACTGAGAGATGGCAGAGTGGGGGGGGGTCTGCGCGGCTGAGAAGGAGTAACAGGAAGGATCCTCGAGGGGATGTTCTGCGTCTTGACTGTATCCATGTTAATATCCTAGTTATGATACTGCAGTAAAACCTAGAGAGATGCTACCATTGGGGAAACCGCGTGAAAGGTTATAGGCCCTCTTTGCTATTTCTTATAGCTACACTGCAATCTACAGTTATCTCAACATGAAGAGGTTGATTTTTAAAAGTCAAAAGATGGAGGCAAAATCAGGGAAACAAGTATGTCAGTTTGTCAGTTACGGCATGAGCCTCAGAACCCTGACATCACAATGGCCAGAACCCTGCCTGCGGCAGAAGCTCAGGCTTCGTCGAGGAGTTCACAGCACTCTGCCAAGTGCTGGAGACACACTCGGTTTCCAGAGCACAGAGCTGAAGACGACAGGATGTTCACCTCAAGCAATGAGCTTGCAGGTGATCATTCAAGGTTTGACTATATGAGGTAATCTTTTCATACGCTATTTTTTCACTGTTAACATTCCATTTACTTACTATATTTCAACTAAAAAGTTGTCCAGGATATAATGTAAGTTGACAATGTTGTGTTAATTTCTGGGGTACAGCATAGCAGTGCAGTCACACACACACGTACAGACACTATTTTTGATCATCAGAGCAGACTAGTGGTCCCAGGAGGGGCTTTGTTTCCTCTAAAATATAGGAACTACTTTTTATCTTCAGCACTGGTTTCATGAAAAGCTACTCGTGTCCATAAGATTCAGCGCTGCTGAGTACCAGACAGCAGGTTTGACGTTCTTGGCTGGGGGGGGGGCTCACTTTCTTGACTTCATGGGAAAGAATTTTCTGTAGATTTACGATAATCTCTGGTCTACATATCAGTTTTTAAGCTCAGTTGAATTCAGGTGTTTTACCTATTATGATCGGAAGTTCTGTTAGAGCTCAGCTGTAGCAAAGCCAAGTAATAGCGAAGCACTTCCTCATATTTAGAAACTTTTTAATGACTCCAGTATCATTTCCGGAACTTTGAGAATGTTTCCCAAATATCTAAATATTGATTTACAATATAGTCAATTTACCACAATCCTCACTTATTTAAAATAATTTTTGTGTTAAAATGAAACCAAACTGTAATTACTTCTCTGTAACCTTCATATAACTTTATCTGTGTTAGCCCACAAATTATCCTATTTGGGTTTTCCTTGCTTTTGATTAGTTTTTTATCTTCTTGTAATACACTCATCACTTAAGTTTGTTCCTCTTCCTTATAGTTTACAAATCAACTCTGCTCTTTTCTCCTTTTCCCCACCTCAAAATGTGCCATGCCTTGGCACTCTGTCCCTGATAAACTGTTTTCCATCCACATCAACCCCCTAAGCGACCTCATTTCTTTCAGTTGCTTTCTATAACTTACCAACTCCTGATTGGGAGCTGTGAAGCCTTGTTCGGGAGACTGAGGCTAATTTTTAGTGTCCACCTTGACATTTAACATAAACTCCATCAAATACTTGACCAGTGACTAGCTGTTCTGTGGTGTTTGATGTTTTGCAGGGAAAGCCCTTCTATTCCGGTGGACGCCCACAGGGACAACGCGTCACCATATGAGGGCACCCAACGTGTTGTGATGATGTTCGGCCCAGCCAAGCTCCAAACAGGCTGGAGGAAGAAGAAGAGGCAGCTGTTCCTGTACAGGGACAAACTACTGATCTCCAACACCAAGTATGCACATACTATGCTCTCTCGATAATCGTCAAGTTGCATGTTCACTACCCCTTACAGTAAAACATGTGGCAGGCAGGGGCTCTCTTGTATGGGGCTTACAGACAGACGATAAATCGGGGGGAAGTTACTGACCATTACTACTGCTTTTGATAAAAGGTAGGCAGGATGCCATGTAAAGATGATGAGCCCGTATGACACAGGGGTGTCCAGCAGGACCACTCCAATTGGCAGCCGTTAAGCTAGACCCACAGGGTGAGCAGCAGCCATCATTCCCAGACAAAGCGCCTGCACCTTGTAGGCTGGGGGAACAGCCTGGACCCTGGAAGGGAGAAGTGCACTGAAGGCCAATGTGACAGGAGCCCACAGCATGGGGCGTATCTGGCAGGATACTGTGTTCAGGGGGTCTAGTCACATGGGGTCCCACAGGCCACAGGAAGGGGTGGAAACACTATGCTGAAGGGCTGTAACCAGCAGTCACCACATCTGGTTTGTATTTGCAAAACTTTCTGCACGTGGGAGGTCTCTCTCCCTCCTCTTAGAAGCCCACCAATCCGATTGCATTAGACTCTTACCTTGATGACCTCATTTAACCTTAATCACACCAGAAAAGCTCTGTCTGCGAATACAGTCTTACTGTGAGTGAGGGCTTCAGTGGATAAAAGGAGGCGCTGGCAGAGATGGGGGAGGTGCAATTCCGTCGGTAGCTGTAACTAGCAGGCCCGAGCGCTGCCACCTTGCACAAGTTCTCATGATTTTTAGCAAACTACCTTCAAGATCATTCCCATAACAACATTTGAGTATATTCATGACCATTATGCATATGAAGAATTTTGCATATTTTCCAGAAAGAAACAACAGCTAATTATACAGCATCCTGGAACAAGAAACTTCTTTCTTCCCTGCCAGGCCTCACTCTTAGATGGAGTATTGTGTTATGTCCTGAATCAATCTGTTCAACTTAATGACCTGAGTTTACCACCAAGTGTTTCCACTTAGCCTGAAGAAGGGGGGGAACTAAGCTTCCACTCTTCCCCAGCTCACCTGCAGTGCAGCTGGAAACTGAGCCATCCTTGGATTTCTCCCTCAGAAAGCAGCACACACGGAATAGCTGACTAACTGCTACCTTTGTATCTGGTCATAAGAAGTGTATTTCAGTTTGTATGTAATCATACACGGGGCTTCAGTGTTTCCTTCTTCACTAATGTTTCTCCAGTTGTGGGAGATGCTGAAACTCAGTGAGAATCCTCTTGAGATTTTTGTCATCGTTTTCCTACTACACACATTAGACACTTCTGTTCTCAAGACTTGCCGCCAGATACAGCCTTCACTATCACTTCTGATATTCACTAGAATGCTCAGGAAGTTACTTTCTACCAAACTATTAGTTTAGTTTTTACAACAGGATCTCTATGGTAAACATTAAGATACTAATACTAGTAGACGCCCATGAAGAACTGCACACGGGGACTGCACAGAGCGCGCCCATCTTGACGCATCACTATCCTCAAATTTAGTTAGTAAAGAACGCAGAGACAATGAAAGACACTTTATTTAACTCTAAAGATGAAGATTACTAAAAACTTAGCAGTGAAAGGACAGAGGTACTTACAGGATACTTCACGACCCCAGCTCCCAAGCATCTCAGGGAACACCCCTACCTTAGAAAAGGGGAATCTTCCTAGGACCTTGTAAGTCCCACAGCTCACTGGGGCTCACCCTCTGGTATAAAGGTTAAGGGGGAGGAGAAGGGAGGGGTACCTGTCTTGTCAATACATCGTAATACGGGACACATGATAGAAATGCAAACTTGAGTCCTGTTCACCCTTCTCTTCCTGAGACACTTAACATGAGATTCATCCTCTAACTCCTACTGGGAAAATCTCAGAGTAGGTGACTGGATGTGAAGGAACACAGTCAGGCCCTAGGAGAATCCCCTAGAGCAGAAAGCTTTCTTGTGGTACATTTTAAGTATTTCCATACTAACATCTGACTTTTTGATACCATGTAACAAGATTTACCATCTCACTCACCAAATCAAAGAACACTGCCATCAGAAAAGCTGGTGGCTCTGCACAAAGAGGACGAAGGAGGTGGAGGCAGAGGTGGGTACTTCAGGGAACTATAGGTCAACAACCATGGATGCCAAGTGCTTGTCAGAATAGGCTCATGAGTTAGGCTGTCTGGGTTCCAACCCCTTTTTCGTTGCTTTTGGCAATTTACTTATTAGGCTTCTTGTGAGTTCCCTCACCTATAAAATGGGGCAAATAATGACTATATGGTGTGGTTGTTTGGCAATTAAGTGAAATAACATTTATAAAATATCTAGACCAGTGCTTGCAATATGGTAAGTGCTCAGGGTTACAGGAGAGTCATTTGTGAAGCCATGCTCTGGGTTTCTGGACAACTTCCTGGTTTACGTTCAAGGGAGTGCATAATCGTGGCACCTGATGGAACTAAGGAGAGAATTACTGAAGTAAGTTTTCCCAGGTCAGTATATCTGAAAGTTTCCACATGGTACCTTGAGAGTCTATACACACAGACGCCTACATGAGAAGGATAATGTGTAACATCTAGCAGGTATGTATCTATCAATCCCACCACCACATAATTCCATCTTGATGATGACTTTAGTCATTGTCTAGAAACATAATTTTATCTGACAGTTGTGTTTCATGCAAATCTTCAAATACGCATAGAGTAAAACTGATGAAACAGAATGTAGCAAAAGACCATCTTGTATCAGAAGGTGAGTTTCCATCACATTTACACTCATGGTGCCCGAAGCTTTGTATCTACACCTTTCAGGTGGGCTTCCTGAGAAACTATTTTCATTCCATAAATCACACTGAAGAGTTGTAGCTTAACTACATGAATCAGTGGAGTCATAGGAATTCCTGCACATGAGGGGACTCTGAGCTGACTTAACCTTGAGTATTTCTACATGTGGTTCTGAACAGCACGGCTTCTAGAGCGCTGGGCCCAAGTTCTCTCGGCATCCTT
Organism: Vicugna pacos; assembly: GCF_048564905.1. NCBI lineage: Eukaryota > Metazoa > Chordata > Mammalia > Artiodactyla > Camelidae > Vicugna > Vicugna pacos. The sequence continues at coordinate 1,412,086 of NC_133015.1, forward strand.
CACAGGGTGTGGAGCTATGATTAAATCAAATGCTACGCCTCCGTGAACGGTACACGTGTGAATTAACCAAAAGATATGGTCATCTGATGTCAGAAGTCGAAGGAGAATAGGCAGAAACAGTCAGAAAGCAGGTTTCCTGGTGACAATCACCTTCTCACCCCTCAGAGGCACATGAGAAGCATGACCTTCACTTACACAGAAGACGTCCTGGCCACCGGTCTGGGATTGACTGATTCACTGATTTTTAAGTTGGGTTTAGTCTGTCTGCTAACATTTTTTCAGCTTTAGCTAGAATCTAAGAGAAAATGGTATGGACAAAATCTTAAGGAAGGAAATTTAAAATAACCTATCCTTCAAAAGCTAGGAAATCTCAAACATTAAGGTCAAAAATGTATTCTAAACCCCTTTGTCTCTGTCAAAAAGACTGCATAACTATTTTTACAAATCATGTATCATGTAACTTTGTTCAGTCCCTGCAATACTTTTTGAAGCAAGAAATGAATGAATAATACATTAATTAGAATAATTATAAAAGCTAAATATATAATAACAAATACAAGAATAAATGATTTAATGGTTCTCTGATTTCTACAATATAAACCATGGTCCATTCTCAATTCTCAGCATTCAGAAAATGCCTATTTGCTGCCATCAAAGTACTTTCAGAGCCTTCCTCAACCAGCCTCTGCTCAACACACACTGGGCACAGGCCTGCCTAACCACTCCCTGGGCTGTGCACAGAGGGTCATAGGGATGAAGGAGCCATGCTTTGCCTGCAGCAGCAAGAACTAGCATTTCAGCATGAACACAGTGGCTCCATTACGTTTAAGAAACAAACTAACAGAAGTCTTGTGTGGTTATCTTTGCAGGTATAGATGGAACTTTAAAATCAAATACGAAATCCCATTGAACAACGTGTGGATGGGCGATTGCACAAATAAAGCAGGGGAAGCCATCAATGCACCCAAGTCCTTCGTCTTGGGCTGGCCCACGGTCAACTTTGTGGCCACCTTTAAGTAAGACCTATAGCTTGGTCCTGTCTATTACATGAGTTTGGAAGGAAAATATTTTAATTAGATTATATATTCAGTCAGTGACTCACTCTCTGACCTCCCATGATGACACGTGTTATGCTGTACACCGTGCCCCTCAAAAAGGGTTTTAGGTGCAACTGACGGTAAATAGGGGGAGCTACTGGAGGACTTTCCTTTAGTTTTGATCCGTGGTTTTTTCAAGTGGGCTACAGGAGCCCCGTGGGGAGCGGGACCGTCACGTGTCTGTGGTGTTCCTGTAAGTGGAAGGAGGATCACGAGGTCAAGTGTCCAGGGCCCTCTCTAACAGCCTGCCCCTGATGCCCAGAGAGCATCTCTGTTTCTAAATCCCCGCAATGTCTTTCTTGACCAAGTACTATCAAGTAGTCCAATTACATTTGAAAAATTGTCTTTACACTCCCAAGTGAATTCCTTTAAAGACAGCATTTAATTATAGAAATAAAATGAATCATCATATATTAGATAGTCCTAATTGCTGTGCACGGACTATCTTCTTTGGTGTCTGTAGACAGGTCACCATCTTCAAACAAAGGTATGATTCCATGGAGAGCAGGTCAGTTTACCAAGACATTCTTGGTTAGAGTGAGGACAGGGAACATGGCCATCCTGAGTCAGCACTTCTGCGTTCACGGGGGTCATGCAACTTTCACACGTGCCACCTGCAACAACCACAGCCCAAGTCTCATTCTCCTCGTGCACATCGAGTGTGCGTCACACGCACGCAACTCTTCTGTCTTGCCCTCCTCACCCCGTGCTACCAAAATCTCACCTGTCATCGTAAAGACAACTACAATGTTACCAGGCTGTTAATGTATGAAATTCTAGACTGCAGCTGTTGACTTAAAGAAAATTCCCAAAGCTTTCTGGGAAGAATCATGTCTTTGTATCATTCTCTACATATTTTCTTTCAATGAATTACTTCTCTAAAGATTAATGCTATTATTTAATACCGTTTCCATGTTGCAAGTGAAAGGAGGCAGTTTCAATTGGGAATATACAAAGGTTTTGATAACGGAATGTCCAACAAACATTTTTTCTAATAAGGGGGGAAATGAAAAAGCCATGTTTACATGTTATACTGGTTATAAAGGCTGCATAAACACACATAAAGCAGTAACACTGCCTGGCACCCAGTGCCTGGCTATTTGCTGTTTTACTCTTCTGCAGACTGGCCCGAGTCATTACAAGCTGTGTTCATGCACATATGCAGGGTGGGGAGATCAGTGGGCATTCTACTTCCCCGATGAACTGGGTCTGATACGGTGATGGCAAAGGCAGGAGCAGTGCTGTTGGCAGGAAAATAAAATGTGGCAGCCCCTTTACAACAGCCACGAGAAATGAACAGATACATCCACACAAAAATTTATACAGAAATGTTCAGAGCAGCATTATCCACAGTAGCCAAAAAAAAAAAAAAATTAGAAACGACCTAAGTGTTTACCAACTGAGGAATGGATAAACAAAAGGTGGGGTGGGGGCTGAGGATCGGGGTGGAATCGGGAGTCAGTGCTTAATGGACACAAGAGTTCTTTTGCTATTGAGTGATGAAAACAGTCCAGAACGAGACCGTGGTAATGGCTGCACAACACTGTTGATGTACTGAAGGTCACGAATGGGCAATCTGCCGGTACGTGTGATTTATCACAATAAATAAAAGCCTAGTAGGAGGTAAGTCCATGTGGGAATGGACGTTAAAGCGTTTCAGCTTTGGAGATTAAAATGCTGCAGAGACTGTAGCAGAGACAACAGGAATCTCTAATTTAGCAATAGGCAGATTGACCTTCACCAGAGGGTTACAGTCATGAAGCACTCATTTAATGAATTACAACTGGCCAGATGCTCTACACATAAAGGAATACAGTATGGCAGGGTTTCTTCATAAAAAGATGTGAATGGAACACAAGAGTTCCATTCAAACGCCAATTCTTAAGTATGATGTAACTCAAATACTGCAGCTCTTTACCTGTAAATAGCACCTCAGCTGAGGGAACACTCTGGGGTATGATTAACCCCTTTTCAGTGTCGGAACTTGAAGCTCAGAGTGGTTAAGTGACTCGCCCACGATGACACAGCTTGCATCATACAGAGCTGCACTTAGGGGTTTACGTTTCAAACCAACTGCTCTCCCACTCTAAGACCTACTTCCCATTGCTCTAGCACTGCTTATAAAAGAGCAGGGCCCATCACAAGCCCAGTTATGAGGAGGTAACACTGACACATGCAGCCCCATCAGTAACCACAGGACGCTGATACATTTATCGGAACAGTGTTTAACATGTCAGTACAAGAATTTTATGCGGTTTAATTTCTTTCTCTCAATTTTTAATCTTGCAGTTCTTCAGAAAGAAGGGACAAATGGCGCGCCTTCCTTGAGAGGTACTTTGTCAGTACGCGTATTGCACATCTTTAATCCATGAGAAAAGAGCACAGATCCCTTCCAGGCAGGGCCCCCCCACTCTCCTTCCTCCGCTTGGTGGGAACTGTCAGATGGCCCTCAAACCCCTGGAGCTCTGCCCCGGCCGCTCCTGTAACTGACACGCTGTCCCTTACAAGCACGTTCTGCTTCGTTTTGCTCATACTGTTCATCTCTCCTGTTCCCCTTCTCTCCGTCCTAATGCTTGGCGCTAACACGATTCTCAATATATACACTCAATTTCCAGAAACGCAGCTTACTTACTGTCCTGAGTGATTCTCAAAGCAACTGTGCCTTCCTCCCCTGGAACCCCGGAAGGTGCCGGGGGCCCTCTCATCTAGGCAAGAAAAGCTGAGGACTGGCTCTGCTGCCCAAATCTTACATGACAAGGCAACCTATTCTTTTCTGGGTCACGTCTTATTTTCCTGAAATATTTCTGCATCTTTTCTCCCAGCCCCTGATTTGATTCTGCTGAATCTATCCATACGCTTTTCAAAAATAACAAAGTATACTTAAAGGATTGACTTGAAACAAGCTAAGGGCTAATTCACTGACTCCACTTTAGATACATCGATCTCGCCAAGGAGAAGGAGCAGCCAAAAACCATTCCACTTAAAATCTTTACCGAGGACATCAACAACTGTGCCTCTGTAAGTGCTTTCAGGACCAGTAACTTAAATTCCAGGTTCCTGACTTAGTAAAATGAAAGGGATAGAGAGACAGAAAGAGAGGACAGGGGAATGGGAGGGAGAAAGGAAGAGAGGGCAGGGGAGGAGGGAGTATTTAGAAAGCACTATGTGGGAACATGGATTTCCCTGGGAAAGTGTGTCCCTGCATATATAAACAGTGGGCCCTAGGCAAGATGAAGCAAGGAGAGCCCACCACAGCAACAGCGCTTCAGCATGGGAAGAACAGTGCCTGTGAAGTGTCCGTACTATGTCTCCAGGTCCTTCTAACAGCAACTACACTGGCTGGTAATAGAGTGATTTTCACAAGCAGGTTTTTCCTATTGGAATTAAACATTGTTTTCTAAATGTACCACCACTTATATAATTGTAGTTTGGGTTGTTTCCAGTTTTTATTTTTCCTGTGATGTAATGTTTGCAAAAATAGCAAACTTGCAGAAAAGTCACAAAAGTGAAAACAATATGCAAAAGATCACCCCAAATACCCTTTACCTACATAAACCTATTTAGCAACGTTTTGCTTGATTTCTTGCTGTCCCCTCTACTACACTCTGTACGTGTATGTGTCTAAGTATTTGAGGATCATAGACACACCATGGCCCAATATCCTTAAACACTTAAGGATATTCTCTCATATACCCACCAGACAGCTCCAAGTTTCAGCAAATTTAACACTGACCACTCATGTCCCCACCGTGTCATTAACTGAACCAGCTGTGATGCGCTGCGGGACAACCCGTGTGCCCTCTTGGAATTCTCAGCTTTCTTTCTAGCTTAAGCTGTTATATTTTGTGACCCACAAATCCTTTCAAAGAAACACCTATTTTACTGGAATGCTGTTTACTAGCTTCGTGTTACAAAAACAAATGAAAGTCAGTTATAATCGGGGGCTGGGCTCTATATGTACTGCACTGTGTCACTGCCTCAATGCAAGCTTTGCCTGTAGAATATAGATCATAATATTACAGTAATTATCTACTCACCTGTTTTAATTTTTTTTAATTTAGAGCAATGTTTCTCATTTTTTTAACAGTCTATAACAATAAAAATACTGAATACACACACAGTGAATGATGTCATCAACCTCTCACTGTCAAAGCTGGGAATCACTGTAAGTTACCTGCAAGTTCTTTTTACTTAGAAACCAAATTTTATTTTTGACACGGGTGTGTGTGTGTGTGTGTGTGTGTGTGTGTGTGTGTGTGTGTGGTGTATCTCCCATCATGAGACAGCGGACTATTACAAACAGGTAAGTCATATTCTGTCCCCCTGAATTTAGAAACTGAAAGCAGCAGAGCTGGATTATCAGCCTGCACAACAGTGTTAGTCTTGTATTCCCGTTAAAATTCTGTGCGAGTTCAAAGTGATAACATAACGAATGCAGGCGGTAACTTTAGAGAACTAATAACACCCTCTTTATTGTGTACATTATATACCAGACAGTATACTATGTCCATGACTCCAGATAGTCCCTACTCTATTGGACTGTTGTTTCTATATCTTTGTCCCTATACCCCGACTCCTGATTGTCACCTGAGGACTCTATCTTGCTATGATAAATCCTACATGAGCTGTTTTGCTGTAAGTTTGGCATAAGGATCGCTGCCTAGAAGCCACATCCCCTTGAGGCAGGTCCTGCAGAGGCGGCGGCTAATGCCTCTTGTCTGTTGGTAAAGGAAACCAGTTGTGGTAAGACCATGGATCTGGGGACGTGCGTGTACACAGCGCTTTCACCTTGTCTTGCCTTCCAGTCTCTGCTCCTTTATGTTTTGCTATGTCTGCTGTCACTCGTAAAACGCTTTTGGTGAAAGACACGGCTTCATTACAGGATGAAGCTGTGCAAGGGAAAAAAGGCGGGGGGGAGACTGACGTTCAGATGGACAGAACTGAAGGACGCACCCCTGCTTACATACGATTCTCTGTAAATGGGAAAACATCCTGCTACTGAGACATGACAAGCACAGGACCTGCGACCAGCACTGTTTCACACACGTTCTGCTTTACCTTCCCGTAGAGGACTCTCTACAATAATGCAGAAGCCCTTATGGTCTAACCTTGTGTCCAATGGGATTTCCAGCATTTCTAGGCAGTCATTCTGCTGGGAGAGAGTATTCTCTGCGTCTCACTTGTGCTCTAGGTCAGAGTCCTTGTCTCCTGTCCCCATGGCACGGGGCTGGGCGCCACCAAAGCCACTGGGCAGACATTTCTCTCCCGTCTCCAGCCCTCTTGGGCATTTCCCTCCTTTTGCTCCCAGCTGCTGAGCCGATGCTGCCTTTCAAGTTTGTCTTGCTCAAGAACAGTCTTGGCAGAGTACGTGGCTCTGGACGACATGCTAGTCTGGGCAGGGGTGTTTAAAGGAAAAGCTAACATTCTCTAAGGAGTCTGGAGACAGTAAAAGGGAGGATTCTTGAGATTAGACTTTCCGTTCATAGTGGAGGGGCATTCCTGTGATTTTTTATGTCATGGACCGCCCACAAAGGAAAGGGCTGTTTGCACTGTGGTTCCACAGATCCTCAGCCTTTATCAAAAGAGACAAAAATCTCACATGGACTATTGGAGGCTGCAAGAAGGACCAGGAGTTAGTACTGATATCAGGACTGTTAACTCAAAAACTGTTTCACCCCCCTGGATGAAATACCATTTCTACAGCCCAAATTCTTCCTTTTTGGGAACATAACGAATGCTAAAGGAATGTGTTCAAGTACCTACTGGGAAAGATCTGCAGTGACACATAGTTCTTTTCTGTTCCCAAGGGCTCTGAGAAAGACTACCAGCTGTGGGTGACTGCTGGCAAGAAAAACGCCTCATACCCACTCATTGGTAAGTGTCAGGGGAAACCTAAGGTGGGCTGATTGCATAAAAAACTAACCCTCAAGTCTCAACGTGACAGTCAGCCTGAAGCTTAAGTACCCTCAACAATGAAACTCTCATGCAACACTCACTCATACATTTATTCAATGACCCCAGGCACTTGCTCTACGGCATGGATAACATCTCTTCTTTCTCCAGCTTATAGTCTAGTTGGGGACAGAAAGGGAATTTTTCCCCACTACTTTTTTTACTTGACAAACACAGCTACCTCGAAAACCTTTATTAATTTACTTACTCATTTCCTTCCTTCATTACATAGGCATGAAAACAACACAAATCAGAGTATCTTTTCTCACACGTTATTTTCCACATTCCAGTGTTCAAGTTCTCTCTTCCACTTCCTAACCACTAAGTAGCCTCTATTTTACAAGAATCTTCTAAGATCCAGCTGTGCCTATGGATCCAGTATTTAGTGAGTATCTCCTTCATGCCCAAAACTTTTCTCACCATCAGAGAAGAAAAACTGACATAATCACACTCAGACGCTTCAAGTCTTCGAGGCCTGAAGCACCTGCACTTGGCTGTTTCCCCAGCTGACTTCACCAGCACTGCCCTTGAGCTTTTCAATAAATAGATCACACTTCTCCTAAAACAGTTACTAGAGCAAATGAGCTGACATAATGACACCTCTCCTTGGATCAGGAAGTCTGTGCAGGGTGGTCCGTGAAAATAGAGGGATTAAAACAAGGGGAAGGACAGGGTCTGCAGCAGACCCTGCAATACAGTCAGGGGAACCGTGACTTCTGCTACAAAACCTAGGGCACCCCATCTTACAGGCAGTATCTTTCTTTCTTTCTTTCTTTTAAATCTATTAAAAAATCCTACGGGGCTATTACTCTCTTTCTAGCGATCTCAAGTACACTTTCAAATGATCTGGAAACTCCAAACCACCAAGCTTTTCCTATGAAATGTACATTCCTAGTCTTAGAATATATGGGGTCACCAATACACAGCTGAGAACTCAAGTCCCCTCAACTATACATGATTCTTTTTAATGTCGACATCTTTGTAAATGTTAGTCAGCAATAAAGTGAAAAAAACTGAATACTTAGGTATATTTAAATAAAAGGCATTAATCACATACAATCAACATATGTGACAACTTGTAGCCTGAGGATGGCTTCACACAGCACGGCTGCTCTAAGAATCCCTAAGAGCCTGTCATTCATGATGACACCTGAGCAGTCGCTCCGCGGGCAGTTTTCACACGCTCTGAATTCTCAATCCTGGTCAGTTGCTTGTATTTTATTGATGTCATGGAAGCTTCCTTTGTACTAAAACTTGCAAGTCACTATGATTTTTGTTCTGAACAGAGCACCGAACTTGCATCTGCACCACATGAAAAGCAAAGGCAAGAGCTCCCCAAGTTACATTCAACAATAAGTCTGAACTCGAAGACAAGGAACATTCGTTCTATTCTTTAAAAATGAAATCCACATCAATGCACAGGGGCCTTGAGGATTCCATGGAGCCAAAGATACTAAAGCACAAACGAGCAAAACAAATCACTTGGCAACTCCCAGTGACTTCCTGCCAAGTTTTCCATTCTGTAAACACTGATCTGCACTTGGCTTCTGAGTTTCCAACAACCTGCAGCGTCATGTCTAATCCTTCCCCGGCAGGGCCCCCTCAGGGGAAGGTAGCAGTGGGAGGGAACCTCAGAGACAAACCTCCCTGCTGCTGCTGAGCAGCTCTGGCTACTGAGCTGACAAAATGAATAACCTGTTTGTTGAGTTGACGTGCGTGAGGCGACAGAGAGCATAGCAATTCCTCACACACACAGCCCCATTCTGTAAAGAACATTAAGCACCAATTGTTATTAAGGAATTACTTTGGCCCTTATGAGTCTAAGTGGGGTCAAGCGGTTGAAAGGAGGGATCTGAGGCCAGTAACTTGCCTGAGACATACAGACCTAGTGCACCTGTCAAGGCAGGAACTAGGAGGCCAGCAGCACCCTCAGAGGGACACACAGGGGAAGTCAACGCTGTGCGACACACTGACACAGCTACACATTCAAGCCAAGCACCGTGTCTGAGAACAGCTTTCTCTTTCCATCTCAAACTCTTGCTTGGGCACCTGGCTTTTGCAGGGGGTCCTTCAGGTCACCCCACTTCATGCTCATTCAGGAGGCACAGACTTCTTTGCCCAGAGCCCCTAGGAGAACAGCAGCCACATCAGTGTGTTGCCCACGCTCATGGTAAGGTGGGTCTGATCACACCCATCGCCAGCAGCCTGAATCCATATTTACTTTATCTCCACACAGGCCACGAACACCCATTTGGCATTAAAACCAGCCACCTTCCAGCTACTGCGCTCCTGCCACAGGGACCAGAGGACTCCGCCTCTCCTTCTGCCCTCCTGGAGGCCATCCTCTTGGAGAAGAGGTCCCCAGACACCCAAGGCCAGTTCGTCCTTAAGCCCAGGCACCCAGCCAGGAGCCAGCAGGGGAGAGGTGAGCTCCTTCCCTCCCTCAGGTGTCTTCTCTCGGCCCACATCTCTGCTCCTGAAACCAGACTCATGCAGAGCTGCTTCTCCATGTAGGGGTGCAGGGACAGTATAGGGGGGCACCCAGTACCCACCCAAGCTCAAGCTCAGAGAAACCCTAAATGTCTGAAACCAAGACCCAACTCATGTCTAGGAAGGTTCAGTTTTTGATTGTTTTCATTCCTCCAGGCCGACTGCCCTTCTCTGTGTCTCCCTGGAACTCTTCCTACATAAAATTGTGTGTGTTCATTACTGTGTGTCTTAATAACACATGAGCTTTTTCCAGCCTGGGAACACATCGTACTTGTCCCAGTGTTTGGTCCAGCATCTCAGACCCTCATGGGAGGTGGTCAGATGACTGTAGGACTTAGATGCAGCTGCAATGGAAGAATTCCAGTGGTGCAAAGTTATGGAGTTGAACTGGATTCCGTTATGGCCTTAGGCTGAAGTGGCCTTGAGGATTCTAGGGCCAGGCAGCTTGTGTCACGAAAGGCAGACCCTTTCGATGGGAGGAGGTTGACCGTCGTTGGCTACTCAGAAAGCCAAACAGAAAAATCTCAGAGTGGGAGGAAACCTCTTACAGAAGTACGTTGATTACCACACTCTGCTTCTTAGGGAATATCAAACTTTTTAGCGTTTACAGTGACATCTGACACTAGAATCTGCTGACAATACTTGTCAGGAACCTTGTGAACCTTGTGTAACTACAGCTTAAGTGACCCCCCACGACGCAGGGCAGAGGCAGGAGAGAGCGCTGTAAAGGGAAGCGCTGTCACTGGGACAGTCACCCCGGAGACTGATCAAGCCTCTCGGCTTCACTAGCAGTCTGCAGGGCCTGGGGAAGGAGGACACATGCACACCACAAGAAGCCAAGTAGCCAATGTCAGCATGCGGGAAATTCTATACAAGGGACTCAGTTTCTCTCGCTTCTAGCTGTGACAAGAAAGGTGCTGTAACATGGAAATAGTGGGAATAAGGTTAAGTGAATTAAACTATTACTACTAATAATCTCTCTTCTTCATTACATTCACTTCGCGAAACAGCTAAGAGAACTTATGTCAGCAACTGGGCCTGCTGGCGGCGCCCCCGCCCTCGCCAGGACAACCAGCGCCCACCTCTGCCATCTGCAAAGCGAGGACAGCTTTTTGGAGCTCCACTGGGGGAAGTGTGTGTGGACGACAAGCTGCCCGCCCCAGTTCTGGTGGGTCTCCTTTTGATCTTCTGTAGCCCTCCTGACAAGGGGAGCACTCACAGGTCACGTGTTCTCATCCAAACTCATCACCAAGTGGAGCATTCTTTAGACAGCCCTTACCTTTGGCTGAGAAGGTTTCTTCGTATTATGTCAGAGAATAAAATCTGATGTCAATACCGCAGAGTCAGAAAGCACATACAGCAGTAAAAATTGCTCTTGTTCATTCCACTGGTTTCAGCAAAGAGCTACATCCACTTGCTCAGACCCATTACAACAGGCTCTGCGGGTATGAAATGCTGCGAGTCCCCGTCACCCTCATCATCCCTCTTCGTCTCCTTCCTTGAACTGCACACTAGTCTCAAGTCTCCTCCATCTGAGTCTACTCAATCTTACAGCTCAGCTCTCACATACATTTGATTTGTAACACGAGGGTTAAAGTATACAAAGACTCATTCTTTGGCAAATATGAATTGCTTAATCCTGACAGGGTGTCAAGTGAAAGTCACACAGTCTGGTCTGTGTTCTGTTCAATTTGTATACCAAAATGTCAGCATTAACATTTATTCACCATTCAGTGTTTCTCAGAGCACTACACTAGATGTCAGAAATTTTATGCTAGATATGAAGAAATGTATCATACTAGTTACATGTTACCGCTTACCCCAGTCCTTGCATCTTTCACAGCAAATTTAGAGTAGCTGTGATGATCACCATCCTCAAAAAGGAAGAACAAAAAGGCCTCAGTAAACTATGTGCTGCGCCCAAGGTCACATAAACAGCATATAACAGATTCCAGGTTCCTTGGATTCCCTGACTCCAGCACCTGTCACCTGTCTGTGCTGCAGGCCACACAGCAAAAGGACAGGAAAGACTGATGAGCAGCGGATGCACCCAGAGGGGAGGAGAGGGGTTTCAGCCCAATTTCAAAGAGGCGAGGAATACAGAAAGCAGAATTGGGGTACACGGTCACCAAAAGGGGTACAAACACACAGAAAATGAATGAGGCAAAGATGTCCATACTTGGGCAAGAGCATCTGTATCAGGGAAGAATGAGGCAGGACTGGAAAGGAGAGGGTGACTCTACAAAGGCCTCAAAGCAGAGATGTCTGACTTCACAGTGTACATTCACTGAAAAGGAAAATCTGATTAAACAAGCGTTTAAAATGTTTCAGCGTATGAATGTTAAATGGATTGCTGGGTAGAAAATACATGTAGAGACACTGAAAAAAATTCTAAATTGGCTTTAGTCCCTCCAGCTCCAGCACTGGGCCCTCACACACCACCAGTCTCTCCAATAGAGGAGAAGCGTGTGCTCTGGGCTGGGAGATAGGAAATGCCATATATTTTCTTTTCCTTCCTTTAGGAGATGCTTTCCACTCTCAGTCAGAAAGGGCCACTCACAAAGCGCATTTTCCTCAAAAATGCCAGTAAAACATCCTGCAGGGCCCTGAAGCAGAGGCTGGATTCCGGGGACACAGTAAACATGGAGGATGAGTCCATCCTGGTGCTGGCATCCGTCTTAAAGGTAGGGAAACGTCTAGCATTATCCGCACACACAGTGACTCTGAAACTCTAGGAGGCGTCCTTCATCATGACTGCCCAAGAGCAACAGGCATCCTAGATGAAGGATCTGAGAAACTGGAGAACACCACACAAAGTCAAAATTTAAGGAAACTACTCTGGGTGTTAGCAACCCCATGCTAGGTATACTTTCCTTTTTCATCACAACCCTCTCCCCATCTTCACTCCTGAACAATCCATGCAAATACAAAACTAAGTAACAAATGCAAAAGCACACACCTGTATAGAATGTCCCAAAACAAGCTTTCCGCCTTTGAGGACTCCCTTACCGCCTTCCTAATGAAGCCGAACTTTCCAAAAAAGAATTCACAGTAAGCTTTTGGAAATACTTATACAAGTTTATCAAGTAAGTAAACATCTACTTTACAATAAATCAAAACATGCTCAGTAAGGCCACTGAAATCTGTCCTCCCTTCCGCCGTCTGCTAATGCACTTACTTTGAAGCTAGTGCAGGGAGCACGGCTCCGTGTGTGCCTCCTGTCACCTCCTTTCCCGCCTTTGGCTTCCCTTGTTCATGTCTGTTATGTTTCTCACCCACCACCCGTGGCTAGACTTCCATGGTAAGCAGCTCCTACCACAAGCCTCATTTCATAAATCTGCCTTTTGAAGTGGGTGCAGCAGTCAAAATTAGTTTCAAGATCTCAAAATGCAAAGAATTTATAGAAGAAATACATTGATTTTGAAATTATACACCTAAGTCAGGTATCCAGCTACATTTCTACAAAGGGACTCACAGAACAGAAAAAGGATTTAATGAATCCATCTTGGTATTTATTATCAGTTCTGAACGAAAGTATATTAATGTAGTAATGACTACAAACAGGTTATGAAAATTATCTTAGAAATGCCATTACATTTGGTCTTTCCTTGTCTCCTATTAATGTTGGATCATAATTTGATTGTGGGATAAATAGCAACAGTTCAGAAATGACTTCGGATTGACCCCTACCACACTCGCACTATAGCACTACACACTAGCTGTGCAAATGCAAGATGAGTGTTGCCGTATCTCAGTGCACATGGAATTAACCCCATCATCTAGGAAGAGTGAGGCTCTCGTCTGTTTTCCATTATAAGCACAGACTAGCACGAGGCTGGCTACTCGTGGGTACACGTCTTAGACCCTCCTAACGCTCTTGCTTCCTAAAGTTGACTGCTCTTAATGGGGAATCAGACTTTGCAAACTTGGCGGTGATAATACCATGTGTCAAGTAACCAGAGAGTTGGTCTAAACCAGAAATGAGTGTCTATCAGCACCACACTGAGTTTGCCATTAAACTGTCTGTACACAGAGGTCCCACAGCAACACCCTCGGCAGATTCTGCCTGAGTCGTGTTCAGGCTTCACGCACGCAGCCTCACCCGTGGCATCCACAGCACAGGGTCCAGGAAGGAGGAGACACGTGCCCCCAGTGCAGGGAGTCTGTGCACATGAGGCACAGGCCCTGCTGTCCCTTCCAGACTCCTGCAACCAGCCACAGCTGGAGAGCTTCCTCCCTCCAAATACACTGGGGTCACTCCAGAGGGAACACGGAGAAAAGCCCTAATGGCAAGAGCAGGTGCCGCACACCAAGCACACACTACAGGATGAGTGGACAGAGACCTTGTCCCCTGCCGTCGCTGCTCCGTCGGCAGTGCTCAGGAGAGAGGCTGGCGCACACAGCAGCTCCATAAGGACTGCAGCAGGAGAACGCCGACCGCACTGCAGGCGCCACAGCTGCCCAGAGGCACTTTCTGGACAAGCTCCTACCAAGAGAAGCCTCGGGCCGTGGAGCGAGGCCAGCGCCAGCGCGGTGTGCCTGTCGAACCACCACGGTGATGCAGAAACTCCCCCAGTCTGGCACAAAACATGGCAACTTCAGGGGTGGGGAGGGTGCAGCTCAGCGGAAGAGCGCATGCTTACCACGCACGAGGTCCTGGGTTCACTCCCCTGAATCTCCATCAATACATACATGAAACAACGCAATTACCACCTTGCTCACAAGGGGAAAAAAATCACTACTTCATAAATAGGCCCATTTCTGTGACATAAAGGCTTCTACAACAGAAACTGACCTATTGTCTCTGACCATACTTTAATTAAAGAAAAAAATGTCTTCACCAGCCCTCTAAACTGACACATTTTCCAGGCCCCCACGTAGGAAGCTGACATTTGCGTACCTCTGGCCCTGATACTCAGAGGCCTGAAGTTCCAATGTATCGAAATTTTAAGTGTCCTATTTGGGAGGGTATGTTCCATTCAAGGAGCTGGAAGGGGGAACATGCAGGTACCACCCACTGGGGATTTTTATGTTTTTAGCATCTGCTGCTTAAAAGGCTGCAAACTGAACTTTTATACAGTTTAAAAAAGAAGACTGATGCTATGATGAGTAGCTTTTCCCCACGAAGCAGGCACACCTCGCGTCAGAAAGCCCAGCTCTCTTGTAATACGTGTGCAAGAGTGTGAGGGGTGTGTGTTCTACATCAGAACCTCTCTTCCTTGAATTAAGAGCAAGCGCTGCGTGAAGTAAACAAGTAACATGGGCGAGCGCGTTGCTTCTCAGACGCTCACAGGATGTGGGGTGGGTGAGCACCAGACAGGGCCAGCTGGGCCTGGTGCTGACGTGGACACAGGGAGCAAAGCCCAGCTGGTGGACGGGGGCTCTCACCACTCTCACTGCCGTCCAGACTCTGCTGTGATGCTTCTAATTTTAGATGGAGAGAGTCCAAGCCCCTCCTTCTGGGTGTGCGAGTCTGTAGTCAGAGCCCAGCTCTGCCTGGGTCACAAACTGGCAGTTGTGAACAAAGTGAGGCCTGAACAGAATTTTTCAACTTAATGTTTTCTTTGTTATTTCTCCAATATGTATTTATCATAATAATATATGTGTTTTTTAATCTGCGGAAGGATTTCCTTCAGAACATCGAAGGCGGGATTTTCACAGCAAGTCTCCTCGACAAATGGCTCAGAATCCTTGATGACGGAAAACCAGAGGAAAAAATAACTGCAATCAGGAGGTAATGACGGTCACACCCCGAAAACACAACCAACACCCTCTTAGGAAAACATCAGCTCATAGTTCACAGCTCTGTCTACTAAACTCATGACCAGTGTTCAAAGGGCTGCATTTGCTACCCACAGGAGGCGCTTGAAAAACAGATGCAGGCATTATAACCGTTACTGAATTCTTGTTTTCATCCTAATCTTATTAATGTGGACTCCAGACTAGCTACCACCTGCTGAAGACACGGAACGGCTGCAGATGAAATCCACTGGTCAAAACAGAGACGCTAGAGAACCAATCTGCCAGTGTAATGATCTTAACTTTTCAAACACTTAATCAACCACAGAAGTTAGGATCTGGTCCAGAAATTGAAATCAATGCAACATTTTTGTATGCATTCATGCTTAGAACTCAGCGAGAGAGGACTGTGTGCACGGTTCACAAAGACGTACCCGGTTCTCTGTCTCTGTATTTCCACTTCCTAAGCAAAATGACATGCTTTGTTTAAAAGTGCATTTTTCTGTCTGTAGACTTTTGGACAAGCTGCCAAAGGCCAACGCTGACCTCCTGAGACACCTTTTCGGAGCACTCCACAACATCGAGCATCACTCCACTTTCAATCACATGACATCATATAACTTAGCACAGTGCATCGCCCCAAGCCTTCTGGGTCCACCTAATGCCAACAGCTCACACTTGCAAGAGGACTTGACAAAAATGGTAAGGAGACCTCTCATTTTCATGTCTTGTGGGGCACGGTCCCCACTTTGAACCTCAAACATGAAATACTAACCGTGATGTACCAGATTGTTAAAGTGCACATTTTAAAAACGTTCCCCTGGAGGGGCAGAGTCACTGACCTGGTGGGGTGTGGGGATGTGGTGGGTTGTTACATGGGAAACTGAGAGCAGTGCAGGCAGTTCTCCTTTCCCATCCAGGAGACTCAACCACAGAGTGATAAGAGTAGGATGATGGGACAGAACAGAACCTGAGCTTTGGGGTCTGGCAGCCGAGGCTCAACTCTCAGCCTAATCACTGAGGGAGTGTGAACTACGGCGAAGGTTCCATCGTTTCATCATCACAGAATGACACCACCACCCAGCTCCTCTGCTCACTGCTGGCACATCGCGGCGGCTTGGGCAAGATGAGCACCCACGGCTCCACACACACTGGCCTTCCTCTGCCAGCTGTGGTCCTTCACAAGGACACTAGACTCCTATTTCACCCCCACTGCAGGCTGAGGGGACTAGTAAAACATTCCAGAACATCCGAACAGAGCCACAACAGGCCGAATCAGATCACAGCTCTGCCCCAAGCTAAACCCAACAACCAGCATGACACGAGGCAGTGGAGACAGACACGTCTCCTCTCCAGCTGCTTCCTTCCTTCCCAAGAAAAATCACACAAATCTCTGCTTCTGAACTCTCACATATTTCCTCACTTAAGAAGTAAATTTCTCAAGTTTCTGTCTATTGGATGCTTTATTAATTTTCGTAAGATGTTTGTCAACTTATCTCAATGAAACTGGAGAAAATGAAACAATAATGAACAAATGAAATTCAGTAAGACAATACACAGATTCACCTCAAGCATCCTTCATGGGTCACTTGAAAACTGTCCTAGTTTTAAAGATGTAACCGTCGTTACAAAAATGTTCGCTATTGAACGAGGCCACAAATTCTAACTTTAACCCTCTGATTAAAAGGTTTAAAATCTGTACCCAAAGTACTCTTGAAAGTATCACTATTTCTTATAGAAAACTGATTTGTAGACTCATTTTTCAATCAACTCCGGATTTTCCTCAGAATTCTCTTAGTTTTTAGCTCCACGAGTTAGGTGTGAACTGACGTTATAACGATGCCGTATGGAAAACACCCCGTTTCGCCCTCATGTGTTTCAGGTTTCTCTGGTCCAGTTCCTCCTCGAGAACCGCCTCCAGCTCTGGGGAGAAGACACCCCTCCCCTCTGGGGAGGGCGCGCGGCCACTCCTGACGAAGGTGACGTCACTAGTACCAGGGAGGAGGCTGCAGGGTGTGGGAAGCATGTGACTGGCTTTGGGGAGAAAGGCAGCAAGGCTGCCAGGGCTCATGGGAGACACTCAGTGCTGTTCTGGAGCCCAAATCACATCCAAGAGCAGTGGTTTCCACCTGCTTCAGGTCAGGGCGGCTTTCACACCGTCATGAGACCACAGATAGGATAAGGCAGGCCTGACAGCAGAAGCTGCTAGCACAGCACTAGGAGACATCAGGGTATACTACGGTGTTTGGAAAGTTTTCCAAACAAAACTTCAAATGGGCCTCACATATATGAGATGTGCTCAGGCTGAAACTAGAGTGAGGGGCCCAGAGCACTGCCTTGTTTACTCCCCACCCCCTTTTTCCCTGCTTAATGGCACATGAGGTACCACAGGTTCCAGTGCCTCTGAAACAGGCTGACAAGAACCTGCACCAGACAGAAACAAAGGACTTGGTTTGATGTGAAATCACCTTTCCAGACTGTCAGCTCCTGGGCCCCTGTTCACCAGCTGTGTTACCTCTGGCCAGCTATTTTAGCTCACTTTCAGTTCCTTCATCTTTAAAATGTGAATAAAAACAACATCTAAATTTTAAGATTATTGTCAAGATTAATCATGGATGGAAACTAAATTTGTAAAAAAGCAATTACTAGGGCCAGGAGAAGTTCCTCTGAGAACCCTGAGCTAGGACGGTCTGAGCCCAAGGCACCACAGCTAAACTGGCCGCCGCCCATTTCATGAATGAGGTTAGACTCAGCACCTGGGGACATGAATCATGAGACTCTTTGAATTTGGGGGGGCAGGTAATTAGGTTGGTTTGTCTGTTTGTTTGTTTTTTATGTTAATGGAGGTACTGGGGCTTGAACCCAGGACCTCATGGGCAGTAAGCACGCACTGAACCACGGAGCTATAAGCCTCTCCCAACCCCTTTGCAGTTTTGACAGTTTTTGGTTTTATGACATTCATCTCACTGCTTTGAGCAAATCTTTAGGAAAATCTATTTAATCAGGAATTTAGTTGAGTCTAGTACCTGAGAATGCGCTTTACTAAGATAACTGTTTTTGAATTCATCAGTGACAACAGGATGCCTGGAATCAACACGAATGATGGTGGCAGTCATTTACACAAACCCACAAGGGCAGTACGAGGCCAAGTGCCCATCCAGCACAGGTCGACGCACTTGTCTGTCCACGATTTTTGAAGTCCCAGAAGAAGAGGAGTGGCCATAATCTCATGCGACCCTTCCTGTGCTCTATCTTTATTCCTCACATACTGTTTCACTTTTCTTCCTCCTCTATTCTGCATGTTTATGTTCATTTAATAAAAATGGATTAGAGAACCACTTTAGTTGCATATGGCCCTTATTAACACCTTGGTGGAGGCTCATCTGGGGAGTCTGCGTCTCAACTAAGGTCACTTCCTGCAGTGGCAGTCGACGGGCAGCTCAGCTGGGGCTGACTCACGTGTCTGTTGCTTGGTGCTGGCTCAAGGTGGATCCCCATCTCTTCAGCAAGCTAGCCCGGCCTTCTTCATATGGTGGAGGAAGAGTTCCCAACAGCAAGACGCTTTTCAAGAGTCCATGTAGGGCAGGACTGCATGAAGGACCACAAAGACAATGAGTTACTCATCACTTACTGAGGGCTGTGACTCATCGACCACACACGATACTTAAAACCTGAGACGGCATTCCTACCACACACCTACTCTTCTTCATGAATTGTTAACCCTCCGTTCTTTAGACCAGCATTTTCCATAGGGTATTAAGAAGTTTGGTAGGGAGTATCTTTGAAATAATCACGTATTCCCCCCCCCATTATTTCTTGCCTCTATCTTACCCCCTGTCTTAAGCTGTCTTAAGAGACACATCATTTCCTCAGAGAACAGAAGTTACACAAGAATATGAGGAATAACAGAGCTGTTTGTTGCCTGTGAGTTTTAAAACATTCAGTTTTGCAGGAAACAAAAACACTTCATGGCATTAAGATTCAGGTGGGAATCTCATGGGGAAAGCCCCCAACAATGAGGCGTATAGGACATTTGCACCATTTTCTGAATAGAAACCAAGAGAAATCAGGAAGCCCTCACAGAACAGCTAAATCGCATCTCTAGGACAGAGCCTGGTAGAGGCACACAGAACTTCTTGCACCTCAACATGGAACAGATCAGTGAAATGATTCCATCAATCTGAGAACAGTAGGGAAGGAATAAAGTCACTGGACGTGATGACACATGTCCCAGCAACAGTTGTCCAGGCCAGCTCCCCAGGTCCAGACAACAACTAGAAAAGCTCAGCAGGCGCCCAGCGTACACAGATGACACAGAGGGCCAGGTAAGCATCATTCCACAACCCACCACCTCCTAACTCCTTGGCAGTAGAAGACTCAAAACAACAGACACACTCATGGAGAAAACGGAGAGAGACCTTGCATGGCTACCAATTTGGGAACAAAGAATTAAGCTGTAAATCAAGTGAGTTATTTAAAATTACAGACCAGTCCCCATCTTACATATATCAGTTCATAGTCAGACTGGCACAAGTATATGGGAAACGCGGTCCCCGCACCGTTTTCCTAGACAGTGTCCCATGGTCGAATAGGTTTGGGAAATGCTGTCTTTTCCTTTAGGACATCAAAATGCCCATTAACATATTAATGTCTTAGAGAAGACCCACAGTACAGACACCCAGTATTTTCCCCATTTATCTGACCTAGGAGAGCCTTTTGGAGAAACTCTGTTCATGAATGATCCTGGGAAGACATTATTAGTAAGCAGTGCTCTCAGTTTATCTTAAGTCAGAATTCTGCTGTTCCACTCACCTACTCAAAAACCTTCAATGAGTTTCAATGGATCTTTAGATTTGCTTTTCACAAAAATTTCTTTTTTAAGAGCCTCCACAATGCAATGTGCCCTGGTCATCAGATGTCACTGTTTCGCTGTGTAGCTCCTTTACTTTAGCTAAGACAAACTCTTCACTTTCCTTAACCAGCTACATTCATGTTGCTAAGTATATTCCTCAACTCCCCTTGGTCTCTACATGCCCACAAACTAGGTGGCCATCTGGGTTCTACTCTCCCAGAAATGTCACATAGCTGCCCCTGACCATCTCAGCTCAAAGTAGCTGTTCTCTGATAATGCACGAGCATGTCACCCTGTTACAAGTCGCCTTCTATGGTGCTTTGCTGCGGCAGGAATTATGCCAGTACGTTTACATATCATTCAACAAATCCAAACTCCTGTGGTGAATGATTGTATTTTGCGTTAGTTTTGTATTACTTTCAGTGGCTGGCTAAATGTCTACCCCTAAAAATGAATGAACATGTGCACTTTTCTGAGAGGAGAAACTTTTCACACATTGGGAATGACTGCAAATTTTAAAACTAAAGAGGCAGAACACAGCACACACGGAATTTCAGTGGGCAGCAGTAAGACATCAGTCTAAGTAAGTTAGTTTGTTAGAGAGCCCGTCACAGTGTTTACTATTCACAAGTCCTGGGAAGTACTGTTTCTATTCATCATGTAAAAAATGAGCTATTGGTGTGATGTATTTGGGAAGAATTGTATCCGTGTGTGAAATTTCTATTAAATAGCAACAATTCCATAATGAAAGGGATAAAAACTAAGGCTGGACAATGCACCTGTCAGATGTTGAGCCAAGAAAAACATGCAAAACTCCCTCAAATCTGAAAAGGAGATACAAATCACAGTAAAGAAAAGCTGGAATTCAACTACTTTGTCCAATGCAATTCCTACAGGATATTCTTGCCATGGGAACATAGTTAATAAATGTTCCTTTCACCCTCAGGACACTCAAGCACAATACATCCTTGGAAAAGTCAATTTACTACTCTTATGAAACATGCTACAAACTGATAAACTGTACAACGACCAAACTGTCTAATCTAGAATGAATGTAATGCAATTAGACTTTCTGATAGTGGTCTTTATCACTCCTCCTAAGATCTGTGTAATCATCCGTCAACCTGCACTTTGTGGTGTAATTACGGTTAAACATTCTGAAAATTGTATTCCAAAAAGAAAGCTATTCATACAATATTTTTATCTGAGAAAACTAATTTTCTTCATGGTCATTAATTACTGTGATATACTCAATGGTATATATATGTGTGTATATATATATTCCACTCAATATACACATTCAATAATATATTCATATATTATAATCATGTAATATATCAATATTATATTCACATATTATACAATATATATTATACATAAATATACATATATATACTTACACACTCAACTTTTTATTCCATAAAAGCAACATGTAAGAACGTGGGGGATAGAGTATGTAGCTGTACAAAAAGCCATCTTTTTCCAGAAAACATTAGGCGTTGTCTTTCCTGTTTCTCTGTAACTCCTTCTATTCTGGCCAAATGAGCCACGAAGTACTCTAAAGATCTGTATTCAATGGTGACTGTTTTCCACTTTTACACTTTTCATGCCCGCAGCATAACTGGTGGTAGGAAGAAACTGATTTCTCTTTGGCCCTAGACCTAAATGTCATATTCATTTGGTTCCCTTAGCCTTTCCAAAGAACAAAACCATTCCTCTGTCACATGAAAGAAACACTAGCAAACAAAACTGTCAAAAGAGAGAGAAAATTCCCTAAAACGGAAAAAGAAACTACATTGTAACACTGGGAGTTTTTCCAAAAC
Organism: Vicugna pacos; assembly: GCF_048564905.1. NCBI lineage: Eukaryota > Metazoa > Chordata > Mammalia > Artiodactyla > Camelidae > Vicugna > Vicugna pacos. Next base: position 1,434,039 of record NC_133015.1, read on the forward strand.
GTAAAGGAATGAGACTAGTAGAGGGGTGGTGGGAGGTGTCGGCACCAGTCCGATCTGGCCCGGCCACAAGATCAGCCTTCCGGGGGGGATTGGCAACCAGGGTGCTCACCACCCACCCTGGTGCTGCCCCCTCCACACCTGCTGTTCTCTTGCCTGCTCACTGCTTAACCCAAAGCCACTCAGCTCAGCTGGAAGCAGCATAACTGCAGGGGGACCTGCCCCTGGGCAGGGGGAGGGCCTGTGGGGGGTGGGGGGCGGCTGGGGTCAGTCTGGGGAGCAAAGGAGTCTAACTTGGTGTTCAAGCAGGGAGAGGGCAGAGCCTGGGGACTTCGGGACACAGACAGACATCTGACGAGTGATGGACCATCCCTGCAGCCATCAGGACAAGGCTTGTCACTGCAACGGGGACAGGGAAGGTATGGATCCCGTGGCCAAGGACCCCCGATGTTGGCTGTGTTGGAGGCACAGACAGCGGCAGCGGACTCTGAGGGCTTCACAGGTTTCCTCTGCTGGAAGGGCACCTGCGAGCGCTTGAGAGGAGCTGAGGCCTCACCTGCCTGCACACCTGGCTGCCTTGGGGAGAGTGGGGAAGGGCAAGGGGGCCAGGATCTGGGGGGATTTGGGAGGGGCAGCCCCAGGCTTTCTGATGCACAGAGCATCCTGCTAACTAGACTGGCACTCGCCATCTGCCTCTACAAGGACTGGATCATGTTGCCAACTGCCAACTAACTCTGCTTGGATTCAACTGTGAGCCACTGCAGCCTCTGACCTCCGACACACCCTGAAAGGACTTCAGGATGGAGGTCAGGAATGAGGCGCTCTGTGCTCTGGGAACACTGGTGGAACAGGCCTTCAGATAGATGTTTTCATGAGATTTTATGAGCCTAAATTCTTGTGTCTCCTCCAATCTAGAAAAACACTAAATTCATCAGTGGTGACAACTGCTTTCCCTGATGAGGAGCTAGCCTCTGCCTATGTGTGTGCTTGACTGCACACACAACCCCCTCTTCACTGAAACCACATGTAACACCCTGCTCTCCCCTGCCTCCTCAGAACAGCTTCTCACAGCTCTCTGGGGTGCTGTCTCCCAGGCTGCAGTCCTCATTTGACCCCCAATAAAACTTACCCCACAACTCTCACGTTGTGTGGTTTTATTTCAGTCGACAGTCCCTAAACAGACTCAGCGGTGGGGTCATGGGGATCCCCAGGCTTATGGCGCCCAGCCCAGGAGACCCCACAGGAAGATGGGGCAGGGGTCTGGGTGCCCCCTGGAAGGTGTCCCTTGATCAGGCAGGACTGGCCCCCATGGTGGTGGAGGGTCAGCTACGTGGGCAGGGGTTGAGTTCAGTAGAAGCGGGAGCAGAGGACGTTCAAACTCTGAGGTCTGCTGCCGTCGCTCTCTTAGGCCCTTCAATACCTGCCGACCCCCTGCCCTACCCGCTTGATAACATGGTCCCAACTCCCAGTCCCGTTACCTCTAACACAACCACAGCACCCTGAGCATGGTCTGCCCCCCGAAATGCTATTAGCCCACCCACCTAACAAATGGTCCCCAGGATCCTTCATGGAGGCCACTGGGACAAGGACATTTCCAAACCATGTAACCTGGGGCTGACGGACGCTGGGCAGAGGGCCGCAGGGCAGGTCCTCACACAGCGGTCACCTGCAGGTGGCGTACAGGACCTGGGAATGCGATGGCAAGGGTTATGTGTCAGGAGAGGCTTAGCAGCAGGCCTCACATGGCTGGCACCCCTTCTCCTGGGAACACCCCTCTATGGCCACACTGCTGTCACATTTGACCTAGTCCCCTGCAATCAAGCAATAGTCCACCCCCTACTTGGGGGACATTCATCTCCAAGTCCTTAGGGAGGCCACTGCCTGCACGAGGCTGACATCATCCTAGGCATTGGTGGCCATAGAGGGAGCAGGTGGGGGCGAGGGTGATGCTCACTCATAGGGGCCCCTTCCCCACCTACAATAAGGCACATCCCAGACAACACTGGGCCCCACCCAGCAAGGGAGAAGCTGCTGTCCTCCCCGCCTTCCACTCTCACTCGTTTCCACGTTTGTATGGCCGACCGCAGCAAGGACTGCTCCTGGCCCGGCACCAAGGCAGAACAGAAGTGACCTTGCACTTGCACCTGTTGACCACTTCCAGGCTCGGGGTGGATGCCCTGGGTTTCCATCCTGCCTGCAAGATGCCACTGTTCCCCCTGTGGGCTATGGTCCCCACAAATGGGAGTCCCCTTGGGCTGTTGTCCCCCACACGATCTGGTCCCCTAGGAGCTGTGGCCCTCCCTGCCCTCTGAGGGGCTGGGTCTGCATCGCTGTCTCCCGTGGTCCCGCAGCCTGCATCCCGTGCCTTGAGAGCAGGCCCTCCCAGGACCAGCTGCTTACAAACTCTGGGGGAATAGAACTTTGCCAACTCACGGCACAGGGCATCCCACCACAACAAGCACCTCCTCGACCATCCGGAGACACCGGTGCCCAAGGCGGCCTCAGGGCACAGGCTGCTGAGGCCGTGGTGGCGTCTGCGTCCCCACGCTCAGCAGGCCTGCTCTGGAGACTGGTCCTGACCGGGGGTCCTACCCTCTGGGGGCCAGCAGCTGGGCCAAGTCACCAACCCGCAGCCGAGAGCCCAACAGGCCAGCCCGGAGGCCACCATCCTCCTCATCCTCAGAGCAGGAGTCTGCGGCTGGCCGACCCTGGGGTCAAATCCCAGCTCAACTTCTCACGGTCCAGGCCTGGACACTGTCTCACCTTCCTCTTCCTGTGGAGGAAGGGACCCGGAAACCACCTTTTCTGTCAGCTGAAGGCTGCTGGGAGGGTCAGGAGGGGACAGCACCCTGAGGCCTGTGGGGAGGGGAGCCGGGCTGGCTGGGGCCTGCAGCCTGGCAGGTTCCCAGACAGCACTGGCAGGTCTGCAGAGCACCAGGCTGCCCGCTGCCGGCCACCTCCCGGGAGTACATGAGCCCAGGCTACTGGCTGCCCCCCAGGGCTCCTGCTCTGAGGACTAATTAGCTCATCAGTCTCGCAGAGGAGGAGAGGGCAAGAAGCACTGCCCACTCTGCTGAGGGGTTCAGGCAGGATCTACCCCTGCAGCCTCAAGCCACAGGGGTCACCAGGAGGCCTCCACCCCTGGTCCAGAGAACCAGCTGATTGGCTGGCGGCCCAGGAGGCAGGCAGCTGCTGGGCTCACTCAGAACCTACAGGACGGCAACACAGTCCCCCCGGCCAAGGCCTCTCCCCTATCCAGCGTCCCCTGGGTCTGCAGGCCCTGGTGACCAGAATCAGGGGAACATGCACGGACTCCTGACCTTCAGCACATGGACAGGAAGCTTCTCCTTGCCCCCTCCCCATCTCAATATTAACACCTTTCTGTGCAGTTTGTCATTTAGTATTGGAAATAGTCCACAGCTCAGCTGTGTAGATATAGAAACTGAGGCTCAGAGAGGTGATAGGACTGCCAGACGCCACACAGCAAGACAGTAGGAGGGGAAGAATTCCACTTTTTATATGTCTCACCAACTCACATCCCCTCCACCCCACCAAAGCCTACAACATCTGAGCTGTAAAATCAGGACTGGGAAACCCAGACCTGAAAGGGACCCTCAAGGATGGCCTAGCACCCAGACCAGGTGGAGGGGGGCCTCCCTAAGGCCAATTCCACACCAGGGCAGAGCCCCATCAATGGAGGTTTCCCAGGCCATGTGCAGAGCCTTCCAGGCTTCCCTGGGCTTCAGCCAAGGACTGGCCCCAAGCAGGACATGTGGGCTGTGGTCTCTGACCGGAGAACCCTCACTTGTATCTTAGGCATAACCTGACCTGGCAAAGGTCCTTCCTGCTGCAAGGGACACCTGTTACCATTGCTGCAACACAAGCAGCTCCTTCCTTCCTCGAGCACACAGGGACTGCTCCCACACGTGGGAGACCATTTGCTGCCTCTTGTCTGGACTTCATAAACTTGCAGTGCTCTGGTCATGCATCCAAGCTCCCACTCCTGGGTTCAGACCTGAGGAATCTACGTCAGTGACATCTGCTCCTCCCTACTCCCCAGGTTCAGGGTGACACAAGGAGCTGGGGCATGGGCTCCTCCCAGCATCAGGAGCAGGGAGCCCCACCCTGCATGAGAGGAGGTTGTAAGGGATCTCGGACCCCTCAAATCAGAGCTCCCAGACAAGAGACTGTGCTTTTCCCATCAGACCAAAGTTTACAGGGAGGCCCAGCCACTGCCCACCCGTCTGCAAGCCACCAGTTCCTCACTACAGGCTCCTCCAAACCTGCTCTGGCCAAAGCCCCCATGTCACAAAACCCCCTATGTCACGACACTTCAGGGGTAAATAACCACCTGTCCCTTTTGCTCCACTTCTGAGCTCTTCTTCTGCCCTCAGTCAGCACCCCAGGGCCTGACCGTCGGCTGAGACTCGAGTTTCCTCTGATGCTCCCCAGCCCTCGGATCCCTTGGTCAGTCCTGAATGCAGCAAGCAACCTTCTTCCACCCCCATGCCACGCCCATCCACCCATGCGCTCCCTGGACAGCCGGTCTCCTGATTCCACATCCCCGCATGCCAAGTTGTCCTTGAAAGCGTGCTAGGCCAGTAACTGCTATGGTAAGCTGTCCCTCTGCTAGCTATCTGAGGCCTGCACACCCGCCAGCTGCATACCACCCGTGGGTCTTCCCACCTCTGCCCAGTTCTCCCACTACGTGATGGCCTTATGTTCCTGCTGGCATCCTCCGGTGGGAGTGAGGGACCGGGATCTGGCTTGCTCAGCCCGTTGCCTGAACCCCAGTAGGGGCAGACTGCCCAGCCAACACTTGCTATGGAGGGACAAGTGAGGCCCCGCAGCTGGGCAGCATGGCCCCTTTCTGCCCCTGCAACCTAGTGGCAACCTCCAGGACCCCTCCCTCCTTCCTCCCTCTCATACCCATAGACACATCAGCAACGAGCCGTCCTGTCAAAATGCACCGCGACTCTCACTGCTGCTTTCCAATCCATGGTCACCACCCTGGTGGGACCCACTGCCGGCCTCCGCCCTGCCTGCCTCTGCCTGTCCCCAGCTCACTGTCATCATTGGAAATATGTCAGGACACATGCTCTCTCAAAACTTTCCTGCAGCTCCCTCCTCATTCAGAGCAAAGGTCATGCTGCTCTCAGGGACCCCACAGGCCCCAGGGACTGGCCCACCTTCCCTGACCCTCCCCACTTTCCCCCTCGAGTACACCCATCCAGCCACACTCACAAGGGAACCCCAGCTCCCTGCAACCCCACCCTCGGAGACCTGCCTCCTTCCGACTTCAGCCCGTGTGGGGCCACAGCTTTACCCTGGGTCCAAGGTGAGGTCGCCCAGAGAAGACAGCCTGGCTCCTGTCACCAGCTGCCAGAAGGCAGTAGCCTGGCCCCCACCCAGCTCAGAATGCCCCCCCAGGGGACCTCCCCTGGGGCCCTGGTGTGTCAGAGACTGGGAGGAGGCTCAGCCTGCGGCTCCGCTGCCCTCCTGCTAACTGCAGAGCTCCCTGCTGGTCCAGCCCAGCCGAGGCCACTGCTGGCCACTCAGGACCAAAGTGCCTCCCCTGTAAAGAAGGCACACATCTTGGCCCCACGTGCTGTTCAGGGACACAACAGGGATACAGGGCTCAGCACAGGGCCCGGCACGCTCATGGGAGATCAGGGGACAGTAATGCAGGCTGTGTGTGCAGAGTGCAGCCTACCTGCCTGCCCACTGAGCCTGGGCCTTCTCGGCATTCAGGATGCCTCCTGCAGGCCTGCGAAGCAGGGGTTATTTTAGGACTGTGTGCATCAGGGTCCCCTGGGGTTTCATGGGCTAATTCATACTGGAGTGGGAAGGACTCCTATCTGTCCTCCCACACAGCACAAGGAAGCCAAAGTGGGCCAGCTAGCCCCGCTGAGGGAACAGGGAGTGGGCAAGGTGTCTCTCTAGGCACAGGCTTCTAGGAGCCCCTCAAAACTCCTCAGCTGGGCCTTTGGGCTCCCGAAATCACCCATGCCAGCTACAAGCCCCGCTAAATCGCGCTTCACATCTCCACAGTGCCAACCGCCCACCTCTGCCTATCGACTTCCAACCCACAGACCAAGGCTTGTGCTGGGTTGCCTCCTCCACGGAACCCACCTGGAGAAGCTGGGAGTTCTGAGCACTGCACCTGGCTCCTCCAACAGCTCCTGCCCGGCTGCTGGGCTGGGCTCCCTGCCTGGGGCCCACCTCCCACAGCAGCTGGAGCTCCTCAGGGCTCTCAGGTCCCTCCTGCAGCCCTGGCGGCCCCGCCCCCACACAGGACAGCTGGGATGGAGCCACTTGGGATTCAGAACACAGGGGCCCTCTCCTGCCTCCAGGCCTTCATCTTGGCCGTTCCCTCTGAGCACATCCCCTTCTGTCCCCTGACTGACTCAGCATCATGCTTCAGGGCTCTCCCGAGGCCCTGCCATCTCCTGGAAGCCTCCTCTATCCCCCACTCTGTGCCCAGCTCCCCTCTGACCACTAGTCTGTGAGAACTCCCCTCCCCGGGCAGGCCCATGTCTGCTTCCCCAGATCAGGGCCATGTTCTCTCTGTAGATGGCTGGGGGCTATGCTTGTGAACCAAGGGGACCCTGGGGGGTGGAAATCTGCCTGACTTCGGTCTTGCTGAGTGAGCTGCTGGGTGAGAGCCATGCACCCTCATGCCTGTGTTCCTGCCCATGGGGGCGGGCTCTCCAGGCACTGACAATCTCTAAGGCTCAATGAGCATCCACAGGTCTGTGATCAGGGCAAGGATTCTCATGTAGCCCAGGATGCCAATCTCCTGGCTCCCACCTGGTGCCTGCCACGCTCTGAGTCAGAGCTTCCAGCCACAGGCCTGCTCCAAGGCTGGAAACCTGGCCATCCTCGGGGTCTGGTGGCTCTTCACCTGACCCACCCCACCCACTTGGATAGGTCCACAGAGGCCCAACGCAGCCTGCCAAGTAGAGCAGGGCCCCTGCAGAAGTGGGGCACCACAGCTCCCCATTCCTGCAAGCAAATGGGCTGCAGTGGGGGAGCCAGGGTCCCGATAACACCAGGGCACCTGCTGACTATGCCCAGCTGAGTGGCTTGCACCCCTGCCTGGCCCTTTCCCCTCACTCAGACCTTCACCTGGTGCACGTCTGGCCCACCTCTGTCGGGCCTGCCACCTACTCATGCCAGCTGTCGGGCCTCAACACCCACACCCCATCACACTCCAACCACTGGCGCAGCTCGACCTCAAGCCGATAGGTCACTCAGCAAGTGCATCCCTGGCCTGCCTGGTCAGGCTCCATGCTGGGTGCTGGGCACCTGCACAGGTGCCAGTAGATCCCAAACCTCCCCACCCATGCCAGCTCAGCTCTGTCTCCTCCAAGACACCTTCCCAGACTGCGAGACCCCATGAGCTCTCCCCTCTGACTTCCCACCCAGCCCCCTCACCTACTTGGCCTCATTAACTGCCCGGGGTGTGTCCTGGTTCCCATGAGGAGGCGCCTTCACACTGTAACAGAGAACAAATCTGACTCCATATAGGGACTACTCCTTCAGTTTTAACTACTGTGTCTTGTTTTCCAGGCTTAGCCTTGCTTGTTCATGTTTCCTGAAACAATGTTGCCTTTAGCTTGAAATAGACAGGAGAGCCTATTCTCAGAGCTCTGACCTTTAAGGATGTCAGTACTTCTGCACTGATGTAGAGATGGCAAGTTGCAAAATAGAGAATAAACTTTCTTTTGTTGGAGATTTAAAGGAACACCAAGGCCTGACCCACATGGACGGCTGCAAGAACAAAGCATTCCTACAGCAAGAAGTTTGCAACAATGAACCCTACCCACTCGTGCTCTCTTCTCTCTTTTTTTTTTTTTTGTATAAAATGAGCCTGTATTCTGACTTGAGCAGGATGGTTCTCCAAGACACTGCTCTGCCATCCTCTCGGTCAGCTGGCTTTTCGAATAGTCACTATTCTTTGCCCCAAAACCTCGTATCCCACTTCACTGCCCGTCAGGCAACGAGCAGAACGAGTTTCGACTCTGTAACAATTTCCCCGAAACTGCTGAGATGACCCCCCAACACCACCTTAACTGTCACCACAGCCTCCACCATCACGGCTCTCACTGAAACCACCACCAGCGCCACCACCACCACCGTTACCATGGCGAGCACCCCACAGCTGCCCTGCACAACCCCCAACTGGGCAGGCATCCTCCCAGAGCTGCCCTGCACTGTTCCCCAGACTGTCCAGCAGATCCCATTAGCTCAGGGCTATCCACACTCACTGCCTACGCTGACTGCCAGGCCCACCCCTGACACTCAAGTCACTTGTGAACACCCCACTCAGGACTGCACGCCCCCATGACTGACACGGGGCCCACAGGGGTCGGAAAACACAGGGACCAGACGCAGCCAGACGCAGCCCTGCAGGAGACTCCTGTGCCCTGAACTCCACCCAGGAAAGCTCCCCACACCCAGATGCCACCTGCTCCTGCCAAACCAGTGTATCCCGACCCTCACGCACGTGTCTGTGCTGGTCCCACCACACAGGACGCCGCCCCAGCCCTGTACACACCAGGGCCACCACTGGCCCGGCAGCAGCCAACAGTGCCCTTTAGCCAGCACGGGAGAAATCGGGCTGGGAACTGGCAGCCTCTGACAGTGAGCTGGACACCCTTCCACTTGCCCTCCTTGGCCTGCCCCTAACTGCACTCTCCAAGGAAACAAGGGACAGGGACGGGGCAAGGCTGTTAAAGGGACCAGGACATGCACTTGGGTGAGGACCCCAGGGACGGGGCTGGGCCTGGGTCCTGAGCATCCCCCAGGACAGCTGCATCCAACAGGGCTGGGGTCTGCCCAGGCAGGGAGAGAGCACAGACTGGCATGACCCACGCGGCCACCCTGAGCCTGTCAATGGCACTGCGTGTCCCAGTCTCCTCAGCCAGGTGGCTCTAAAGGTGCCTGGAGTGGAGTCAGGTTTTGAGAAAGTACCCAACAGACTGTGCGGGAAGGTCACACCCTCCACCAGCCAGTCCTAGTGTCTGCTCTGCCAGCTCAGTGAGGGTGCCAAGTGCCACTAATTAGGGAAAACCCGACCCAACAGAACAGGAGCCACTTGAAGGACTTCTCAGAGTTACAGTTGCCGAGCACATCGATCCAGGAGAACAAGACACAGTGGGTATGGAACTGTGTCCTTCCTGGAGCTGACGTGGGATTAGCGTCAGGCAGAACACCTTCTGAAACACTAGCATAGCAGGAGGAGCACCGTGCAGGGTGTCTGGCCCAGGCATGGCCTGTACGACGTCCCTACGCTGGGCCTCACCTCCACCGTTTTCAAGTGATGGCACAGCAGGTGATTTCGACGGATCTTGCCAGCTCTCACTTTTGTACTCTATGTAACTCTGGGTTATTTTGTTTTTAAATGGAAACTGCACAACACATGCAGCCGCCATGAGTGAAAGACCCAGCGAGCTGTCCGATCAGAACCACAGGAATGAACTCCCTGCATGCGCTCCTGGCCCTCCTTAACAGCGGCACTAGTCCATCCTTCCTGGGGCCGTCCTCCACTCACCCACCCAAACATCTGGGAATTCTGCAAAGATCCCCCTTTCCCTTCCTAATGGCCCTACTCCCAGGGCCCTCACTGCCATCGGCCAAGCTGGTGAAGCGGTGTTGGGGGAACGGGACGTCAGCCCTGTTGGGAGAAGTCACTCATGTGTACATGTTGAGCCCGTGTGTGTAAGTGTGTGTGTACAACTGGTCATCAGACAGGCAGGGGTATTGTGCTGTGGGTGGAAACCTCTGACTCAGACTTTCCAAGACGAGCATGTCACACGGCTGACAGTTGCACATGGCTGGAAGAGGGGGCGGCCGTCTAAGCACATAACACACGCATACTTACACACAAAAGCGCACAAGGGACTCCAGGTAAGACACGGGGTCAGGGCTCAATGTGTGGCCAGTGGCCAGGTCCAGGGCTCAGTCTGAGTCTGGAATCTAGGCTCCATCAGTGACCAGGGACAGGGTCATGCATCACAGTCATGGATCAAAAGATCAACTACTGCTCAGATGATAGTCACATCACTGATGCCTCTCAGACCCCTGTGGTCCCTACACACACACAAAATTCGGGAGACACCTGAGACCCTTTCTCATACAAACACACACAAACACAGGCCCACGATAGCACAGAATCAACCTCTGGGCTCACTGGTGGACAGACCTCAGGAATCCTGTCCCTGGTACCCACTTTAGAAAACGGTTGGTTTCTCTAAGTCTGTTTATGTGAGGAAAGGCCCACCTTGGGCACAGAAGGAGGTTTTCTGTCCAGCAAAGAGCAGAACAAAGGGGAAAGACTTGGGGAAGGGCAGAGACAGCCCCCGCCCTCACGACCCCTACCCGATGGCCTGGGTGTCCCAAAGGAGACCCTGGGCAGCCTCGGGGACAACTGATGTCAGGTGTCAACTGCCAAAACACGGGCACAGACTGTGACCCAGAACCAGGCACACTTGCACGCACACACAGCGGCGATGACCCTAGGGGACTGCCACAACCCTGTCACCCAACAGAAGCCACGGGGCAGGACAGGACACCTGCTCCACCGCATGGTGCAGAATCAAAATGAGGGAAAATATGGTCATACACGCAGACAAAAGGCCAGACCATCCAGCAACCTCGGTTTTTTTCACTTTACTTCCGTGGACTTGCAATACGCTACCCAGACATGTACTGTTCTATAAACAAAACATGGCAGGGGGGGCAGCAACCACAGCTGGGAACAAACAGCCCCCACGAGGGGGAGGAGCCCTGGGGGCACAGGGACCCACAATACACTTGGTTTACAAAAAACAAAAACAGAGTCTCAGAGAGGGCCACTTCCTGAATGTGGCACAGCAAACACAAGTCCAAACCTGCATCCACTCTTCAAAGAGGGGCAAAGGAAATCAACCCTTTGATGTACGAAGCCCCTTCTGGGAGCCCACTCTGCCTTTTCCACACCCCCCATCATTCCACAGGGCAGCACGGGATTAAGACCACCACGTTCAAAGTCGACTTCCCACTTAGTGGTCCTGCAAGCCCGTGGCTAGTGTGTTAACTTCTCTGTGCCTCAGTTTCCCACATGTCAATGGGTGGCTCCGTGAGGCATCACACTAAAGGGCTTCAACCAGGCGCTGGCTCCTGCTGAACTCTCAGGACACGGTGGTCCTGAGCCCCCGCCCCCACCCACCTGTACAGCCTCGGCTTCAGAGCACGGTCTGCCTGGGCATGGTCTGCACTGTGTGTCCTGCACTGACAGCTGCTTGGACCGGCATCTCAAGGACAGGAGTCCCCCACGACACCCAGCCCTCAGTCCTCACCTGTGGCATTGTGAGGACACCGGACTGCGACCACCTCTCTGGCCAGTATCTCCTTCCAGAGCACAGCACCGAAGCTGTCCTCATCACAGATCTCACAGGGCTCTGCCAGGGGGCCAGGGACATGAGTCGGGGTGGGTACAGGAAGAGGGGTGGGGAGCTGGCAGCAGGGCCAGGAAGGCCAAGACCCCTCCAAGAAATCCACCGTCACAAGGCGGAGTCATTTCCTAGGAGAGCTGAGCCCCAAGCCCACCCAGTCTTTCAGGACACACCTCCCCAGAATCCACCAATGGGGTGGGGGGGACCCTCACTGGGACACCGCCGGATGCTGCAATGCTCGTGCTCGTCTTGGGGGCTCTGGCTAGCTGCTTCCCCAAAGGGCCCCAAGCAGGCACGCTCCCACTGCCGTGTGCCACCACCACATGTGACACTGTGTCTGGACACCCCCGACGCCCAGGCTGCCACTTTACATCCACTGCTGATGCCACCATGCACAAAGGACCAGAGATGCGGACAAGGAAGATGCAGGTACAGGAGCCACAGGGATGCAGACACAAGGACGAAGACGCAGGAAGCCATGAGAAGAAACTGACACCCCGAGAGTGGGAGCCAAGCTCACCTCAATACAGGATAAAACAAATGCCTCACATGCACCTGTCCCCTCACCATCACCCCACTGCTCCCAGCATCCCCAAGGACACTGCAAGGTCCTACAATCAGCCCCCACCGGGTCTCACCCCCACCTCGTGTTTCAAGCCCACCAGGTCCCCCACGCACAGGTCCCTTGGCACGGCCCTGACCTGGGCACTGCCGCAGGAAGCAGTCTCGAGTTTCCACCCAGTGGCCCTGGCACTCGGCGCCCCTGTATGAAGGCCCGTTGCACTCCCGTGTGCCCTGCAGCCAGCCCAGGGAGCAGCTGGCAGAGTACAAGATACAACTTGTTTTTCAGGGGATGATCCCTCCCAAGCAGGGATCTGGGACACAGCAGCCTGGCAGTCAGGAGGCGAGTGTGGGCCTAGACGGGATTAGTAATGAGGTGTGACACAGAGGCCGGCCAGGCAGGGAGGGGCAGAGATGTCAGAGAAGTTGGGGTCCGGTGCCCACCCACTTCCCCCTGGAGGCTCGGTGCCCTCCAGCTCTGTCTACAGGCTGGGCCAGGGTCTGCACTGGCATTGCAACCAGATTCCCAGTGTGGGGGCTGATAACAAAGCTGCAGCCCCAGCTAGGTCTAGAGTGAATGAGTGAATGAATGAACGAATGAAAGGCACCCCGACCCACCCCAGCACTGCCTTACACAACAGCGTGATGGGGTAATAGGGTTGAGGATGGTGCTCAGGCACTATTTCCTGGGCACTGGTCCTCACACCCTGCTATCCTCTCCCCATGGTCCTTGGTCCAGGTTCCTCTGCGCCTCAGTCTCCTCATCCTGCTCCTCCCCCAGCCATGACCTGTGTGCTCTTTCTCCCATGCCCTCCAGGGACAGCAGGAGTGATCAAGGTCTCACAGTTGCTGGCTGAGCACCAGGCTGAGCCTCCCGCAAACCCAGCAGACTGGCTGCTGAGGGCCTCCAGGCCCCTCCGACCACCCTCCTTCAGCCCTCTCCTGGGTCTTATCAATTCTGGCCCTGTCCCCCCAGCAGTCATGACCTCATGCCCCCGAAGACCTGAGCCCCTTAGTAGCCCCAGTACCACCGAGGACAAGATAAGGGACAGCCCCTAAACACTAGGGAGCCATCTAGGAGTGAGGAGTAGAGAGGCCTCACATCTGAGGCCTGCACTCCCTCCAGTCTATGCTGATGGGCTCGGGAAGAGGCTGCTTTACACAGGCTTTCTGTCCAAAGGCCACACTTAAGGTTCCCAGATCACTACCTCTGCGAAGAACCCTGGTACCACTATCCTATAATATTCTCAGGGTGGCCCTGAGGCCCCCACCCTCCCAGCAAAGCAGGGTCAGAGCGATCTCAACAAGGGCACGCAGTCTCACCATGCACCTACTGTGGGCCAGGTTCAGGCCGGGCCGGGCACCCTGCATGTGCTGACACGGCACCCACATACCAGGGACGAAGGAGATGGCACTGCCAAGGCCCAGCTCTGGGACCCACGCTAAACCTGGGCCACTGCCCCACGCCACCTACTCCCCCGGGGCTGGAGCAGGGGAGCCGGGCTGCCTGAGGGCAAGTCACACCTGGCCTGGCAAGAGGGTTCCGATGCCTCTTGGAGCCTGGCTTCTGGGAGCAGAAGAGGCCCGGGAGCAGACTCACCTCCTGGGGTGAGAATGAGGACTGCGCAGACCCCAGAGGGTGGGCTCTGGAGCCGAAGGGCTAGGTTCACGTGGTGGGCCTGTAAAGTACATCCCACCCTGGCCTAACACCCCACATCTGAGGAAGGACTGATGCCCGAAATGGTGGGATGTGACAGGTGTGGGCACGCTGCTGGGATCAGAGTTGATCCCAGGGAACCCACTTTGATGGGCAGCAGGTTCAGTGTCCAGGTGCTCTGTTCTGGGGAGGGCAGCTGGAAAGGTGCAGAGTCCCCTCCCAGCGGTCCCCGTGCCTGTGCTGGGACCTCACTGTCAAGGGAGGCCTGATAAATTAACTGCAGGCTAGGAAGGGACACCCCTAATTCCCCCTATTGGGAAGGTACGGCTCCTTCTTCCTGCTGAGTGATGTACCAACCGAGAATTCCACACCCTCCACGCCCTTGCAGAAACTTCTCCTCTCCTCTCACAGAGCCCACCCTCCCACGGGTCCCACTTTCCCCTGAACCCAGAGGCAGAGCCCCTCTGCCAGACAAGGGATGGGTAGGAGGGGTGGCTCCAACCTTACTGCGGTGGGCGTGCAGTGTGCTTGACCTCCGAGCTGTGCAGCAGAGGCCCAGGGAGGACTTGCCTGGGAGGGCCACAGGGCAGGGACAGGGCTGAGTTCTGCATGTACCGTGACTCTGGGGGGCCGAGGGGTATGGTTCTGAGCCCCATCCTTGGTCTGGGCACGATGCTTTATGATCCCACAAGGGAGGCGCCTCTCTGCTCTCATTGTTCAGATGGGAAGACGTGAGCCTGCCCACGTGAAGCGACGCCCTGCTTCCCTCATGGATGAGGAGGCCGAGTTGGACTGGGCCCCACGCTCTTCAAGGAAGGTTGCTCCCATCAAGGTTGGCTCTCTGGGGAGCATCCTGGGCAAGGGAGTCCTGACTCTACCCTGCCCCTGCTCTGTGCTGGTCACCTCAGTACATAGAAGCCTTGAGTCTCAGTCCACCCAGGAACCAAATGTTCACCCCACCTACAGCAGAGACAACTAAGGCTCAAAGCGGCATGCTCCAGACAGCCAGGAGGGTCTGCCCTGGAGACGGCATCAAGGCACAAGTCTCAGAAGAGAGGGGAAGCCAGGGTCTCAAGGATACTTCACAAATAGGACTTCACTCTGAACTGGGAATGTTGTGGAAGGACCCAGAGGGCCAGGGCAGAGGAGATGGGAAGCAGACCAGGGCCCAGGGGAAGGCGGGGAGCCCCAGGAATGCCTCCATGCCCTCGGGACAGGGCAGGGGAGCGGCTCTGAAGATATGACAGCCGAGGCTGCCCAGGGGGCCTTCATCACTACCACTTTGCTGGGTGACATCAACAACCCCATGACCACGCCCACTTGGCAGATGCAGACAGACACACCAAGTTATCCACCAGGCTGACAAGAAGAGGAGCTGGGATCAAATCCAGGATCAGATTCCAAGTGCTCCGCTCGCTGGCCCCCAGACTAAGGCTGCCTGCCAAAACTGACCACAGGGCCCCTGCCTGGCACTCTACACCTCAGTGGTCTCCCCTGCTCTCCCATCCCATCCTGTCATGCTGAGACAAAGGGACAGAGGCCTGGGGTCCAGGAGACAGGACTGGTAGCAGGGCCAGGGTGGGTACGTCCGGCCCATCCCCCTTTGCTGCCACAGCCCAGGTGTCAAGTGGAAGCCTGACTCACGTGGAAACTGGCAGTGGGTGGGAGAGAGAGGATGCCACCTAGTTTCCATGGCAACTGCTGCAGAGTTGAGTCTTTCAGGATAAACTCAGGTTAGGCCGCAGCTGCTACAACACCCATTATCTCAGGGCTGGTTACCTCGCTGACCCAGGTGGTGAGAATGTGGTGGGAGGAGGGGGCGGAGAGGAGGGGTCAGATCAGGAGAGGCCAGGCAGGGGGCCACGGCCGGCTCAGAGGACAGACTGCCCCCCAGGCCTAGACATGACCCTGGTCACACACTGAGCCATGAATTTCACCACACACTGACCTCTCATCCTGGACACACGGTGCCTGGCCCTCAACACAGACAAGTCCTGTTCCTGCTCACAGACCACCGCCTGACCTTGCCCACACTCCCAGCAAGGAGGGACACTCAGCAAGTGGTGGCTGCTATTTGTTATCATCGTTCCATCTTTAACATGCGTCCCACTCACAGCTGCAAGCTGACAAACGTCATTCAGAGTAATGCATCCACAATGAGGGATGGTTCGCAAGGAATCCTGGAGCCCACAGGGCTGGGCAGAGGCTCTCAGGAACCCTTTGCTGGGTGGCCTATGGGGGGGCAGCAGGAGAGTGGTCAAGGCTGGGGGGTGGGCTGCCCCTCCAGGACTAGAAGAAAGCAGCCATTCTTCCCTGGCTCAACGCCCCCTCTGTCTGGAAGCCTCACTTCCATCTCATTACCTGACAAATAGAGCGAATTAATGGTGGCCAGGCAGCCTTGGCCACCCAGCAGACAGGGCACATGGTAGGAGGGATCCCAGCTTCCTTCCCACCCTGGCGCCCCAGCCTGGAAGCTGTGACATCCCTGGTCCCTGTGGCCCCAGTGAGCCTGGATGAGGACCCTGGGAGAGGCCCTCATCCTGCTAGGCCTTCCTGCTTCCTGGGCAGAGCTCTCCCCAGCCCAGCAGGTGGGGCAGCAGAGGCACTGGGTCATCCCCTGTCCATTCCTGCCCTGTCCTCACTCACCAGGCCAGTTCCCCAGGCATCCAGGACGTGCTCCACTTCCTCTGGGGCATGGGAGTTCCTCCTCAGTCCATTACATGGATGTGCAAATGAGGACCACAAAGGGATAGGACAGCTCTCTGAATTCCCCCACCCCAGCCCCCATGGGTCCTGACTTGGGCCATCTGTCCAGAGGCAAGGAAACGCAGAGAAAACTACCATCAGAGGGAGAGGGGCAGGGAGCTGAGAGGTTGGGGGAGCGGGAGGGCAGCTGCAGAGGTGCCGCCAGGCAGGGACGGAGGTGGAGGAGAGGGGACACTTGCTCAGGCCCAAGAAACACTTCCCAGCCATATGAGTGCTGTGGCCATGTCACATTTAGACAGGACAGGTGGACACAGGGCTGAAAATGGGCCATGCTTTGGCCTGGGCCTCCTGCTGGCTCCCAGCTGGGCTGGGGATGGAAGGACACATGTGACCCAGCCTCCCCTAACCAGTGTGAGGGGTGAAGCTCCCTAGCAGAGGCTCAGCCAGCAAGATTTGGGGCCAAGCACCTGCCTAGCTCAGCTGTGTGTATTCTGAATGACTTCTGGACCTCTCTGGTCTGTGTGCCACCCCACCCTGACACATATGCATGCATACACACACACACACACACACACACACACACACACACACACACACACACACACACACACACACCCTCCCAGTAGAGTGCTGTGCAGGAGACACCCTTCGTGGGACCACCAGGTGACAAGAGCTGGCTCTGCCTTCTGTCTCCCCCTTGCAATCTGTGTGACCCTGGCTGCTACCTTAACCTCTCTGTGCCTCATTCCAACACATAAGTATTAATCCAGGGCCTCCTGTGTGTCAGGTTTCATCAGCCAGCAGGACAAACTCCTCTGTCCTATTGGGGGGTACAACATGTCAAGACAGAGAATAAGGACACAGGAATTATCCAGTGTTCACAGGTAATGCCATGTGGGACGGGAAAAAGACACAGGGTGCAGTGACAGTGTGGCTCGGGCTGCTGCCACTTCAAGCAGCATGGTCAGGGGCTCAGGATGACCAGGACATGAGCAGCTGAGGGAAGGGGCGGTGTGGGTATATGGGTAAGAGTGTTCCAGCCCAGGGAACAGCCTGTGAAAAGGCCCTGTGCAGGTGGCCACCTCGCTGAGGAGCCATCCCTGGGCTGCTGGGAGGTGTAAACTGGTTGACAGGCGGTGCTTCCCGCACAATGGAGACACTCAGACGCGGCTGTGGTCACCACTACCAAGGTGATATTTACTCTGAAGGTCTCAAAGCATCAAGGCCTTCGGAGTCCCGGGCATGCGCATGGGGGTCTGATCTGTCTCTGGGCCGGGTGACCGTGTCCTGTCCTGCAGTCGAGCTCCCTGCTTCAGAACATGGCAGCCCCAGCGTGCATGCCCTGCAAGCCGTCTTCCCCCAAGGCCCCCAGCCCTGCCACACAGCCTCAACACGCACTTTCTCACAAATGCTGAAATCAGCCAACACACACACTCACACGCAGTAGATGTGGGTACCTCCCATGCTCACACACACACACATACTGACATGCTAGAAGGGGGCAGGCGTGACCATGTGCACACACGTGCCCCATGCACTGCACACATTCACACACACACACCCCTTGTGCACACAACACCTTGGGGGAAGGAGGGGAGTTGCCCCAGCCAAGGTGGCAGTGACCTCTGCCTTGCCCAGACCGAAGATCTGCCCTCAAGCCTCCCACCCTAGCGCTGGGGACCCTGATACATGGATGTAAGATCGGGATTTTCTGATGTTTCCTGGATGCCACACCTGCACCCTCATCCCGGGGATCTCGCCACCTCTTCGCTCCTCTCCTGATCCTCTCCGGGAATTCGCTGCTTCAACACGTTTCTAATCTGAGGTCCTCAGCCTGGGGGCCATCAACAGAAACAGGTCCAGGATAACTGGCTTCCTTTGTAACCCCACTTAGCTTATTTTGTGCCTCCACAGATGCTACTCTGGGGAATCCATCAGTGCCACTGGCTCAGGAGAGGCCAAGGGCCCTGGACCACGTCACCTGGCCCCGTGATGACCTGCTCATAGGAAAGCCCAGCCCAGACTGGTTCCTGCTGCCCTCCCTGCCCTGGCTAAGGCCCCAGCCTCCCGAAACATCCTGGGCTTCCTGCAAAGGGGGGACTCCCATCCAAGTGTCTGCCGGGCTCCCTACCTGCCCTGCGGCCAAGGAGGCCGGTCTGGGGTCCCAGTCCACTGATCACACCCTCCTGCACAGGTGCCCCTCTCACCAAGGAAATCAAACGGCTAAGAAGGTGGCCTGTGCCCCAGCCCCTCCTTGCTGGGACCCGCCCAGCACACTGGTACACCCGCCTTTCCCTCCGGCAGCCACGAGGTTTGCCCGCACCTCTTCCAGAATCTTAAAACACAGAGCCCTGACCAAGTCAGCCCGACTGCAGATGACACGCAGCCCTGACACCAGGCACCCCACACCTGGCACCTGACACCTGCTTCTTGTGTTTGGGTGTTAGCGCCTCCTCCCTCCCCCGACCCAGAAGGCAGCACCAGGACACAAAGGACTTTCCTTGTGCCTCTTCACTGCTCCTCGTCCCTGGCACCAGAACACCTCACAGGAGCTGCAGAACTAGCTGTAGGATAAGGATTTATGCGGCCACAACACATGCAGCCCCAAAACTGCATCTCCTGACCACACATCCCAACAGCCCACTCTCCTCATTTTGCCCTTATGTCCCAGGAGGCCCCTGTAGACCCTGCCACAGGCCACAGCAGCCTACAGCCCCATCAGAATAGTCCTACCTGCAGACTAGAAGGGACCTTCCCCCAGCCGGAAATGAAAAACTCCCTCATTCCGGGAGAAACCAGACCATCCTTCCCTGAACACTCAGCAAGCACCTCCCAGTGTGCTGGCACCACGCCCGGCCCTGGGGGCCACAGGCAAGCACCTTCAGGTCCCTATTCTCACAGTGCAAGTGGCTTCCCCAAGGGTGCCTTCAGGGACGGGTAGCCAGGGCAGACCTGAAAAGGACACCCTCTCACCCCTGCCCTCTGCCCAGAGGGCTGCCCCCTAGGCGTCTCCCCACCGGTGACTCACCTGGAGCACATCCCGGCCCTGTTCTGGGTCAGGCTGGTGAGGCAGTTCTCAGGGCCACCAGCCACCTCGCTGGGGTTATGGTTGCCTATGACCAGGTAGTCAACGGAGTTGCTGCTGTAGTGAGAGGGCCTCACCTGGGGATGAGGTCATCGTCTGGTGGCAGCTGCTGTCCCTTCATCTGCAAGAACTGCTTGCTGGCCTGCAGGAAGGCCAGGGGCCCCGAGGGGTTGTAGAGCCTCAGCACCTCATCACAGCTCTCCAGGCCCAGGTAGCTGGGCGTGGACTCCAGGAAGGATTCCAACTGGTAGATGCAGATGCTGGCAGGGCTGCTGAAGGTGGGCACCTTGGCCACCTTCATGTAGAGCCTGTAATGGCGCGGGTCCAGCTTGCACAGGGTCCAGGTACAGCACGAGGTGTTGGCGGGGAACTCAGAAGCCACCAAGAAGTACCCAAAGAACTCGCCCTGCACCAGCATGGGGCATGGCCCGGTCCCAGGACGAACATTCAGCCTCGAGGCCACACATGGCTGACACCCCAGCAGCAGCAGCAGCAGCAGCAGCAGCAGATCAAAAATCCATAGGGCACCCGGGCCAGCAGCCTGGCCCCTCATCCTAGCTGGAGGGGCCGCCAGGATTCTGCTGGCTGGGCAGCAAGGCATGGGCCAGGACTTGACATGCCAGGGTCCGGCGGCGAGTAGGGCCAGGCTGGACTAGGGACAGGTCACAGGGCTCTGAGCAGAGGCAGGAAGAAGAGAGGGCTTCAGGTGACCAAGGGGGCAGCACTGGCTCATAACATCCGGGGCCCAGATGGCAGCCTGGGGTTGCCAGCAGCGACTGGAAGAGAAAGCAAAAGAGAGGACTGTCAGCCACATGGGGAGGCTGGGACTCACGCATGCTAGGGACGGTGCCCACCCCGAGCTTGGGGCCCTCACACAGGCCTTGCATCTGCTCTCAAGCACCTGCACCTGCTCTATGTAACTGTCTGTCACCTGCCAGTGTGTTCACCTGTAGGAGCAGGAGGAATGTGAAGCCAGGGGCCCGGGCACGTCCTCTCCCACCTAGGCCTGGGTGAGAGTAGTGGGCAGTCCCTGCCAGGGCCGCAGGCCACATGGGCCTCAGCTGTGCCCATCTGGACAGACAGACTGGCATGGGCCCCCTGCTCTGGGTCTGCCTGCAAGCCCCGTGGTGACCATGGGGCCCATTCCCATATCTGGGTCTCTGTGGCCTCTCTGACCTTACCCCTCCCCAACCCCATCTTTCAGGGAAGGATCTGTAAACCCAGCCAGAGGGAATGCAGGACAGGGGAGCAGAGGAGAAAGGTCATTGCAGCCTCCCTGTAGCCTGACTCTCTGAACCTCAGCCCATGTGGCTGCAGACTCTCCTCCCATTTCTGCTTCCTCACATAAAAATTGACCTATTCTTTGGGGAATGAAGGTGGGGTCAGACCCCAGGTCTCTGGCTGTGACTTTGACATCCAGATGCCTTCTCTTGGCCCCCACCCACCCTCTTGCTTGTCACAGGGCCCCTCAGGTACCCTCTTCAGCCTCCCACCTGAGCTCCTAACAAGCAGCTCCCCTCCTACACCCACCATCCAGATTCTCCTGCAGCTACTGGGTCCAGGCTTCTGCCTGGACTGACCCCTGCATCCTGCCTTGGCCAGGTCAGCAAGGCTGCCCTCCCTCCATTTCATGGTGAGGAAACCAAGGCTCAGATGAGGTCACAGTAAGAAGGTAAGAGTATCTACATCTAAACCCCAAAGACTGACCCTAATCTCATGACCCTGGGGTCACCTGCCCTGCACCAGGAGAGGGTGCTGGCTGTGTGCCAACCGCTCACACCCAGGGGAGGGGGGCAGCTCCTGGCCCAGGTGAGCAGGGATGCAGCAGAGCTGTCCTGGCCTCAGGAAGACAGCACCGCCCTTCCTGGACTCACCCCCACATGAACCCTGGGAAGTTCCTTCTGCTTCCAAGCCTCAGTTTTCCTACCCTTCCCAAAGCCCCTGGCCGGCCATCACCCCACACAGCAGCGAGGCAAGCGACCAAGAAGGGAGACTGCAGGCTGTGCCCCAGAGCTGGCCCGGCCTCCTGGTGTTGGCACCTCCGCTCTGCGGACCATGCACACACTGGCCTCCTGCCCACAGGGACTCCTTGCTTCTTGCTGCCTGGGCCCAGCTTGCCGGCGACATAAGGTCGGTTACTGCTCTGCAGTCCTCTCCTGGCGTCCATCCTGACAGGTCTGTAGGCACGGCGAGAGCCGAGCGTGGGCGGCCTCCAGCTCTGAACGAACTAGGCCAGGACGGCTGCACTCGGGCTGCCCCTCTCATGGTTGTGTGGGCTTGGGACCGTCCCTCACCTCCCAGCCTCAGTGTCCCCATCTGCAAGGTGGCAGTGAGGCTTCACACACTCAACACAAGGGTGAGCTGGACCTGCTGGTTTACCCAGAGATGAGGCCGGAGGGGACCCCAGGTGGGGAAAGGCCGGTTGGGGATGCTGGGTCATCAGGGGCGGCCCTGTGGGGGCTCTTCAGTGCCAAATGTTCATTCCTCTGAGGATGCAACTTGCTAACTCATGATGCTGCCCCACCAAGCAGTACTGGGCAAACTTGCACTTGGCCCCTATCACTGGGAATCCCGTTCTTTTGCCTTGCCTCTGGACCATTCTAGGGGCAGTCTTGGTGGTGGGCAGACACCTGCCCTGGTTTCCTCATCAACGTTTGGGGACAGAGACCGGGGACCAAGGTACCAAGGCCAATCACACACCTGGGAGGGTGCCCGCTCAGCCTGACGGCAGGGTGGCAGTGGGACCTGAAATCTCACCTGAGCCTCAGCCCCAGCTGCAGCACACGCTCCGCTGCACTCAACGTGGGACCTAATGTAGCCGCCAGCCCCCAATCCAGGGCCCCAGCCCAGGAACAGACCCTCTCTGATGTCCTGGAGAACCCCAGCAGAAAGCTTCATCACAGTCCAGTGCCTCCCCCAACACCACTCTAAGTGACAGCCGCTTCACTCTGTCCTGTCCTCACTATGCAGGGGTCAAGGCCATTTCAAACTGAGCATTTCCCTCTGAGGGGCCTGTACAGTCTCAGATGACCCAGGGTGGGCCCACACTCTTCCCTCCTCATCCCAGCCCCTGGCAGCCCACCCCACAGCCCTCCTGTCTGGAAAGCAGCTACAGCCTGGAGTGGACGCTCAGATTGTGTGCTGGGGGTGAGAAGGTGGTGGAGGCAGGTGTGGGCAAGGCCGCCTCCACCAAGCTGTGCACTCGCAGGCCTGGAGCGAACAGCAAGGCTCACGGAGGGAGGGGACCACCACTGCGCTCCATCATGTTCCAGGCGCTGGGTCCCCACAGCAGCAATCCTGGGGCACCTGCTACGGCTCCACTTTGCAGATGAGTACATGGGGGCCATACAGAAGCCACCCTTGTGGGGACTCCCAGATCCTGGGAGCCCGAGACAGGATCCAAGCCCAGGTCTGTTGGACAAGTCCCTGCCCTCTGCACGGCCTGGCACTGCCCCAGGACAGGCATAACCGATTTGAAGTCTGCCCCTGTCCCAGGGTCTATGGGAGCTGGACCGACTCGAGGCCCTCCTGACATCCCTGTGGAACAGCCTCATCTGCACAGGCTCACTCCTCTCCTTCAGCCCATGTCGGGGGAGCCAGGCCCACCCCGTCCTGGACAGAGAACAAGAGGTGGCAGTGAGCATTAGAAGCAGGACAGCACCCGAATCAGAACTGCCCCTTGGAAAGCCCGCCCTGGCTGCACAGGGGAGCAGGCCTTCGGGAGGAAGGAAGCAGGGGGAGGATGCTCAGGACACAGAAGAGAGAACCTCTAGCCCCAGCTGGGCTATGGTGCATGGCGGGACCCTGAGGAGGTGGGAGGTACCAGTGCGGAGGGAGTTCAGGTGTAGGTCAGGGCAAAGCCCCGTCAGGCAGCCACGCCCCTAGGACTGAGGCTCTGGATAGAGATTTCAACTGCTCTTGGGGCCAGAAAACAGCCCAGAAGAGCCCACCCGTGAAGTTCTAAAACAAGGTTCCTTGGAGCCGTGGGTCTCCACAGCAGGGACCGTCCTCTAGAACTTGAACCACTCCACGCCCTGGGCATTGGGGCAGGCTCTGCAAGAAAGCGGTCCCACTATGAGGCTGAGCACCATGGAACTGGCCCGCTCCGCCTCTTCTGGCTGGATCTTGGGACAGAACTAGGCAGGGTCCAAGGCGGCCAGCACGGACAGCTCCTGCACCCTCCCACCTGCCAAACCTGCCGGTGCCCTGCATCTCTGCTCCTCAGAAGAGCCCTCCGTACTCTGCTCCATTCACCTCCTCCCCACCTGCCAAGGATCAGTACTACCAGCACGCTGCCCGGGGAGGTGGGGGGAGCTGACCTCCACCTTGCCCAGCCCAAAGATCTGCCCTCCCGGTCTCCCGCCCCAGCACTGGAGGCCCTGAAAGATGGCGGGGTTTTTTGTTGGTTTCCTGGACACCACTCCTGCCCCCTCTTTCCAGGACTCTGCCACCTCTTTCCTCCTCTCCTGATCCTCAGCTTTGGGGCTATGAACAAAATCAGGTCCAGGATAACCAGCTTCCTTTGTAACCCCATGTAGCTTGTTCAGTGCCTCTGCAGATGCTACTTAGTGGAATCCATCAGCCCCACTAGCTCAGGAGGGGCTAAGAGCCCTGGACCTCATCACCTGGCCCCGCGATGACCTGCTGGCATGAAAGCCCAGCCTGGCCCCTGCCGCCCTCCCTGCCCTGGCTGCGGCCCCAGCCTCCCGTGATTCCCTGGGCTTCCTGCAAGGAGAGCTCCCCTCCAAGGGTCTGCAAGGCCCCCCACCTTCCCTGCTGCCATGGAGCCCGGCCCAGTGTCTCAGCGCACTGATCGTGCCCTCCTGTGCGGCTGTCCCTCTCACCAAGGAAACCAAACTACTAAGATGAACTGTGCCTGAACCCTTCCCTGCTGGTTCCAACCCAGCATACAAGCACCCAACGTCTTTGTCGCCGATGCCCACAAGGCTTGCCCGCACCTCTCCCAGGAACATGAACACAGCCCCCTGACCAAATGAGCCCCTAACTAGGGGTGACACACAACCCTAACACCAGGGGCCCCACCTCATCTTATATTTGGCTGTTAGTGCCTCCTCCCTCCCCTGACCCGAAAGGCAGCTCAGGACACAAAGAACTTTCCTTGTGCCTCTCCTCACCACTCCTCGTCCCTGGTACCGGAACACCTCCCAGGAAATCAGTAACTAACCAGCTACTGGGTAAGGATTTATGCAGCCACACCAAGTGCAACCACCAAACTGCATCTCCTGACAACATTTCCCGACAGCCCACGCTCATTTTTTCTCCCACCTCCCAGGAGGCCCCTTGCAGACCCTGGCCACAGACCACAGCAGCCTGCTAACCCATTAGAATCGTCCTACCTGCAAAAGAGGAGGGAACTTCCCCCCGCCAGAAACGAAAAACTCCCTGATCCTGGGAGAAACCAGACCCACCCTTCCCTGAACACTCAGCAAGCACCTCCCAGTGTGCCGGCACCACGCCAGGCCCCTGGGGGCCAGAAGCAAGCACCCCATGTCCTTATCCCCTCAGTGAGCCTGCAATGAACATTTCTCTGTGCAACTGGCTTCCCTGACGGAGCCCTCAAGGACGGGTGGTCAGGGCAGCCCTGCAGTGGAGGCCTTCTCCCCAGTCCCTCTGCCCAGGGTGCTGCCCCCCCCGGATCTCTCCCCAGCTATCACTCACCTGGAGCGCATCCCCGCCACATCCTGGATCACATTGCCGAGGCAGTTCTTAGGGCCACCAGCCACGTCACTGGGGTCACGACCGCCCGTGACCAGGTGTTCCATGGAGAAGTAATCGCTGGAGTGGAAGGAAGTGCTTGCTGGCCTGCAGGAAGGCCAGGGGCCCCGAGGGGTCACAGAGCCTCAGCACCTCGTCACAGCTCTCCAGGCCCACGTGGGTGCGCGTGGAATCCAGGAAGGAGTCAACCTGGCAGATGAGAACGCGGGCTTGGCTGCCTTGGCCACCATCGTGTAGAACATGCAGCAGCACGTGTCCGGGTTGCGTAGGGTCCAGGAGCAGCACGAAGCTTTGGCGGGGAACTCAGCGACCGCCAACAAGAACCCAAGAACTTGCCCTGCACCAGTGCAGTGCACAGCTCGGCCCCACATCTGCCTCCACGGTGACACACACCTCGTGCCCTGGCAGCAGCCGCAGCAGCACACACACCTCGTGCCCTGGCAGCAGTCGCAGCAGCAGTAGCAGAAGGAAGATCCAGAGGAAGCCCGGGGCAGATGCCTAGCCCATCATCCAAGCTTGTGGGCCCGCCAGGGTTTCACAGGCTGGGCGGGCAGGCACGGGCCAGGCCCTGACATACCAAAGTCCAGAGGTGAGTGGGGTCGGGCCAGGCTGGGACCAGGGCGCAGGGGTTCTGAGCGGAAGCAAGGAGAAAGAGAGGGCTCAGGAGACCGAAGAGGGAGCAGTATCTCCTAACATCCAGGGCCCTGACACCGACCTGGGGCTGCCAGCAGAGGCTGCAAGAGAAAGAAGCAGAAAAGGGGACTGTGGTGGGGAGTCTCGGATTCGGGCTGCTGGGGGCAGTTGACAACCCCGGGCTTTGGGCCCTGACACAGGCCTCGATCTTTCTCTCAGGCAACTGCTGTCTGTACCTGTCTGTCTGCCACCTGTCAGTGTGTCCAGGGGAGCAGGGAGCCAGGGGTCCAGGCACATTCTCCCCGATGGGAGCAGTGGGCAGCCCCATCCAGGATCATAGGCCACAGGGTTCTCGGTTGTGCCCAGCTCGACAGACAGACTGGCATGGCCCCCAGGGCTCTGGGCCTGCCTGCAAGCCCCATGGTGGCCATAGAGATCATCCCCACTCTGGGCCTCTCTGACCTCACCCCTCCCCAACCCCGTCTGTCAGGGAAGGATCTGCAAATCCAGCCAGAGGGGATGCAGGAGAGGGGAGCAGAGGAGAAAGGTCATTCCAGCCACCCCCCACCCTCCCTGCAGCCCCACCCTCTCAACCTAAGCCCATGTGGGTGCAGGGAACCCTCTCATCTCTACCTCCTCACAGCAGGAGTGACTGGTTCTATGGGGGATGAGGGTGCGGTCGGACCTCGGTCTCTCGCTATCACTTTGACATCCAATTGCCTCCTCGCTGTCCCCACCCACTCTGCTGCCTGTCATGGCCGCTCAGGTGCCCCCTTGAGCCTCCCACCTGAGCTCCTGCCAGGAAGCTTCTCTTCCTTCGACCCGTCCCACATTCATTTGCACACACATTCATTTTCATTTGGAAACAGAAGAAAAGGAGGAAAGAGGATCCAGGCAACGCCTGTGCTAAGGCTCCTGAGCGGCCATTCAGCCTGTGAGTCCCAGCACAGCAGGACCATCTAACATCAGTGCCTGCAAGTAAGAGTTTGTTTTCTCCTTTTAGCATTTTTATGGTATTCTTTTTTCTACATTTATCACGTTGACTAGAATGTCTGTGAACCTTGATTAATAACAATGATGGACATGTGCCATTCCTGATTTTACTGGAACAAATGGAGAACTACTTTATCACAGCAATGGAGACCATGCACCACGGGGTCAGACTGTTGGCTTTAATCTCAGGTGCTGGCACTTACCAGGTATGGACGCAGACAGGTGATTTAATATATGAGTCTCCCTTTGCTCATTTATACAATGGTGAATGATTAAGGAAAGTGGACTCTTGCCTCCTCTACACCATTGGTCTTACCGGAATGCTTTCTTCTAGGCGGCAGCACTCCAGGCCTGGCAGCACCTCTATAACCCGGTTGGGGCTGAACAGACACAACAGCTCAGTGAACAGCTCTGTGACACAGTGAGACATTTGCAGCAATTCTTCATTTACATGGAGATCTTCTCTGAAAACAAAAAAAGGCGAGAGAGCAGCATAACGTAATCACATCTATAATTAAGGCTACAGATAAGAAGTATGTTACCTTAAAACCAAGACCACTTTTTGGCCAGGTGAAAGTGCACATTACATCAGAGACCTTCTAAATCACATTCTTTCTCACTTTACATGGAAAAACAATCTTCAGTAACAATATTCAGTGGTGGCACCTCTAAGTCGTATTCACACTACAAGGTTAATTTTCTATAAAAGGAATCTAATGGTGTAGTTTCCTTGCCTAAAAAACTTTAGTCATTCTCCAGTACACAGAAGCTTCAGTATATTATTTCTTAGCTTTACATATTAAATTGTTCAATGTAAGCCCCAAAACCTATTTTCCAGTCTCTATACTTCTGACTCCTCCCCCCGACACACTATTTATAACTTAATCTTCTACTATCGTCCCCACATCATCCTCTCAATGTGTGTTGCTTTGTGCCTTTAAGTGTCTGCACACCCAGGACCCTTCATCTAGAACCCCTTCCCAATTCTCTGCCTAGAAAACTGACACCAATCATTTAAGCCCAGTCCACGTGTACCTGGGAACTCCTGTCTGACTCTCTCACACACTCTATCCCTCTCTCCTCTTGTTCCTGAAACACTTTTTTCCGTATGTCTGGTGTAGAGCTTTTAACACTCTACTATGCCTATACAAGTGCTTCTCTGCTCTATATGAAAAACTAAAAGAAAACATCGTGCACTTATCTGTGCCCCCTAGAGCCTAACACACTGTGGTATATGGGGGGCCACAGTCATGCGAAATGAAGTGTGTGAATGAATGAGCTCCGTACCTCTCTCTCTTATGCCAGCTGCCTCCCATTCACGCTGTGGTTTCCATCCCGTGTACGTGTCTCCTACTACTATTATTGCCACGCGGGGACCCTGGGTTGTGCTACGTGTCCCTGTCACTGTCCTGTTTCCTATCTCTGTCACTCGTGGCCACAATGGTAGGTAGCAAGCACAGCCCTCCCGTGGTGATGATGAGGGGAATGCGAGCTCCGTGACACGGGGCTTCCACCTGGGCCTCTCACTACTCAACATTAATACAGCTGTATTCTAGGGAAGGGTTTCCAAGAAAAATTGTAGTCATCATTAACCCTTTCTGAGGATGACGGAAGTCTCAACAAATAACATGAAACCCAAAGAGAATACCATTGCAGCTACTACAGCAGAAGGTATTGGGGCTCTGTGGTGACGGTGTCTAGGGTGAGTGCAGGTTCCAGCTCCAAAAATTTCTCTTATGCACAAAGAAGAGCACCCTCATGTCCAGACTCAGAGTCACAACTGCTCCCAAATACACACACACACACACACACGTGTAGAAACTGCTACTAAAAGGAACTATCAACTGAAGAAATTATCACAATCAAAAGTTCTTCAGTGCAGGTTCAATAACTGTCTTCCCACTAGATGTTCTTTCCCAATATATTCTGTAAAATTTACCTGAAATTTTTTAATGACTGTTTCAATCTGTTCAGAAAAGTGAGTGGCAACCAGCACTGCAGCTTTACCAGGCTTCAGGGACACAAGTTCCTGGAATGAAAGACAAAGGTAAAATGATCTTTAATGCTAAATTTAAATACAATTTCCACAGATGTGCAGCATGAGCACCTACTCCAAAATTTTCATGAGCTTCTACACTGCCTTTCAGGAGACCTCAATACAGGGCCTCAATTCTAATGAAAAGCATATTGCAAATAAGAAAAATTTTAAAGTACCATTCAAAAAATCAGATTTTGATATAAAACATAATTCAGAATTCTTAGAAAATCAAAGCACTAAACATTCAGGATTTCAGCGATGATATCTACAGGATGAAAAGGAAAAAAAAAACTCCCCAAATTCCCCTCAGGGAATTTCACCCTTGATATTAAAGTAGTAACTTCAAAGACATGAAAAAAAGAATATAGTTGTGATTTCTCTGACTAACAATTCTGAAATTTTACTTCTGATGCCTGGTGGACTTTGAAATCAGAAGTGTCTTAAGAAACTAACTTAAGGTTGACCATTCTACGTAAGGCCTATTTCTGTCAAATTGAAGACTTTCAATCTGCCCTCCCCTTGAACTTCCCTAGATACCACTGGCTCTCCTTTTCTTCTCCAAACTCTCTTCATACTTGGTTTCTATGACCCTATTCCACCTTTTCACAATTGCATATTCTATTGCTAAAATGCAAAGATTGTCTACAGAGCAACATGTTATATTGTCAAAAATACAAGATATTGTGGCTGCAAAACTTATGATAAAAATAGTAACTTTGTAGATAAGAATTAGCTGACAGAAATAAGTATAGTTTACACCACTTTTACGCAATCACCTCAAAACAGAGAAGGTAGTATCACAAATGAAAAAGAAATGTTACTATTGATCTTCAGACATTGAAAAGAAACTATTATGAATAAACTTGTGTTGAGAACTTGAAAATTTAAACAAAATGGGTAAATTCCTAGAAAAATATAAATTACTAAACTGATGTAAGACATGGAAAACCTGCATTGATTTTTAACCACTAAAGAAACTGAATAGTCAAAAATCTACCCACATCGAACACTCTAGGCCCAAACAGCTTCACTGTTAAGTCCTCGCAATCATGTAAGGAAGGAGTATTTCCAGCATTAAATCTCTTGTAAAAAATTGAAAAGAAGAAACTTCTTCAGCTCATTGTATAAGGCTAACAAAATTTTGATACTAAATCCAACAGAAGATAAGAAAAGGAAAATTACAGATCAATCTTAATCGTGAACACTGATACAAACATCCTAAATAAAAACAAAATCCAAAATGTATAAAAAAGATACTACATTAGGATCAAGTTACAGTTATCCATAGAGTTCAAGGCTGGTTTAATATCCATAAAATTTACAATGAAAATATAATAAGGGAGCAAATGTAATAAAATTTACTCTTGAGGAAAACTGTTAGCATACAAAAAATAGAAGATTTCCATAAAAAAATTGTAAATACTGCACATGTCAGAAATAAAAATATTTTAAATATTAACAATACCACTATTGTGCTAAAAAATGTAAAGTTGTGACAGTAAATCTAACCATCTAGAGGTGAAAATCTCTACAGAGAAAATTATAAAACTTTATAGAACGATAACTGAATAAAGGGTTATGCCAAGTGGTCATTAAATAGAAGACTCACAATGTAAAGATGTCAGTTGAAATTGAAATTGAATGACAGATTCAATGCAATCCCTATCAGAACTGTAAGGTTAAAAAAGTTTCTGGGGGGGACTTGACAAGTTGATTCCAAAATGTGTTTCGAAGTATCAAAGGTCAAGAATAGCCAATACTCTCCTGAAGCTATCAAGACTTCTAATAAAGCAACAATATTTAGGACAGTGTGGAACTAATGTAGAGACAAAGCTCAATCAAACAGAAGAGCGCCCGTAAAGAGACCAAGCATGTAGACCCTTGATACACTCATGGTAAGGCCGCAATGCTGGGCATGGGGAAAGGCAACCTTTCATCACAACTGCTGCTGGGAGAACTGGGCATCCACATTTTTAAAAATTAGATGGACCTCTACTTCACACTATATACAAAAACTGCTTTCAGATGGATCTAAGATTTAAAGATGAAAAGTTAAAAAAAAAAAAGAAAACTTCTACATAATGAAGGAGAAGTTCTCTCCTTTGATATGGAAACAAAAAATTATTTTGACTACTTCAGAAAAAGAAAAAAGCTTTTATTAAAAAGAACCACAGAAAAAAGCCACAGAGAAGATATTTGCAACAAGCATCAGTCACAAAAAGACTTCACATCCAGGTACATAAAGACCTCCTACAGATTAATGAGGACAAGAGACATTCCACCAGAAAAATGGGCAGAAGACTTAAACAAGCACATCACAGAAAGGAAATTTAAACGGCCAACAAATATAACCAGGCTACCAATCTCATCAGTAATTAAGGATACGTAAATTTAAAATGTAATGAAATATTGTATCATTACACGTATACTAGATTGATAAGATATTTAAATCAAGCAAGAAAATAGAGCTAATGGCAGGGGGAGGCGGGCTGCCCTAGGGAGCTGGTGGATTTGCCCCAGGCTCCTGTCTCCCCCACACCTGGCTTGCAGGCAGCCTTTGCTGCCCCCAGGGGCAGGACACACATTTTCTGATTTGCTTACCGGAGGCTGGTGAGATGTGGTCAGCTGGCAGCGGTCAGGTAGCCCCCAACCCCCGCCTCCACTGCACCCTGCCCACCTCCCAGGAGCAGGCAGACAGGAACATGTGTGTCCCACGACCTGAGGCAGCAGAGGCCACCCCCAAGCCAGGCAACAAGGCAGACACCCTCCCCCCGCTGCCCCCTGCTCCCTGACTGCACCACGCCCGCCTCCTGGGAGCTTGCTGACCTGGGGACCTGCCTACAGTGAACCTGGGGCAGCAGAGGCCACCCCTAGGCCAGGCCACAGGGGAGATGGGAGCAAATGACTGATTCGAAAGGGCAGCCCCCCTCCTGCCGCCACTGCTGCTACCATCCTTCCAGCCCCCTGACTACACTGAGCCCATGGTCTTACCAAAGTGGGTACAGAGGGTACATTATTTCAACATAGTAAAATCAATAGCAAACCTACAGCCAGCATAATACTTGACAGTGAAAAGCTGAAAGCCTTTCTGCTCAAATCTCGAACAAGACAAGGATGCCCACTCTCACCAGCTCTATTCAGTACAGTATCAGAAGTCCTAGTATAGCAATTAAACAACAAGAAGAAACAAAAGGGATCCAAGTTGGAAGAAAAGAGGTAAAACTGTCATATGCAGACGACATGGTACTATACACAGAAAACCCTACAGGCTCCGCAGAAAAACTGTAAGCACCAAGGAAAGAATTCAGCAAGGTAGCAGGATCCAAGATCAACATATACAAATGAGTGGCATTTCTTTACACGAAAGGAATAATCCCTTTTAAAACTGCATCCAAAAACATAAAATACTTAGGAATAAATCTCACCAAGGAAGTGAAAGACATGCGGAGACCTACAAAACAGTAAGGAAATTAAAGAGGACTTAAAGAAATGGAAAGATATCCCATGTTCTTGCATTGGAACAATTAATATTGTTCAAATGGCCACACTGCCCAAACCAATCTACAGATTTAATGTGATTCCCCATCAACTTACCCAGGACATTTTTCACAGAATTACAACAAATTATCCTAAAATTTGGAATCACAAAAGACCCAGAATTAACAAAGCATTACAGAAGGAAAAGAATGAAGCTGGAGGAATAACCCTCCCAGACTGCAGACAATACAACAGAGCTGCAGTCAAAACAGCATGGTATTGATACAGAAACAGACCTATGGTTCAATGGAACAGAATAGAGAGCCCACAAGTGAACCCACAAACTTCTGGTCAATTAATCTTTGACAAAGGAGGCAAGAACATACAATGGACTAAAGACACTCTCTTCAGTAAATGGTGTAGGGAAAACTGGACAGCTGCACGTAAATCGATGAAATTAGAATATTCCTTCACACTATCTACAGAAATAAATTCAAAATGTCTAAGACTTAAACATGTAGACAACACACCATAAACCTTAGAAGAAAACATAAGCAAAACATTACCTGACATACATCTCAGCAACGTTCTCCTAGGGCAATCCACCCAAGCAACAGAAATAAAAGCAAAAATAAACAAAAGGGGCCTAAGTGAACTTACAAGCTTTTGCACAGCAAAGGAAACCATAAGCAAAACAAAAATGACAACCTACAGAATGGGAGAAAAATCTGTAAATAATTCAGCTGACAAAGGCTTAATTTCCAGGATACATAAACAGCTCATAAAACTTAATAACAAAAAACCACCAATCCAATCCAAAAATGGGCAGATCTAAACAAGCATTTCTCCAATGAAGACTACAAATGGCCTACAGGTACATAAAAAATGTTCGGTATCACTAATTATCAGAGAAATGCAAGTCAAAACTACAATGAGGTATTAGCTCACACCAGTCAGAATGGCCAACACTCAAAAGTTCATGAAGATAAATGCTGGAGATGGTGTAGAGAAAAGGGAACACTCTTACACTGCTGGTGGCAATGTAGTTTGGTACAACCGTTATGGAAATTCCTCAAAAAACTTAAAATACGTAACCTATGATCCAACAATCCCACTTCTGGGTATAAATCTAGAGGGAACTCCAATGTGAAAAAAAAACCTGCATCCCAGTATTCATAGCACCACTATGTACAATAGCCAACACATGCCAGCAACCTAAATGAAGGAACAGATGACTAGATAAAAAAGTTGTGGTATATTTATACAGTGGAATA
This sequence comes from Vicugna pacos, assembly GCF_048564905.1. Taxonomy (NCBI): domain Eukaryota; kingdom Metazoa; phylum Chordata; class Mammalia; order Artiodactyla; family Camelidae; genus Vicugna; species Vicugna pacos. Next base: position 1,467,634 of record NC_133015.1, read on the forward strand.
CTACTATGCCATAAAAAAGGATAAAATAATGTCATTTGCAACATGAATGGACCTAGAGATCATCATTCTAAGTGAAGTGAACCAGAAAGAGGAAGAAAAATACATCACTCATGTGCAATCTAAAAAAAAATAAAAGACTATGAACTCATCTACAAAACAGAAACAGACTTGCAGACTTAGTAAACAATCTTATGGTTACCAGGAAAAGGGGGCAGGGAGGGATAAATTTGGGAGTTTGAGATTAACAAATGTTAGCCACTATATATAAAAATTGATTTAAAAATGTTTCTTCTGTATAGCACAGAAACCTACGTTCAGTATCTGAAAAAAACCTATAATGGAAAAGCTGCTACAGCCACCAACTGAGGAAGCAAATAAAAGGAGAGTTAGTTATCCTGGGCTAGAGCCGGGTCCTCGGAAAGTCCTTGTCCAGCACTGACGCTGCTCCAACTGCACTGGGCCCTCCTCCCAGGACAAGGCTGCCATTAAGACATGTGTTCTGTGAACCTGTGGTCCTAGAGGCCGCCCTCAGGAAAGACGGGAACAAGTCACCTGCTGGGGGAGGACACCACCCCTCCGAGCCGCCGCCCTCTAACCGCTCCGCCCCAGCTTCCCGGCAGCCCGCTGACCTGGAAACAAGTGTCCTGCGCACCTGGGGCAGCGGCCCGAGAGGGGAGCTGCCCATGGAGAGGGGATTGATCTGCCCCCATCTCCCCAGCGGCAGGGCCAGGGGGCGGCCTCTGCTGCCCCAGGCCAGCCTGCACCCGCACAAGGGAGCGCGGGGATTTGGTCCCATTTCCCTCTGTTGCTGCCGCCCCGATTGCACACGACCGCACCCGCGCCCGCCTCTCAGGAGCACACTGACCTGTAACCTGGCTCCCGCAAACCTATACGGCAGCAGAGACCGCCCCCAGGACAGAACACGGGGAAGATGGGAACAAATCAAGATACAAAGGGCAGACCTCCTTCCCTGCCGCTGCCGCAGATGCCACCGCCCCGCACCCTAACAGCAGCAAGTCGCCTCCCAGGAGCAGGATGACCACGAGCGATGCACCCCGCAAACATGGGGAAGCAGAGGCCGCCCCAGGACGCGGGGGAATAGGGAACAAATACAGGGGCTTTCATGGGGCAGCCCCCACCCAACCGCGGCCCCGCAAAGGCATGGCAGCTGCCACCCGGAAGCAGGCCACGAACTGAGGGCCGCTAAGAGGTGCTCCGGGGCCCTTCTGCGCCCTCCCACCTCCCGGGGGTAGCCTGCTTTCCCAAACCTGGGTGGAAGCGGCAGCGAAGACGCCGGTTCAGAGACTACTAACGGGGGAGGGGGCACCCGCCTCAGGGTCCTAGTGAGCCGCGCGGCAGGGCCTCACCCACTCACCCCTCCCTGTGCGCCTCCCCAGCTGCGCAACGCAGGCCTCACCCGCCGGCTCCCCGACCTGCGCGCCCCCACCAGCGCCCCTTACCTGTCCCGCAGTGGCAGCGGAGAGGACGGCAAGCGGCGGCCAAGTAGAAGGCCCACGCCGCCTTCTACTTCCGAAGCTGGTCCCAGGAGCGCCCGGCTCCCGCCTGGCTCCCACACCCTCTGGGTGGGTCCCGCGTCCGCGCGTGTGTGCGTCCGCGCATGCGCACCCCTTCTCCTCCCCCCGCCCCGAAGCACAGACCCTTGGGCTGGGGCTCCTACTGTTCCGGATGTGGCGAGTGGGGCCCAAGCGTGGCCAGGTGGCGATGAGCAAAGCTGAGTGGGGCGGTGGAGTGGTAGGGCACCCTCTGCCCGCCCAGCCATGTCTGCATACCCAACAACCCTACTCGGCCACCAACCAGGTCCTGACACTCAACCAGAACCACCACCGTCTGGGCCAGGCCACACCCCCCACCCCCACTCCCCCTGCTTGCCTCCTCCTGTTAATGACCGTCCCATCCCAGGCCAGGCCCAGCCGTCGACCAGACCCCCCAAGATGGGGATTCCCCTCACACCGTGGTCCCAGTCCCAGCCAGCACACTCCACCCCTCTAAGGACTAACCTATATCCCCCACACCCCAAGCTCACCCCTCGTGCCTCACCACAGGACCCCCAACATCCCGAGATGGTCCCCTTTGCCCCTCAGCTGGGTCATTTCCACTCCGATCGGCCCCTTACCCCTCAGCCTGTCCCGCCTCACTTCAGGATCCCCCCTCAATCCAAATGCACCTCTACCCTGAGCTGACCCCCTCATCCCTCACCCCTCACACCGCAGGTGGGGCAGGGAAGTCCGGGGTCCGGTCACATAGAACTGCACCCAGCGGGGGATCTGGCACAGCCAGTGTTGGAGGCTACAAGGGCTCTGTGTGCTAGGCTGAAGGCGCTTCCCGTTCCCACCCAGGCTCCCTGATCCCAGCCCTAAGAACTAGCCAGAGATCTAGCAGGAAAATACTGAAGTCAGAGAGCAGAGCAGGGCTCGGGGAGGACATCTTGGAGGTTCGGATGACCCAGGGCACATGAAATCAGGAAAACATGAAACTGCCAGAACACTGACTTCCACACCCTGCCTGCCCCACCCATGCAGAGATCCACGCACAGACGGGAAAATGTAGCAAGCTTCGGAACTATGCTAAGCAGACATGGACCAAATCCTAGAAGTCAGGCTAGAAAACAAAAACGAAAATAGAAGAGTGAAGCCGTGACATCAGCAGCTATGTGACATTGGTAGGGAGATTTCAAAGAGTCATTCCAGGGCTGTTACAAAACATACAAAACAGTCCAAGAATTGTAGGCACACTTACAGATCTCAAAAACAAAAGGTCAGAATCCAGATGACACATCAAAATCTAAAAAGTCCAGTTTTCAATAAAAAATTAGGAGCTATGCAAAAACACTGGAAAGTGTGAGCCATACTCAGGAAGAAAATCGGTTAACAGAAACTAACTCTGATGGGCCAGATGCTGGATTTAGCAGACAACAACTTCAAAGCAGCTGTAATAAGTATGTTCAAAGCATTCAAGAAAACCAGAGAAAACGTGGTAACAAAGGAAAATATGATAAAATGATTTAATGATAAAAGCACTAAAAGGAAGTTTTGGGGGTAGAAAGCACAATGACCAAAAGGAGAAATTGACCGACTGGATGACACAGCAGCTCTGAAACGGCAGAAAAAAAGAATCACTATACAACTTCAAAACTGCACAATTTCTATCACTCTCTATCCAGAGAACAGAAGAAAAAAGGCTGAATAAAAATAAAGTCTCAAGTACCTGGGAGACAACATTAAGCATACCAACACGCATAATGGGAATTCTGCACCATGCCCACACAAAACGGAGGGAAGAGAAAAAAGGGTCAGAGAAAGTACTTGAACAGATACAGCCGCAAACCCCAAACTGGATGAAAAACATTAATCAACATCTCCAAGAACTAACCAATCCTAAGTAGGATAAACACAGAGATCCACATTCCACACACATTAGACTGAAGCTGTTGAAAACCAAAGACAAGCAGAAAATCACGAAAGCCACAAGAGGAAAAAACACACAAAATACGATTATGACTTCCCCTGAGAAACAATGAATGCAAGAAACCAGGATGGTGACAAATTTAAAGTGATAAGAAGAAAAAAATTCTATCGACTAAGAATTCTAAATCCAGCACAACTATCCTTCAAAAATGAAGGCAAAATAAAAACATCCCCAAATACACACATACTAAAGACATGTAAATCCAACATCTATACTTACATCAAATGCGAATGGCCTAAGCATCTCAACCAGAAGGCAAAGCCTATCCAGCTGGTTTAAGAAAACGCAAGAGCTAACTAAAAGATGCATAACAAGAGACAAACTTTAGACTCAAAAGACATAAAAGGCTGGGAGTAAAAGGATGGAAAAAGATCCATCATGTCAACAGTAATCATTAGGAGAGCTGGAGTGGCTATACTAACATTACACAAGATAGACTTTAAGAAGTGTTAATAGAGACAGAGGCACATTTCACAGTGAAAAATGGGTCGACCATCAGGAATATGTAACAATTACAAAGCTACGACACCTAATAACAGAGACCCAAAACACATGAAGGAGACACTGATAGAAAAGTAAGAAGGAGACAAACCCACAATGACAGCTGGGGATCTCAAAACCCAGCCTGCAACAGCTCATGCAAGTAGACAGAAATCAGTAAAGATACAGACGACTTCTACAAGACCACCTACCTCCTTGACCTCAACAGACGTTTACAAAACACCCTCCTGTGTACCTCTTCACTGACCATTCGCCTGTATCCTTTTTCCTATACTTTATAACACACCAGCAAACACAAATAAATGTTTCTCTGAGTTCTGCGAGACGCTCTAGCAAGTTGCTTGAACCCAAGGAGGGAGCTGTGCAATTCTGCAGCTTCTCTATGAAACAGTGAACGTTGCTTCTACTGATGCGATGGCAGACATGAAGCTGTTCTACAGGCAGGGACCCCCACCATTTCCTCCCTGGGACCAGCCCCGAGCACCTGGTATCTGCACTGAGCCACCGGAGGACGTGTCCTCTGTGTAGGGATGGCTGCTCTCCACCACCACGGGCTGGGAGGACAGGCGGCCACTCTGAGTCCGTGGTTATGTCCTCCAACTCAGTGACCCAGAGCTCCAACCACGTATCAGCCACCTGTGGGAGGAAGCGGGGGGAAAAGCCAGAAGACGTCAGGATGCCAGCTCTGATCCAGATCTTTCTGCAGGGATGAGGCAGAGTGGAGCATCTGGGAGACTGAGAAATCTACTTTTAATCAGGGCTCGGTTTCCTGACCTTTACAATCAAGACAGCCCAGAGCTCACAGAGATGCTTGGAGCGCCCTAGGTACAAGTAGCCAGGAGGCACCTGACACACACAAAATACCCAACACATACCAACCGATGAAACAAAAGGCCTCTAATGACAAGAATTTCTCCTAATACACAACCTGGTGAGGGAAGTCGGCCTCAGGAACAACACTATCAAGCGAAGCAGCAGCACGGTGATAAAAATGACCCAGATCCTAGAAGGCACTGGGGTCAAGCAGGAGAGGAGAGGCATGAAGAGGAATGACCAAGCCGTCCAGGTCAAACAGCGGCAGACTGTCTGAAATGAGGGCTACAAATACGAGCACACCTGGGGGTGTCTCTTGACCAGAGACATTGAGGGTCAGCCTCCAGTACCACATTCTCCCTACAATCCATAATGTTGATTGCATTTTAAAACTTTAGTTATTCACACCATTGGAATGGTTAATACTGCTGACTATAAACTCCCTGACTGCAATTTTTAAAAACAAATGAGAATGTTATTACAGTAGTAACACAGTAAATGCCAACTTTCTTAATTTAGAAAAAATCAAACTATTTTCTATTCTGTACTTTTCAGAAATAAATGATTGTTTTTATCTATTTTTTTCTCTCATCACATCAGATAACAAATAGATTAGCCTAGTAAGTAGTTTTACTAATGACAAACTAAGATCACTGCCATCTAGGCATTATTGTTATAAATTCAAATGTTTCTCTTTTTTAAAAAAAGCCCCCAAAATTAGGTCAGTGTAGGACACAGGAGTACCATCTTGCCCCTGGGCCAGGAAAGTTGGAAGACAATCCCATCTTTGTTTCTGTCTCCCCCTGAATCTGAGACATTGACATCATCAAACCTTAATGCACCGCCCACCAGGGGTCTTCTGGGGTTTGGGGTTTAGAAACTTTCCCTGCCAAGCCAGTCAGACCCCCAGGAGAGGCGAACAAGCTCTGAGGAGAGGGTGACAGAGGGGTCATAGTTGTGGTTCTGCCCTAAGAGTGCACAGGATCCGACATCGTTTCTCCCACCCACCAGCAACCCAATTGTCTTTGAGGCACTTAACGACCTCTCAGAGCCTCAGTTGCCTTATCTATAAACAAAGGGAACACCTGTGTTCCATACTGAGCGAACGCACAGAGAACCAGGCCTCGTAGCTGTGGGTACAACAAATGTGGGGCATTACTACTTTAGATCCGAGTTCTTCTCATTCCATCCTTTCCTCTCACAAATGCAGAAAACTTGTGAAAGCAGTATTTTCCTTATGGCAAGCCACCTTGATGTAATCTCTAAGAATTAGCCTCAAAAAATTAGAAGTAGGAAACCTACCACTTTGTTCTTCCTGAATACAATTAAGAAATAACATGCCCCTAAAACAGCTCCAAAACCGTAACTATGATTTCAAGACCACTCAGCCATACTTAAGTACTTTGGTGGTGGTGGTGGTGATATGGAACTCACAGAAACACTGACGACACACCTGTACAGAGCATCGGCCTCCCTGACACGGCCAGTTCTGAAAAGGCAGAGAACAAGGCCACTGATAAGGAAGCCCAAGGGCTTCTGGACTGCTCAGTTCTATTTCTAAGAGATATTAACATAGAACTGACCGTACACCCTGGACTAGCCACATGTGGCTACTGAAATTTAAATCCATTAAGAAGTTAAATAAAATGAAAACTTCACTGCCTCAGGTGCACCAGCTACATTTCAAGTGCTCAACAGCCTATGTGGCTGGTGACTGCCAGGTACAGAACATCACCACGGCCGCAAGTCCCACAGAACCCAGTGTTAGCAAATACTAAAACCTATTTTAAATAGTTAATAGTTAAAATACTGTGGCATTAAAGCATAAAACTTAGATTAATGGAACAGAAGAGAGTCGATAAAGGGACCCAAATACACACTGAAATTTAGAATATGCTAAAAGTGGTCTTCAAATGACTGGGGAAGAAGAAGGATGATTCAATAAATGATGTTGGGGCAACATGTTCACCATCTAGGAAAATATAAAGTTGAATCCCTACTTCATCTCTCAAAAATGTAAATTAAGAACAAATTAAGTAATAAAAACAATTAGAAGCAACCTGGGAGAATTCTTTAAACAGTATCATGTTGGTAGTGTATTTTCAGCAGAATACAAAATCCAGAAGTCATAAATGAAAAAAACTGGCAGATCCTACTTTGTAAACATTAGACATTTCTAAATTCTAAAATATCAAATTGATTTCAAAATGTTAAGTGAGAATCAAGTGCAGCACAGGAGACGGAGAAGGGACTCATGTTTCCCAGGAGCCCTTCAAGCCCAGGACGGGGGCAGCACCTCCCGCCCACCCACCCGTGGCTCACCTGGGGGCAGGCGGTGCCCATGCCAGACAGCATGGCCAAAAGCACGTCCCTGCCCTTGTCCCCCATCCGGCTGCACACAGACGGCTTGAGCAGGTCCAAGGTACGCGTGTTGTCCGTGCCCAGCAGACTGGCGAACTCATCCGAGGACTGACGTTCTGGGCCTGATGCTTTAGTTTGGCTTTCAACATCCTTAAAAAGTCCAACAAATAAAATCAGGAAAGATGTGTCCAGAGATAAACAGTCACCAGTTTACCCATAAACTCCAAGGATACATGATGACGGCGGAGCAATAAGGGACCTGATAAGGCATTTAACACCATGAAATAAGACATGACAGGCCCCTAAAATCGCCACCACCACGTACTACGCTTTCAGGACCAAGTAACTATTTTACAAATTACCCACAGCAGCTCTCAGAAGGAATGACAATTTACACTGTGATCAAGTTCACAGCACAGCTGTTCCTTATAAGTGGAGACTTGGAATGAAGTCACACCACATAAAATCTATCCCCTGCTCCCATCCACAGGGGATGATGGGAGTTTTCTCATTTGAGCATTGTACTTTTACATATTTTTTTCTAGATCTTCATAATTCCTTCCCAGAATCTTATTTAAGAGACTCACTGGCGTGTAACACATTGCCCACAATCTCTTGTTCCCTGGGCTCTTTGAAAAAGAGTCTTCTCTTCCTTTTTCACTTCCCATTCACAGTGTGTCAGTTAAAACACACCACACCTGCGATCACTGACCTCTCTTTCACATCAGCAGAGGAAAGGGGCCGCCTGTCTGCATCTCTGCCCCCTCCACCCCTCCTCCTGAGGATGCCCCACCCAGGACAGCCGTCCCCAGCCTGCTGCCCACCACACAAGAGCCTCTTGGACACTGGCAGTGGGACTCAGCCTATAGAAAGGAACAGGGAGCCATCAGAGCTGGGAAACCCCGTAGCTTTTGAGCTCAGGAGTGGCAATCACTGAGACTCCATGCTGAACAGGGGTGGTCCTGGTTCCTTTCAGTCCCACAGGCAGAGTCCAGCTCACCAGAGGAAGAACAAGATGCCGGAGATGCGAGCTTCTCTCCTCCCTTGCTTTTGGGATCTCAGTGAAACCTGACTGCCAAACACAACTGAGCTGGGGGAAGCACAAGCCCCACTTAGGAACCTTCAGCGGAATGGGACCCATCCAATATGCAAGTGCCATCAGTGCCCAAGGAGGCCCTAGAAACCAGCGCTCTCTGAGGTGGCAGCATGGTTTCTTCCTGGAAAGAAACAGACCCTGCTCCTACCTCTAAGCGGAGACCCAGGGAATCAGCTTGTGAAATTCACAGAAGCAATGACATTCCAGAATCTCACTCACTGAAGAGCAGCAAGAGCATTCAGTGGAATATGTGAATTATATACAATAAGAAACAGTACCTAACAACTTTTGGTGGGGGTATTAGGAAAAACAAGATAATTGCTAAAAAATAAAATCACTAGCTACATCTCCTTGAATGTGAGTTATAACCCACAACTAACATGAAAATTACTCTGCCATAATTTATGAATCAAACCAAAACTGCAATGGTAGGAATTTAGGGGAATACTCTGGATAATGCCTATGTCTCATGAATTGGTAGGAAAGAAATGATACCATCCTTCTTCTACCTAAAAAGCAAAGACTTCCCATAATTCAGGATAATTTCTGCATTAAACTCTCATCCTAGAAGATTGCCAAGTATCACAAGTTGAGTTCAGACCCCTAATTTATAAATAGCAATTTTATTACCATAGATGGTTATGAATACTTCCCATAGGACATATTTCTGTCAGCAGCAACACCACAATAAATCAAGAGTTCCAAATGTAATCGGCAATACTGCATGTGTGTTCCCAAGCTGGATGTGCCAGCAGGGAGACAGTGCGGGCAGGGAGTGGCACAGGAAGCACCTGAGCAGGCTTGGGAGGGCACCTGCCTGGGAGGGTGGCTGGTGTGACAGAGCCAAGCTAAGTGGAAAATGTCCCTGCTTTGGGCCAGCTGGCCTGGGGGATAGGGTGGGAGAGGTTACAGGTCAAGCAGGTGAGAGGTCATCCCTGCAGAGGGCAAACTGGTTTTGAGCACCAGAAGCTGTGCAGTGGAAGGAGGGTGCCCACGTGGGAGAGGACAAGCAGCCAAAATGGGAGGCAGGGTACCTAAGGGGAAGCTATGGAACTGTCCGTAAGGGGACGGGCTTCTCATTTTCAGAGAAAAGTTATACATACAGAAATGTGGAACAGAAAGGTGAATCCTGTGCAGTTATTAGAATTGACTGTACTGCTAGGAACTAGTGGTTTTCAATACATGTAGATAACTAACAAAAAGAATATTAATATAACCCACTAACTTATTGTGTGGGTACGCACACATGCGTGCACGCGCTCATACGCACATACTTCCTAGGTCTGTCTACTAAGACAGTTGTGACCAGCAACCTCCCAACAGCAGTGAGCAAAGGCTCAGATCTTGGCTACTAAATACCACTGCCCACTACAAAAAACCAACACTTCATGGAGGAACACCTAATTTCTGTGCTGCAGCGTAAAACATATTGTTGAACCTAGACTTTTGTGTTGTGCCAGGAAACAAGGAAATAAAAGAATGATGGGAACATGTTAAATGAACAGATAAAATTCTATCAAATATTTTTAAAACTATTGACACCAATCCTTCACAAACTCTTCTAAAAAACAGAAGAGTAAGGAACACTGCCTAACTCATTCTAGGAGGCCAGTGTTACTTACACTGTTACCGAAACCAGGCAAAGACATCATAAGAAAACTACAGCTCAGTATACCTTACGAATACAGGCACAAAAATCAGCAAAACAGCAAAGCAGTCCTGCAACATCTAAAAAGATTACACATCTAAAATACAGAAAGAAGAAAGCAAGCATAAACTCTGTGGTGTTGGACTGAAATTGAAAGCATTGGTTTGAACCACTCCTGGTTTTCATTATATAGATAAGATGTCAAGGGAGAAATTCTGGACTAAGTGGGCATGTGTGCATGTCTGTTTGCTAAGAGAGCTTAAACCCAGGACACCCCAGAGTAATCAGCTTACCAAGCTCCCAGATCTTGTTTCTAAATCCTATGATCCACCAAAAGGAACCAGGGCTCCTTGGAGAAATGGTTGACTCCGGGACAAGGCCAGGGCAGGTGAAAGATGCGTGTGGAACACACTACCGTGCCAGAAAGGAAGGAAATGCTCAAAGAATTATATAAATCAGCTGAAAAGGGCTCCCAATGGCCAGGTCTGGGACAATTTGGGCATCAAATGATGAGTGATGTGTGTCATTATCTGAGTAAAATAGGATCCCATGAATCTATACCAACACAGACAGAGGAGATGAGAAGGCAAAGTCCTCCCCTACAGAAGAACAGTGACAGTCCGAAAAGAATGATGAAATTTGAAAAATGACCACAGAACTACCAGGGCTACAATGGACTCAGCTAGAATCATCACAGACACTACAAACTGGGAGGTGAAAACACAACGAGGGACAAGGTATCAGCACAGCCTCCAAGCATCTCCCCATGAACACTTACTACCATTCTTCTACTAACTTCCAGCGGAGACACCTGGCAGATACCTGACCAAGTGATAAGACTTCACGTCACTGGGATGCACTGGAAAGCACTCCGCATCATTCCTGTGGTGTTTCTGACAAAAGGAAGGACTGAAAAAGTGTTCCATATTGAAGACCAAAGAGACCACACTCAACCCTGGGCTGGGTCCTAAACTGATAAAGGACACTATTGGGACAGTGAGCAAAATCTGAGTACAATTAGAGAACATAGGTGGACGGTACGCAGGCATGTACCGTGCTCTATTTCTGCGACCTACTTCTGCAACTTGTGTGTACATTTAAGATTATTTCAAAATAAAATGGTAAACAAGAAAGCCCCGTGACCTCTTTGGTTTTGGTGATGGTTTCTGCAATGATGCTGGCAGCTCCTGGGTCATCTGTCACTGCGATACACGGCCAAGAAGAAGCTGAGGAAGCAGACGGGGTCACAGCATCCTCAGAAGAAACAATCTAGTTCAAAAACAGAAGAGGAGAGACTCAGCAACACGGCACACTTCCCACCCACCTCCAAAAGCCTTACTAAATAAAACCCTTTGGGCCAGCTGGAGTATTTCAGATTTTATAGACATAACGAGGCATTGTCACCACCTCCAGTGGAGTCTGGGACAGCCCTGCAAAGCCAAGTACATTCATATTCCAGGAAAATCTATTAATATTCACAACAGCTCACATGAAGAGGACTAAAATGAGCTCACATCTCTTCCTCTGAAGTAAGTTATAAAAACCTTTAGCTTTCAAAGCTTTCAGGTTTCAGAACTGCAGATAAAGGACCGAGGACTTGAGGGGAGGGTATAGCTCAACTGGCAGAGCGCATGCTTAGCATGCACAAGCTTCCGGCTTCAATTCCCAGTACTTCTCCAAAAATAAACAAATTAACTTAATTACCTAATCCCCCCAAAAAATAAATTTTAAAGAAAGGACTGTGGACTTGCATTTAGCAACTTTTTAGAAGAATAATCTCTTTCCACTGAAGCACTAAAAAAGCCTCCTGTTAAAATAGAGTATTTTTCCACTCAAGCCAAAAATCACAGCAGCAGGCACAAAAACACTCTGCATTAAGGGAAAGAGTGACGTGCACGTCATTGGACGTGAATCAGCTGCCTTCCCCTTCCTGACCTGAGATTGCGTCATCGCTCTCCCATGCACTGTTACCTCTCCTCTCTTCTCCTGCCATGGAGCTGGATCCAGCCTCTGTCTTCAGTAACGACAACCAGCACACATTCCTCTCCATGCACGGTACAGGCCACGGCACACACGCCAGAAGAGAGTGCCGAGGAAGAGAATGAGGGACACTCCACTGGGGTGACCATGCTGGCGGGCATCAGGGCCCCAACCACGGCGTCTCTGTCACGAGAGAGAGCCAGGCCTGGGGGAGCTGCCCGTCACCACCGCGGGGCAGCAGGGTCACGGCAGGACAAGCACTCACCACAGCACTCTCTTTTATAGGATAAGTATAGAAGAGTTTTAGGAACATTGAACGTTATTACTACGTATCCTCTGGCTAAAACCCACAATACTCAGTGCTGATCTTATTTATTGAATCACCACAGTGATGACAGGAGAAAAACTGTCAACATAAAAATCTAAGCAGAAAAAGCCTCTGACTGTCCCTGTGAAATCTCCCTCGGTTGGTGGAGGTCGAGAGTAATTTTGTGTTCAATGAAAGCCGAATACCAAGGGTGCCTCACGCGAGGCAGCAAAGACGAAGCAAAGCGTCCTTCAACGACTGAGTCAAGTCCCTGTGTGAGAATTGCCTTCTATTCATCAAGCCCGTAACCAGGATATACAGACAGATGGGCCACTTCCTCAGGCTGTGAGAAAACAGGAGCAGAAGGACGAAAAAGGTAACACTGGCAAAACTCTGCCTTATCAAGACTGAAGGGGGGGGAAGGGCCTGACACCTTACTGTGTATTAGTACCAACTAATTCTTCCTCTCACCACACTCCCAAATATGTTTAGAGATTATTGGCCATTAAGAATAATGAAAATGTTCTTCAACTTGATTTTCTAATTCGTATTTCAACTTCATTCAAGAAAGCACAAAGGTACATTCATTCACCAAAGGGTATCTGACCTAAAACTCACAATATTTAGAGACGGTAACCTAACATTCTCCTAGACTCCCATCATTGTGGGATTCTGAAAGTCAGCAATCAAGCCTACCTGGCACACGTGATTTGCAGGGCCGTAAGCATAGGAGACAAGGCCTGCTGTTTGGCCAGATTTCCACCTAGTGACAAGAGAATCGTGGCAAGAGAAGGGCAAATTTGGTTTCGAATTATCTGCACCACTGACTTTATCACTGGCAGCAGAAGAATCAGCATCCGAAGGCACACCTGAAAAAGAAAAATGAAGTTTGGGTTCAATTTTTCAGATAACCGTTTGCTTGATTTCTGTAACTTGATCTCCTGTAATTTGTAAAACACGTTGCACTATGCATTTTCCCATTTCACAGATGAACTATCAGGTTCATTATTATCTTTCAGAGTTAGAACAAATTATACTTCTCTAAAGATGCTACTTTCAGCAAAGTAACCATTTCACTGTAACTACAAAACGATGCAAATCTTCTGCAGAATGCACTTACTGCAATTTAGCTGTACATACGTAAGCTGTAAAAACACTACTACAACAACTGTAAATTTACCTGTCATTGAAATGGCACAAAAAGCAATCCAAAACAACACTGAAAAGACCAGATTTCACAATACACAGTCCTAGTGGACACGTGTTCCAGCTCACTGCTCCGAGGGTTCCCAGACCTCAGCAGAGGGAAGGCACCAGGTGGAACCCAGTGGTCTCTGTTGAACAGGAGGCAGAGCTCAGAGCCAGGAAGTCCGACGTGGCCCAAGCTCACAGGACTGGACACAAGAGGAGAGAGCTGCCCAGAGAGCCCCCTGGAGACATGCAGGTGCCCCCCAACCCAGCTGAGGGTGCAGCAGAAGCTGATGGGTGCCTGCATGAGAGGGCACTGCCCAAAGCCAAAGAACGAACTGCAGGAAAGGACTGTGCTGGGATGCGCCAGCTGGGAGGGCACAGAGGGCCCGGCACGGTGCCTGCTCCCATCAGCCAGATGGGAAGACCTCACAGTTCACCAGGCACTGAGTAGAACACCCAGTGGTGCAGGACAACTAGCCCCAGACTAATATCAGGTCTGAATCCACTTAACAGATCCAAAACCAAGATCCAAAGGGATCAAACGACTTCAGAGTAAATTATACGTAAGCTCAAAAAAGTTCATAGACATACAAAAATCTCCAGAAGCATTCACAGTAAGTTATAATGTACAGCATCTAACTAAAAGTTACCAGGTGGGCAGAAAGGCAGGGAAGTATCTGCGATCCACAAATAAGGAAAATCAACAGATCTGAGGAATGCAGAATTGACACAGATGTTACACTCAGCAGACAAAACAAAACACCTATTATATCTGTACTGCATATGTTCAACAAGAGAACCAGAGACATGGAAGAACAACACTCAAATCAAATTTCTAGGGGAGGATGGGGGGATGGGTATAACTTCGTGGGAGAGTGCATGCTTAGCATGCACAAGGCCCCAGGTTCAGTTCCCAGTACCTCCAAGGAAAAAAATAAAAATAAAAAAATACAACATATTTTAAAAATAGGAATTTTTGACTATACTTCAATAAAAACAAAGAGCTATTAAGTGAGCAAGTTTTACCTCCTTAAAAAAAATTCTAGAGAGGACGCTACAATGTGAGACCAAAATATTCTGGTCACATTACCAGCATATTAGAAAATGAAGACGACTAGTTGATTTGAAGATATAGCAATAGAAACTATCCAAAATGAAATACAGAAAAAAACGTTAAAAAATGAATAAAGTGTCAGTTGTCTGTGGGATAACTTCAAAAGCTCTAACATACATGAAGCTAGATCTCTCAAAAGAGAGGAAAGAGAAAGGTACAGAAAAAAAATTTTAAAGAAACAATGACTGAAAAATTTCCAAATTTGATGAAAATTAGAAACCCAAAGATCCAAGAAGTATAAAGAACTATACAAGTACACAAACCATGAAGACAAAAACCAGGAAAATCCTAAAAGTAGTCTGAGATAAAAGAAGTGTTAGGTACAGAAGAGCAAAGATAAGAATGACAGCAAATTCTCAGTGAAAACAATGTAAACCCCAAATTTTATACTCAGCTAAAATATATTGCAAACACAGAGCAAAATAATGATTAGTTCAGACATAAAAAGCTGGAAGAATCAACCCCAGATCTGAACTACAAGATACAACAAAGGAAATCCTTCAATGAGAAGGAAGATGATACCAGACGGAAGCATGGGTCTCCACAGAGGAATGAAGAGCACTGGAAGAGGTTGACTACGTGAGCAAGTACAGAGACATTCTTTTCTTATTATTTACTTTATTTAAAGAGATAACCTAACATGTAAAAAAATTAATAAAAAATAGTATCAAGTTTACAACATACATACAAATGTGTAACAACAATTGCAGAATGGCGGGGAGGGAAAAAATAGAAATATACTAGCTATGATTCATTTACTAGACATGAAATAGTGTAGTATCACCAGAAGGTAGTCTATGATAAATGAAATGTGCATAATATACATCCTAAAGCAATCATTAAAATAACATACTAAGGTAGAGATCAAAGAAAACAAAAAAAATTATAAAGAATAATCCATTCAAAGAAAGGCAGAAAAAGAGAAGGAAGAGCACAACGAACAGCTAGAACTAATAAAAAACAAATAGCAGGATACTGAGAAAACAAATACATCAATAATCATAATAATGTAAGTGGAATAAATACTCCAGCTAGAGACTGTCAGCAAAAAAAATTAAAAAGCAAAACCCACCTATAAGTTGCCTACAACAAAGCTTCTTTTACTGTAAAGAGACAAAGAGGTTAAAAGTAAAAGAATGGAAAAGATGTACCATTGTTCATCATGGCATATGGAATACCATGGTTTAAATACTATATAGCATTGATCAAAAGAAATGTTATTATATCATATTATCTGTATTAGTATCAGACAAATCTGATTTTAAAGCAAAAAATTTCAAAAGCAAACGGATAAAGAGGATAATCTGTCATAATGACAGCAGTCAATTAATCAAGAAAAGTAAATGTCTACTTAGAAGAGTAGCAAGAGCTTAAGCCAATAACCCAACCTTCTTAGAAAAAAAGAATTAACAGAGATTAGAGCAAAAATCAGTGAAATATAAAACAAAAAAAAATGGAGAAAATCAAGGAAACCATTAGCTTGCTCTTTGAAAATACTTAATAAAATTGATCAACCTCTAGACAAACCGGAAAGAGAAGACACAATTATCAGCATACAGAATGAGCACTGACATCACTACAGTCAACAAATATTAAAAGGAAAATTAGCAAATGTTGAGGCCTACCTGACGTCAGTAACTTCAACTTCCATCAAAGAGATATAAACCTTACTAGAAGAGAAACAAATAACCCTGGAATTATTTAAAGGAATTAAATTTGTGACTTAAACAAAAAAGAAACCACAGAAAGAAAACTCTAGACCCAGATGGCTTCACTGGTGAATTCTACTGAAATAACACCAATTCTACACAAATTAAAAAGGAAAATTGAAAAGGGAACATTTACCACTTTATTCTATGAGGCCAGCCAGCCAGAGAATATTAATAGAAAATTACACACTAATATCTATCATGAACAGAGAGGTTAAGGGTTCTTAAACTACTTTTTTTTAGCAAACTGAATATAAGGTACAAGACAGTAACTCATAGGTCAAAATTCAAGTCTGAAATGAGATTTTGAAAATACATAAAACTGAATGAAAACAAAATACAACATACCAAAATTGGAGACATGTAGCTAAAGCAGTGATGAGAGGGAAATTCATGGTACTGAAAGTTTCCATTAGGAAAAATGTCTCAAATCAATAATTTAAACTCTCACCTCAAAAAACTTGAAAAAATAGAAAATAAACATAAAGCAAGCATGAGAATATAAACCAATAAACTGAAAACAGATAAACAACAGACAAAAATCAAACAAAAAGCACCAAAACCAAGTGGGGCTTATTCAACATATGGAAGACTGACTCAAAATGCTGTACATGAATATCCATAGCAGGTTTTATTTGTAATAGCCAAAAACTAGAAATAATCTAACCGTCCTTAAAAATAGCAATTGTTTCTACACACTAGCAGAGCAACTTGAGTATTTCTAGATAATAGCAAAGAATAAAGCTCATTTTTAAAATACCATTTATAGCAGGATAAACAATATGAAATACTTAGGAATAAATATAACAAAAGATATGCAAGATCTATACACTGACACCGCAAAATGCTGCTGAGAACTAGTAGATTTTGACAAACAGGGAGAAATACTACTTTCATGGGTTGCAAGATTCAATAATGTGAAGCTGTCCCAAACTGATCTATAGTCGATGCAATCAAAATCCCAAGTAGGCTACTTAATAAAAATTGACAAGCTGATTCCGAAAGTAACATGGAAAATCTAAGGGCCTAGAATACCCGAAACATATTTTAGAAAGAACAAAGCTGAAGAATCAGCAACGCCTCAATTCAGTCTTTTATAAAGCTACAGTAATCAAGACCCTGTGGTATTGGCAACAAAACACAATATAAATCAAAGAAACAGAACTGAGAATCCAGAAATAGAGCCACACATACACGAAAACTGATTTTTGACAAAAGTGCACATTCTTTCAATAGAGAAACAATAATTTTTGTCAACAAATCAACTGAAACCACCAAGTATCCCTACACCAAAAATAAATAAAATTCAACCCATACCTCACATCATGGATGAAATGTAACTCAAGTTCAAACATATGCCTAAATGTCAAAAACTAGAAATTTCACAGGAAAACATAGGAAAAGAATCTTTATGATCTTGAGTTAGGCAGAGGCTGTTTAGATACAACACCCAAAGTACAATCCATAAAAGATAAAAACGGATCAACTGGACTTTATCAAAATTAAAATTTTCTGCTCTTTAAAATTCACCTCAGAGAATGAAAAGACAAGCCACACTGGGAGAAAATATGTGTTAATCATGTATCTGATGAAAGACTGGTACCCAGAATACATGAAGAATGTTCAAAACTCAGTAATAATAAAACAAACCACCTAGGTTTAAATACAGGCAAAAGGTATGAACAGACACTTCAACAAAACACGTATTTATCTGGATGGTAAATAAGCAAGACGCTCAACTTCATTACCCTTAAGGGAAATGCCAAGTAAAACCACAATGAGATACCACTACACAGCTGTAAGAAAGGCTAAAATTAAAGACTGGCCATACCACGTACAGACAGGAACACGGAGGAGCTTTGGAACAAGCCCTCTGCAGAACAGTCTGTAGGTCTCTTAAGATAAACACGCACCTCCCACGTGACCCAATCATGCCCCTCCAGGCCCTTACCCTAGAGGATGCAAGTGCATGTCCCCGTAAGACTTGCAAACATTCCCAGCAATTCTGTTTGTATAGCCCCAAACTGGAAGCAACCCGAGTCCGTCAACTGGCATATGGAGGAACAGACTGCAGTGCACCCATAAATAAAATACTCTTCAACTGAAAAGAATGGAATTTTGATGCAATGTGGATGAATCTCAAAACAATGGTGAAAAAAGTGAGATTCAGAAGAAAGCACACTGTGTAATTCCATTTACGTAAAACTCTAAAAAGGCCAGCTGATCTACAGGGACAGCAGGTCAGCAGTTGTGGGAGGCAGGCATGGGCCATGAAGCAACACAAGGAAGCTCGACGAGGTGTGTGTGTTTGTTCATTATCCTGACCGTGGTGCTGCTGTCACAGGTGCACGCGTGTCACAGCTGATGGCAATGATACTTTCAATACGTGTGTCTCCTTGTGTGTTGATTACACCTGAATAGACCTGCTGAAAACACCAAGCAGCCCAGCACGGTGCCTACACTGAGTGGTTATTAAAAAGTCTCCTCTGTTGGCAAAGGTGCACAGCATGGCCAGAGCCGGCCTGATCATAATACAAGAACCCGCAGTCTAGCTTCTTCTCGAGTTTTCATCCCAGCAGGAATACGAGTCTGTGGCTTTGGTTCAGCGTGCAGCTCACACAGCGCTAAAGCCTCTAACCTGGGAGTGCTGTTAAATGTTCTATCTGTGATGCTGGGGCCGTGTATAGAAGGGTCTCATACGAAACACAGACCTGTGTTACCTAAATAGGAAGCACCTAAGGGGTCCCTCGCAGTCTGGAAGAGGACAGGCTCGTGGACAGAGGGTGTTGCCACACCCATCATCATCCACGCCACGCTGTGCGAAGACCCACAGGCCACTCGTGTGATCTTCTGGCCTTCTAAGCCTTGCACGAGTGTGGGCTTTCCATGAACCGTCGTCGTGCTATTGCCCTGTCGCCCATGGACACTGTCACACTAAGCATATACCTGCTAAAGGTTGGGGGGGACAGAATTTTTCAACATTTCAGAAGATTTTCTTTAAATTTATTTCAAAATTCTTGCCAATGACTACAGATGAGTATTTACTTAATATCAACCCACTGAACTCATTTCGTTCTGTTACAGGACGCAGAGAGGTTTTCCTCTTCAACTAAATGCAGTAACATTTTTTCCTTTACTTTGCAAAGAAAAATGATCAAAAACAATACACTCACTTTTCAAGTAATGCACTTCTTGACTTTTTAGAATTAGGAAGTAGAATTCATTTTTAATTCATTTTGATTGAAGCACAGTGGGCTGTTTTGCTGTCAGAAATAAATTAACGAGTTTATCACCTGTAAGCCTGTCAGCCCACGGCCCCTCATGGCAGAAGTATAAGCAACACCTGTCAAGGGTAACTTTACTTCTGACATGAAGGACATATATCTCCCCATCAAACATTCGAGTGGGACCTGTGTCAGTCAGCAACTTTTTCCCGGGTGCCTCCACTCACACGGGCTCCTGGGCAGGTATACACAGGAACACGATGGACCAAGCCCACCCTCCTGGTTCTTCAAGGACCAGGACTCACCCCCTTTCCTCACAAGCTGCACTTTTGAAACGAAGATTTGTCACGACCTCACTTACCTGCATCGCTGACTGCCAGGCAGTGCAGGGCCCCGACAGCCACGTGAATGAGCTGCTTTCCACTCAGTCCTTCCACCACCTGCGGCTTCCTCACATGCACATCAGAGCCATGGCCCAGCCTGAAGTAATCCCTCTTTCCCCTGCAAGGAGGTTAACAGATTTTAATAGATGGTTGCGGTCTGGCGATGGCCCACCAGAAGACACTCATTGCTACGGTGCTGGAGCGGCTCACTGACAATGTCACACACAATACCCAAGGTCTTTGAAATCACGGTACAAAATAGGATACCATTCACTGAAATTAGTTCATTAATTCTGCTAGCAAGATCCTGAATGCCTGTTTTACAGTATTGAAGCTCCTGATGGAGGTTTCACATAAACAGATAGAAAACATGACATGACGTCCAGCCTCAAACGGCTCTTAAAACACCTCTCCGCTCTAATTCTTTCTCAACCTGCTTCTGGTTCACGACACTCAAGAGAAAACCATTATTACACTGTCTGTGGTCAGCTGGAAAATCCACTCCTTTCTGATTTAATAAAATAACCCTTCACTTGAAACACACCTGAACTCTTCCAGGGGTCCAAGAAATCAGAAATCTGTTTCCCACCCATTGGACCACTAGGTTTCTTGCATGGCAACAAAGGGAGAAACCCTTTACACACACACCTCACCTAAACAAGACAGACAAGCTACGTTTCTCCAGGCTTCTTCCAGAAACGACCCAGTTATAATGAGAAATGTCTTCTGATAATATTGCCATGAATCCCAACTCAACATAAATAAAAAGGACAGAGATGCCTGGATGGGTAAGAACATGAACGTTCCCCCCCTCCCTGTGGCCCTCACGCAGACACGCTGGCGGGAGACAGGCATTCACGTACCACGTCCACCCCACTCTCGACTTGGTCACGGCCAGGGAGAACTGAGCTCCGGGCTCGATCTGACACATTCCCTGCCCGCTCAGCCTCTCTGTTCTAGGGGATGTACAGCCTTCACTGCCTCCCCGGCCCAATTTGCCAAAGTCATCATCACCCCAGGAAAATACCAAACCTAGGTTTAAAAATACACACTTTAGTCCTGTGCCTCATGTTGGGGCCCCCAACCCCCCAGAGCAAAGTGGGGTCAGGACAGGACTCACCTTCATCGGTCAGAGCCAGGGTCTGGGCATCTCTGCTTCCACACGCCACTTGTATCACTCTGTGACCAAGGACTTTCACCTAATCAATCACAAACACAAAAACAGAGTCAAGCACAGGCACTGAGACAGCAAGGGAATTTTTTCCCACAGACTGAGAGCCGATACTGCACAGGTCTTTGTGACCTGACTGAGACACGGAGCTCATCTCCTCTGGAAATCAGATGGGAAGCTTGCTGCAAGCAACAGAAATGTGTGTAATCACCATTTTGGGCTTCAGCTGTGTCCTATTATCCCCATGTCCCAAGCGGCCGTACTCTCCGAGGCTCCTGCTGTAGAGTTCACTGCTGGACGTCAGGGTTGTGCTGTGCAAGCTCCCGCAGGCAATATCCTGGATTTGCTTGGTTTTCAGGGCCTCTATCAACTGAGGCTTGTAATAGTTCCTAGAGTAAAAATCAAATAATATTCCCTATAACCAATTCAACCTTCTGGAAAATAGGAAAAAGTGGACATCTACATGGATCCACACTTAGTCAAAACAGCTATAGACTAGTTGAACTATCAAATCTTAAAACAGAACATGTGAGGCCAAATTACAGCCATAGAAATTTTTTAATGTATTTTCCAGTTCCATTTTCATAGATAACTTCTCCTATTCAATTTTCTACAAAATAACTTTTAAAAGGCCTTGGATTCTTATGATCAGTAAGTTACTTACAAGCACATAATGAAGAAAATATTCTTACATTCTGCTGAAGTGTCCAAGTTTGCCATCATCACCTTCACCCCAAGAAAACACTTTCCCATCGACAGTTAAAGCCATAGCATGCGGTCCACCTGCAACATTCACACAGACTTATTATAAGGCAAAAATATTTAAGATAGTGTGGTACTGATGCAGAAACGAAGGTCAAACAAGCAGAAGAGGGCCCAGAAAAAAACAGACCAAACATTTAGACCCCTGACAAACTTAGAAGGTAGCACTGCTGAGCAACAGGGAAAGGCAACCTTTCAAGTCAACTGCTGCTGGGAGAACCAGGCATCCATATTTTTAAAAATTAAATGGATCTCCATCTCAAACTATATATAAAAACAGCTTTCACATGGATCTAAGATTTAAAGATAAATAAAAGTTCTAGATAACATAGGAGGATTTCTCCGATACGGAAACAAAAAAATTACTTTTATTACTTGAGGAAAAAAAGGCTTTTATTAAAAAGAACCATAGAAAAAAAGTGGCAACAGGTATCACTGACAAAAAACATTCAACATACAGGCACCTAAAGAACTCCTACACATCAATGAGGACAAGAGACATTCCACCAGAAAATGGGCACAGCACACTGAACAAGCACATCACAAAAAAGAAATTTAAATGGCCAATGAATACAACAAGGCTACCCGTTCCATTAGTAATTAAGGATATGCTAATTTAAAACACAATGAAATACCATATCATTACACACACACCAGACTGACACAATTTTTAAATCAAGCAAGAATATATAGCTAATGGAAGGGGAAGGGGGGCTGCCCTGGAGGAGCCAGAGAATTTGCCCCAGGCTCCCATCTCTCCCACACCTGGCTTGCTGACAGCCTTTGCTGCCCCCACCCCGTGACGGGACACACATTTCCCAGTTTGCTTACAGAAGGCTGGCGAGTTAGGGTCAGCTGGTAGCGGTCAGGTGGCCCCCGCACCCCCTCCACCGCACCCCGCCCGCCTCCCAGGAGCAGAAAGACCTGTAACCTCCGTCCTGCGAACCTGGGGCAGCAGAGGCCGCCCCAGGATAGGCCTCAGGGGAGATGAAAGCAAGTTCACCTGCTGGGGGAGGCAGCACCCCTCCTCACCGCTGCCCCCTGACCACACCGCGCCTGACTTCAAATAGCCCACTGAGACGGAAACAAGTGTCCTGCGAACCTGGGGCAGTGGTGGGGAGAGGAGCGCTGCTCCTGGCGAACTGGTCGGTTTACCCCCGTCTCCCCCACGGCATGGCCTGGGGGCTTCTGCTGCCCCAGGCACGTCCCTAGGTCAGCCTGCTCCCAAGAGGCGGCCGCGGTGAGGTTGGAGGCAGCGGCGGCACTAGAGAATTAGGGTTCTGCCTATGCGAGCCTGCGGACTTGCTTCAGACTCCCCCGCGGCCTGTCCAGGCCTCCGTCTCTGCTGTCCCAGGTGCGCGAGACTCCGGTTACAAGTCAGCCTGCTCCAGGAAGGCGGGCGCTGTGCTGTCGGGGCGGGGGTGGCAGTGGCGGCGGGATTGGGGCTGCCCGTGCTAGCGCGGAGATCTGCTTCCATTTCTTGCTGCCGCCCCGGCACGCTACCGCACCTCGCCGGCCTCCCAGCTGACTAACCTGTAACCTGCGTTCTGCGAACCTGGGACAACAAAGTCCGCCCCCAGGACAGGACGCGGGGAGATGGGAGCAAATCGACAGACTCCCAGGAGCACACTCCTCTCACCGCCGCCCCCTCACCCTGACAGCAACGCGTCGGCCTCCCAGGAGCAGGCTGACCGGGAAACGTGCACCCCGCGTACATGGGGAAGCAAAGGCCACCCCAAGCCGTGGGGAAATAGGGAACAAATTCAGGGGCTCCCACAGGGCACCTCGTCCCACCGCGGCCGCTACCGCAGACCCAGAACCGCACCGCCTCCCGGGAGCAGGCCATGACCTGAGGGCCGATTGGAGGTGTTCCGGGAATGTCCAGCGGCTTTCCACCTCCCGGGAGTGTCCTGCTTTCCCAAACCACAATATAAACAATACCGCACGCGGGATTCAGGGACTACTAACGGGGGGAGAGGGGCGCCCGCCTCAGGGTCCTGAAAGGCCCCGCGGCCTGGGCCTCACCCAGGCCCAACTGCGAAGCCCAGGCCTCACCCGCCGGCACCACGACCTGCACGCCTCCACCAGCGCCCTCTTACCTGCCCGGCGGCGGCAGCAGAGGCGGCGGTAAGTGGCGGCCCAGTCCCCAAGCTTCCTTCTTCCTCGGGAGCTGGCCCAGAAGAACCCAGCTCCCACTCGGCTTCCACAAGCTCTGGGTGGGCTCCCGCGTCCGCGCCTGTGCGTCTGTGCGTCCGCGCAGGCGCGCTGCTCCTCCTCAAGCCGCAGCCCGCACCCTCCGGCTGGGGCTCCTGCTGTGTAGGACCTGGCGAGTCAGGCCAAGCGAGGCCAGAAGGGGCGGGTCTCCACCCCCAATGCCCCCACTCCAGCACCGACCAGGTCCTGGAAGTCAGCCAAAACCATCACCCGCCCCGGGTCAGACTACACCACACAACCCCACTCCCCCTGCTCGCCTCCCCTCCCCACCCCGTTACTGTCCCCTCAACCCCTAGCCAGGCCCAGTCTCCCATCACACCCCCAAGACAGGGCTCCTCCTCACACCGAGCTCCCTGTCCCCACTCTCCACCCTGCTAGGTAGTAAGCTTGGCCCCCACACCCCAAGCTAACCCCTCATGCCTCACCAAAGGACCCCCAACATCCCGAAGTGGTCCATCCGAACTGGACCCTGAGCTGGGTCAATTCCACCCAGACCGGCCCCTTACTCCTCACCGCGGGATCCCCCCACTCTCCAAGTCCACCCCTACCCGGAGCTGACCGCCTTCTCACCTCTCACCCCCAGGTGGGCCAGGGAAGTCCGGGCTCGGGTCACTATAGGACGGCCCCCAGCGGGGATCCGGTACAGCTGGTGTCAGAGACTACAGGGCTCCACTGGCCTGGCTGGAGGCGGTTCCAATTTCAGGGCGCCCTGACCATGGCGCCCTGTGCCTCGTCTGAGCTGGCGGGTCAGGGTGGTCCCTGGTTGCCCATCACTGGCCTGTGAGCTTTGGGTGGTTGATGGCCCAGATGGTGATCAGGACCCGTAGGCCAGAGGCACTGGGCACACGGACCTGCAGGGGCTGGGGGCGGAGTGCGGCTGAGCCCAGGGGGAATAGACAGAGGAGGTGGGCCGTGTGCACGAGGCTCTGGGACAGAGGAAAAAGGGATGGTAGATTTAAAAGTGTCCATATTAGGAGCCCACAGCTGAACCTGCCACGACACTGGTCCCTTGCATTGGAGAGACTGTTGACTGGCCAGTGAGACTTCCCCTGCCCTCCTCCCCCCTATATAGTTTACAGGCAATTGAAAGGACTTTGACAGGTCGTCTTAACCACCTATAATTGTTACTTTGTGGGAGATCAGGTCCAAGTTACCTGAACCTGGCAGGGCTCCTGCCCAAACCCCAGCCTGGGGCAGAGGAGGACCCACCCAGACACATCCTCTTACCAAAAGTCACTGTAGTAGAAAGGAACAAACCAGGCTCCATATTAGATCTCTTCTTCCTTTTCCTTTAACCCTGTGCCCTGTTTTCTAGGCTTAGTCTTGCCAGCTCTGCACCTTCTGTAAAACAATTTTGCCTTTAGCCTGAAATAGACAGGAGAGCCTATTCTTGGGGCTCTGACCTTTAAGGATGTTAACACTTCTGCACTCCTACAAAGGTAACAAGTTGCAGAATAGAAAACAACCTTTGTTTTTTTGGTGGTTTTACAGGGGCCCCCTGACCTGACCCACGTGGACAGCTGCAAAGGATTCCCAGAACAAAGAAATCCTACACCAACAAGTTTGCACCAACCAACCACACCCCTTCTCCTTTTTAGTAGAAAAACATCCTGACTTGGGGAAGTCAGCGGGAAACGACCCCCACCCACCACCACCAAATGGTACTCAAATCAACTGAACTTGTGAATTGTACCTTAGAGGACAAAAGGGATGATTAAATTAAGGGCCAACAGAGGATCTTCTTATCCTGGATTACCTGAGTGACCATAAATGCAATTATATGTATCCTTATAAAAGTAAAGCAGTTTTGAGGGAGCTGAAGAAAAGATGATGTGAAGACAAAAGATAGACATGGGAGTGATATGGCCACAAAGGCTACAGAGGAACAGAGAAGGAGCCAAATATTTGGAATAAATCAATCTTATCAAAAACTGTTTAAAGGAGACTAATAAAAAGGTTTTATGCTCTCTATAAAAGCAAAAGTGATAGACATATGTTAAATTAAGTCAAGATGATTCCATTAAACTGAAAACCAAAGTAAACAATAATTAAATCAGATTTCCATTAGTAAAGTAGCAGGCAATAAATTGTAGAAAATTCAAATAATATGAAGCCAAAAAAATAAGAAAACAGGAAAACTATGAAACAAATCAAATAATTTAAAAGTTGTATTTAGTAATTACAGAAACAGCTGACCCATAGGTTTTTTAAAAAACTATAAAGAAATATTATAAAATAGAAGCTTTCTAATCTAAAGTAAGTCTGAGTTTGAAAATCAATGTTAAACATGTATTTGGAAAAACAGCTAAAAAGATATCCATACTGGATATACTCTGGTAAAAATTTTATTTTAAAACTCTGAAATCACGTATTACACACATCCATGTTTAAAAACAACAGATTATCTTCATGAACAAAAATCTATATATTTAAAACATTTCCACTATATCAAATGTCAAAAAAGAACAACTTTTAAGAGCACTGAGAAATAGAAAATCCTATGCTCAATTCACTTGTATTCCTTATTTGAATGTAAAAGCCAGATTTCTCTCAAATAAATATTTAAAAATATACAATCCTTTTAAACTTCTAGGACTTCTTGTCAATTTTTTGTCTTAATTCACCTTTATTTCTCATACTAAGTGGTATCAAGGCTAAGATTTTTCAGAGAAAATTCTGATCATATCCCTGTTAAACTCTCTCAATGACTTCACATCCTTCTCAGGATAAGACCTTGAACAGTGCATTCAATCTACTGCATATCCTGGTCCCTGCCTCTCTAGCCACCTTCCCCGCACTGGGGTCACTGGGTTGGTTCCACCCCCCTTTTTTCTAAGTACCCTTATATTCACCTCTCTAATGCCTTACTCCCCCCGCCCCGAGAGTGCTTCTCCATTCTTTACAGTTCTATGCTGGTTTAATCATATTTTTATATAATTTCACATATGTTCGGCTATATAAATTTTAAGGCTTTCCACTATATTCTAGTAACAGTAAGGTTAGTCGCCTCCCCATCACATTTAATACTTGTTCAGAATATTTGTTTGCATAAACTTAAAAGTGAAATTTTATTAAAATCAAAGCACCACAAAATATTTTAGTTGGTTTCATAGTCAGCATATCAAATTAACCAGTATTACGTGAACTAACTAACGGGGGTGGGGGAGGCACCAGGAAATACTTCAGCAGCCCAAAATCGCCTCAGGGTCCTAAAAGGGCACGCGATACGAGCCTCACGCACCGGTACCCCAACCTGCACACCTACACCAGCACCCACTTATCTACACAGGGGTGAAGAAGGCAGCGGGGGCTACGACAAGCGGCGGCAAGGTCCACAGGTCGCATTCTTCCTCAGAAGCTGGCCCAGGAGCGCCTGGCTCTCATAGGGCTTACACCAGATCTGGGTGGACTCCCGCGTCTGTGCGCCCACGAATCCGCGCCCCTCCTCCACCCGCCGGAAGCGCGGACCCTAGGCCTGGGGCTCCTGCTGCACAGGAGCCTGCGGAATTGCTTCAAACTCCCCCGCAGCCTATCCGGGCCTCCGTCTCTGCTGCACCACGTACGCGGGACTCGGGTTACAGGACAGCCTGGCCCAGGAAGGCGGGCGCTGTGCTGTGGACTACCGGGGTAGGGTGCGGCGGCGGCGGCGGCGGCGGGATTGGGGCTGCCCCGTGCTAGCGGGAGGGTATGCCTCCATTTCACGCTCTCCCTGCCGCCGCCTCGGTACACTGCGCGCAGCCCGCCCGCCTCCCAGAAGCACACTGACTCGTATCATGCGTCCTGGGCACCTGGAGCAGGAAAGGCCGCCCCCAGGACAGGGCGCGGGGGAGAGGGGAGCAAATCCACAGGCTCCCAGGAGCACAACCCTCTCCACACTACTGCAGCTAAGGCTGCAGCTGCAAATCCCGCCAGCGCACCATGACAGCACCGCGGCCGCCTCCCAGGAACAGGCTCACAGGGAGAGGTGCACCACGCGGGCATGCGGAAACAAAATCCACCCCAAGCCGCGGGGGAATACCGAACAAATTCAGGGCCACCACGGGGCAGACCGTACCACCGCGACCGACGCCTTGTCCCCGCGACCGCACGGCACCGCACCCGCCTCCTGGGAGCAGGACAGAACCCGAGGGCCAGCAGGTGTTCCGGGACCGTCCAGCGCCTTCCCACCTGCCAAGGGTGCCCTGCTTTCCAGCCCGAATAGACATGGCAGCGCAGAATCGGGGTACAGAGACTACTAACGGGGGTTGGGGGGCACCATGAAATACCACGGCAGCCCGCATCCGCCTCATGGTCCTGAAAGGCCCCGCGACCCGGGCCTCACCCACGCCTAACTGCACAGCCCAGGCCTCACCCGCCGGCACCACGACCTGCACTCCTCCAACAGCGCCCCCTTACCTGCCCGGCTGCGGCGGCGGCAGCGGGGGCTACGGCAAGCGGCGGTCCGGTCCCCAAGCCGCCTTCTTCCTCAGGAGCTGGCCCAGGAGCGCCGGGCTCCCGTCCGCCTCCCACTAGCTCTGGGTGGGCTCCCGCGTCTGCGCGCCCACGAATGCGCGCCCCTCCTCCACCCGCCGGAAACGCGGACCCTAGGCCTGGGGCTCCTGCTGCACAGGAGCCTGCAGAATTGCTTCAAACTCCCCCGCAGCCTATCCGGGCCTCCGTCTCTGCTGCACCACGTACGCGGGACTCGGGTTACAGGACAGACTGGCCCAGGAAGGCGGGCGCTGTGCTGTGGACGACTGGGGTAGGGTGCGGCGGCGGCGGCGGCGGCGGGATTGGGGCTGCCCCGTGCTAGCGCGAGGATAGGCCTCCATTTCACGCTCTCGCTGCCGCCGCCTCGGCAAAATGCGCGTACCCCGCCCGCCTCCCAGAAGCCTACTGACCTGTAACCTGCGTCCTGCGAAACTGGGGCTGGAAAGTCCGCACCCAGAACAGGACGCGGGGGAGAAGGGAGCAAATCGACAGGCTCCCAGGAGCACACCCCTCCCCCTGAGGCTGCAGCTGCAAATCCCGCCAGCGCACCGTGACAGCACCGCGGCCGCTTCCCAGGAACAGGCTCACAGGGAGAGGTGCACCCCGCGAACATGGGGAAGCAAAGTCCACCCCAAGCAGCGGGGGAGTAAGTAACAAACTCAGGGGCTGCACGGGGTAGCCCGTACCACCGCACCCGCTTCCCGGGAGCAGACCACGACCTGAGGGCCGGCCGGGGATGTGCCAGAGCCGTCTAGCGCCTTCCCACCTCCCGGGTGAGCCCTGCTTTCCCAAAACCGAATATAAACGGCAGCGCAGACGCGGGGTGCAGGGACTAATTCGGGGGGGGGGCACCAGGAACCACTGCGGCGGCCCGTACCCGCCTCAGGGTCCTAAAGGGCCCACCGCCCGGGCCTCAACCATGCACCCCTACCTGTGCGCCTCCCCAGCTGCGCAGCCCAGACATCACTCGCCGGCTGAACGACCTGCGCGCCCCCACCAGCGCCCCCTTACCTGCCCGGCGGCGTCAGCGGACCCGTCGGCGAGCGGCGGTCCAGTCCCAAAGATGCCTTCTTCCTCGGGAGCTGGTGCAAAGAGCACCCAGCTCCCGCCCAGCTTCCCTACGCTCCGGGTGGGCTCCCGCGTCCGCGCGTCTGTGCGTCCGCGTCCCTCCTCCTCCCGCCAGAATCGCGGACCCTCGGGCTGGGGCTCCTGCCCTATAGGAGCCTGCGGATTAGCTTCAGACTCCCCGCAGCCTATCCGGGCCTCAACTTCCGCTGTCCCAGGGTTCGCGGGAGTCGTGTTACAGATCAGCCTGCTCCAGGAAGGCGGTCGCTGTGCTGACGGGACGGGGGAGGCGGCGGCGGGATTGGGGCTGCCCCGTGTTACCGAGGGGATTTGCTTCCATTTCACGCTGTCGCCGCCGCCACCCCCACACACTACCGCACCGCGCCCGCCTCCCAGGAGCTGACTGACCTGTAAGATGCGTCCCCCGAACATGGGGCACCAGAGTCCGTCCCCAGGACAGGGACGGGGGAGATGGCAGTATATCCACAGGCTCCCAGGGGCACACCCCTCTCTCTGCTGCCGCCGCTAATGCTGCCGCTGCAAATGCCGCCCGCGCACCCTGACAGCACCGCGGCCGCCTCCCAGCAACAGACTTACAGGGAGAGCTGCACCTCGTGAACATGCAGAAGCAAAGGCCACCCCAAGCCGCGGGGGAATACGAGCAAATTCAGGGCTCCCACGGGTCAGCCCGTCCCACCGCGACCGACGCCAAGGCCACGCGAACGCACCGCACCCGCCTCCGGGGAGCGGGACATAAACGGAGGACCAGCAGGAGGTGTTCCTGGACCGTCTAGCGCCTTCCCACCTGCCGAGGGTGCACTGCTTTCGCAGCACGAATACAAACGGCAGCTACACCCGGGTTCACACAGTACTAACGGGGGGGGGGCGGCACCATTAAATACAGCGGCGGCCCGCACCCGCCTCATGGTCCTGAAAGGCCCCGCGACCCGGGCCTCACCCACGCCTAACTGCACAGCCCAGGCCTCACCCGCCGGCACCACGACCTGCACTCCTCCAACAGCGCCCCCTTACCTGCCCGGCTGCGGCGGCGGCAGCGGGGGCTACGGCAAGCGGCGGTCCGGTCCCCAAGCCGCCTTCTTCCTCAGGAGCTGGACCAGGAGCGCCGGGCTCCCGTCCGCCTCCCACTAGCTCTGGGTGGGCTCCCGCGTCTGTGCGTCCGCACATGCGCGCCCCTCCTCCTACCTCCAAAAGCGCGGACCCTAGGCCTGGGGCTCCTGCTGCATAGGAGCCTGCGGAGTTGCTTCGAACTCCCCCGCAGCCTATCCGGGCCTCCGTCTCTGCTGCACAAGGTCCGCGGGACTCGGGTTACAGGACAGCCTGGCCCAGGAAGGCGGGCGCTGTGCTGTGGGCGACTGGGGTAGGGTGCGGCGGCGGCGGCGGCGGCGGGATTGGGGCTGCCCCGTGCTAGCGGGAGGGTATGCCTCCATTTCACGCTCTCCCTGCCGCCGCCTCGGTACACTGCGCGCAGCCCGCCCGCCTCCCAGAAGCACACTGACTCGTATCATGCGTCCTGGGCACCTGGAGCAGGAAAGGCCGCCCCCAGGACAGGGCGCGGGGGAGAGGGGAGCAAATCCACAGGCTCCCAGGAGCACAACCCTCTCCACACTACTGCAGCTAAGGCTGCAGCTGCAAATCCCGCCAGCGCACCATGACAGCACCGCGGCCGCCTCCCAGGAACAGGCTCACAGGGAGAGGTGCACCACGCGGGCATGCGGAAACAAAATCCACCCCAAGCCGCGGGGGAATACCGAACAAATTCAGGGCCACCACGGGGCAGACCGTACCACCGCGACCGACGCCTTGTCCCCGCGACCGCACGGCACCGCACCCGCCTCCTGGGAGCAGGACAGAACCCGAGGGCCAGCAGGTGTTCCGGGACCGTCCAGCGCCTTCCCACCTGCCAAGGGTGCCCTGCTTTCCAGCCCGAATAGACATGGCAGCGCAGAATCGGGGTACAGAGACTACTAACGGGGGTTGGGGGGCACCATGAAATACCACGGCAGCCCGCATCCGCCTCATGGTCCTGAAAGGCCCCGCGACCCGGGCCTCACCCACGCCTAACTGCACAGCCCAGGCCTCACCCGCCGGCACCACGACCTGCACTCCTCCAACAGCGCCCCCTTACCTGCCCGGCTGCGGCGGCGGCAGCGGGGGCTACGGCAAGCGGCGGTCCGGTCCCCAAGCCGCCTTCTTCCTCAGGAGCTGGCCCAGGAGCGCCGGGCTCCCGTCCGCCTCCCACTAGCTCTGGGTGGGCTCCCGCGTCTGCGCGCCCACGAATGCGCGCCCCTCCTCCACCCGCCGGAAACGCGGACCCTAGGCCTGGGGCTCCTGCTGCACAGGAGCCTGCAGAATTGCTTCAAACTCCCCCGCAGCCTATCCGGGCCTCCGTCTCTGCTGCACCACGTACGCGGGACTCGGGTTACAGGACAGACTGGCCCAGGAAGGCGGGCGCTGTGCTGTGGACGACTGGGGTAGGGTGCGGCGGCGGCGGCGGCGGCGGGATTGGGGCTGCCCCGTGCTAGCGCGAGGATAGGCCTCCATTTCACGCTCTCGCTGCCGCCGCCTCGGCAAAATGCGCGTACCCCGCCCGCCTCCCAGAAGCCTACTGACCTGTAACCTGCGTCCTGCGAAACTGGGGCTGGAAAGTCCGCACCCAGAACAGGACGCGGGGGAGAAGGGAGCAAATCGACAGGCTCCCAGGAGCACACCCCTCCCCCTGAGGCTGCAGCTGCAAATCCCGCCAGCGCACCGTGACAGCACCGCGGCCGCTTCCCAGGAACAGGCTCACAGGGAGAGGTGCACCCCGCGAACATGGGGAAGCAAAGTCCACCCCAAGCAGCGGGGGAGTAAGTAACAAACTCAGGGGCTGCACGGGGTAGCCCGTACCACCGCACCCGCTTCCCGGGAGCAGACCACGACCTGAGGGCCGGCCGGGGATGTGCCAGAGCCGTCTAGCGCCTTCCCACCTCCCGGGTGAGCCCTGCTTTCCCAAAACCGAATATAAACGGCAGCGCAGACGCGGGGTGCAGGGACTAACTAATTCGGGGGGGGGGGCACCAGGAACCACTGCGGCGGCCCGTACCCGCCTCAGGGTCCTAAAGGGCCCACCGCCCGGGCCTCAACCATGCACCCCTACCTGTGCGCCTCCCCAGCTGCGCAGCCCAGACATCACTCGCCGGCTGAACGACCTGCGCGCCCCCACCAGCGCCCCCTTACCTGCCCGGCGGCGTCAGCGGACCCGTCGGCGAGCGGCGGTCCAGTCCCAAAGATGCCTTCTTCCTCGGGAGCTGGTGCAAAGAGCACCCAGCTCCCGCCCAGCTTCCCTACGCTCCGGGTGGGCTCCCGCGTCCGCGCGTCTGTGCGTCCGCGTCCCTCCTCCTCCCGCCAGAATCGCGGACCCTCGGGCTGGGGCTCCTGCCCTATAGGAGCCTGCGGATTAGCTTCAGACTCCCCGCAGCCTATCCGGGCCTCAACTTCCGCTGTCCCAGGGTTCGCGGGAGTCGTGTTACAGATCAGCCTGCTCCAGGAAGGCGGTCGCTGTGCTGACGGGACGGGGGAGGCGGCGGCGGGATTGGGGCTGCCCCGTGTTACCGAGGGGATTTGCTTCCATTTCACGCTGTCGCCGCCGCCACCCCCACACACTACCGCACCGCGCCCGCCTCCCAGGAGCTGACTGACCTGTAAGATGCGTCCCCCGAACATGGGGCACCAGAGTCCGTCCCCAGGACAGGGACGGGGGAGATGGCAGTATATCCACAGGCTCCCAGGGGCACACCCCTCTCTCTGCTGCCGCCGCTAATGCTGCCGCTGCAAATGCCGCCCGCGCACCCTGACAGCACCGCGGCCGCCTCCCAGCAACAGACTTACAGGGAGAGCTGCACCTCGTGAACATGCAGAAGCAAAGGCCACCCCAAGCCGCGGGGGAATACGAGCAAATTCAGGGCTCCCACGGGTCAGCCCGTCCCACCGCGACCGACGCCAAGGCCACGCGAACGCACCGCACCCGCCTCCGGGGAGCGGGACATAAACGGAGGACCAGCAGGAGGTGTTCCTGGACCGTCTAGCGCCTTCCCACCTGCCGAGGGTGCACTGCTTTCGCAGCACGAATACAAACGGCAGCTACACCCGGGTTCACACAGTACTAACGGGGGGGGGGGGGCGGCACCATTAAATACAGCGGCGGCCCGCACCCGCCTCATGGTCCTGAAAGGCCCCGCGACCCGGGCCTCACCCACGCCTAACTGCACAGCCCAGGCCTCACCCGCCGGCACCACGACCTGCACTCCTCCAACAGCGCCCCCTTACCTGCCCGGCTGCGGCGGCGGCAGCGGGGGCTACGGCAAGCGGCGGTCCGGTCCCCAAGCCGCCTTCTTCCTCAGGAGCTGGACCAGGAGCGCCGGGCTCCCGTCCGCCTCCCACTAGCTCTGGGTGGGCTCCCGCGTCTGTGCGTCCGCACATGCGCGCCCCTCCTCCTACCTCCAAAAGCGCGGACCCTAGGCCTGGGGCTCCTGCTGCATAGGAGCCTGCGGAGTTGCTTCGAACTCCCCCGCAGCCTATCCGGGCCTCCGTCTCTGCTGCACAAGGTCCGCGGGACTCGGGTTACAGGACAGCCTGGCCCAGGAAGGCGGGCGCTGTGCTGTGGGCGACTGGGGTAGGGTGCGGCGGCGGCGGCGGCGGCGGGATTGGGGCTGCCCCGTGCTAGCGGGAGGGTATGCCTCCATTTCACGCTCTCCCTGCCGCCGCCTCGGTACACTGCGCGCAGCCCGCCCGCCTCCCAGAAGCACACTGACTCGTATCATGCGTCCTGGGCACCTGGAGCAGGAAAGGCCGCCCCCAGGACAGGGCGCGGGGGAGAGGGGAGCAAATCCACAGGCTCCCAGGAGCACAACCCTCTCCACACTACTGCAGCTAAGGCTGCAGCTGCAAATCCCGCCAGCGCACCATGACAGCACCGCGGCCGCCTCCCAGGAACAGGCTCACAGGGAGAGGTGCACCACGCGGGCATGCGGAAACAAAATCCACCCCAAGCCGCGGGGGAATACCGAACAAATTCAGGGCCACCACGGGGCAGACCGTACCACCGCGACCGACGCCTTGTCCCCGCGACCGCACGGCACCGCACCCGCCTCCTGGGAGCAGGACAGAACCCGAGGGCCAGCAGGTGTTCCGGGACCGTCCAGCGCCTTCCCACCTGCCAAGGGTGCCCTGCTTTCCAGCCCGAATAGACATGGCAGCGCAGAATCGGGGTACAGAGACTACTAACGGGGGTTGGGGGGCACCATGAAATACCACGGCAGCCCGCATCCGCCTCATGGTCCTGAAAGGCCCCGCGACCCGGGCCTCACCCACGCCTAACTGCACAGCCCAGGCCTCACCCGCCGGCACCACGACCTGCACTCCTCCAACAGCGCCCCCTTACCTGCCCGGCTGCGGCGGCGGCAGCGGGGGCTACGGCAAGCGGCGGTCCGGTCCCCAAGCCGCCTTCTTCCTCAGGAGCTGGCCCAGGAGCGCCGGGCTCCCGTCCGCCTCCCACTAGCTCTGGGTGGGCTCCCGCGTCTGCGCGCCCACGAATGCGCGCCCCTCCTCCACCCGCCGGAAACGCGGACCCTAGGCCTGGGGCTCCTGCTGCACAGGAGCCTGCAGAATTGCTTCAAACTCCCCCGCAGCCTATCCGGGCCTCCGTCTCTGCTGCACCACGTACGCGGGACTCGGGTTACAGGACAGACTGGCCCAGGAAGGCGGGCGCTGTGCTGTGGACGACTGGGGTAGGGTGCGGCGGCGGCGGCGGCGGCGGGATTGGGGCTGCCCCGTGCTAGCGCGAGGATAGGCCTCCATTTCACGCTCTCGCTGCCGCCGCCTCGGCAAAATGCGCGTACCCCGCCCGCCTCCCAGAAGCCTACTGACCTGTAACCTGCGTCCTGCGAAACTGGGGCTGGAAAGTCCGCACCCAGAACAGGACGCGGGGGAGAAGGGAGCAAATCGACAGGCTCCCAGGAGCACACCCCTCCCCCTGAGGCTGCAGCTGCAAATCCCGCCAGCGCACCGTGACAGCACCGCGGCCGCTTCCCAGGAACAGGCTCACAGGGAGAGGTGCACCCCGCGAACATGGGGAAGCAAAGTCCACCCCAAGCAGCGGGGGAGTAAGTAACAAACTCAGGGGCTGCACGGGGTAGCCCGTACCACCGCACCCGCTTCCCGGGAGCAGACCACGACCTGAGGGCCGGCCGGGGATGTGCCAGAGCCGTCTAGCGCCTTCCCACCTCCCGGGTGAGCCCTGCTTTCCCAAAACCGAATATAAACGGCAGCGCAGACGCGGGGTGCAGGGACTAACTAATTCGGGGGGGGGGCACCAGGAACCACTGCGGCGGCCCGTACCCGCCTCAGGGTCCTAAAGGGCCCACCGCCCGGGCCTCAACCATGCACCCCTACCTGTGCGCCTCCCCAGCTGCGCAGCCCAGACATCACTCGCCGGCTGAACGACCTGCGCGCCCCCACCAGCGCCCCCTTACCTGCCCGGCGGCGTCAGCGGACCCGTCGGCGAGCGGCGGTCCAGTCCCAAAGATGCCTTCTTCCTCGGGAGCTGGTGCAAAGAGCACCCAGCTCCCGCCCAGCTTCCCTACGCTCCGGGTGGGCTCCCGCGTCCGCGCGTCTGTGCGTCCGCGTCCCTCCTCCTCCCGCCAGAATCGCGGACCCTCGGGCTGGGGCTCCTGCCCTATAGGAGCCTGCGGATTAGCTTCAGACTCCCCGCAGCCTATCCGGGCCTCAACTTCCGCTGTCCCAGGGTTCGCGGGAGTCGTGTTACAGATCAGCCTGCTCCAGGAAGGCGGTCGCTGTGCTGACGGGACGGGGGAGGCGGCGGCGGGATTGGGGCTGCCCCGTGTTACCGAGGGGATTTGCTTCCATTTCACGCTGTCGCCGCCGCCACCCCCACACACTACCGCACCGCGCCCGCCTCCCAGGAGCTGACTGACCTGTAAGATGCGTCCCCCGAACATGGGGCACCAGAGTCCGTCCCCAGGACAGGGACGGGGGAGATGGCAGTATATCCACAGGCTCCCAGGGGCACACCCCTCTCTCTGCTGCCGCCGCTAATGCTGCCGCTGCAAATGCCGCCCGCGCACCCTGACAGCACCGCGGCCGCCTCCCAGCAACAGACTTACAGGGAGAGCTGCACCTCGTGAACATGCAGAAGCAAAGGCCACCCCAAGCCGCGGGGGAATACGAGCAAATTCAGGGCTCCCACGGGTCAGCCCGTCCCACCGCGACCGACGCCAAGGCCACGCGAACGCACCGCACCCGCCTCCGGGGAGCGGGACATAAACGGAGGACCAGCAGGAGGTGTTCCTGGACCGTCTAGCGCCTTCCCACCTGCCGAGGGTGCACTGCTTTCGCAGCACGAATACAAACGGCAGCTACACCCGGGTTCACACAGTACTAACGGGGGGGGGGGGGCGGCACCATTAAATACAGCGGCGGCCCGCACCCGCCTCATGGTCCTGAAAGGCCCCGCGACCCGGGCCTCACCCACGCCTAACTGCACAGCCCAGGCCTCACCCGCCGGCACCACGACCTGCACTCCTCCAACAGCGCCCCCTTACCTGCCCGGCTGCGGCGGCGGCAGCGGGGGCTACGGCAAGCGGCGGTCCGGTCCCCAAGCCGCCTTCTTCCTCAGGAGCTGGACCAGGAGCGCCGGGCTCCCGTCCGCCTCCCACTAGCTCTGGGTGGGCTCCCGCGTCTGTGCGTCCGCACATGCGCGCCCCTCCTCCTACCTCCAAAAGCGCGGACCCTAGGCCTGGGGCTCCTGCTGCATAGGAGCCTGCGGAGTTGCTTCGAACTCCCCCGCAGCCTATCCGGGCCTCCGTCTCTGCTGCACAAGGTCCGCGGGACTCGGGTTACAGGACAGCCTGGCCCAGGAAGGCGGGCGCTGTGCTGTGGGCGACTGGGGTAGGGTGCGGCGGCGGCGGCGGCGGCGGGATTGGGGCTGCCCCGTGCTAGCGGGAGGGTATGCCTCCATTTCACGCTCTCCCTGCCGCCGCCTCGGTACACTGCGCGCAGCCCGCCCGCCTCCCAGAAGCACACTGACTCGTATCATGCGTCCTGGGCACCTGGAGCAGGAAAGGCCGCCCCCAGGACAGGGCGCGGGGGAGAGGGGAGCAAATCCACAGGCTCCCAGGAGCACAACCCTCTCCACACTACTGCAGCTAAGGCTGCAGCTGCAAATCCCGCCAGCGCACCATGACAGCACCGCGGCCGCCTCCCAGGAACAGGCTCACAGGGAGAGGTGCACCACGCGGGCATGCGGAAACAAAATCCACCCCAAGCCGCGGGGGAATACCGAACAAATTCAGGGCCACCACGGGGCAGACCGTACCACCGCGACCGACGCCTTGTCCCCGCGACCGCACGGCACCGCACCCGCCTCCTGGGAGCAGGACAGAACCCGAGGGCCAGCAGGTGTTCCGGGACCGTCCAGCGCCTTCCCACCTGCCAAGGGTGCCCTGCTTTCCAGCCCGAATAGACATGGCAGCGCAGAATCGGGGTACAGAGACTACTAACGGGGGTTGGGGGGCACCATGAAATACCACGGCAGCCCGCATCCGCCTCATGGTCCTGAAAGGCCCCGCGACCCGGGCCTCACCCACGCCTAACTGCACAGCCCAGGCCTCACCCGCCGGCACCACGACCTGCACTCCTCCAACAGCGCCCCCTTACCTGCCCGGCTGCGGCGGCGGCAGCGGGGGCTACGGCAAGCGGCGGTCCGGTCCCCAAGCCGCCTTCTTCCTCAGGAGCTGGCCCAGGAGCGCCGGGCTCCCGTCCGCCTCCCACTAGCTCTGGGTGGGCTCCCGCGTCTGCGCGCCCACGAATGCGCGCCCCTCCTCCACCCGCCGGAAACGCGGACCCTAGGCCTGGGGCTCCTGCTGCACAGGAGCCTGCAGAATTGCTTCAAACTCCCCCGCAGCCTATCCGGGCCTCCGTCTCTGCTGCACCACGTACGCGGGACTCGGGTTACAGGACAGACTGGCCCAGGAAGGCGGGCGCTGTGCTGTGGACGACTGGGGTAGGGTGCGGCGGCGGCGGCGGCGGCGGGATTGGGGCTGCCCCGTGCTAGCGCGAGGATAGGCCTCCATTTCACGCTCTCGCTGCCGCCGCCTCGGCAAAATGCGCGTACCCCGCCCGCCTCCCAGAAGCCTACTGACCTGTAACCTGCGTCCTGCGAAACTGGGGCTGGAAAGTCCGCACCCAGAACAGGACGCGGGGGAGAAGGGAGCAAATCGACAGGCTCCCAGGAGCACACCCCTCCCCCTGAGGCTGCAGCTGCAAATCCCGCCAGCGCACCGTGACAGCACCGCGGCCGCTTCCCAGGAACAGGCTCACAGGGAGAGGTGCACCCCGCGAACATGGGGAAGCAAAGTCCACCCCAAGCAGCGGGGGAGTAAGTAACAAACTCAGGGGCTGCACGGGGTAGCCCGTACCACCGCACCCGCTTCCCGGGAGCAGACCACGACCTGAGGGCCGGCC
Organism: Vicugna pacos; assembly: GCF_048564905.1. Taxonomy (NCBI): domain Eukaryota; kingdom Metazoa; phylum Chordata; class Mammalia; order Artiodactyla; family Camelidae; genus Vicugna; species Vicugna pacos. The sequence continues at coordinate 1,506,669 of NC_133015.1, forward strand.
GGGGATGTGCCAGAGCCGTCTAGCGCCTTCCCACCTCCCGGGTGAGCCCTGCTTTCCCAAAACCGAATATAAACGGCAGCGCAGACGCGGGGTGCAGGGACTAACTAATTCGGGGGGGGGGGCACCAGGAACCACTGCGGCGGCCCGTACCCGCCTCAGGGTCCTAAAGGGCCCACCGCCCGGGCCTCAACCATGCACCCCTACCTGTGCGCCTCCCCAGCTGCGCAGCCCAGACATCACTCGCCGGCTGAACGACCTGCGCGCCCCCACCAGCGCCCCCTTACCTGCCCGGCGGCGTCAGCGGACCCGTCGGCGAGCGGCGGTCCAGTCCCAAAGATGCCTTCTTCCTCGGGAGCTGGTGCAAAGAGCACCCAGCTCCCGCCCAGCTTCCCTACGCTCCGGGTGGGCTCCCGCGTCCGCGCGTCTGTGCGTCCGCGTCCCTCCTCCTCCCGCCAGAATCGCGGACCCTCGGGCTGGGGCTCCTGCCCTATAGGAGCCTGCGGATTAGCTTCAGACTCCCCGCAGCCTATCCGGGCCTCAACTTCCGCTGTCCCAGGGTTCGCGGGAGTCGTGTTACAGATCAGCCTGCTCCAGGAAGGCGGTCGCTGTGCTGACGGGACGGGGGAGGCGGCGGCGGGATTGGGGCTGCCCCGTGTTACCGAGGGGATTTGCTTCCATTTCACGCTGTCGCCGCCGCCACCCCCACACACTACCGCACCGCGCCCGCCTCCCAGGAGCTGACTGACCTGTAAGATGCGTCCCCCGAACATGGGGCACCAGAGTCCGTCCCCAGGACAGGGACGGGGGAGATGGCAGTATATCCACAGGCTCCCAGGGGCACACCCCTCTCTCTGCTGCCGCCGCTAATGCTGCCGCTGCAAATGCCGCCCGCGCACCCTGACAGCACCGCGGCCGCCTCCCAGCAACAGACTTACAGGGAGAGCTGCACCTCGTGAACATGCAGAAGCAAAGGCCACCCCAAGCCGCGGGGGAATACGAGCAAATTCAGGGCTCCCACGGGTCAGCCCGTCCCACCGCGACCGACGCCAAGGCCACGCGAACGCACCGCACCCGCCTCCGGGGAGCGGGACATAAACGGAGGACCAGCAGGAGGTGTTCCTGGACCGTCTAGCGCCTTCCCACCTGCCGAGGGTGCACTGCTTTCGCAGCACGAATACAAACGGCAGCTACACCCGGGTTCACACAGTACTAACGGGGGGGGGGGGGCGGCACCATTAAATACAGCGGCGGCCCGCACCCGCCTCATGGTCCTGAAAGGCCCCGCGACCCGGGCCTCACCCACGCCTAACTGCACAGCCCAGGCCTCACCCGCCGGCACCACGACCTGCACTCCTCCAACAGCGCCCCCTTACCTGCCCGGCTGCGGCGGCGGCAGCGGGGGCTACGGCAAGCGGCGGTCCGGTCCCCAAGCCGCCTTCTTCCTCAGGAGCTGGACCAGGAGCGCCGGGCTCCCGTCCGCCTCCCACTAGCTCTGGGTGGGCTCCCGCGTCTGTGCGTCCGCACATGCGCGCCCCTCCTCCTACCTCCAAAAGCGCGGACCCTAGGCCTGGGGCTCCTGCTGCATAGGAGCCTGCGGAGTTGCTTCGAACTCCCCCGCAGCCTATCCGGGCCTCCGTCTCTGCTGCACAAGGTCCGCGGGACTCGGGTTACAGGACAGCCTGGCCCAGGAAGGCGGGCGCTGTGCTGTGGGCGACTGGGGTAGGGTGCGGCGGCGGCGGCGGCGGCGGGATTGGGGCTGCCCCGTGCTAGCGGGAGGGTATGCCTCCATTTCACGCTCTCCCTGCCGCCGCCTCGGTACACTGCGCGCAGCCCGCCCGCCTCCCAGAAGCACACTGACTCGTATCATGCGTCCTGGGCACCTGGAGCAGGAAAGGCCGCCCCCAGGACAGGGCGCGGGGGAGAGGGGAGCAAATCCACAGGCTCCCAGGAGCACAACCCTCTCCACACTACTGCAGCTAAGGCTGCAGCTGCAAATCCCGCCAGCGCACCATGACAGCACCGCGGCCGCCTCCCAGGAACAGGCTCACAGGGAGAGGTGCACCACGCGGGCATGCGGAAACAAAATCCACCCCAAGCCGCGGGGGAATACCGAACAAATTCAGGGCCACCACGGGGCAGACCGTACCACCGCGACCGACGCCTTGTCCCCGCGACCGCACGGCACCGCACCCGCCTCCTGGGAGCAGGACAGAACCCGAGGGCCAGCAGGTGTTCCGGGACCGTCCAGCGCCTTCCCACCTGCCAAGGGTGCCCTGCTTTCCAGCCCGAATAGACATGGCAGCGCAGAATCGGGGTACAGAGACTACTAACGGGGGTTGGGGGGCACCATGAAATACCACGGCAGCCCGCATCCGCCTCATGGTCCTGAAAGGCCCCGCGACCCGGGCCTCACCCACGCCTAACTGCACAGCCCAGGCCTCACCCGCCGGCACCACGACCTGCACTCCTCCAACAGCGCCCCCTTACCTGCCCGGCTGCGGCGGCGGCAGCGGGGGCTACGGCAAGCGGCGGTCCGGTCCCCAAGCCGCCTTCTTCCTCAGGAGCTGGCCCAGGAGCGCCGGGCTCCCGTCCGCCTCCCACTAGCTCTGGGTGGGCTCCCGCGTCTGCGCGCCCACGAATGCGCGCCCCTCCTCCACCCGCCGGAAACGCGGACCCTAGGCCTGGGGCTCCGGCTGCACAGGAGCCTGCGGAGTTGCTTCAAACTCCCCCGCAGCCTACCCGGGCCTCCGTCTCTGCTGCTCCACGTACGCGGGACTCCTGTTACAGGACAGCCTGGACCAGGAAGGCGGGCGCTGTGCTGTCGGGACGGGGGCGGCGGCGGCGGGATTGGGGCTGCCCCGTGCTACCGAGGGGATTTGCTTCCATTTCTCGCTGTCACTGCCGCCACCCCCACACACTACCGCACCGCGCCCGCCTCCCAGGAGCTGACTGACCTGTAAGCTGCGTCCCCCGAACATGGGGCAGCAGAGTCCGTCCCCAGGACAGGGACGGGGGAGATGGCAGCATATCCACAGGCTCCCAGGAGCACACCCCTCTCCCTGCTGCAGCCGCTAATGCTGCCGCTGCCCCCGCACCCTGAAAGCAGAAATCCTACATGAAGAAGTTTGCACCAACCAACCACACCTCCTCCCCTTTTTAGTCGAAAAGGAGCTTGAAGTCTAATTTGGGGAAGATGGTTCTCCAGGACATAAGTTGGCCATTATCTTGGCCTGCAGCTGCATTAGTAAGCAAGTGACAGACCAGGAGAAAATCTTTGCAAAATATAGAACTTGTTTCCAAAATATATAAAGAAGTCCTACAAACCACTTTTAATGAGACAACCTAATTCGAAAAAAATGGCAAAAGGAAAGTATACGAATGACCAATAAGACTTGAAAAGTGCATATAACATCATCAGGGAAATTAAAATTAAAACCAAAATGGCTACTACTACACGCACACTAAGATGACTCAAATTGAAAACAATGACACCACCAAGTGATGGCGAGAACACCCAGAACACTCACAGGATGCTAGCGGGAGGGTAAAATGCTGCAAGCTTTGGAAAACAGCTGTGAGGTTCTTATAAAGTTAATAAAATTCCTACCTAGGTACCATCAATTCCCTAGGTATACACCTGAGATTAACATGTGTCCACAAATACTTGTATGAGAATGTTCACAGCAAATTCATAAGTTGATATGAAGTTAATATTTATAATTCATATTATTTATTCATAAGCCCCAATGGAAACATTCCAAATGTATGTGAAAAAGAAAATGAGTAAACAAACTGGTGTATTCAGACAATGGAGTACTGTGCAGTGACATGAAGGAATGAACCACTGCTGTACGCAACCACATGGGGGGATCTCCAAATTAAGCTGAGCTAAAGAACCCAGATACGATATCATGCTTACTGTATAAAATTTTATTCATATAAAGATTCGGACAGACAAAACTATTTCATGGGTTTGGGTTTCAGAACAGTATTTTCCTGTAGGAAAGGGAGACAAGTGGAAAAGGACAAGAAGGAATTTTCTGGGATGAAGTGGGAAATTCTATTATCTTGAAAACAATGTGGGTTAGATTTATGCGAACTCGTTGAAAGACTTAGTATTATCTACTAAAGATATGTGCATCTCATTGTATATAAATTGCATATTATAATTTCTTAAAAAAGGAAATTTTATCCACATGTTCTTACTTGTTCTAAGACCACAGTTCTTCCTGAAAAGAAAGCAATGTCATTGCATGCTCAGGGAAGTTGCTTTGTTTACTTCTGTCAAGGCTTTTGGTTTGAATTGGTACCTGATTTGACCATATTTTATACAATCATTTAACACATATATTTAAAACATTACTGATTGTTTCTCTAAGGGATTAGACTTTTGTCACAGTTCTCTACAATTTGATAAACAACAAACCACTCTTGTCAAGAGTCTGGTCAGTAGCAAGGGGTATTTTTAGTGAGGTTTAGTCCTTTCCTAAGGCATTAACTCCTCATATATCCTGCAGCTCAGTACTAACTCTCTGCATTAAAGCAGAATTTCCCATGTCCTTGAGCTTGGACAGCTGTTTTCACCTCTGTATTTTGGGTTGTACTTTGTCCACAATCTGAAACAATTTCTCATTCATTCAACAAATACTTACTGCACAGCTTTCATGTGTCAGGTGGTAGGTGGCTGTATGCAGGGTTGGTAGGCATCCAACGCTAAGGAAAAAAAATACGATTTCAACCCTCTTTGAGTTTACAATCTGGAGTATTTGGGTTCAGACTGCAGTCAAATAATCACATATAAATGTGTGTAAGTAGAACTGTGAAACAGCACAACATATGCATTGGGAATAAGAGTGAAATGATACATGACAGCACTTATTAAGTGGATCTCATTTGCAATATAACAAGCAGATTTTGTCTGATGAGATAAATTATAACTGAAACCAAGAGATTTTTTAAGAGCTGACTGGGCAATACAGATGAGATGGTGGGTGGATGGGTTTCAGGCAGAGGGAGTGGCATATCCAAAGTCCTTACAGCAGGAGGGAGCATGGCATTATATAGGAGGCAAAATAAGGCCAAGGTACTGCTTAGCAGAGAGCACAGGACAAGATGAAGCTGGAGAAACAGACATGCTAAATATTTTTGCCTTTGTTTCTAAACAGTAGGAAGCCAGCAAAGGGGCATAAGAATATGTGCTGGGGGGAGGAAAGAATTTTTAAACAGAATTGGATTCTGAAAACATTGCCACAGTTCTTCAAGGTTGTTTTGCATACAATAGTATTGTCTTGTACTATTACTCACTTGTTCAATTACCTCTACACTATAAATTGTTTGAAACTCTGGAAATTCTTATTTCACCTTAATACTCTGCCATCCTAACAGTGTACTAGGGGTCCAATCTATTTATCGTTAAATCTATGAAAAATTAGGGGGAAAGGTACTGATTTATGCCCCTCTAATAATCAAACACAGGGTAAGTCTGAGCACGCCCATACTTGGGGCAGTGAGCTTTGCAGTGAGAATGGAACATATGGCTGTGAAGTCAGTTGCCTCTTGGAAGAGATCAGTTGGCTTACCAACAAGCCACGCAGGCAGGAGGACCTTGGGATTGTCATCTGGTTCCAGTTCAGTTTTGGATGTCTGAGGTTTTAATTTCTGGTACATCCAGGGGAAATCAGACTTTGGGGAGATGACTTACAGTAACCAAATGCAGAAGCAACTGATTTTTTAAAATACATTTTTATTGAAGTACAATCAGTTTACAATATTGTTTCAATTTCTGGTGTTCAGTATAATACTTCAGTCATATAAGAACATATATATTCATTTTCATATTTTTCACCAAGTTATTGCAAGATATTGAATATGGTTCCCTGTGCTACACAGTATAAATTTGTTGTTCACCTATTTTATATATATTAGCTAATATCTGCAAATCTCAAACTCCCAATTTATCCCTTCTTACCCCCTTCCTCCCCTGGTAACCATAAGTTTGTTTTCTATGTCTGTGAGTCAGTTTCTGTTTTGTAAATAAGTTTGTCTGTCTTTTTTTTTGCAGACAATCCAAAGATAATTAACGATTTTTTAAAAAGATGGAATTTATATGTTCTTAAATATTTAATGAAAGTCTGGCAAATCAGTGATGTTTGTAATCAAAAGTGATTGATAACTGCAAATTGCCTTTAAATTGTGTTTTGGAATGTCATGAACCATTGTCCTTACTACTATGTATTTTTCCACAAAAAAATAAATCTTTCAACAAAAGGGAAAAAAGGCTAACTACAGGATATAACTTTTTAAGTCACATAATTTTTAAGTATAATATTATAATATATCCAAATTTTTGTGATGAGACACATACTTAACACCTCTTTGAAATAATTGGAACCATGTATTCGTGTACCTGGCACTACTAAGATATAGGATCTAGCAGCACTATTTACAATAGCCAAGACATGGAAGCAACCTAAATGTCCAATGACAGAGGACTGGATAAAGCAATTTGTGGCATATTTATACAATTAAATATGACTCAGCCATAAAAAGAATAATATAATGCCATTTATGGCAATGTGGATGGACCTGGAGATCGTCATTCTAACTGAAGTCAGAAAGAGAAAGAAAAATGCCATATGATATCACTCATGTGTGGATCTAAAAAGAGAAAGAAAGAAAAAAGACAATACTAATGAACTCATCTACAAAACAGAAAGACTCGCAGACATAGTAAACAAATTTCATGGTTACCAGGGGAAAGGGAGTGGGAACGGATAAATTTGGGAGTTTACTTCAAAAGTAAATCTCGGTCAAAGCCCTATTGCTTTGTATCTCTAATTTGTTTTGATAATCTTTTGACTCGAATTTTTGCATCTATGTTCATGAAAAAATGGACTTTAATAATCCTTTGTGATAAAATCATTCTCAGACTTTTAACTAAAGTTATAGTTGTTTCGGGGGAGGATATAGCTCAAGTGGTAGACTGCATGCTTAGCATGCACAGGTCCTGGGTTCAATCCTCAGTACCCTCTCTAGAAATAAACCTAATTACCTCCCCCACCCCCACCAAAATAAAATAATGAATAAATAAAATATTAAAAAAAAGTTATAGTTGTTTCATGTAAGTGGTTGGAAAGTGTTCACTTTCTATTCTCTGGAATAATTATTTTAGATCAATATGAAATTTGCCTTAAACATGTAAAAGTATTCACTATTGATACCATGTCCCAGTATATAGTTATTTTTGGTAAATTTTATATGTGTGGTTGAGAATGTATTCTGTCCTTTTTTTCGTCTAGTGAAATGTTCTTTGTATTTCCATTAGGTTATTCTGATTATTTAATAGTTTTTCAAATCTTTTATACCTTGACTAATGTACCTTCTGTTTGTTCTATTAACTATCCAGCAGTGTTAAAGCTCCCCAGTATTTTTTACTTAATTCTTTCAGTTCTGTCAGTATACTTCCAGCATCACTGAGATATAATTTATATATAATAATCTGCAGCAATCTAAAATGTAGAATTTGATATGATTTGACACGTGTGTACAACTGCAAAACCATTACCAAAATCAAGATCACAGATATGTAGCTCACCTTCCCAGATTTCCTCATGCCCCTGTGCACATCTGTCCCTCCACCTTTCTTCATCTACCCACTCTAATTCTGCAAGCAACCACTCACCTGCTTTCTGTGACTACAGACTTCTTTGCAACTGACTAGAAACTTACATAAAATTAATTACATAGTATATACTCTCCTACATAAAAAGAGGTATAAACAACTTATAATTCACTTAGCCAAACTTAAAACTATGCCATTCTTGACTTTAGCTCTTTGTTAGACTTCACTTTTGCTAATATATTAAACATATAAACTTTTTTATTTTATAACTTCAAACTTAATTTATCATTAATTGTCCTACAAAAAGCTCAAAGAACTCTCCTAAATATGTATGTATACACTTTACAGAGATTATTTTGTTTATATGTGATATTCTTAGGAAATCACTGAATATATAGGCAAAATTCATCATATCACTTATGATCTTGAGATAAAAAAACAAATTAAAACTGATATCTAAGGAAACTGATTATTTTCCTTTAACTTTAAGCACTTTTCTAGAGTTATTTTCTTTTCAATAAGAAAAATATTTTTATAAGTTCTTAATTCTTTGTGAATAAAACCAAGAATCTGTGAAGAAAAACGGAAGGAACTTTGGAAATGGTGGTGACAGCAGCACTGAGAACATAACCCTGCGCTGTTTTCAGCAAGGACTAGATTGCAATGTCCTATCTGCCATCTAAAATTTTTACATCAAGATTAAACTGAATACTTTTCTAGAAATGTTGATTTATATGGTGAAGTTGAATCCACACTAGTAAGCAATAAAGCCAAAATAAAGTTTGTAAGATGATCCAAGTCAAGATACTAACACAAGAGTAAAATTCTTCATGAATAAGGAAAAGAAAATGTAAACTAACATAAAATACAAATAGTGTTTGGAAGCAGAATTTAAAGCTAACTAAAGTAAGGCTTATTCAAATAATGGGTTTTTAAAATGGGTCAACTGAATACTATTGCAAAACATATGGAAAGTTTCTAAATTTTCACAGGGAATGTCAGCTTATTGACAATCACTAAATTAATTTGTCTACTTTATGCCTAGAATTGAATTGTTCAATTAAGTAAGTTGAATGAATGAGCCAGCATCTGGTCAATAATGAGATACTGAAGGTTAGACGTGATGCTTAGAGGAGTGGCTTTCCTTGACATCCTTTCCAACATCCACTGAAAATATAGCTTTGTTTAAGTACTAGAAACGTTCCCTGAAATCAATGGACCAAGTGATGAAACTGTCACAAGATTCAAGGGATCCATTATCATATAAGAAGTAATAATTTCATCCTAAAGACTTTTCCCAACCAATCTTTCCCCCTAGTGAGTGCACTGTAGAGTCACGGAAGAAAAATATATGTTCAAATATGAATATTTTGCACTAATTAATTTGTTTTATACTATGTGAGGGGGAAAGTGAAGAGAAGACATCTTTATTTTTTAAACATATAGGCAATACATAGTAATGAGAACACCAGTGCTAAGACAAAACAAAAAATTAAAAATGTCTAAATAAAAATGCATTCTGATTAATGCAAATGGTACAATGAAAAAATTATACACTAGTTTTTCATTAGTTTCAAAAAATGCATTCTTTGAAAATTCTAATATTTTTGTCTGTAAAACTCTAAAAAAGTTGCTTTACAAACCGTTTCTCTCTTAAGTAATTTCACTGTTACCTCTCTCCTAAGGGTATTTGCATTTTAAATACCTTCTATAATTATATAAGAATGTGCTTTGCATCCTATAATCATCAAAGGGGGTATATTGTTGACACCTTGAAAGAGAACTATGTAGAAACACAGCTTAAAAAGTCAGAAGAGTTTCTTAATAGAAATTTGAGCAACACAAATTATAATAGGAGTGAGGTGAGCTTCCATGGCTCATCATGTGATTTCATGTGTATGTAAAGAATGAGTAAAATTTCCATGATGCTTTAAAAATGAACTATTGTTTTAGGAAATTTCTGTTAAATATTAATTATATGACTACATCCCCAATCCTCCATTTCATTTGGGAAGTCAACATAAGACTTAACAAGTCACAAGGCTTAAGTGCTCATCATATTCTGGTGTCTAACTTTGTTTCCCAAATGTTATTGACTCTTTTCATCATTATTCAGTAATGAATTAAATTGTCTTTAAAATATTTAATTATTCTAGTAAATTCTTGTCAAGTATTAGATCCTAGGAATACGAATTTTTAAAAAGGACAAAATACCTGGCTTCATTGAGATTTCATAAACAAGAAAACAAATGTGTAAGTACCATTTTAAATAGTTTTGAATTCAGAAGAATCACAGCAGAATTAGGGAATGGAACAGCAGATGACAAAGTATACTACTTCAGTGATGTTATGGACTGAATATTTGTGTTTCCTCAAATCCATATGCTGAAATCCTAACCTCTAGTGTAGTTGTATTTGGCCTCAAATGAAGTAATCAAGGTTAAATGAAGTCAGAAGGGCGGGGCCTTGATTCAAAACGATTAGTTTCCTTACAAGAAGAGACTTGCCAGAGAATTTGTTCTCTCTACATTCAGGCACTGAGGAAAGGTTGTGTGAGGACACAGCATGAAGGCAATAATCTACAAGTCATGAAGAAATTCCTCACCAGAAACTGAATTTGCCAACACCTTTAACTTGGACTTCTCAGACTGTACAACTGTGAGAAACTAAATTTCCGTTGTTTAAGCCATCCAGCCTTGTGGCATCTTGTTATAGCAGCCAGGCAGACTAAGACATGTGGTAAAGAAGACCCCTGAGACAAACATGTATATTTCTTACATGAATAAAGACATGAATAATGTGAAGAAACGAGCCAGTTAGGAGATATGGAAATTGGACAGAATTTCATGTAAAAGAAACAGTAATGGTAAGGTTGTAAAGCGTGAATCAGTTTGGTATATTTGACATAGACTAAGTACTCTCATGTAGCTCATCTGGAATGTACCAGGGAAACATGGTTAGAAAGTAGAAAAACTGGCAGGGATCGAATAGTATAAGATCTACCTACTAAAACCATTACAAGGATTTCAGATTTGATTCCAAGGATGATGTGAAGCTCTTGGAATGCTTTGAGCAAAAGAGAGACACAATATGGCTTATATTTTTAGAAGAAGATCACTAATGCCTTTGTAATTATGAATAGGCATAGGTGGATTCAAGGAGCGTAAGGAAAACTCTGAAATACTTCACGTGCCGTCTTAAATAAATACTCCATTAGGCCAAGTGGCAAAAGAGACAACTGAATCTCACTTCAGGAGAATGTTGAGATTTATGGAGAGGTAACAGTGGCCTTCAGTTAAAATACCTTTATAGCATAGTTCAAAAATAAAAACCTAATGTACCAACTTCAATGAATTATTTGTTTTGAGTTCAGTGCTGTGTTTAATGTTAGAGCAGAGAATAAAAACAGAAATACTTTATATATATATACACATATATATATATGTACCTCTATCTATAAACAAATACATGTAATTTTATAACAAATAATATATATATGCATGTGGAGAGAGAAAAATGACATAATTATATATTCATTAAATGCATATGTCCATAGAAATGGCATTATGGCTCAGATAGCATGATTTTAAGAGATATAAGATCTTAGATTCCTGCAGTATAATGTTGTTTATTCTACAGAAACAGTAGAGAGAGAGAAATCCTCAATTCTAAACATTTTAGAAATACCACCAGGATATAAGAAAGTTATTAGTAGATTAAAAAAAAAGAGAGGATGAAAACTTTGAGTTAACAAAAAGTTAAAGTGAATTACTCTTTGATATGATGTGATTTTTTTTAAAGTATCAGTTTATCAGTGAAGGGAAAAGGATAACCACCAGCTTTCTGAAATTCATTTGAGCATAATGAGATCACCATAGACCTAAGATAAGATCTATATTTATTTTCAAGTGCATAAGTAATAGGAAATAGGTAATGACACAGTTAAACAATGAAAAATATCTTGTATAATTGAATATAGATATCATTTTTCAATGGAAAAGGAAGACAGATGGCATTATTAAAAGTTTCAATAAGTAGATTTCCAAAGATGAGGATGTATTTTAGACCCAGAAACCAAAACAGAAAGTCCTTCGCAGAAGGAGGCTACACACACTTGTTCAGACACTACAATGTATCACAGAAACTTTTCGTCAATTATAAAATCTTCACTGTCTCATGAGAAAGATTGCTTGTACCAGTAACCTCTCTTTTCATACACATTTAAGAGTAGATGTCATACAATTTGTCCTTGAAATGTTCATATTTTTCAGAGAAGCTAGGATATACTGTACTACAAATTCACACTCATCTCAACGGCTTACATGACAATCTCACTCAAAGTTCACATCCAGTGCAAGAACTCTACATATGTACCCAGGGATCCAGACTCACAGACTCCACAAACATTCGCTGTACCATTTGAAACACATGCTGTTTTCCCCTTAGAGTTTATCTCAGTGTTAAATAAACAGGGATTTATAAATATTCACAGAAATGACAAAATGTATGAGAGATCAAGCAATAAATTATCCAGATAAATCTGATGTTCCCTTACTGCTTACAGTACAATTTACTCTAAGCCTAGCGATAGATCTTTTAGACTGATGGAAGAACTAACCTGATTCTGCCTGTCTTCTTTAAGCAGTTAAGGTAATTACTGATGACTTAGTTTTCTGGGTTTTTTTTTTCAAAGGCGTTTTTGTATATAGATCTTTTTACAGAGATGAATAAAAACCTCATTAATCTGAAGAATAAAAGAGAATGACTTCTATCAAAATATTTCTAGTTTTTATGAGGCCTACAGATTTTCTCTATCATTATTAACCACATAATGAAATAATTCTGCCATAATGACCACAGCAAGGTTTGTACAACTCACATAGTTGGTATACACCTTGGATACAACAGGAAAATTTATAAGCAAATCAGTTATACTATACAATATTAACTCAACCCCATATCATTTGCAGGACTGTTCTAAGAAATCACATTTCATAAAAAGGGTAAGTATGACGTCTGCTGACCTCAGAGGAATTAAACAGAGGAACAGGATCCCCACAGCCTTAGCCAACTCATTCTCAGTTATATACCTCAGTTTCAGGTGGCTCTGTTTAGGGGATACAATTATGTATTCAAGGGTGATTAAATCCATCTATTTATTGGGCTGATAGGGTGAAAAGCTATAGTTTAGGGGAACATTTTTTCCAAATATTTTTCTAATAAAATTATATATATTAAGTAAATGTACTTAAAAGAAACAAATATGCATACACACAGAGAAAAAAGCAGTATATATACTGATTAGCCATAACTTCCTTCTCAAGTTTAATGCAAAAGCACTATTGAAGCAATGCTTAAAAAACACAAATTCTTAATTTAAAATGTAAATCTTACACAAATATTTGAGCTGCATATTACTTGAAATATATGGGCTATAGGTTATTATTGTTACGTACAGCTCAGAATCCTTTATAATTCTTATCACTATGTATATGTAAATATAAATTTAGTTACTGGAAGTTATCCCTTGTTGAGAATAGTTTCTCAGTTGTACCTTATCTGAAAAAGGATAAGATTCTTTCAGTATACTTGAAGATGGCTAGATTCAGAAAGAATCACTCACATTAGCCAAACTTAAATAAGATGAATGAATTACCCAGAAAGTCAACTTCCTGAATGTAAATGAGAAACATGACTATTAAAAAGACTGGATCATTCATACTTTTCCCAGGAGTTAAAAAAGTAATGTCATATTATGTTTTTCAGTATTCCCTAGACATAGTATATGACACCATGTTCATAGTCTAGACTGCAATAAGGCCATTTAGCATATTTTCCTCAATTTTAGTTGATAAAAACATATTTGGGATTTTAAAGTAAATTTGTAGCTATAATTTAAAACTAAATTATGTATATAGTGAATTAAGGAAATGAATATTAAATTGTAAATTGCAATTTTTTGTTTGCTTCTTTGAAAATATGAACATGCGTGCAAAGAATGACATGTAATTGTGTCATTTCTCTTGATTATTCACCACTTAAAATAACCTTCCAAATTGTGTATTTCTCATATTTTAAAACATATTTAGAGGTTCACCAGATTTTTTTTAAGCACAAAGTAAGCTGAAGGATGTCCATTAATAAGGAACTCTATTACATCCATACACACACAAAATACATATTTATTGAACTACCAGGTATTAGTCATAATTACTGGCACGGAGTGACAGTTTTGAATAAAACCAAGTGTATACTTTCAAGCAGTGCACATTTTATTAGAGAAGATAGGAAATAAACAAGAGAAAGTAAAATAACTTGAGATGCAATGTTAAGTTCCATTCTCTTTATGAAGGGAATAAAGAGGGAGAAGGTCAGTGGAGAAAGATAACTGTGGAAAGGGTTACTTTTTTTAATACCAACAGTGGTCAAGAAATGTCTTTCTATTAACATGACATTTAATGGAGACAAGAAGAAACTGAAAAAATTAGACATGCAGCTAGCTAGGGAAAAGGTAAAAGAGAATGATCATAAATGGTTTTCAATGACAGAAAAAGTACATCATTAAATGGATGTATAATAAATTATTTGACAGTGTTGTTACATAAAAATATGGATATTTAAAGTGCTTCTATTTTCCCAACAAAAAGAATGGATCATGACCATTTTCAAAATACTCATCTATGATTATTTCCTCAAACTAGATTTTGAGAAGTGGAATATGAAAAGTTATTACTACCTCATCAATGGGAAAAAATTAAAAATTTTCAAAAATGGTTGAAAAGAAAATTTAAACAATTTACACTTTCACTACCATTGTTTGGCTCTTCATCTTACTGAATTTTAGCCAGTGTTGACTGTTACTGAAGGCTATTATTTTCTGCCTTAAGTGGTGTTCATATGAAAAGAAAAAATGGAAAATACTGTATTTTTTGTCTGATTTCTAATCATATTACTTGGTTTACTTCTGTGAGTTATTTCTGTTTCAAAATTTTTCACAGTGATTATTTATATAGTAAAAAAACAAAACAAAACAAAAAAAAAACACTTGGCTTTTGCAGGAAGGTGGCCAAGACAGCAGAGCAGGAAAACCCTCAACTCACATCCTCCCACAGCCACCACATAAGGCACAGCCTTACAGCCAATAGGACCTGGAGCCAACCCCACCTACCAGCCCAAAGTGGTCAGCCTGGTCCCAACAGAAAAGTACATTCAGCCTATACAGGCGGCACTCCTAGAAATACGGCTCTGATGACCAGAGGGGAGTGTGCTACTGGGCCCCACTGGACATCTCCTACATAAGGTCACTTCTCTGATACTGGGAAATGTGACCGGCCTACTTAACACACAGAAATAATCACAGAAAATTGGGCAAAATGAAGAGATAAGGGAGTATGTTCTAAATAATAAAAATTAAAAAGACAAATCTCAGAAAAACAACTAGATGAAGTGAAGATAGGCAATACACCTCATGAAGAGTTCAAGGCAATGATCACCAAGAGGCTCAGCAAACTCGAGGGATGAATGGATGAGCCCAGTGAGAATGTCAACAACAACAGAAAACATAAAGAAGAACCAAGCAGAGCTGAAGAATACAGTAACTGAAATAAAAGATTCAGAGGAACAGATCAGTGATTTGGAACACAGAGTGGAAATTACCCAAGCTGAACAGAAAAAAGAAAATAAAAGTATTTTAAAAAATGAGGATAGCTTGATACCTCTTGGACAACATCAAATGTAGTAACATCCATATTATATGGGTCCCAAAAGGAGTAGAGAGAAAGACAGAACAGAGAACTATTTGAAGAGATAATAGCTGTTAACTTCCCTAACCTGGGGAAGGAAACAGATATCCAAGTACAGGAAGCCACTGCCATAACATGGACGAACCTAGAGTGTATTATCTTAAGTCAAGTAAGTCAGAGAAAGACAAATACCATATGATTATATTCTACTTATATGCGGAATCTAAAAAACAAAACAAATGAACAAATATAGGAAAACAGAAGCAGAAAACAGATGGTTGCCAGAGGGGAGGGAGTTGTGGGGAGAAAAGAAATAGGTAAGTGAGAATAAGAAGTACAAACTTCCAGTTACAAATTAAATGAATCATGGGTATGAAATGTACAGTGTAGGGAATACAGTCATTAATTATGCAACATCTCTCTATAGTGACAAATGTTAATTAGACTTATTGTAATGATCATTCCGACATACGTAGACACAGCAAAAACTATGTTGCACATTGGGAACTAACACAGTGTTGTAAGTCATTTAATTTCAAAGACAAAGTCATAGAAAAAGAGATCAGATCTGTGGTTCCCAGAGGCAAGGGTGGAGAGAAGGGCAACAGATGAAGATAGGAGAAAGACACAAACACCCAGCTCTGAGATAAGGAAGTTCTAGGGATATCGTGTATAAGTCGATAAATATAATTAACGGTGCTTTATGTTATACATGAAGTTTTTAGGAGAGCAAATCTTAAGAATTCTCATCAGAAGGAATGTATTTCTTATATTTAATTTTGTGTCTATATGAGATGTTGGATGTTCACTAAACCTACTATGGTAATCATTTCATGCTGTACATAATCAAATCATTATGCTGTATACCTGAAACTTATATAGAACTGTATGCCAATTATACCTCAATAAAACTGAAACAAAAAGGAAAAAATTGTAATATGGGAGAAGAGTAGGTGATTCTTTGATTACTGATTATTATGATATTGATGATATTGTGATGAAAATATCTTTCATCTGTTCATTCTAGCCAAGCCTGTGTTGAGTTACACTTAGGATTTTATTCTTAGTAAGTAAAAATACTACATAGGTAAAGAGACTAGTTTTAGTCTTCCAGGAGTGAGAACAATATCTATCTATTCACAGGAACTAAAGATGTTTTCAAATGACTAATACACATATTGATTTATAACACCAGCTACCCTGGGTGTTAAAAGATACAACACTTGTTGAGATGTTCATGCATTTCACTTTCTTTTGGTGCTTAAAGAAATGGACATTTTTAATATTCACTTTTGCCAATAAATTAAAGTATCTTAATTCAGATTATGCTTTTCCATTAGAAGAGTTTTATAACTTGATTTACTTGTATCTTTTATTAAACCATATGTGGAGGTACTGTCAAAAGTTACCTTGGTACTCCTCAAACTGTGTTGAATGCTTTCTGGTTTCCTAGGTATTAGACTTAATATGATTATTTTAGTTTGATTAGAACACTCATTGCCTTAGGAATCATCCATATCTTTTTGCTGCTCATCATAATTAAAATTAATCAGATCCTTCCTTTTTATGGTCTCAAGGTTTATTATAAAATATGCTAGAGGTATGGGATTCTCTATGGGAGAAACTCTCATTATTACAATTTTCCCACTTTGGGAAGATGAAATATATTTTTAGGAGCAACTGAGACTTTCCAATTAATAAAAAGAGCAATAATAAAACTCATGTGGCTTTGGTGTCAATCTTGAGCTTAAGTTCAGGATCCCTAGGCAAATATTATAGACAGAAATTTCTTACATGTTGATAATTTATATATCAAAGTAACATATATTCAAATTTACTGTATAAAAATATAAATACTTATTTAACCAAATGAGACTGTTTCAATGGATTCCTGGAATTGGAAGCCCTTATTAGATAATACACAATTTAGGATGCAAAAACACTTTAAACTAGTGCTAATTATTCAGCGTAACTGAAGAGACTTTGATCTTTCTAAAGACAATTTATGTTTTGAAAAATTAAGGTCATGCTAGAGAATGCATAACACACTTAGCAACTGTAGAATTTTTATATATTATTATGCAAAGTAGAATAGAAAATATGCAGAACTCACCTTGCTGTGCTTCCAGCTAGTCATTTCTTACCACTAAATCATGGAAGAAATCCTTACAAACTGGACACTAAGTTTATTTTCTGTCCCATTCCCATTGCAGACTCTTTTTTTTTTTCTTATTTTATAGTTAAAATTCTTTACTCCTAAACCACTTTCCCCATTTTTGCTGTTTAGTTTGTTCCATGATTGCCTATGGCATATGGGAGAAAGCAACAAATCTAGAGTATTAATTTGTTCAAATTTTGCCAAAGAGAATAATATTGAAATCTTTCTGAAGTTTTTATGTTTCCATGCATATTGAAGGTCATTAGAAAGGCTCTGAATTTCACAACTTAAAGTAGTACCAGTAGGCTTTACTACATCTGTAGAAATCTTTTCCTTTCAGAATCTCTGCTATATGAACCAAACTCATTCAGTGAAATCATAACAATGCTACAAATAATAATTAACATTTACTGAAAGCTTCAGAATAGCTAAGCAAAAGTATTAGCTTTTTCACTTCACACCCTCATCCTTTACAGTTTAGTATTATGTTTAATTCAATTTTATACATGAGAAAAGTTAGATATAGAGAGATTAAGTGGCTCATCCATGTCTCTCAAACCCACGCCATTCATTGAGTTTAAAACCTGCTCAAACAGTCATTATGCCATACAATACCTTTAAACAAAATCTTAAAATTAGGGACAGAGTAGACTGTTCTAGGAGAACATTTTTGAGATGTATGTTAGATAATGTTTTGTCTATATTTTCTTCTAGGACGTTTACTATATCTTGTCTTATGTTTAAGTCTTTGATCCATTTTATTTCTTGCATAGAAATAAAAGCAAGAATAAACAAATGGGGACCTAATATAACTTACAAGCTTCTGCACAGCATTGGAAACCATAAGAAAAACAAAAAGACAACCTACGGAATGGGAGAAAATTTTTGCAAATGAAACCAACAAAGGCTTGATCTCCAGAATATATAAGCAGCTCATACGACTCAGTAAGAAAAAAACAAACAACCCAATCCAAAAATGGGCAGAAGACCTAAACAAGCAATTCTCCAAGGAAGACATACAAATGATCAAAAAGCACATGAAAAAATGCTCAATATCACTAATTATCAGAGAAATGCAAATCAAAACTACAATGAGGTATCACCTCACACCAGTCAGAATGGCCATCATTCAAAAATCCACAAATGACAAATGCTGGAGAGGCTGTGGAGAAAGAGGAACCTTCCTACACTGCTGGTGGGAATGCAGTTTGATGCAGCCACTGTGGAAAACAGTATGGAGATTCCTCAAAAGACTAGGAATAGACTTACCGTATGGCCCAGGAATCCCACTCCTGGGCACATATCCAGAAGGAACCCTACTTCAGGATGACACCTGCACCCCAATATTCATAGCAGCACATTTACAATAGCCAAGATGTGAAAACAACCTAAATGTCCATCAACGGATGACTGGATAAAGAAGAGGTGGTATATTTATACAATGGAATACTACTCAGCCCTAAAAACTGACAACATAACACCATTTGCAGAAACATGGATGCCCCTGGAGAATGTCATCCTAAGTGAAGTAAGCCAGAAAGAGAAAGAAAAATACCATATGAGATCGCTCATATGTGGAAGCTGAAAAAAACAAAAAAACAAAAAAACAAAAAACCAAAGCATAAATACAAAAGAGAAACAGACTCATAGACATAGAATACAAACTTGTGGTTGCCAAGGGGGCAGAGGGTGGGAAGGGATAGACGGGATTTCAAAATTGTATAGATAAACAAGATTATACTGTATAGCACAGGGAAATACACACAAGATCTTATGGTAGC
Source organism: Vicugna pacos (assembly GCF_048564905.1). NCBI lineage: Eukaryota > Metazoa > Chordata > Mammalia > Artiodactyla > Camelidae > Vicugna > Vicugna pacos. The sequence goes on from NC_133015.1 coordinate 1,525,971, forward strand.
TCACAGAGAAAAAAATGTGACAAGGAATATATATATGTACATGTATAACTGAAAAATTGTGCTCTACACTGGAATTTTCACACAACATTGTAAAATAATTATAAACCAATAAAAAATGTTAAAAAAAATTAGAGACAGAAATTATATAGCTCCTCTTTGTTTTGGCTGTCACATTTGGAAATGCCATTTCAATACCTTGACCTTGCCTGCTCCATAGATCTTGCCCTCTATTCTGCTTCAACCATTTACTAGAAGACTACAGTAGAGATGTCTATACCCATAATTACATCTTCACTGCAAGCATCCCACTCTTCAACCAGCACTACTTAACTTCACCGCTTACTCCTGCTAGTATCCTGTCTGCAAAATCATTTGACCCTCTGGGACTAAGAGTACATTTACTATATCAATCTTTCATTATTGCTTAACTGATCCATATCCTCAATTCCCTCCCATCCAAGTGAAAATCCCACAGTCCACTGTTACATTATTCCCCTCACTGTATCCTCACCTCCTATGTCACTGTCTACTTCCAACACATCTACCTGGCAAAACCTCAGAACCACTTAATCTCCACCCTCTTCCTATTCTTCACCTGTACGTTTATTGCTTTGGATAAGTACCTGAACTGAGGTAATAAAACCAAAACCCTACACTAAACAAAAATGTATGCCACAACATGCCAACTACCCTCACTGAAAACTGATAAACACTTCAACTTGTTCTAAGTGCTGCCCAGTCACCATTCTATATTTTCCCAGCCTACAAATTCACAGGAATGTTTCACACCTTCTTATCTGTGTTCAAATTTCACACATTTTTCCACTTTCAGCTGTGAATCTTGCAACTCTATGTTCACAGTACCGCCCTTGTTCTCCATTGCAACTTCGACAATATTTTCTCCCTTCTCTCCCGTTACTGCTTCACAGAGTATGTTCACTTTTGCAATAAACACTAGCTTTTTCCATTTACTGACGAATCTCTCCAGCCCCTCTAAGTATGTGTAATTTTTTTCACCTCAATTCTTTTCTCTGGATCCAATATTCATTTAGCTACTACATCACTTTTTCTGCTCCCCTTCCAACTCCTCTCTTCCCACTCCTGCATCAGCCATTTGAAGCAGACTCTTAATTCACAACTTAACCATTCTTGTCTAAGTTACCGATGGTCTCAACATTGTAAAATATAGTTGTCTATTCTCAGTCTTCATCTTACCTGGTCAGCAGCAACTAACACAATTGACTACCTGATTTTTTAAAAATCTGTCTAGGGGAGATTCCACTCTGATTTTATTTGTATTTGATTAATCATGCCCCTCAGTGCATTCTGCTAGTTCCTTCATATCTCTTGATCTTCAAATGTTGGAATTCCCTGGGGTTTTAAGTTTTAGACCTCTTGTCTCCTTGACTTCACCCAATTCACTCTTCAGTAATGATATATAGTCTTAATGGCTTTAAAAATAATTTACACACAACTTCCCCAAAGAAGGTCTCCAGCTGTAACTCTTCACTTTGTTTTATATAAATATATCTATGCTTTCAGTTCTCCACTTGTGTATTTAATTGGCCTCTTCTACCTAACATACAAAAATCTAAATTCTCACTCTTTTTATCCAAACTTACTCTTCCAGTCTCTTCCTCTACAGTTTAAGTTCTTTGCTGTGGGGCAAACAATGTTGAAGTCTCTTGACTCTTCCTATTTCTCACACTCTACAGCCAACCTTTCAAAATAAGTCTGCTTTTGAAATAAATCTGTAACATAACATCATGCTACTTCTATTGCTTCCATCCATGTGTTCAAGCTACCATCATATCCCCACTACCTATTCTCAATATTACCATCATATTGATATTTATTTCAATTGAATTATAGTTGATTTGCAATATGTGTCAGTTGCAGGCACACAGCATAGTTATTCAATATGTTTATAAATTATATTTCCTTTAAAGTTATTACAAAATAATGGCTATATTACCCTGTGCTGTCTGATATATACTTGTTGCCTCACAGTCACGTTGATATTTTTAAAACATGTCTATCAAACTGCCCAATATCCTCTAAGGAGTTTTTGTGTAATGGTAAAATAAAGATAACTACAGTGAGATATAATGCCCTACATAAGCAGGACACTATCTGTCATAGATTAATTACTACCATTCTCTTCCTGGCATACTCTTCCCTATCCAAACTTCTTTACAATATCAATATAATAAGGATGCTGTTACCACAGGGTCTCTGCATTTGCTGTCCTCTCATCCTTGAATGCTCTTTCTTCTTATATCCATGACTCATTCATTGCCTCATCTTTTGTACTTTTCTGATTAAATATCAGTATATTAGCAAAGCCTTTATAACTGGCTCCACTCTTCATTGTTTATTTTTTTTCTTCACAGGACTCTTAACCAGCTAACATACTGTATATTTTACTTTTCGTTAGTTTACTGTCTATCTCCTTCATAAAGATGTGTACTGTGATGGCAGGAAATGTTGAAAGTTTTTTATTTTTATATTCTGTCACTAGAAAAATGCTGCTAAAACAGAAAGGCACCACACATTGTTGAATTTAATTAAGAACAAAATAGATAGGTGCCTTGTTACATATCCAGATTAATACAGTATGGTAATTTCAGAGAATCATCAATAAATACAACAAAAACAAACAAGAAATGAGTACTGGGGAAACCTGCACAGATAAAATGGAATAAAAAGCAAAAAAAGATGGCTTAGCTTGCAGATACCCACTGTGTTCCCCATGTCCAAAGCCCAACACACACAACCTTGGGAGTTACTTAAGAGAAAGAAGAGAACAACAACAAAAAAACAAACAAAAACCAACCAACAACAACAACAACAAACGGAGGTATGTGCTGGAAGGTATAGTAGGCTATATTCCTTAAAGATCAATTACTCAACTCTGGTATGAAATACCACCAGAAATTCTGTGAAAAAATATTTCAACTCAATGTGCCATGCTTAGCTTTTCAATTAATTTCAATGAATTTTTATAATACTCCAAGATAGGCCTAGAAGATTTCTTCTGATGTATCTTTAAAATCAATCAAGCAATCAGTCTTACAGTGGGAGAGTATCAAGAAGCTTTTAACAATGTAGTAGCCAATTACACTGGTGCTAAGTACTTCCAGTTGTAATCCATCCCTGGTGTATGGTAAGATTATAAATCCTGTCTCCTTTCTGGCTGAGTACAGTTACCAGTGCTACTTCTGATCAGTATGTTGTTATCAGATACATGCCACTTCTGGGCCAAAATATTTAATTCCTAGTAGAAGACTCTCCAGAATGGCATTTTCTTTCTGGCATGCTGATCAGCAATGTTTGAGACTGATGGGTGCTTCAGTAATAATCTGGGTTTCTTCCTATGATGAACATGTGTCCAATACCCACTCTGCACTAACCTGCAGTGCAAGTGGCATAATCGAGTGAAAAAATACACAACTATACAAATCTCTACATTTCTATTCTGAATGATACGAAGAGGAAGCCAAGGAAACAACCATGTCTCTTAATACAGATACAGCTACCCTTTTTAAAAAACTAGTGCAGGTGACATCATTCTTTAATGATACTTATTCTTAGATAATCATTCAAACTATATTTTCAAATCAACTGGGCTTTTCCCTATTGTAACAGTTATATGTTGCTGTATAAACAAAATGTAGCAACTTAAAGCAGCAAAATATCTTACCGTGTCTGTGGGTTGGAAATTCAGGAGTAGCTGAACTGAGTCCTCTGTCTCTGGGCTGCAATTAAGGGCTGTGGTCATGTCAAGATTTGACTTGGGGGAAGATCCACTTCTAAGAGTATTTTTGAAGGCCTCAGGTTCTTGCTGGCTCTTGGCAAGAGTCATCTGTTCCTTGCCTCATGGGCCTCCCAGGAGAGCAGCCCATAGCACGGCTTCCCTTCAAAGCAAGAAAGATCGTGAGAGAGGGTAAGAAAAAAGACACAGATTTTATAACCCAATCTCTAATGTGACATATTTTTGTTGTGCTGTATTTGTTGTATCAATAATCAGGTCTAGTCCACAGTCCAGAAGAGGAGATTCACACAAAGCGGTAAATATCAGGAAGTGGAAATCATCAGGGGCCATTTCTGAGGCTGCCTACCACATCATTACTAGATCCTTTCCTGCCTCTGACCCACTCCTTCGGTCAATCAGCACTTAATCGATTTTAAGAAGATAACTGGAAGCATATCATATATTACCTGTGTTTTTAAACCCACTGGTTTTAAACAGTTAAACCCAATATTCCAAACTTAAAAGAAAATGTACTCTCTTGACCTTAAGAAATGTAAAGTAATAAATATAAACCATCTACAGCTTGAACATTCTATAAGAATATTCCTATACCTATATCTTAAATATGATCTGTAAGAATTTGCATGGTAGATGGTACTCTTTAGAGACTAATACCTGCCAACAAACCTGCAATTGCTTATTTCTTCCCCTCAAATCAAGTTATCTAATTTACCAATGTTGAAACACTTGTTATGGACCCACTGTTATAAGTTCTATGACATCTGAGTCAATATCCTTCTGTTTTACAAGCTCTGTTTTTCTATCCTAATTTTAGTATAAAGTCCCTCAGTTGTAAATTTCTACTATTCAGGGGGAAAATGAGGAAATTATATAAACTAAAAATAGACAAAGGGAAGAGTGCAAAGAGACCGCTTCATAGCAATTAGAACTCTGAGACATAGAGTAATTACTTCAAAATTGAAATGACTGATATATAGATATCTCTAACAATTCTACTGATGAGTTAAAAATAAAAACCTGTGCCTAATTCAGTTGTGGAGTACCATTACTTCTTATACCACTCCTTGGGCATCAGTAATTACTCCTAGGACCCCAGATAATATTCTCTGAGTCATCCCTTCTGAGCACTGTGGCCTCATGCCCAGTTTCCTATCAAAGTATCAATACATAGAAAATTCACAACTCCTTCAAAGTCCAAGCATTAGAAATTTCAAAAATCTTCTAGTAGGTTTTTCAGTTATATTCAGAAAACAAAAAATCCCTAACCTTTAGACAACCTGGAAAGTTCTGACAATCTCCCCAGTCACATTTTGTATCACTGCTCTCCCTATTCCTATGATAGAGACACACTAACCTTTGTTTCTCTTCCCCATGGTCACTTATGTACCCTCACAATTTTAAGTATCTTGAGAAAAGAGTGAGCAAATCATTTACATTTTACATATCTACGTGATAGATACTACAGAGACCGCATCATGGTAATGAACCTCTTAGCCACAGAGCGTATATTTCTAAACTAAAAGGGGTTTATAAACACATCACATGAATGCACACACAGAGAGGGTACAAGGAAGCTTCTTTCCCAGATTAAGCTTGAGTTTTTAATACAGACACGTGTATATACATACATGATGGGCATTAAAAAATTCAAGCATAATCAGAGAAAGAAGTTTCCTTGTATCCTAAAAATATCAACTTGTAGTTGAAGTGAACAGAAAAGTTCCTCACTTTTTCCTTATGAAAATTATAAGATTAATTACAATTGTTCTCTTATGAAAGTTTTTCTGCTAATTGGCATTGGATACTTTACAAGCCAGCTGTCACCTAATTACAGAACCTGAAAATATTTTAGGATGTTTTACTCTGAAATGAACACTCCACACAAAAATAAATGAAACTGCTGTTATTTTTAAACTCCAAAAGCCTGCAGTTTCATTTCTTATTTGGTTCCATTTTTTTAAAACGGGGGGGGGGGGTCTAAAATAAGAAGAAAATAGAGTATAAATGACAGATGAGAATGAAAAAATTCAGTTTGGGGGGGAGAAAAATGACCTTGAGGTTTTGGGTGAATAAATAATGTTCTTAATGTTAATTTCCCACATGGTGCTCACTGGTTTCATTTAACCATGTGTAACTCTTGAACCTGGCATGTGAAGCAAAACACTAGTTTGCCTGAAAACAAACCACCTATATTTATCTTCACGTCAGTTAACTCTGGAATAACAACAATATTTCATTACATTCTCAGAGTTTTGCACTTGTCATTTAATAAAAGTAGATTTAGATTTTCCTCCAAAATAAAAAACAGAAATATTGTTAGTATTGTGGACTACAATAACTTGTATATTGTCTCAAAACTTAGCTGTGTGTAGCTTTTACAAATGTAAGTCACCATATGTAAGAAAAAAGCTGTTACTTACAAAACATTAAACTTACAATACTGAAAACTTTGTCATAACATATATTCCAACATCCATAAAGCAATCACAGAGCAAAACAGATTCTCTTCAGTGTTGGTGTCTTGAATGGATTAGCACTGATTTGTTATAACAGAATAAAATAAACTACAGACTAATAAAGATAAATAATTTCTGGTATAGCTCAGGTGTTGGCTGTATTTTTGTTTTTGGATTTGGCTGAAAAATTGAGGGAATGGAATATGTTTCTTTACACATCAGGTAGCAAATAATTTAACCATCTCTGCTTTTATGATTCTTTTATCTACTGGGACATTGTAAGTCTCTCGCCCCAATCCTTCCCTGCAGGCCCTCTTAGTCCTCACCTGTCATTTTAGAGATTCACTTGGGTGCTTATCTCTCAGAATCACCCATTTTATTTTCTGTTATATTCCAAATTCTGTTCTTTTTGTAACAGAACATTTTAGCCATCTATTTGTTACACTGCTCCCTTGAAAGCTGTGCCCTACGAGCCTTATATTTTATAGTCAAAAACAATTATCAAAGTATTTTCAAAAGCAAATGTCATGAATTCTCAAGGTAAATTACAACTCTCTCTTAAGACAGAAGTGGTTTCATTCAAATAAATTATTTTCAAATCCTCTTGTATTTCCATTATTTTATAATTAATAAATTTTATATTTTAGTACATTTTCAGACCTACATAATTGACCAGACGGTCAATTGCACAAAATTCCACATATCCAACCCCCACATCCAGTTTCCCCTATTATTAACATCTTGCATTAGTGTTATATAGTTGTTAGAAATAAAGAATCAATATTGATAATTATTATTAAGTATAATCCATAATTTACATTTAATTACATTAAAATACATTATTAAATATTATACATAATTTACATTAAAGTTTCACTCTTTGTGTTTATAGTTCTATGAGTTTGGGCAAACTGCCATGTATCTACAGTTACAGCTTCACACAGAATAGTTTCACATCTTAAAACTTCCCTGTGCTTCACCTGCTCATCCTTTCCAAAGGGGAGCAAAATACACCACTCCAAAAAACGGCACTTTTGGCATACTGAATATTTTGAACTGGTTATTTTTAAGAAACAGCAGACAAAGGAGCTCTGAAAACTGAGTAGAATTTCCCTTTTGTAAGAGATATTTACATTGTAAGGGAAATCTCCATTTATAAGACTTTCTCATTTTCTGTACCAGGAAGAGAAGGGTGACTATATATCTCTAGAAACTCTTATCAGCAGAGAAACCAACAACTTAAATTTGCATAATACCCTTAACTTTGTTTCTTGTGATTTTCCTAGTAACCTCTTGTAACTGGCTTCCCCTCACCCCTAACATCTTCGTTTGTCTTTTGCTTGAGATGGTATTCAATGTGGTGACTTGGGACATTTGGGAGAGTTCTTCAGTTTTCGTGGGTAAATCCCACGTATGCAGGAGGTATATACATGTTACTGAATTTCTGTTTGTTTTCGCCTATTACTCTTTTACTACAGAGAGTGTCTCAGCCAAGAACCTAGAAGGAGAGAGGGAAAAGTATTTTTCCTCTCCTACTATTCCCTCCTTCCAGAAAACACCTGGCAACCACTCATCTTTTTACTGTTTCTATAGTTTTGCTTTCTCCATAATGCTATACAGTTAAACACATTCATTATTGTAGTCTTCTCAGACTGACTTCTTTCACTCCAGAGTATGCATTTAATGCTCTTCCAGGTCTTATTGTGACTTGATAGCTCATTCTTTTTTATTACTGAATAATATGCCACTATGGATGTACATAGTTTATCCCTTCACCTATTGAAAGGCATCTTGGTTGTTTTCAGTTTTGAATAATCATGAGTAAGACTGTGATAAACATTTATGTGCAGATAACTGTGTAAAAGTACATTTTCTTCTCACTTGGTTAAGTACCTTAAGTGGCCTGTTAATGGGTGAGAAACCTAACTTCACTAATGCTTTGCTCCAAGATGTAAAATTACTCCTTGTCACAAAAAGAAATTTGACTTTTCCTTTGGGTAAAGCAAATTAGCAAACACAAATGACCTGTGTTGTTCTCCTTCTCACTCTATTGCTTAAAAATCTTCCTAACGTTTGTTTCAGCCAAGTCAAGGTCAGAGTTCTGATCTTTCCTACTGCAACCACATATTTACGTGTGTGTGTGTGTGTGTAAGAGAGAGAAAGTACTGACTGACTAGCAATATAATCTGAAAATGTAATACAATTCCCCATGATCCTCTGTCTATATAAAAGAGACAAAGTAGGACTGAAAGGAGAAGATTATATATTATTATAAAAGTACCAAGAAGCAGCAGACTCCGACGCCGAGAAGCTGAAGGCGGGCGGCTCCGACGCGGAGGACGACGACGAGTACAACCGGCCCCTGGGCCCCAACTCGGACGACGAGAAGATCACGCGGCTGCTCAAGAAGCACAAACCCTCGAACTCGGCGCTGGTCGGCCCGGGCGGCGGCGGCGGCGGCGGCGGCGGCGGCGGCGGCGCTGGTCGGCCCGGGCGGCGGCGGCGGCGGCGGCGGCGGCGGCGGCGGCGGCGGCGGCGGCGGCGGCGGCGGCGGCGGCGGCGGCGGCGGCGGCGCTGGTCGGCCCGGGCGGCGGCGGCGGCGGCGGCGGCGGCGGCGGCGGCGGCGCTGGGCAGCCCGGGCGGCGGCGGCGGCGGCGGCGGCGGCGCGGGGGACGCCTTGTGAGGACGCGGCGGCGAGGCCGCACAACCAGGGTACGGGATGCGGGCCGGCGACCCACGCCAGCCGCCCGCGCCGGACGGCGTGTGTATATACATTTTTACAGAGTAAGTTATAAAGCGGCCCGGCTCCGGCTCCACGTGCAGGGACCCTGGCCGTGCCCGCGTCCCCGTCCCCGGCGCGTTGGCGGGGGCGTCGGCCCAGGGCCGACGCTGCTGCTGCGCGTCCTGGGAGGAATCACTTTGTATAATCAATAAATTATTGAACACGACAAAAAAAAAAAAAAAAAAGCGTCGGAGTCCGGCTTCTTCTTGGTACTTTTATAATATATAATCTTCTACTTTCAGTCCTACTGAACTCTATATATCTTTACAAAATCAAGTTACCTGGGAGTTATTCAATATCTAAAAACTAAATGAATACTTAACTATCGTGACTAGATTACGCAATAACCCCTACTTGTTTTATTGTCTAATGTAAAAGGCTTCTGTCATTTGCTAAATTTCAGACTGACTCAATTTCCTCATAATTAACAGATTAAACCATAAGAAATTGGTTTTTATGTAGGAAAAAAATGGTTCAATGTTCAAAATTTCATTTGGATCAACCTAAATACAATGTAATTAAAATAATGGTCTCTCTTGAGTAATTTTGGCAACCTCTTCATGATAGAGCATTTTTGTAAAATGTAATAATAATTATCATATATAATAATTAATTATTATTAACTGGGCCCCAATTTAACTTGTGGTAAATCTCTGTAAAAGGAAATCATCTTAAAAACAATTACTACTTATGACCCATCAATTCCAATCCTGGGTATATGTCCCACCCCCCAAAACATTAATTTGAAAAGATACATACAATCCAATGTCCGTAACAGGATTATTGACAACTGCTAAGATATGGAAGCCACATAAGCTTCCATCAACAGATGAATGGATAAAGAATATGTGATATGTGTGTGTGTGTTTATGGTATATATATGTATACCACACATACGTATGCATGCACAATGGAATACTACTCAGCCTTAAAAAAGAATGCAATATGGCTTGGAGGGTGTCATGCCAAATGAAATAAGTCAGACAGAGAAAGACAAATACTGTATAATTTATGTATGAAATCTAAAAAATAAAACAGACTAGTGAATTTGATAAAAAGGAAATAGATCCACAGATACAGAGAACTAGTGGTCACCAGTTAGAAGGGGTGGGGAGGAGCAAGGTCAGGATAGAGGATTAAGAGTTACATACTATTATATACAAAATAAATGAGTTATAAGGATATATTGTACAACACAGGGAATGTAGCTAATATTTTTATAATAACTATAAATGGAGTATAACCTTTAAAAATTATGTTGTATACCAGTAATTTATGTTGTACACCAACTATCTCTCAATAAAAGCTTTAAACAGTACTAAAAGTAATAATTCCTACTTTCATCCCTCCCCAAATCTATCCTATGTGAGGAGAGGAGCTTGTCTCCCGATTAGCATCTAATATTACAGAGATAAACAGAACAGATGTATGTTCAGCTGAATATAGCACATAATATGCATTTTAATCATTTGTTTCTTACCTACTTTTCCAATTGTAAATTATGATCTTTTTAAATTAGAGTACACAACAGATGGTGAAGAGTTAGTTTAAAGTGATGTTTCCTTTAATATAAACTACTGTGACAAGTAATCTCACACTACAACAGTTTATTCGTTCACTACACTGATTTATATACTGTATTCAAATCTGTTGGATTATTTCAGCCACAGCTGCCATATCATGAGTCTGGCTTTAAACACAGTATCACTGTAGTGCACTCACCCTATGTTAAGGAAAGAAGAAACGATGGATGCTGCAAGCCTAGTAAGAAATCACACTGTGAAATGACAAGATTCAGCAGAAGAAATTCAATTTCTATTCCCACTTTCCTTTATGGGAAAAAGAATTCTTACATATCCATGATTATAATAATAGTACAATTTTAACTAAAATGAGTTTCACAGATAGCAAACTAAATAGCCTGCTAAAGTACTTTAGCTTCTTCCTGTGCATGTCATTATGCTTGTAAATAAAAAGCCACACACATATCATACACACAGCAGGGGATGATTATTCAGTGGGATTTTGACAAATGGGTGCCAAGAGATTTAATACAGATCATTCAGTATTTATACATACGAGTACATTTAAAACTACATGCACGTATATTATTTTGTTTGTGCAAGAGTGTTTGGACATTTTCTGCTAAATAGTCAGATTTTTAAATTGGAAGGATTTTATGACTTACTCAATAAAATCTCCCCAGTTTAAAAACGTTTTAAATCCATTAATTATGCATCCATATGAACGGCCCAGAATATACTGAATGGGTTGGTAATCTTTTTCATGATTATATGCATGATGAAGTCAATTTTACGGAAATAAAATTAAAACATGTTACAAGAGCCAAAAAATAATTTGATTCTTTTACATTTTCACAGATCTAGATTTCTATTACATTAGTGTATAGAGGTGAAAAATGTATGATGTATGCAACTGGTGAGAGAATTTAATTTAAACTCAGTTATTTTCCCAGTATTATTCATTTAAGTATAACTACCCCAGATTATTTTCCAAACCATGAAAAATGTCCCAAGTCAATGGAGGTATATGAGGAAGCACTGAGTGCATCTTATGAACTACTACTAGAGATACATTTATTCCCACCTGAAAATCTCTCTCTGAGTGCTTTAGATCAAAGTCTGGTGTAATTTTTTTGAGTGGGCTGAATTCAGGGAAGATACACATTGTGTATATATGTATATGTATAACTATATGTATTGTGACTATTGGCTTTTTACTAAATGCTTTTTTTCTAATTTTCCATAGTCATATGCTGCCTGGCATCAGATGCCCTCCTCTTCAGTCACTTGGGGGAGCTGATATGTGGGTCATTCATTGGCCACATAGGACCCTCTGAACTGTTCAGCTTTCAATTCTGTGATGCACTTCCTGGTGAACCTCTTTGAACCTCCTCACTCTTGCCTGTCCCCACACAGTGACACACTGTAACCTCTTACTGCTGCAGTTACTCTGTCCCAACCAGGCCACCTTGGTTGGGTCCCCATCAAGATAGCAAACATCCAGCTCCTTTTCTAAATACACATTTCCCACTGGAAATTCTGGATTTCCTGACATGAAAATTACATGTGGAACAGACTTCTCTAACGCTTTTCTTTCTTTATTCCAGCTATCTCAGGAAGTTCCAGCTGGCCACTCAAAATTCTCAAGTCTATTACTCTCAAAATTCCCCAGTTTATTTTTAGTTTGTTGTAATACATGACATCCTATTTCAGAAAACAGATGGTGACTTCTCCAAAAAAAAAAAAATCTCTCACTGGTTCTCTTTCTGGTACACAGAAGTGGTTATATAATTTTCTATTGCTCACTCAGTAAATATATAACCAGGAGGAAAGACACTAGTTTTCTCTGTATGAAGATACTTCCTTCTCCCAACCAACTTTGTTTAAAGTGGGGCAGAAAGATGTCTGGAGAGAAGAAGAGGGACAGGTAGTGATAATCCACTAAACCAGCACATCACAGACCCTGGACTTGTTCTTTTCTATTTTTTCCTCATACGTAGGCTGGAAATGGGTAATCAGGAAGCCATTATCAGGATATTTTTGATTTAGTTTTTGTACATCTTTCATGAATGGGTCTGGCATTTCTCCTTAGAAAATAGTGATGTCTATCACATATTATTCCAAGATAACAAAGACAAATTTAAAACTACAATCCTGTTGCACTAGTCTTTGTTGTTAATATTTTGGTTGCTTAGTTTTGCTTTTTCTTCCCAAACATTACACCACTGTTTGAGTATATTGTTAGGTTGATTTTTAATAATATCAAAATCTGTTGAATTATGTTTTTGAAACTTGAGACAGCAATATTTTATGTCAATCATTCCAAATCTGAAAGATTAAGCATTTACCTTTTAAATGTTGAATATATATATAATACTTTCAAGACTCTGCCAAGTGAAATCTATCAAATGGATCACATTTTAAAATCTGAATGGAATTTATGGTAAATGTAGTTCATAACTATTAGGCTGCAATGCCTGTCTAAATACATAAATTTACCTTCTTACATGTCATTTTTACATCTAATAAAGTAAAAAAAAATTGTTACATTAGAATTGTTATGCCTTATCACTTTTTCCCACAGAGTTGTTTTTAAGGAAATTTTAGATTGGAATACTTAGATTTTTTTTAAAGCATTTGAAAGAAGCTTGAGTTATTTGTATGTCTTAGTCCATTCACGCTGCAATAACAAAATACCACGGGCTAGGTGGCTTATAAACAGTAAGTACTTATTTCTGATAGTCCTGGAGGCTGGGAAGTCCAAGATTAAGGTACTGACATACTCATCGTCTGGTGAGAGCCCAGCTCCTAGTTCACAGATGACTATCTTTTCACCGTGTTCTCACCTGGTGGAAGGGATGAAGGATCTCTCTGGGGCCTCTTTTGCAAAAGCACAAAACTCATTTATAAGGACTCTACCCTTGAGACCTAATAGCCTACTAAACATCCCACTTTCTAATGCCCTGATGGTTAGGATTCCAACATAAGAATTTTGTGGGGACACAAACAATTCAGTCTAAAAAAGTATGGTTGTTTCACTTCTCCAATTTACTCTAATTTTCTCAGTCTTCTCTTAGAAAGAAAAATCCAAAATTAAATATTTGACATACAGACAGTTGTCAAGGTTTGAATTTGTGTGAGTTAATATATAATACTTATGAAGCCTGCATTATGTATATATGTATGAAAAATCACTGGCAAAAGGAGTATGCTAATGTATGCTGGTTAAAATATATTAAATATTGTATGCTAGTTCACCTCTTAGTACTGATTTTCACTCAAGTTTACAACTCCAATGTGCAAAAACAGCTTTAAAAAAGTCTTTCTTATTGACCTCTTCAAGATCACACTGTACATGATTAAAAGCTCCTCTGCTACCCATGTCATCAAAATAAAACAGAAAAGTCCAAATTTAGAGTACTGTATCTTGATAAGTAAAATAATAGACATTAAATATGCTTGGTTCCCTGCAATTAATGTAAGAATAAAACATATGAAACAATAAAACAAATGGCTTTCTGAAAAAGGTCTATACATGTAAGAAAAAAGGTTTCATTAAAATGCAAATCATAAAAATAATACCTGCAAAACAACATCATCTGTTAGCATAATATTATCAGTAGAAAAATATTTATCATACATTATTAATCAATATTCATTTATAAATAATTTTCAGGCTATTTCTAATTCATATTTGAAAATTTATATTGAAAATGCACACTTTTCCTTCTAATGAAACATAGTAGAGTTTTAATAATTACTTTCAGTGTTGCTTAGTAAAAATTCAAATTTTTACAATATCACTTTCAAAACAAACAATTAAAAAGTGATCATGAGAAAACAACATTCCCTAATCCCAAATAAATGACATTTCTGGGATTATTTCATTATTGCTGAGTGATTATAAATAATGATCAGCAACTGGATAAACAAATATTTATTCCATGACACTATTTTAATTCCTATAGTCCAATGATGGTTTAGTTTTATTACAGTTTCTCATTTAATTTCTGCACTTCTAAGAAAATAACTAACTGTGTTATTCTGGGACAAAGCTAACAGGAAAACTAGAGGCTTGATGAGAATATTATGCTCTGAAAAGAGAAACTGAGCATCAACAGGACACAAGCACAGGCTAAAATCAGGATTATAAGTCAGAGTGATACAAACAATTCAGTTTCACGGCATAAGAAAATGAGAGGGTGTCAGGATAAACATGAATAATGTGTCAGAAGTAAGTTGGACATGTGAGAGTCAGATGTACATAAAATTAAAAAGGAAGTTGAAACACTTCAAGTTCAATATCAAAGTAATATTTAGTATGATTCAAGCAAATAATTGATTTAATGTATTGTAATCAATAAAAATTGCATATATATAAAAGATGAGGCATCGTTATAACATAGAAATAAGGAGTGAAATAATTAGAGATGAGACATAAGTAGTAGTAAAAGCATATATACGAAAGGCTTAGAGGACCGTGCTAGAGAAGGTGAAGTTTCATGGTAAGTATTGAGAAGCTACTGGAAGTTTGAAGAGAGTTAGGACTTTGGAAGGTAAAACTGTCCATAATACGAAATCCGATATTAAAGCACTTAGGTTGAATGCTTGTTTTGTCACTTACCAGCTCTGTGATCTCCAGCCAGGTGGTTAAGTCTTCTGTGCTTCAGATTTCTTTTCTGTAAAATAGGGATAATAATTGTAACTATTTCATAACGTTATAATGATTAAACAAACTAAATAATTTAATATTTGTAAAGCTTTTAAAACAGAGCATCTAGCACAGTAAGTGCTAAACGCATTTGGATAAATAAAACATAAATGTAAATAAAATGAGTAAAGAAAATTTTATTGGCTCTTGGGAAATGGTGAACATTTACCAACAAAGTACTAACTGAAATCTTTGAGCTAAGAGATGGTGGTGGCTGGATTGGTAAAGCTTCTTGTCCAATCCCTCTGGTATCTCCTGAGTTAAATGATCATCCATTAGAGGTTTCTATTTTCCAAATTTATTTTAATCAAAAGAGAGCCTCTCATTCCCAGTTTTGGGTTTGGCACAGTTACTCAAGTATCATGTAACCTCTGGTGCATTATGAATCTGTATGGATTTCTGGCAACTTGCCTGATGTTAGTCAAAACTTCTGATAATTCATGGGAGAGACTCAATGAAAGTGAACTGTCCTAACATTATACAGAAAGGTAGAAGGGGATGTTATGCTAAACGTGGAAATGAAATTGTCAGATTTCAGTGGTAACACATCTCTCTCTCACCCCATCCCCCACACACATCATGTTCCTGCTCTCAATTTGCTGATGCACACAAAAATAAGTCACAGATATATTTATATATTTATATTTCACAGTAAATATTCCAATTGTTTTGGCATCAAGATAAATAGACCAATGGAACAGAATAGAGAGCCTAGACTTAAATCCATATACGTATGGTCATCCGATCTTCAACAGGAGTACCAAGACTACAAACACACAAACACACACACACAAAAGGATAGTCTCTTTAACAAATAATTTTCTAAAGCCACAAAGCTAGTAAGTTACAGGGATAGGACTGAAAACCACAGACTATGTCTCCAGAGCCTAAATACTTACACACTATTTAATAGTGCCTTTTAATGTGTGTGTGTTTGAAAGTTATATTTCCTTCACTACCCTTCTTTTTTAGTTTTCTATATATTAGTTGCTAGCATTCAAGATAAACATATTAATATTTAAATCAATAATTCAATTTTACTTTCTTTCTATTAATGGTGCTTTGAAAACCATATCACACTATTTTCATTCTACTGAAGGTACATGATAGCTCAAATAAATTTTTATGTATTTACTTAAGGGCATAAATCCCTAAGTAAGCTCATAAATCAACATATGTACCTATGCAACAAAATTTGATTGTTATTTACAAGTAAAGTATGTGAGGGGAAATTGTCCTCCGGTTGGTAAGCACCTATATCATGTACTCTTTCTCACAGATGTTGTTCACATATAACAATAAGGGAGTTGCAGCCCTCCTTCCAAGTGCTTCACCGAGAGTTGGGGCCTATCCTTATCATAGTATTTACCCCACTTTGTTATAATTAGTGATGTATTAGACAATTCCTTTTACTGATTAGACAAAAGTTCCTTTTAGTACAATTAATTAATGTAAAAGATGCATATTTTAGAAAGAAAATTCTTGTAGATTAAGAGTAAACATTACTAAGTCAAGCCAATTATCTGCTCCAACTGAATATGAGAACTATCAAAATCTGAATTTAACTTCAGAAGATGAAAAGATCAGGTTCAGCAGCATGATGGATCTGCAAACTGGAAAGATACTGGTCTAGTCTCAAGTTCAGTAACAAAAAATTGAAAATGTTTTAAAGAACAATCTTGCGTTGAATTTACTAACCACACATATATGCATTCTGCATATAGTGCTGCTAGACAATAGACCTTTAAAATTACACAGAATTTTTAGGCAATAACTTGAAGGTTTCCACACATGTGCATAGTATAACTTATACATACAAATGTAACTTGGAAAACATTGCACATCTTAATTTTTCTCTAATATAAAACAACTGCTTAGAGAAGTGATAAAAGTGTTATACTTCAGAATTCTCAGAGTAATATATACCCATATATCATAAGATTTAGAAGTCTTAAATTGCTAGCATCACATGGAAAGAGAATTAAAAATCTTGAAATTATTAGTTTTATTCAAAAACAAAAGTATTATTCCTTGAGACATGAGAATTTGATGTTATGATTAACCATCTGCAATCATTCTCACCATCTTATTTAACTACCCTTTCCTTTAAACCAACTTAAGTCTTATTTTCCCCTCATTTTGTCTTTTCTCTTAATTAATACCCAATCCCCATGGGGACCCCAGAACCCCAAAGTACTCTGCTTATAAAGCTTCCAAATTATCACATGTAATTTTAATTACGATTAACTACCATGGGTAAAACATTCATTACAAAGGGAATAAATAATAATCCAATTACACTTACAAAACTCTTTTTGGCTCAGGTATTTACCTGTCACCCTGGATTTTATTTCTAAAGCCTAGTTACCTAACAAAATACTCCTAAGTAATTTCAGCAATTTTCTGTGAACATGAGAGAAGTAAGAAACTCCTAATACCAGCTCTCTAATCTGCTGCTTATTCTCTATCCCCAGCTGCCCTTTAATCATTTACAGTTAATATAATTACATGTTTATTGTGAATGTATATGAAGAACTACAAATAAAATAAATGTTACATTTGAAGGTGACGGGAGAAAATCATCTCTTGGAAATTTTCAAAATAATTATTTAAGAATTATTTTCACAGCTATTAGACCCTTTAGTGTGATGTAGCTAGAAAATAAGCAGATTTGGGGGGAGATTTATTGCTGAGAACTCTTGGATATGAGCTCTCGCAGTCTGTGAGCACTGCAGAGAGGTGAAGTCTGCCCATCCCCAGAAGGGTGGTGAAATGATGTCCTGGGAGCCCTCTGTAGGGGAAGACAAAGAGAACTCAGCCCTGTCTCAGGCTAGCACAAGGTCAAGTGCACTGTGGCAGCCTGACGGAAACAGCTGCATGAGGCAGGCTTGCATTTCCTCATGCATTCATAAACATGAGGCTTATGTCAGGATTTCCTATAAACCAGATTCAGCCACACAGGAGAGAAAGAAACTGTGTGTGTATAGGTTGGAGTTTCCCATCACCCCTTCTTCAGGTTGGATTCATTTGCAGAACAACTCACAGAACTCAGAGGAACATTTTACTTACTGGATTACCAGTTTATTATAAAAGGATATAACACGAGAAAGGACAAAAAAAAATCACATGATTATCTCAACAGATGCAGAAAAAGCATTCGACAAAATTGGACACCCATTTATGATAAAAACTTTTACCAAAGTGGGTATAGAGGGAATATATCATGACATAATAAAAGCTATTTATGACAAATCTACAGCCAGCATAGTACTCAATGGTGAAAAGCTGAAAGCTTCCCCCCTAAAATCTGGAACAAAACAAGGATGTCCACTCTCACCACTTCTATTCAATACAGTATTGGAAGTCCTAGACATAGCTATTAGACAAGGAGAAGAAATAAAAGGGATCCAAATTGGAAGAGAAGAGGTAAAACTGTCATTATATGCAGATGATATACTATTACATATAGAAAACCCTGAAGAATTCACACAAAAACTACTAGAGATGATACAGCAAGGTAGCAGCATACAAGATTAACATACAAAAATCAGTGATATTTCTTTACACTAACAATGAAATATCAGAAAAGGAATATAAAGAAACAAACCCTTTTAAAAATTGCATCCAAAAGGATAAAATATTTAGGAATAAATCTGACCAAGGAAGTGAAAGATCTATATGCAGAGAACTACAAGACACTAAGGAAATGGAAAGATATTCCATGTCCTTGGATTAGAAGAATTAATATTGCTAAAATGGCCGTACAACTGAAAGCAACCTATAGCAATCAATCCCTATAAAATCACCCAGGACATTTTTCACAGAACTAGAACAAATAATCCCAAATCACAAAAGACCCAGACTGCCAAAGCATTACTGAAGAAAAAGAATGAAGCTGGAGGAATAACCCTCCCAGACTTCAGACAATACCAGAGCTACAGTAATCAAACCACCATTGTATTGGTACAAACACAGACATATGGATCAACAGAACAGGACAGAGAGCCCAGAAATAAACCCACAAACTTTTGGTCAATTAGTCTTTGACAAAGGAGGCAAGAACACAGAATGGAGTAAAGACAGTCTCTTCAGCAAATTGGGAAACTGCTGTTGGGACTAAAAAAATAAAAAAAAAATTTATCTACAAAACAGAAACAGACTCACAGACATAGAAAACAACTACAGTCACCAGGGGGAAAGGGGCGGGGACGGATAAACTGGGAGTTTGATTTGCAGATACTCACTAAAACACATAAAACTGATAAACAACAGGTTATACTGTATAGCACAGGGTACTACATTCAATACTTTGCAGTAACTTTGGTTAAGAATATGAAAATGAATGTATGTTCCTATGTGACAGAAGCATTGTGCTGTACACCAAAAACTGACACAATATTCTAAACTGACTATACTTCAGTAAAAATATTAAAAAAAAAAAGTGTAACTCAGAAACAGCCAGATGCAAGACATGCACAGGCTAAGGTATGTGGGAAAGAGCACAGAGCTTCCATGATCTCTGGGAGCACCATTTTCCCAGCATCCCCACATGGTCACCAATCCAGAAGCTCTCTGAACCCTAACCTTTTGGGTTCTTATGGGGACTTTATTACATAGGCATACTTGATTAAATCATTGACTCTTAGTGACTGGTTAAATCTGCAGCCCATCTCTCCTTCTCAGAGCGCAGGGGGTGGACTGAAAGTTCCAACCCCTAATTATATGGTTGGCTCCCCTAGCAACCAGCCCCCTTCCTTAGGATGCCCATTAGCATCCTTAGGTGCTTTCCAAAAGTCACCCCATTAACATAAACTCAGGAGTTGTTGAAAGGGGTTTGTTATGAATATCAAGACACTTTTATTACTCTTATTAGGAAATTCTTATGGTTTTAAGGAGCTCTGTGCCACAAATAGAGATAAAGACCAAATACATATTTCTTATAAATCATATAATCACGATGTATCATCTATCAGATAATGGAGGAATTCTAGCAGAAAAGAACTGGGGTGACCCAAAATTCCTAAAGACTGTGGTAAATTTTATCTACTTAGATCATAGAAATTATAGAACAAAAGGGCCTAAAAGGGACTCTTTAAATGGCCCAAGAAAGACTTCTTCCCAAAGTTAGCTTTATGCATCTGTCTCAGAGTGAGAAGCTAGCTTCCAGTGGGAAATCCTTTCCTATTCTCTTCTACTTCTTTCCCAAATCTCCTGGAGAGAAACTGGCTAATGAGATTAGAGACTGGGAGAAGGAGGGAGGAAGAGGAGAAACACAATAGAAAGAGACAAAAATCAACCCTTACCCCTCATTCCGACAAAGGCTTCTATTGACAGCAAGCTTGAGCTAGTTGAGAGATCTGCCATTAAAACAAATTCAGAGTTTAGATTAATACTTTGTACTCAAAATTCCAACTTCTTAACTGAGATTATGTTTGTAATTTTTAGAAAAGCCACTGTTAGTCTGGGCACTTAAAAAAGCAGACACCAAGATTTTAAATGTGTGTATTTATATATATAATTATTATGTATTGTTATATAAATTATTTATTCTTATTTCAAAAATTAAACTATTATTTATATATACATATATATATATATATATATGTATACATATATATAGGCAAATTCCTATGAAGAAAAAGAGCTTGGAGCCAGAGGAGAGCCTTCAGACTTGGAAGCAAGCCATATGCCTGTCTCCCTGAAGGAGACAGAGGAAAGCATCTCAGACCACAGACCTCTCTTAAGAAACTTTTCTCCAGGTTGACTGAGAATCCATGAGTCAAAGTTGCCCATTAGAGGAGCCCTATATCTTGCATAAATTACCCTTTTTTAGTATACCTGCTGTGTGTAATCATTGAGTATGAGCAGCCCGTGCGATTCAGTATTGGATCCAAAAGGGCTACAGCTGGTGGCCATCAGAAAATTAAGCTGCTTGCCACAATAAGATACCTGAATGACACATTCTTATGACATCAAAGTCATATCCTTGCTTGAATTTTCACCCAGGGCACAGGAAATGACTCATTAAATAGACGTTAAAAAAAATCACAGGAGGTAAAACAATAACAGTATTCTCAGTTTATCAAAAGACATGTAATTCAAATACCTGTGGTTTAGATAGGCCACCCATGGTGCCCCAGCATCCTGTGATCACTACTTCATTTAACAAAAAAATGAAACGATCCAAGACCCATTCCATGTAATAGCTATGCGCTATTAGTTTGTGTGTTGCCAACACCAGCCCCTCTCTGCCCCTCTAGTAAAGTAAAAAAGATCAATTTACTTGGTTAATTTGTTGAAAATGGATTTGCCACAGGCGTGTTCCTGAGTCTTAACATGCTATATACTGCTTTATGTGGGTCATTTGGCGTCCATTTATGGTTCGCTCATTCTAGAGTTCCTAGGACGTGATAATACACAATAATCTACTAAAGCAACTTATTTTCAAAAGTTTGAAAAAAATGTTTCTGGGAGTTGCTGCTTAGTATGTCAATGCAACCACAGAAACTTCCAGTATTTCTACATTGATAGATCTATTTGGAAGACATGGTCATGGCGGGATAAGCAAATGCTCATCTGCCACAGCACAGCTATGACTTTAGGGAGGAAGAGTGCAGTAATTGTTCTTCCCTACCTCAGGTCACAGCGTATAACTAACTACTAGACCTAGACTACAGGTTATACGACAAAGTAGAAGAAACCTTTTTTTTTTTTTTCTTTTTTGGCCTCCTGTTTCTTTTCCTTTGCTTTCCTTCTTGATTGACCTTGTTTTCTTTCTCCAAGCTTCCATCTGTCTTTTACTTGAGTCAGAATGAATCTTCTATCTATGAAAATCTAGAAGGCTTTGCAATTTCAACTCATTTATTTCCAGATATAAGAAAAAAACGTTTCAAAATGCTGTTTTCTCTAGTTTGAATTAACCTTCTGGTTAAAAGCCAGGATCTGGTCTGAGTGCGAGGAACGTGAGTTTCCCAAGAAGGCAAATAGGTCACAGCTGGAGCCCACAGGCTACCTGAGTGACAAGGAGGCTGTGGGAAGTAAGAGAAGGTCCTGATGGAGGGGCAGGAAAAGGATCGGTTGGGGCGTGCTGAGCTTCAGAGGCCGCTCAGAGAATGGCAGAATCAGGCCCAAGTCGCTGCACCCCGACCATTCCTCCCAAAAGAAACTCACGGGTTATCGCGAGAGATGGGGGGGGATCCTGGGGCGAGAAAACACCTACGTGCCCCCCACCCCCACCCCCCACCCCCGGTGCCAGAATCTCCTCCTATCTTGCAAACACTAATCCTCCAAGACGACTGTCTCCCCTTATCCCCTCTACAATTCCACATTCAGACTCACCGCGCAGCAGCTCCTGGCCCGGAGGCCCAGTCAGGTGCGACGGAAGGGCCGCGGCACACAGGCCGCGGAGCGGCGAGAGAGGCCGCGCCTGAGGCTGGCGCAGAAGTGGACTGCGCATGTGCAGGTTGCAAATCTCGCGTCTTTCGGGAGCCGGAAGTGCCCGAGGCAGGAACAGAGGCTTCCAGAGGCTTCCAGAGGCTTTCAGAGGCCGCCGTCCATCGTCAGCAGAGGTGCGTGGCTGCGGCAACCTGGAGGTGCTCTGGAAAACATCGTCGGGGCCGAATGTCCGGGCCTGAACGTCCGTCCTAGCAGTTGCGAGGTAGGAGACCGTCGCTGCCTGTTCCTTAAGTCTTTTCTTTCAAGAGCGGCTTCAGGGTAATAGTCTCGATTTCTGGCCTAGCTCGCGTACAGACACCCTGCTCTGTGGGAGCTGGCTCCTTCGCTTTATATTTTTATTTTTTGGCTTTTACACCTTTATTCAGTTAGAAACCTTCATTAGAGACACTGCTGTATTCCGGGGTAGGTGGTGGCCTTGACTTTCAGAGCAGCTCTGATCTTACCCCTTCCCCGGGCGAAACAAAG
Organism: Vicugna pacos; assembly: GCF_048564905.1. NCBI lineage: Eukaryota > Metazoa > Chordata > Mammalia > Artiodactyla > Camelidae > Vicugna > Vicugna pacos. The sequence continues at coordinate 1,549,138 of NC_133015.1, forward strand.
CAGACATCTCACTCCCCAGCAAAGGGATGTGGGCTGGAGGTCAATGCTAGACAGTGGAGGGGGCCTTGGACCTCTGAGTACTCACCCCAGATGGAAAGATTGGGTCACTCCAATGCAAGATGAGAGTTTGGGGCTCTAGGTTCCCCTCGCCTTGGAAGAGGAGTGGGGAAGTCTCAGGGATTCTTTGAGGGAGGGGGAAGCAAGCACCCATCTCTCCATCTGGATGTAGGAAAATGGGACAGAGGCCCAGTGCTACCAGGAGGCTAGGCTGGGACAGGGGATAGGAGACAGCTGTCTGGCATGGGTTCTCTCAAGCGAAGGTGGGAATGAGGCCACTTTAGGAGGGTGGGGAGTTGGCTAGTTTTGTTCTAAGGCTTCTGATTGTTTTCTAATTTGTGGAGTGAGCTTAGGATGGGGGCTGTGAGTGGCCTGCCCTCCCAGTATGTTTCCTCGTCAAAGTTCTGATTCAGGAGGAAGTTGCAGCCAGTGTCTCTGGTTGGTTTGTTTTGTTTTATTTTTTGCTTTTTGTTTTTCCACAAGCAAAGTAGTTCTGGATCACCAGGTTCTCTGGGATTCCCAGGGCTTTCAAGCCTATAGCTTCTTTCTCCTGCATTTGTCACTTGGATGGAGTTCATCTTCCCGGCCTCCTCACTTATGGACCCATTTCATGCTCCACATCCCAGATATCCACCAGCTCCAGGGGGCTTATTTCAATATCTAGATGAATTTCTCCTATTGCTGGCTAATTTGCTGCAAAAGCTGAGGGTTCTCCTGGCTCATTAAATGAAGGGATGTACATAGACTTTAACTAACTTTTGACATCCTACAGCAAAAATCAATTTCATATTGTAGAGGGGCAAGAATTTTTTTATTTACTTACCTACGCTGGCAGATACAGGATGATATTAGGGGGTAATATTTTATCTACACATTATAAAAATATTCTGACTGAAATTTTATGTGCAACGGTTGGACCTAAGCACTGGGGAGGCAGCAATGAACAACAAGAAAAGGAAAACAAAAATTTCTGCCCTCCTCTTATGCTTAAATTTGATAGGGAATAAAAAACAAAAATCAAAATTATGGAAAAGTACTTTGATATAATTAAATATATATGTACATATACTTTATACACACATACATACACTTAAATACACATGTAAAATTTTGACACTGGGCTCTGGAAAACAAACTTTAATGTCATTAGATAGATAGTTACTGGAAAAACCCAAAACATTTACACAATGCTTAATTAGGAAAATAGATTTTACTATAGCATAGGGCAGATAAAACTATTTTAATTTTTTAAATTGAACTATAATTGATCTGCAATACTGTGTTAGTGCCAGGTGCACCACATAGTGATTTGATATTTCTACACATTACTAAATGATCACTGTGATAACTCCATTTACTATTTGTCACTGTACAAACATATTACAGTATTATTGACCATATTCCCCATGCTATACACTACATCCCTGTGACTCATTTTTTTGTAACTGGAAGTTTGTACCTCTTAATCCCCCTCACCATTTTGCTCATCCTCTCATCCACCCTCACCTCTGGCAAACACCAGCTCTGTGAATATCTATGAGTGTTTCTGTTATATTTGTTCCTCTGTTTTATTTTTCAGATGCCACATATAAATGAAATCATATGGAATTTGTCTTTCTCTGTCTGACTTATTTCACTTAGTTTAATACCCTCTAGGTCCTTCCATGTTGTCACAATTGTCAAGATTTCATTCCTTTTTATGTCTCATATTTCATTGTAGACGTATACCGCATCTTCTTTATCCATTTATCTGTTGATGGGTAGTTGGATTGCTTTCACATCTTGCTTTTGTAAATAATGCTGCAACAAAATAGGGATGTATGTATCTTTTCTAATTAATGTTTTTGTTTTCTTCAAATACTCGAATGGAATGGTTGGATCATATGATAGTTGTATTTTTAATTTCTTAAGGCATCTGTTTTCCATAGTGACTGCACGCATTTACATTCCCTTTTCTCTACAACCATGCCCAGGCTCGTTGTTGTCTGTCTTTTTGATAATAGCCATTCTGACACGTCAGAGGTGGTAGCTGGTTGTTTAGATGTGCATTTCCCTGCTGGTTGTGATGTTGACCCTCTTTTTCACCTTCCTGTTGGCCACCTGTATGTCTTCTTTGGAAAAATGTCCTCTGTCCCTTTTTTAATTGTTTGGGTTTCTTTGTTTTTTGATATTGTATGAGTTGTGTATTTTGGATATTTACTCCTTATCAGATGTGATGCATTATTTGCAAATATCTTGTCCCATTCAGCCAGCAGCCTTTTCATTTTGTTGATATTATTTTCTGTATGCAGAAGATTTTTAGTTTGATGTATTCTCATTTTTGATTTTTGCTTTTGTTTCTCTTGCCTGAGGAAACAGATTTAAAAATACGTTGCTAAGACCCCTGTGAAAGCGCTTACTACCTATGATTCTTCTAGAACATTTTTTTATGGTCTCAGGTCTTGCATTTAACTCTTCAATCCATTTTAAGTATATTTTTGTATGTGTATGAGAAACTAGTCCAGTTTGATTCTTTTGTATGTAACTATCCAGTTTTCCCAACTCCATTTATTAAAGTCGTCTCTTTTCTCTAGGGTATATCCTTGTCTCCTGTGTTGTAGATTAATTGACCGTATGCTTGTGGATTTATTTCTGGGCTCTCTGTTCTGTTCCCTTGATATGTGTCTGTTTGTGTGCCAACACCGTAGTGTTTTTTTGTTTGTTTGTTTAAATTGAATTACAGTCAGTTACAGTGTGTCAGTTTCTGGTATACAGCACAATGCTGCTTTCATGCATATGCATACATTTATTAATTTTCATGTTCCATGCTACTTTGATTATTGTGGCTTCATAGTATGGTTTGAATCAAGGAACATAATACCTCCAGCTTTGTTTCTCTTTCTCAAGAATGTTTTGGTTATTCAAGGTATTTTGTGTTTCCATACAAATTTTTAAATTATTTGTTCTAATTCTGTGAAAAATGCCATTGTATTTTGATAGGAATTACATTGACTTTGTGTACTACCTTGGGTAGTATGGTCATTTTAACAATATTAATTGTTCCAATCTATGAACAGGCTACATCTTTCCATTTGTTTATGTTATCTTCAATTTCTTTCATGAATGTTTTATAGTCTTCTGAATACATGTGTATTATCTTCTTAGATTTATTGTTTTTGCTGCAATTGCAAAAGAGACTGTTTTCTTAATTTTGTTTTCTGATCGTTTGTTAATAGTATAAAGAAATGCAACAGAGTTTTATATGTTAATTTTGTATCCTACAACTTGACTGAATTTATGTTTTAGTTCTAATAGCTTTTTGGCAGCATCTTTAGATTTTTTTTATGTATAGTATCATGTCATTGGCAAACGGTAACAGTTTTACTTCCTTATTTTCATTTTGGGTGCCTTGTCTCCTTTTTTTTTTCCCCAGTCTGATTGCTGTGACTAATATGTCGAATACTGTGTTGAATAAAAGTAGTAATAGTGAGCATCCTCGTCCTGTTACTGATCTTAGAGGAAAATCTTTCAGCTTTTCATCATTGAGTATGGTGTTAGCTGTGAACTTGCCGTATTTGGCCTTTACTGTATTGAGGTATAGTCCCTCTATAGCCACTTTGCCGAGTTTTTATCGTTAATAGATGTTGAATTTTGTCAAAAGTTTTTTCTGTGTCTATTGAGATGATTATAATGTATTTATTCCTCAGTTTGTCAATGGGATGTATCACGTTGACTGATTTGCAAATAGTGAACCATCCTTGGGTCCCTGGGATAAATCCTACTTGGTCATGGTGTATGATCCTTTTATTGTACTGTTGAATTTGACTTCCTTAATTTTTTTTTTTGAGGATTTTGCATCTATGTTAATCAGTGATATTGGTCTGTAATTTTCTTTTCTGTGTGTGGTGTGTTTGGTTTTGGGATTAGGGTGATGCTGGCCTTATAAAATGAGTTTTCAAGTGTTTCTTCCTCTTCAATTTTTTTGAAATGGTTTTAGAAGGCTATGTGTTAACTCTCCTTTGTGTTTTTGGTAGAATTTACTACAAAGGTATCTGATCCTTTCAGTCCTGGGCTTTTGTTTGTTGGGAATTTTTTCTGTTTGTTTTTTGTTTTTTATTACTGATTCAGTTTCATTATTTGTAAATAGTCTGTTCATATATCTTTCTGATTTCAGACATGGGAGATTTTATGTTTCTAGGGACTTATTCATTTCTTCCAGGTTGTTCATTTTATTGACATATAATTGTAGTAATCTCACCTAATCCTTTGTATTTTATTTCTGATTTTGTTTCTTTGGGCCCTCTCTCTTTTTATCGTGATGAGTCTGCCAAAGTTTTATCAATTTTGTTTATTTTTCAAAGAACCATCTCTTACTTTCATTGACATTTACTCCTGCCTGTTTAGTCTCCATTTCATTTACTTCTGTTCTGATTTTTATTATTTCTTTCCTTCTACTAACTTTAGGTTTTGATTATTCTTCATTTTCTAGTTCCTTCAGGTGTATAGTTAGGTTGTTGAAAATTTTCTTGTTTCCGGAGGCAAGCTCATATGTCTATACACTTCCTTCTTGGAACTGCTTTGTTGCATCCCACAGATTGTGGATCATCGTGTTTTTATTTTCATTTCTCTCCATTTTTTTTTTCATTTCCTCTTTGATTTCTTCAGTGATCCATTGGTTGTTTAGTAGCATATTGTAGCATATTGTTTAGCCTCTACATGTTTGTGCTTTTTGCAGATTTTTTTTTCTTGTTGTTGATTCCTGGTCTCATACTCTTGTGATCTGAAAAGATACTTGATATGAATTCAGTCTGCTTAGGTGACTTCCACTGCTCTGTCTTCTAGTTTGCTGATCTACTCTTCTGTATCATGTAATCTACTATTGATTTGTTGCAGTGTATTTTTTTACTTCAGTTTTTGTAGTTTTCAGCTCTGTTTGGTTCTTTTTTATATTTTCTATCTTTGTTAAACTCAGTGTGTTCATCCATTTTTCTCCTGAGCTCACTGAGCAACTTTATAATCAATAACTTGAATTCCTTATTGGGTAGACTGCTTATCTCTACGTTCACTTAGCTTTTTCAGGAGTCTTACTGTGTTCCTTGTGAAAATGTTCTTCAGTCACCTCATTTGCCTGATACCTGTTTTTATTTCTACAGATTAGGTAGGTCAGTTATGTTTCTTGATCTTGGAGAAGTAGACGTGATGCAGAAGACATCCTGTGTGGGCCCCAGCATGCTCCCCTCTGGTCACAGGAGCTTTATGCTCAAGCGATGCTCCATACGTGGGCTGCATGAGCCCTTCTGTTACAGAGTTGACTGCTGTGAGTATGCTGGTAGCTGGAAGTGTCCTTTCACCAAGTTGGCTGCAGCATGCAGGTAGATGGGGCTGCATCATGGGGCACTGCTTGTCGGGTTCTGGGGTCCTGGTGCCAGCCTGCTTAAAAAGGGTGCTTACCCTTTTTAAGGCGTAACACACTTACTTTAGTTTTCTTTAGCCTTCCCCATTCTGTGTCTTTATAATTAGCCAGTAAGTATAGTTGAGGCCATCATTGTTTCACTGCTCCAAATAATGATACTTTGAGTTCCCAGCTGCTTGGTTTCAAAATCTTAGTCTTCCTACTCACCCCTGTTGCCTGTAAAGTTTTACCTAGTTGTTTCTATAGAAGGTTGTCTTACACGTTCAATTCCAGTTCCATATCAGTGTCTGCACCCTGTTCTGCCTGGTTCTCATCTCTGCCCAATCAACAGAAGTATGCAGAAATCATTCTCTCTAATTTGAGAAACCAGATTGGGTTGCTACTCATCTGGTCTCAGGATGCTTCAGGTCCTTAACCCATTTTGAAGCAGAGATTTTTCTTCAATTCTCTGCAGCATAGCTGAGATCAGAATATATGTTTCAAAAGGAAGTAAGTAAAGCCTTTTACTCTAATTCCTTTTTAGTTAGTTTTGTTCACTTCATTTGGTGTTTGAATACTTGAACAATTGATATAACTTATTACTATTATTTTTATATTTGCAGTATCAGGTCAGTGGTATTGTGGGAGGGAGTCTGAATCATTTATCTTAATCATCTATTTCAAGCCAGTGGTTTCTAGGTTCTATTTAACAGATCTTCAATGTAGAGAAGTCTTTATACACTTCTGTCTCTCTCTTGGGTTCTCACCTCCTGGGAGAAATGGCTCAAATAAAAACACCTATCTCCCCAAGAGCAAATAGCACTTTTCAGGCTCAGTAAAGTCTAAATCAGTTCTAAAAAAACAAACATTTCTCTCAAGAAAACATGGGTGTACAGAGCTGCATGTCTGCCTTCTACATCATCAGAAGATACAAAAGTTCTTGATCCAGCTTTATAAACCCCATCTACCCTGTGAGTTTAATAAATGAGTAGGTGCTTGTTGGGCAATGCTGATAACTGAGTTGGGATCAAGAATCTCAGAGCTACTGGCATGTTGTGCAAGACAGGAACAGGAAGGAACTTGCACTGCTTCCTGTAATGTTTTGAATGGTCTCACGATGAAGGTGCCATTAATGTCCCCATTGGAATGCATTATAAGATACAAACTCCACAATTTTGTCAGAATTCTGTTGGCTTGCTTGGCTGCCTGTTTGTTTGCTTGTTCATGTATTTTTGTGATGGGCTCTGTTTGTTTCACACTCTTCCAGACAAGTGGAGTTTTCAAAGACCTCAGAATGAAGTTTCAGTCAATGCATTAGTTACAGTTAATTCATTCTTACTGTCTGACCCAATAAGAAGTTCTGATGAACAAGGAATTCAATTCATAAGTTCAGAGACACAAAGAATAGTCCATTAAAAAATCTTTTAAGTCAAAATAATTCTGACTCTCAACTCAAATCCTGGCAGCTAGCAAAAAACTTAACCTCTGTCATTTTTGAGTCTGCCTCCTCAGAGTAGTACAAATCTCTCTGGATCTTAATAAATTGGCTGTAATTTGATAGAACCATCCTAGTCAAATATTTTGAGACTAAACTTGTTCCTTCTGGTCCATCTGTGACTCTAAAGCAGCATTAGTAGTTCATTATAGTCCTGTGGCTCTGATTTGATGTGATAGGATTGAGGAAAGAAAATCTCTGAGACTGATCACTGCATAGATAATTGACTCATATACATTAATATGGTGGAATATTTTTGATTTGTGTATTTTTGTTTTTCATTCTTCCCATATTCTCCACATCATATCCAATTACTATATTTACAAATACTGTTTATAAGATGTGTTTACAATAATAGACAACACTTAAAATAATGTTGAATTTTTAAATCTCCTGTATTTTACTAACTCCACAACTCATTTCAGGATATGTGTCTTCTCTAAATAGTATTTTGTTGTTGAAAACAAAATTCTATAGGAGAGACAGTAGTACCCTTTGGTATAAGTGTTTACTATAAGGTTAATTCTATATTCTTTTCTAAAATCTAATTTAATAGGAAGACTAGGTTGGCATTTGGTTATCGAAGTACTGTATCAGATGCTTAGCTGAACAGTCTTCTGTTTCAACAGTGGAGAATGAACTGGTTATTGTGTTTCTTAAAAGATATAGCATTAGTCTTGAATGCCTCTCTAAGAGACTTCTTGGAGTACTTTTGAATTTCTGTGATTTTCAGCTGTTTTCTGTTTATTTGGGCTCATATGTTTACTTCAATTTGTATTGCTTTAGAAGTATGTGCTGTAATACATTCTAAAGTTCTGTCTTAAGTTACTGTTCCTTTAACAATGAAACTATTATAGATAATTATAAGCAACATTTAATGGGCACATGGATACTGTGTTCCAGGCACTAATGTAAATGATTTTACACATATTCAGTTCTCACAACTCCCCTGTGAAGTTGGTGTTTTATCTTCCACAGTTTATAAATGAGAAAGCATGGGAGAAACTAAGCCATAGAGTATGAAATAGGAATTACAGGTAGCCAGGCCCACAGCTGCTTCTTCCCCCATGACTGTTTCCAGTCCTGGTGTGAGTCTTCCTGTGGCTTGTATGTCCCCTTTCGCAACAGCCCTCACCGTCTTTCTAACCTCTCCTCCCAGTCTTGCTCCCCTTCTTGCCTTTCTTTCTCACATTCCTGACTTTTGTGCTGTGACTAGCTGGGGTACCTCAGGGACATACATGGATTATAACACCCTTAATTTCTTCCTGAGGTATCTTTAAAATACCGTAAACATTTTGAGACTTCTCACTTTTTAGAAGTCCCTAGCACAACTTGTTGAATATCCTGTATCTACTCTTAGGTCTCCATTAAACTTGGCTTCCCAATACATGAATATCTGAATTAAAGACAATTATGACTTATTATAATAGTCCCTACATTGTCAACTAGTCTATTTTATTAGAAATACTTTTCATATTACTATAACTTTTTCAAATGAACGCCAAGTTTATCTGTAAGTCAACACTAAGGAAAATAAATCTGCATTTTTATTAAGGCCCTGTGTAGCTGCCTGTCACTTAATTCCATTCATTTGTCTATTGATTTAGTCTTTTCTTCATTACAGTTTTTAGTAGGGAGGAACCAATGATAGTTTAAGTAGAATTTCCCATATTGAATATTTTATTTATTTATTTATTTTTTTTTACATTTTTTATTGATTCATAATCATTTTACAGTGTTGTGTCAAATTCCAGTGTGAATATTTTAAATTGTTGTTCCCAGCATAGACAAGAAACTCTGAATACTGTCACATAATGGTTTAATTAAGGCAAAGGTTCTTAAGCTAACAAGTGGTGTTTAAACTTTACAACAGAATCATAAACAGAAACTAAATCATAAAACTCAGCAGTTCCACTCCTAGCTAAACATCCAAGAGAAACACACACACAGACATGTACAAACTTGTACATGAATGATAATGGCCCAAAATGCCCGTCAACTGATAAATGGATAATTGAAATATGGCATATTGACTTCCTTAAGAAAGGAAATGATTTTCTTCATTTCTTCAGCCTCCATTTATATACCAAAACACGGGTCTGACTTACTAGATTAAAAAAATGCCCTAGTCAGGACAACTATCCTTTCCTTGTGATGTAGAATGTTTCCTAGGCCCTGTATGCTGTTTCACAGAATATTCAAGTGACTTCTTGTTGTTTATTTGGTTTTAACAAGGAGATGGATTTGGTATTACCTTATACATTGGGAATATACATCGGTTTATTTACCTTTTAGTCCAGGTGTATGTGTGTGTGTATGTGTGTGTGTGTGTGTGATATATATATAGAGAGAGAGAGAGGGAGAGGGAGAGAGAGAGAGGAGAGACGCCAATCAGTGCAACTAAGGCTCATTGTGAATCTAGCATAATCTCATCCTAAGATCTTTAGTTTAATTGTGTCTGCAAAGACCATTTCCAGATAAGTTCACCTTAATAGATAAATGGGGTTTGTATTTGGACATATCATTTGGTGAAGGAGTCACAATTAATGCACTGGAGGAACATTCTAATGTTCTACTTGAATATTAATAGGAAATCTGAAGCTGAGGAACAGACCAGGTTAAGATTTTCGGTTGTGACATTCCAAATGTGACATTTCAGAACTGCCAAACTGTCTTCCAAAGTGGCTGTACCATGTTGTATTCCCACCAGTGATAAATGAATTTCTGTAATCCCATATTCTCCCCAGCGTTTGGTCCTGTCAGTGTGTTGGATTTTACTTACTCTGATAGGTGTGTGGTGGTATCGCGTCGTTTCACTTTGCAGCTCCCTAATGACACATGATATTGGGCATCCTTTCATAGGTTTATGCTGTCGGTACATTTCTTTGGTGAGGTATCTATTCAGCTCTATTGCTCATGTTGTTTGTTTTTTAATTGTTGAGTTTAAGAATTCTGTATTTTGGATACATGCACCTCATCAGATGTGTCTTTTGCAGTATTTTCTTTCAGTTTCTGGCTTGTCTTTTCATTGTCTTATCAGTGTCTTTTGCAGAGTTGAAGTGTTTAAATTTAATGAAGTTCCACTTACTTTTTTTTTGGTTCATGGATTGTGCTTTGGGTGTTATATTTAAAAACTAATTGCCAAACCCAAGGTCACCTAGTTTTTTCTTCTGTGTTATCTTCTAGAAATTTTATTTTCTCACTTGCTTTTAGGTCTGTGATTCAGTTTGAGATAAATTTTGTGAAAGATGGAAGGTTTGTATGTAGATCCACTTACTTACATGTTGATGTCCATTATTTCAGCACTATGTATCAATAAATATACATACACATTTTTACAAATAGCCACTATATTAATGCTTCCAAATACTTTTATTTGTTTAGAACAATAAAATGAAATTATCACACGAAGCACATTTCTTATAACATTACATTTTTGCTAACATGAAGATATGTTACCACATCAAGAAAGGTCCTTTTACTAAAGTGACTCAAACTGTGAAACAGTTTATCTTTAAGCTTAAGTGCCTTTCATGTTGAAAAAAAAAGCATACCTTCTGTGTTTCAAATTATGCTTCTTAGCTACTAATGTTTTTGTGGGGGGGGTGCTTTCCTTCAAATAAGAAAATGTGGCATGTCATATATGGAGTTGAAATATGTGCTGAACTGCACTGAACCTTTTTTTTCAAAACTAGGTACACTAAGCCATGTAAATATATAGAATTATGAGAAAAATATCAGTTACATACCACCTTTTATTTAGTTATACCAGAAAATAAAACACGTTCATTTCTTTTCCCAAACATTATTAATTCCACTAGTGGGCTGAAACAATTGGTTCTATCTCTTGGGTCCAATAAAACAATTTTGTTCTTTAATTACTCTTATTAGAGTTGAAGATCAGTGCCTGTTTGGGATAATTATTTTTTGTTTTTTAATAATAATTTATTTTTGCATTAGTGGTATGCTACCTGCTGAGTCATCAGCACATAAACCAGAGGTTAATTTCCTTCCTACTAAATGAAGCAGATAATCAGCCATCGGAGGATGGCTCCTATGCTGTAAATAAGTCTGGACAAGCTGAGGAATAGCCCAATGCATCATTCAGGCCTGTTCATGCCATCTGTTCACAAATTAAATCAAAGTAAGGGTTTTAATTTGTTACATTTCAAAAGCTGTACTGACAAACCCATATGGACATTTTAAATGGCACTGTACCAACTGAAACACTGTACCAATATTCCATTGAGTCATGGGTTATGGTTTTTGTAAACTTCCTCTCCAGCAACCAACATGTGGAGGGTATTTTTGACCAGATGCACAGCTAATTACTATCAAAGCAGATGCTTCTCCAAGCATTACACAGAGGAATTTTTAAAAAATCTAAGTTAGAAGTAATATCAACATCATGGCATAAAACATATCATTTTTACTGAAAACAAATTATATAGATGACTTGGGATTGTTCTGAGTTTTCTAATAAATTGTATTTATGAAATACTCTTAACTCCTTCAAAGAAATATGTGTCACAAACTAGAACTGGTATATTGCGATTTGTCTCCTACTATGTGGGGAAAATATGTCAAACAATAGAGAGGCAAAGAGCTAATTCATTTTCCTGGAAAGGAAAACTCAGTGGATGGGTTATAGGAAAGTCATGGCCATAGTAATGTCAACTTCTGTTTGTGTAGCATAAAAAATGAATGCATATCTGTGTACAAAATGTATATCTGTGCTACATGAGTATATTTGAGATGAATTGTATAATGGTTTGGTAAAATTTGTGCTAGATTCAAGTCCTTGAGAAAGGTTGATATTATTACAAGCAATGTCATTATATGAAAAGACTTTGATAACTTATTTATACATTTAATGTGATAATTGGTGAGGTATATTTTCACTCATTCCCCCATCTCCTTCTTTGTAACTTTATTGGAAATATGTAGTCAAGATACATAATAGTTTATTATTTTTGCCTTTATTCTATAAAGAGGAGTGCATCTATAAGACTGTTTCATATAAAGCATCTCATGCAAAATTTATTTACATGTAATACCTACAGACATGTTTGCAGAGTAGTTTCAATGAATAATCTGTCATACCAAATAATCTCTTTTCAGTATGTCATTTTGGTTGGTTTTTATAAAGTATAAACTATTATTTTCATCTAATATCCTTAGAACCTATTTTCTTGCTTTCTTAATAATGACATTGATCTAGAAAGAACATATAATATCTTTATTTTACGGATGAGTGAGTTGAACCTCAGAAAGCTTTCCTGACTTGCCCTTCACAATGTATTTTTGACTTTGAATCTGATGTCTCTTGATTTTCTTATTCCTAAAAATCAAACAATGGCTGTTCTGGCTTATATGAGCTTTTAAAACTTTCATACGATGGGCCAGTTTTCCCATGTATCATGTTACAACACTACTAACAAACCTGTATTTCCAACCTTATATCTATCTCTGTTTTAAAATTATACCTTTTAGTAAAGACAGTGTGGTTCTCATGAGGTTTTTTTTTCTTATATTTCTGAATAAAACAGAAATGATTTAATTTTTAATTATTCTGACAGTTACTAGTATCCCCTGTTGTTACACGGTGGAAAGACTGTATCTACCTTGAGTCCATGTCAACAACATCTACAATATAATTAAAGTTGAAGGGAGTTTTAACTCCATAAAATTAATCTAAAAACACCAGAGGAAATCAAGAAAAACATGCTCCTTTAACACCCTTATATTCCTTTGTCAACTCTTTTAAAATCGTGGGGACGTATAGAGCTTCGGGAGCAGTTGGTACCAGAATTTGCTGATATTGGGTCAGTTTAACATGTAGATCAAATCTCAATTAGTCAGATTCAAGGTGAGAAATAAGGTGAGCAAGAGGAAGAGGAAAAATTAAGTCAATCTATAGAATTCACTTAAGGTCAAAGCTAGTAAGCAAAATATGGATTTCAGGTAGAAATGAGGTTAAACCCAAGAAATCAGGTACCAGGTAAGCCAGGTGTTTCAACTGTACAAGGCTGGAGTAAACCTTCTTACTCTTTGTTTAAAATAACAACAATCTAAGAAAATAATATAAAATTCAATTTCACTAATTCCATTTTGTAGAAATTGAGAGGACTGGAGATCATGACAGTTGTAGGTGAGCAAAGAAACTAATTTTCTAGAACCAATCATTCCATGACTATCTGGACTTAACCTGTAGAAATATTACAGAAACACTAGTTTGATTGGATATGGCTTTGGGTTTTTTCTTTTATTCCAGACCTTTTATTTAGTCACCACAATAGGAGTGCCAACTAAAATTTAAATTCTATTCTTGGTTTATTAACATTTCTTAAGCTTTTTCCTTATTGTATAGAGTTTTATTCACAATGTAGTGGCCAATGAAGATAAATATTAATGACACTGATATGATAGTGCAATTTGCAGGACTTTTCACTTGGAGGATTAAGTAACCCAAGGCAATTTATACCTTTTACTTCCTCATGTATCCTTGTTTTTAAGTATCCAGAAAGCTTTAGGGCAGCCAAGAAAGATTTATTCCTGTAATTTTCTTCAGACTATTCATATATCTTTCTTAAACCATAACAAGAGCCTATGCTTAAGGCAGAAGTTGACTTTATGAACAGAGCCATATTCTTGTCATGCTACATTTCATTGTTAAATAAAACTTTAATGAAGATATATCATGATTTTTTTTGCTAGACTCCAAGATTTACTTGTTTTATGTTGTATTTTTGTGGGACTGGTTTTTGTCTGATTACTTATTGATATCATGTCATCAAGGGACTATTCAGATCAAGAAGGTGGCCTATCTGGAAGCAACAAGCCGGAGATACTGACATCACAATTTAATCAGCCCTTTAGTCTTTATTAAATATTCACTCTAAAGTTCATCTACAATAGTCATATAGTAATATTTTTAATACAGAAAAATATACATTTTGGAAATGCCATCCAAAGATGATTATTAAGAAACTATATTATATATAGTATATATTATTCATATTATATCATTTATATATGGAATTTATATATATCATATATTTAACATATTTCTTTATTTTATAAAAAAGTATAAAGTATACACAGGGTTAAAAATCACAGAAATAAAGTCATACATATAGTAGAAGTATATGATATAATATATGGTTTTCCTTTCTATTACATATTTTTGGTGTTTTAAAATTTTCTATGCCTGTACATATAACATTATATTTATAAACAGAAAATCTATTCTGTAAAATAACAATAACATTTTCACTTATAAAACCAGAATTTTACTAACAAAATTGGTTTTTAATTTTTCCATTATTTTGAACAGGTCTTGCATATCAACTGCACAATATTTCATTGTATGCTTAGAAGTGTGGTGGGCTCTAAAGATGGGGAAAGCACCTGGATAAGTTCATTATAGTAGTGTTGATAGGTATTCCATTGTTCTGTTAAACATGAAATTACCTTGTATGATATAATTTCCTCCTCTCTAAATTATTAATTCCTTGAGTCGAATGAATCTAAAATATGTCACTCCTACTATATTTCCCCAAAGCTTTTAATACTCCTGCCTTATTGCCTGAACTAGGCATTCACTAACTGGGTAACCTTGGGGAAATTACTTAATCCCGCTAAGCTTGTTTGCTTTGTTCAACAGAAAAATTAGGGTAATGAACATACTGATTAATACACTGACACAGCTGAGCAGGACAGAATGAATGAGACATTAAGCATAAAGCACAGTGTTTAGCACATATTAAGAATTCAAATCTTTATAAAGATTATTTACCAATATATAATTTTATGGTTGGTTCTCTATTTTTTAAAATTTTTTATTTAGGTATAATTGACATAATCATCAGAGAAATGCAAAAAACCACAGTGAAATATCACATCATACTTGTCAGAAGAACTGTCATCAAAAAGACTACAAATAAAAATGTTGGTGAGGATGGGGAGAAAAGAAAACCTCAGCACACTGTTGCTGGGACTGTAAGTTGGTGCATCCACTGTTGACAACAGTATGAAGGTTCCTGAGAAACTAAAAACAGAACTACCATATGATCCAGCAATTCCAGTTCTGGGTATATATATGAAGAAAATAAAAACACTAATTCAAAAAGATGCATGCACCCCAATATTCATAGCAGCATTATTTATAACCAAAATATGGAGGCAAACTAAGTGTGCATCAGCACAGTGAAGTAAAGCCATTATTTTATCCTAAATTTAAATGGAGTATAATCAATAAAAATTTTGAGTCATTATGTTGTACATGAAACTAATATAATATTGTAAATTAACTATGCTTTAATAATTTTAAAAAAGGATACTATGCCAAGCAGTTTAGAATTCAATGTAATAATTTGGTGTATTTGGAAGGTAACTGCTTTTATGTGTAACCATTTAATTGATTTTATTTCTGTGATAACTATGTTATATTTTAATAATTCTTTTATTTTATTGCAGTAGACAAGTAAATAATAAATAAGTAAATCCAGTCTAAAAAATATGTTCAATGCTATCTCAATAAAAGTAGTTAAAGTTTTTTTCACAAAAGTTGATAAATTGATTCTAAATTTCGTATGAGATTAAGAATACAAGAATAATAAAGGGAACAAGTAGATAAATTCGCTTTAAAGGCAAAAAAAAGATTTTCAAGTTGTAGCAATTTAAATACAGCACTAGTAAAATATTATAGGAAAATAGTCCCGAAACAGACCTTAACATGTATGTGGAATTGCTGTGGGCTAATACTGCTTTACAGCTTGTCACAAGAAATCAATCTCTACTGTAAAAGATAGAATAGAAACAGTCAATCAGAAATAGATGCATTAGTGAAAATAAGAAACTGCTTTTTAAAATAAGTTGTGTAAGAGGCAAGCATTTTAGCCAAAAGCTGAATAACTTTTCATTTATATATTGCCTCCAATAGTGGGACTTTACAGTATTAGAGTTATCAGTTTCAGATGACTACACTTGTCAGAAAAAATGATTCTCCCATTACATTTTCTAAATTGGGGTTAAATGGAAACATAAAATGTGTAATTCATTTTTCTATAGGATTAAAGGCTTTCAATTATTAACTGTTTAAGAGAAATAGATCTAGTTACAGGAAATCTTTTCACTTCTTTCTATTTTCATATTATTTCATTTCACTGAGGTTTCATAGGTCTTCTTGCTGATCCAATCATATTATGGTCTTTAAAATGAATGAGCAGTGGGGATTCT
This sequence comes from Vicugna pacos, assembly GCF_048564905.1. Taxonomy (NCBI): domain Eukaryota; kingdom Metazoa; phylum Chordata; class Mammalia; order Artiodactyla; family Camelidae; genus Vicugna; species Vicugna pacos. Next base: position 1,565,301 of record NC_133015.1, read on the forward strand.
GTTTTGTTATTAACATTTGAACTTCTTTCTGAACTCCCCTGTCCTATCTTCCAAACTATTGAAGATGGTTAAATAAATGAATTTCTCCTCTCTACAATCCACTGGCATAAATCATTGCTGTATGGAGTGATGTCACTATTTTAAAAATGGACTTAAACTATTCTTCTGTTAAACCTAGAGAAGATCCAGCGACTCAGTTGTAATGGGACCTATCAGTTTATTTTTATTTATTTATTTAATTAAACTATGAAGAACAAGATGTGAGATTATTTCAGCTTTAGATAGCATTCTGTTAGTTGATTATCTGATATATTAGATATTAGCTGGGTTAAATATATATATATATATTTAACATATATATACACACACACATATATGTATATTTACTCATATATAACATGCAGATGCTATATTTCTGTTGTGAACATAAGGTGGTTGATGTGTTCTAGATACTGGCATTTTAAGACAACAAAGACAGTGGATGGTCATGTGTAAACTTTTAGTGTGACTATATTATTGGAAATCTAAATGTCCTTATTACTTAGTTGGTTAATTTCTGTGAAGTAACTTTACTGAGAGTTTTCTTTTTATCTGTGTCTATATCATACTTATATATCTGTACCTCTATTTATAGCTACCTCTGTCTGCCTTACCTTCATTTTTATCTGAGATACATTTAATAACTGCCATGTGTTTGATTTAAACTATTTGGTTCATTGAAATATTTTATATAATTCTCATTGTATTAAAAATGTAGGTTTTGCCAACTTGTAGCAATATGTACCTAGGAAACCAAAGTTAAACCTTTTTATGAGTATCTATGTAGCTTTATAATTAATCTATTTATATACCTACTTTGTGACACTGAAGCAAACCAAATATTAACTTTCTTAGCTTATGGCTGTTAAATTATGTGTACATAGTACATTGATTTTACATAAGCATTCACTTGCTAGATTCTGTAAATGTGATTCAAAATTAGTTCTAAATCATCTACAGCAAAACTAACTCAGAATCCATGAAACACAGAGAAACATCACTCTTGTTTTGTTACTAGTCAAATACTCTGGCAAAAGTAATTTTTGTTAGACAAACTATTCTAGTTTAAAATGAGGGAAAAAGGCATTATGAGATGGATAGTGCACTCTGAAGTGGATAGCAGGCAGGCTCAGGTGAGTGGCTGCCCTGGGTTTCTTTGGTAAGTTGGTTACATAGAGTGTAAAAATGAATGGGTGGACTGCTTATTAGGGAGAGAAGGGCTTGGGTCCTATTCCCTGATTTTCACCCCAACTCCACTCTTCTGAAGGGAGGAGGGATTTTTGTCCTTATTTAATCTGGATCACAGTGTCATGGCGTCCGTGCATGATGGCTACTTCGAATCTGAAAGGCTAATTTTATGGAAATGAGGGCGTAATGAGCAAAGGGTTACATTCAGACATTGGAGATTACAGCCTTTTCCCAACTTTTTGTTGGCCTCCAGGCTGCTCATCACCCCTAAAGGTATGACCAGTTATCAGCCCAAAGGTTCCTGCTTTTCTTTCTCTGCCCAGGGCCCCTGGTGCTTACATGATGTATGGATTCCTGCATTTGGCCTCTGTTGCTACTTGCTGCCCAATTCCTACCATATGGCCTGCATCCCCCCTTTTCTGCTCATATCTAGCTGTCTGCCTGCTCTAACATAATGACATAAATATTTCCTCTTTTTCTATTCTCTTAAGAGTTTATGGAGATTTGGTGTCATATCTCCTATATATGTTTGAGACAACTGATTGTTAAAACCATCTGAACCTGGATTTATGTTTGTGATTAAATATTTTAAATGGATGCAGTATTTCCAGAAATATTTCATATAAAAATACATATTTGTTTTTTGAAGTTACTCTAAATATATGTTTAATATCCTAGTAATGTATATAGGATTTGATATTTATGCCATCCTCACAGTAATTTTAAATGGTATTCTATTTTTAATTTTTCTTTCTAATTATTTTTTACTAGCATATATAAATACAATTGATTTTTATTTGATGATCTGTATTTTTAAAACTTCATAAACTCATTTATTAGATTTAGGAATTTTTTTCATAGATTCCATTTGATTGTCAATGCATATGATCATGTCATTTGTGAATAGGGAAAATTATATTTTTTTCTTTACAATAGATATGTCTTTTATTTCCTTTTCTTATCTTAATGCACTTGGCTAGAACATTCAAATAATATTGAATAGAAACTGTGAAAGTTAATATCCTTGTCTTATTACCCACATTTAGGGGGAAAACAGTCGGCCTTTTACCATTAAGTATGATAACAACCATATTTGTCTATTGCAGATTATTTTATCACATTATGGAAGTTCCTTTAAATTTTTATTTTGCTCTTAGTTTTGGTCATGACTGCATGTTGAATTTTCCAAATGCTTTTTTGCCTCAGTTAATATGATCACATGCTCTTTCTTCTTTAGTATCTTAATATGGGCTTTATATTAATTGATACTTAAATATTTTGCCAGCTTTTAAATTCTGGAACAAAACCCCTTGACTGCTGTGTATTATCTTTTATACAGATTACTGATTTTTAAGTGAAAATATTTGTTGGGTATCTCTGTGTTTATGAGAGATTTGTGTGTAGATTTTTTTTTTTTTTACTGCATTTATGTGTTTTGGCATGTGAATAATGCTGACCATATAAAAACATTTTGAAAATGTTTCTTTCTCCTATATTTTCTGGAAGCGATCATATAGAATCAGTGTTGTTTCTTTTTAAAATAATTTATACATTGCAACACTGAAACCATCTGAGCCTAAATATATTTTTATGTCTGTGGGTCCTGTGGGATACCACCTTCTTCATTTCAGAGTTTGGTAATTTCTGTCTTCCTTTTTTCATTTGTCAGTCTAGCTAGAGGTTTATTTATTTTATTGATTCTTTAAAAGACTGCTTTATGTTTCATTAATTTTTCTCTTTTTTGATTTTCTCTTTTCAATTTAGTTGAGATCTACTGTAATCGTTATTATTTTTCCCTTCTGCTTAATTTGGCTTTATCTTGTTCCTTTTTTGTAGTTTCTTATGGCCAAAACATATGTTATTAATTTGAGAGTGTTTTATTTTCTAACAAAAGAATTTAGTGCTATAAATTTCTCTAATAGTACTGCTTTCATTGCATATGACATACATTGTTGTTTTATTTTCATCAGTTTATTATACTTTTTCTTCGAGACTTCCTTTTTAACATGAATTGTTTATGTGATGTTTAATTTTTAGGTATTTGAGATACTTTCCTATTATCTTTTTTATTGATTTTCTAGCTTATTTTCATTATGGTCAGAAAATGTACATGCTCTATATGGTTTCAGTTCTTTGAAATACATTAAAATTTTTATTATGATGAAAGATAGGAGCAGTCTTGGTGAGTATCCCAATGAAGACAATGTATGTTTTGCTCTGGTTGTATAGAATATTCTATAAATATCTATAGATTCTGTTGGTTAATGGTGTTGTTTAGTTGTTCTAATTGCTTTCTGATTTCCAGTTTAATGGTTTTGCCAACTAATGCAGAATGTATGTTGTGGTTGGCTCTCAAAGATAGCCATTTCCTAATCTCAAGAATCTATGAATATGTGACCTTACCTAGCAACTTGTCTTTGCACACACAACGGGGTTAAGAATCCTCAGTGTTTGCATCGTAGTTTGGTCCATATGTACTTGAAATTGAATGCTTTTTCAGACACTCTTTCTGTTCCCCTAGAACACCAGTGACACAAAAGATAAGTCCTTCATTAGTGCTCCATAAGTTCCTGAGTCCGTGCTCATTTTTAAAATTTATTTTATTCAAATTGAGTTATTTCTTTTATTTATTATCATTTCTTTGATTTATCAAGTACACTTATTTTTCCTCTGTCATCTACACACTGATATTCAACTTATCCAATGTGTTCTTATTAAAGTTACTGTATTTTTCAGTTTTGAAATTTCCATTTGGTTCTTTTTTTATATCTTCTATTTCTTTGTTGAGAATTTCTGTCTTTCATTTGTCAAGAGTTTTATAATTGTTTCTGAGAGTATGTTTATGATAGCTCCCTTAAAATCTATGTTAGAAAATTTTAACTTTTGTGTCATCTCAGTCTTGACATGTGTTGTCATTTTTCATCTGAGTTAAGATCTCTCTGGTTCTTGACATAATGAATAATTTTTGACAGAATACTGAAAATTTTAGGTAGTATGTTTTGAGACCCTGATTCTGTTTAAATCTTCTATTTTAGTAAGCAGAGAATCTGTTAAGGTTCAAAGGCATGTCCTACCCTGCTCTTACATGCTTTATTTCAAATACCAGTTTAATTTTCAAAGCCTTTGCTTTGCTATTCTGGTCTTCACTGCTTGTGTGTTACCCTGAAGCCAATCTGAAACCCTAGGCAATATTACATATGGTAGTTCACTTCTCAAACTCTCAAGTAGTTAATTATGGTTGACTCATATATTGTTAAGTTGTGGTTCTCTTCAGGACTTAACATACAAACTTGGAAATTCTTTTCTCCCATTTGTTCCTCTCTGTCACCTTCCTCCACTTCCTAGTTAGAGGAGAAGACTTGATATCTCAGTACTGAAGAGGGCAGAAGAATTCAGTTCTTCATCCAGTCCTTTGACCAGGTTCCACAATGTATATGTTTATAAAACATAAGAAATATAATCTTTAAATATAACATAATGTTTTCAATCTTTTGTAATAATATGCAGCATGAACACTAACATTTTTACACCAGATTGAGTTTAGCTGATAATCTATGGGAAACTGTGTTGAAGCCATTGTTGACTGTAAGGTTTTACTCAGTTATTTCTTACAGAAAAGGAAAATATTCCAAACAAGAAGTTACTACTAACAACTTTTGAAAAGATACTTTTGTTATATGGAAAGGATTTTAACATCAGCTGTCCAGAAATGTTCCCATTTAAATTGATTGGTAAAATAGATAATCATATAATTAGAAAAATTTTGAACATCTGAACTCTTCAAGAATTAAAAACTCTTCCAAATAAAGAGCTTTAGTGGAATTTGAATTGAACTTTTAAAACCAAAAATTACAATAATTTAGTATATTCTTGAAATATTTTATAATCAAATTGAGTTCCTACTGATAGTCTTTGGGCAGATAAACAAATTAAGAGAAAAAAAATTTTAAGTAAATTATGTCTAGAATCTAATGGGGGAAAACACATTGAAATAGGCTTTATAGTTTTAATTTTTTGAGTACTCTCTGTACCATTTTTAATATAACTGTATCATTTTACATTCTCACCCACACTGTACAAAGGCTCTGATTTCTCCACATCCTGTCCAAATTTTGCTGTCTTTTGATTTTTTTGATAATATCCATCTTAACAGATGTAAGGTGATATCTCATTCTGGTTTTGATTTGTATTTGCCTGATGATTGTTGATGTTGAACACCTTTTTATAAAACCTCCTAACAAAGACAAGCCCAGGACCAGATTGCTTCACTGATAAATTCTACCTGATGAACCTATGCCAAAAATACTGAACAAAATACTAGCAAAAAGAATTCAACAGTACATTAAAAGGATGATATACTATGAACAGTGGGATTTATATCTAGTATGCAAGGATGGTTCAACATATGCAAATCAATTACTGTAATACACCATATTAACAGTTGAAGGATAAAAATCAAATGAGCATTTCCCTAGAGGCATAAAAAGCATTTGACAGAATTTGACACAATTTTATAATAAAAATGCTCAACAAATTGGGTATAAAAGGAACATACCTCAACATAATAAAGGTTGTAAATGACAAGCCAAAAGACAACATCATACTGAACTATGAAAAATTAAAAAGTTACTGCCCAGCAAGGAAGCAGTCAATAGGATGTAAATACAACATATGGAATGATAGGAACTATTTGCAAACTACCTACTTGATAAGAAGTCAGTACCTAAAATACATGAGAAACCCCTACAGGTCAAAAACAACAAAACAAATAACATGATTTAAAAATGGGCAAAGGAATTGAATAGACATTGTCCAAAGTTTACGTTGACTCTTGAATTGTTTAAGAACTTGGTTCTTGGACCAATAGGCTAAGAGCAAACATATTGCAAGAAGAGACTTGAAAAGTGCATATGCTTTGGGTTTTGCGCTCTTCCTGCTTCTGGGAATATTGCAACTGCCCTTAGATGAATAAACCCTGACAAGCTTGTTGAAGATAATGTGGTCCAATCAATTCTGTCAACTCAGATGAAGGCCAGTAGCAACTAACCTCACTAATTGGTAGACATGTGAGTGAGGCCATACAAAATGATCAGCCTCCAGCTGACCCACTAGCACAGAACTATGCATGAAACTATGTTAAATAGCACATGTATAACAGAATCATTATAGTTCTTAACATAATGCCTATGAACTAGTAACTAACTGCTCAAGCCATTTTAGTCATTGCTGGTGCTACTTCTACGTCTCTATATACCAACTTCTCTGGTGTTTGTTTGTTTTTTTAATTTAATGATGATGGAAAGGATTTGCTGAGAGTAATATGGTTTCTATTTTTAATTATAAATGTTTAGTTCTTATAAGTACAATATTATGTATATTATGGCATTTATAGACATCTTTATGGATGTGTTTGTGTGTGTGTGACTATATGAACATTTATGTACATAACTCCATAAATGGACATTTTTATATATCCCCATGTGCCACTAGAACTCTTTTCTTATTGAGGTATAATTGACATATAACATTATATTAGTTTCAGGTTTTCAGTTATCAAACATAATGTTTCAATATTTGTAAATATTGAGAAATGATCACCACACTAAGTCCATCTGTCACCATGCATAGTTAGAAAAAATTTTCTTGTGTTGAGACTTTGAAGATCTACTCACTCAAGAACTCTTACACTGCACAACTAGAAAATATTTTTGATGCTGCTTGGATCATCTTCTGTGTACTCAGCATTGTTCTAATTAAAAGAAATGCATCTTTTCAAATTATTTTATTGCAATCTCTAGTCACATCCTCCTCCTAACCTCCAGCAATATTAGTGTACTTAATACAGAAAGTCACTATTTTAAATATTCATTTCTTACTGAAGCCTAAGTGCTAATTATCATCAATATAATCTGAATTGTATGATAGTACCTTGTCTTAATTTGACAGGCAGAGGGTGGCTTTCTTTAATTAGCACTAAATTAATTAGAGGTCAAAAGAAAAAAAAATATTAATTAAATTTTATCTTTGCCAGTAATAAATTTGTCATGGTAGATTGGGACACATCCAAGTTCTCCATTCCAAGGCAAGGTCAATGAAATTTTTACAGAGGTTAAAATTTAGTTGAATTAAAACATATCAAGGGGATTTTTCAGTTCACAAAGAGTGGAGTCAGTATATTTCAGACAAAAAGTCCTTGCACAAAGTCTGGGATCAAACAGAAAATGATCCATTGTGACCTATTAGTGATTATTATTTGTTAATATATTTACTTTATTTTAGTAAATGTATTTCTTTTTGAAAATATGTACACTTTGAGCACTTTATATAAAACTACAGTCCATCCAAGTGTATTGGCGAAATTGTAGTGAGGAGGAATCTGATCACTGATCATATAGGATATGGTGCATTTTTAGGGCAAAATGACTATTCTTGCAAGTAGTTCTGCCTCTTTTTGGAAGAGGCTGGATTGAGAGTTTGATGGCTCTTGAGCAAGGAAGCCCAGCTCTACTACCTGGAGCTTGTTCACTGAAGCAGCTTGGGGCAGAGAAATATGTGCAAAAACTTGCAAGCTTCTGGGGCACCACAAAGCAGGTCATTTAATTTCTCCTATTTAGAATGTAACTATAGAATCACCGCTATACTTGTTTTGAAGGAAAAGAAAAAAAGTTCAGTATTTCCAAAGCTGAATGTAGAATATTATGTTACAGTGGTCAAACCTTATTACTGAAAGTTGTCTCCACAAACTTCCAAAAAGTATTAAGTGAAGTGAGTTTGGGTTGATTATACTTTGACAGTTAGAACCAAGAGATATTATTTCTCAGTCTCTTGAACCATTTCTGTATTGCTGAGCTCATGCTGTCCATGGTGAATTATTACAAGTCATACCATGCTCAGTTTCAAAGAAAAATGTTCATTTCATCCAAGCTCAGTACCGTTGCTTTGTTTGGTTTTTATAACATCTAACAGTTATTGTCATCTGGAAATTTATATTGCTACCAAACTGGCAGAAAAGTACTGAGAAGAGAGTATGTGAGGTAGTTTAAAGCAACTCTGAATGATGCAAAGCTCAATCAAAGGAGGATGCAGGAGGTGCCACTCATTTTCTGCCTTAGGCTCAGCTGTTTAAAACTTGCATCCACAGATCCTGTGACAGTGTCATATCTTAGACACATATGAAAAGCATGACTAGTTTCTTCCCATAACATTTATGGGAGTGGTTAATATAAATGAAACATATATATAATATTGAAATATAATATATATTATATATAATATTTAAAAATTATATATATGTAGTTGGAAAGAGTGACTGCATTTACAAATTAAAAAAAAATCAGTCCAAATTTCAGTTAAGTTGCACTCTAAGTACAGCTCCACTACTATGTGATAAGATTAGGGACACTTTTCAAGTAGGCACAATGCATTCTTTCCTTCAACTAAATGATGTATGTAGGTACAGCTATTTCATGCTATATACTGTGAAAAACACAGAAGACACTGTAGTGAATGGGACATGAGACTGATCCTTGCAGTGCTTATGGTTCAATACAAAGATGAAAGGAAGCTGTATTTCACATACCACATGTGATCAGTTGTCAGTGATGTCTAGAGTGACAGCAGTATCCCTTTCCTGGTCTGGTAACTTTTAATAAAAAAGACAAGAAAGTGGAGGAAGGCAGGGAGGAGGAGAAAATGGAAAAGAGCTTTAGAATTCAAGAAGGATGCTACATGCAAATTGTCGGTAAACAAATCACTGATAATGTGATGATCCTTAACTTCTTTGTATCTGTAAGGTGAAGAAAAATCATACTGGCCCTGCCTACCTGACTTAAGTATACAAATCTAGTAAAGAATATGAAATGTTTAAACTCCACATTTCTCTACTCCGTTTAGGCAGTATTGTGATATTTTACAAGTGAACAGAGACGCATGTTGGCTGACTAGAATGCATTAATTCCTATATTTGGTTGAGACTTTATTCTTTCCTTTTATAGTGAGTGGTAGCTTGTGCTTCCCCTAGTTTAGATTTTCAGAAAGGGCCAGTTTCCATATTTTATAGACCCCAGACAGAAAAAAAGGCAAGAGGAAAAACAAATTGAGGGACAATAAAATTGTAAATGATCTATTTCCTTTTTATTTTTCCATTTAGAAAAAGGAAAGCCTAGTATTTTATACAGTGTCATGGTCTGAATGTATGAGACCATTTAGATGCTTGAAACATTTATTCAACACACTCATTCTTTCATTTATTAGGTATTTATTGCAAACCTACTGTTAGTAGGTAAAATTTAAAATAAATTTAAGAGAATTTCTTGCTATTTAGGAGTTTGCAGACCAACCCAGATTTTTATGTCAGTCAACCAAGGGCAAACAGTGGCATCAATATTGGTATAGGATTATGATCACAGGGCTGCATGCAGACAAGGTATTTGAACTGTCATAGCACAGCAATGTGTTAGGCACAATCTCTGACAGGTTTTTCCATCTCTGTAAGACTCAGACTCTTACCACATGGAGGATAAATGCGAATGTCAAAGAGAATAATAATAATAAATGGCTTAAAGAGTTGTTGTCAAATTAAGTGAGGTAATAGATGTAAAGTACTTTACACAGTATTTGACATATACTAAGTATTTGATAAATGGTAGTTATTATTTTTATATTATGTCAAACATATTTAATGGTTTGTTCTTCTTTATAAAAAGGAGCACTCTTATGAAATGAAGAATAATAAATGAAGAGAAGGAAATTTCAGGATAATATGAAGTGCTAGAAATACTTATATAGTTTCATTTTTATGTTTCAGTCAGCTGTGAAACCTTGGAAAGTTAACACTATTTTGTTTCCTCTTCTAATAGACAGCATGATAAAATTGACTCTCCAAGGTTGTAGAAAAAAGTCCATAACAATGTAGGGAACCAGAAATTCTCTTAAGGAGAAAAAAAATGCCTTTGTTTGGAAAAATGTTTAAATAAACACTTTGAGGTCACAGACGAGATGCTGAAGATAGGAATTAAAACTTGTCCTCGTTCCCCAAATTGTCTTTGTGAGAAAAGGTGAACTCTGTTGTTCCTGAGAAACATATGTATTTACTTCTGAGAGGAAAGGGGAAAAAGTGAAGGGCACAGAACTGGCAGACAGAAGAAAGGAACCATGTGTAAATAGAGAAAAATATTTGCATTATTAGATGGTGCTGTTGCCTACTTTTTGTTGTTGCTGTTAATAAGCTTTTCAGTTACCTCAGCTCCTCCTGTTTTAGTGCTGATGACTGCACACTTTTGTCGGCCTTTAATCAATTTCAGAGCTATAAATATACTTCCATATTGTGATGCCATATGATGGAAGACAGAAATCTACAAATTTTGAAATACATAGCTTAATTAATGGATTGAGTCTAGTCTGGTTTACCTGATGATGAAAGGGTGCCTTGAAAAGGACATTCAGTCAATTCTTGTTTTGTCTTTATATTGTTAAATCAGTGAGTTTACGTTCCTGGGGCAGGACTTCCCAAATAGGAATATTAATTTTAAGACAGTTCTGTTCCTTCTGAATATGCTTATGTCTATTATCAAGTCACTGAAATAAAACACTTGCAGAGGACTTGAATATTCTCTTGTCTGAATTTTCACGTCATCTCAGTGCAGACTGGGAGAGTTGACCCTCCCTTCTGCCCAGACATCTTCAGTGGCTTAAAACTGCCCCCCTAAAAAGACCATCTCTGAAAATGACCTTCCTCTTAAAGCTTGTAACTTTTGGCATTCTACTCTTGAACTAACAATAAAGTGAGCAATGAAAGAAACTATAAATTGATATGTAAACACACTGAGCAAAGAATAAGGACCCAATACTTTGAGTACACATCCTAGGAAGATTAATTTCCATGAGGATTGATTTTCATAACAAAATATTGTATTGCATTGAATGGGTTTACTAGCAATACTATTTATGCTTTTTAAAATTAAATTTAGATCACTGAATAAAACAAAGAAATTATATTAATGTTACTAAGAATCAGGATTTTCCATATATTAGAAATTAAGGTAAACTATAACATCGAAGAAATGAATGATTATTTCATGTTAGAACAAAATTGAGAGCACCAGTATTCACTCATGATTTTAAAATATTGTGAATCTTCCCAGCTCTGTGTAATAAAATCACCTAGTAAAGATACCATCCCACCAGTGTGAACTGACATAATGCCTTTGCTGCCCAGATTATCATTTGCCACCAAAGGTGAATCATGACTTTCTCCTTTAGGTAATAGCTGATTTCATGTGCAGGGCAGGAAAGATATAGGTAGTGTTGGTATATCTCATTTTAGCAGAAAGCAAGGAGTTTTAATGTGGTTGTGTCAAGAAACCTAGGAACCAGGTTGAAAGGGCCCATAGTAGTCAGGTTATAATAATTATCAGAATAAGAAAAATGATTGCAACAGATTGAGACATGTTGAATCAGTAAACTGCCTTGAAGTCCCAGCGTGGTGTCATTTGTGGTAATGATACCACAGATATAAAAGATTCTTCCAGTGTTTGCTGCTGATATTTTTAATTTAAACAAGTCTTTAATATGCATTGAGGCTTGATCTCATTGTTACCTGGTAAGGCAGTTGTAAGGAAAGACAGCCTCTTTCACTGTATATCTGTTTGATAGGCAGCATATTAAGCTCGTGCAAAAATGTCATGTTCTGTGGGCTTGATGATAGAGATCCCAGATTTGTCCCCTCCTCTTCTAAAAACCTCCAAGAGGGCCTTCTATGACAGTTTCACTAGAGGCTTATTCTGATGGTAAGATTTAACTATTTATTTAGTGGGGCAGAATCCTCAAAAAAAAAACTCTGTCCAGGACCTCTTCAGAATCCTACCTAGGGAGCTGTTGGTCTGGATGTGCACAACTGGATATGAGGTACCTTTAGTTAGGCCTTGTTCATGAGTAAATGTCAGTACTATCCAGTGTGTTTAGTCAGTCCATATATATTATTTTTCTCCTGTTTCATCAGTAAAAAATAAATTTTAATATCCATAGTCATTCTTTACCAAGCCTCTGATGATAACCAGTGACCCGTATGTTTATGCTGCCTATCAAAAAGATTTTCCCAAGAAGAACCTAATAATTATAAATGACCAGATTGCCTTAGCTTTGTTTATACTAACAACCTGAAATATTTTAATGAGCCTACACTCAAATTTTACTAGATTTCAGTGAAACTAGTAATACCTAGTCTTATGTCCAGGGATGCCTTGCTGTGATCCCCAGGCCACTGGTCGCTGGTAGGCAAACTTCTTCTTTAGGAAGTCCATTCTCCTGTTCATGGCCATGGTACTTGAGTTCCCAGAGCACTCAGAATCTCCCCAGGCCTCTAGAGTCATGATCTCCTGTAATCTAGTTTAGAAAGCCACGTGGAAGCAGCCTGGTGGCTAGCTGGGCAAAACCATCACCCACCCTGTCCTGTCTGGCTACTACCAGGCACCAGGCTTCCAGGGATGATAGGCTGGTCAGAACCTCCCCCTCTCCATCCCAGCCTGCCCACCTCATCCCGTAGATCAGGGAGGCTGCAGCAAGCAGAAGCAGTTGGGTTCTTTTATATTAAAGCACCAAACAGGAAGTTGAGAGAACCCCACTCTTTACTATTTAAGCTGCAGGCAAGCCTTACGGACATACCCCTGAACAGTGTGCCTTGCACCAAGTGGAAAATAAACTCCAAGCGGCCAGCAAAATAGAAACAAATGAACAAATAAACAAACAAAAACCAACCAACTAGGCCCATTCTTCTGGGCAAATGATATACAATAAAAAACTTTTTTGATGATTACAAGTAAGACCTAAGTTATGTTATTTCCTGGCTAATATGACATTCCAAATATCTATTTATTGCATTATAACATATCACCACCAAAGTTAATAGGTAAAACGGCTATTTTAATGTCCCTTGTGGTTCCTATGGGTCAGAAATACAGGAAGAGATTGGTTGGGTGGTTCTAGTCTGAGTTTCTTTTGTGGCTGTGGTCAAAGGGCAGCTACAGCCGGGATAACTGGGAGCTGAAGCACTCAGGGACTAGCGGGGCTTCGCTGCCTCCTCTCTCTATGTCTGTCTTCGTGTAGTATCAGGATTTCTCCACGAGGGCTCCTTGGTTGGATTAGTTAGGGCTTCCTCACAACGTGACCTCTCAGAAGAGGAAGACCCTTTACAGTGTCGGTACAATATCTGACCTTGTCTTCATTCTGAGCAGCATGTAATAATGATTTGGCAAGTATTTTCAGTCTGTGTATAAAAATCTGTAGGAGCTACAGTTTAAAATTTTTGAATTAGAGTTGTGTATTTTTGTCTGCTACTCTCAGGCAGAAACTCTCAGTTCACCTCTTTTCTGTTTGCCTAAACTTGCAAAATTTATCTAGCCTCATTAGGCCCAAATTTCCTTACTTGTAAATTGAGAATAAACAGAATGTCTCAGAGAATTACTGTGGATGTGATGCATGTCACTCAACAGTAATATCAAATAATGGATGTGTAAACACGCAGGTGAGGGATCCAGGGCTCACGTGCATGGCTCCTTGTGTGTGAGTTTAATAAGTGAGGCTCAGAATGATTGAATAATTTGACCCAGATCATCTAGAGAGCAACTGAAAGAGCCGATAAAGAACAGTTCTTATTTTCTTTGTTTGACTGTTTGTTCACTTTACATCTTAGGTTCTTAAACTTTGGAAAAACTATTTGTAACTCGATGCCTTAATAATAGAGCTGAGGGAATTGGGGAGAGGTTGTTAGAGTGTACAAACTTGAAACTAGAAGATGAATAAATTCTAGAGGCTCCTGCATAGCATAACGATTACAGTCAACAATATTGTATTATACATATTTCAAAATTGCAAAAAAACGCTAGGTCTTAAATGTTCTCACCGCAAAAAAGAAATGATTGTTATGTGAAATGTGTAATACATAATGATTTATCAATACGCTATTGGTCAAGTCATATACTGAAAAAATATGACCACCTTTGAGCTTCATTATGTCTTTTATTTCGGCAACACCATCTAGATCAAAACCACATAAAAATGAGTTCCAGTAACAACAGCAACAACCATAATAATAGCTAACGATCATTGCACATTTTCCATGTTACTCTTTTTGAGGCATTATTCCAATAGCATTGCATGTTTTAACTCACTTAAGCTTTACCATAACTCTATGAAGTAAGCTACAGTAATTATTTGGATTTTATAGGTGAGGGAACTGAAACCAGATCTGTTAAGTAATGTACCAATGTTACAAAGTTAATAAGTAAGGAATGCCTTTCGAGTCTGAACCATTCAGCTCTAGTTCCTGCTCTGAACCATTACATAACAAATCACTCCCACATACCACAGAGACATCTTCAAGGAGGAACGAGGAATAGGACCCTTCTTTAGTCTTCCATTCTATCCTTTGAGGCACAAATTAATGAAAGAATGACTCCTTGTCAACTTGGAGATGGCTGGCATAATTTCTAGCACTTGACTGTTCTTCATCAGTGTGCATTGTCTAATCTTTCCTAATCACTGACTGGGGAGTATTCTTACTGATTCAATGCACGTGCCTTCTTTATCTGAAATTTCCCACAGTTTCTGTGTAGCCTCAAATTAGATAAATCTTAGGTCTCTCTAAGTTAGTGAACACAGAAAATGAGCTTAAAATATTTGTCCACACAAGTTTGTAAATTTAAGACTCATAGTTTCATGGTATCAGTATTTTTGTGTGATGGTGTAGCTTCCTGCTTGATTGCATGATTATTCTAGAGTACACTTAACAGGTTTCCAAGATAATTATGTCTGCAAAATATCTGGGATGGGGATGGAAGTCCACATGCTTCTACCCTTAGTGTCTAGCTACCCTGTAGTTGCACATTAAATGGGACATTAAAACATTTCTTCTAATGATGAGTAGTACAGTACACACATGCCTGCTAATAATAAATTATTTCAGCAGTTCAGAGTGGCCAAAATGATTACTTAGGACAGATTAATAGGTTAAAAAGTGAGCGTACAAAAATTTCCCCAGGAGTAATGTGAAATAAAAAGTCACTTGTTAGAGAAACTGAGTTTCAATATGAATTTAGTTAATTAGAACAGCATAAATCTGGCAGGGAGGGTATAGCTCAGTGGTAGAGCACATGCTTAGCACACATAAGGTCCTGGGTTCAATCCCCCAGACCTCCATCAAAAATAATAATAAAATTAATAAACCTAGTTGCTTCCCCAAATTTAAAATTAAATTAAATAAGATTTTTTTTAAAAAAAGAACAGCATAAATGAAATGTTTCTTTATGATCTAATTTTAGCCATCACTCCCATATTACTTAAAATTCCTCTGGAGAGTTAGCAATTTTAATCCAAAATGTCAATGATTAGAGAAAATATATGTAGTGATTTTTTTTTTCTTTTTTTACTCTTGGAGACCAGAGTCCCCCCACCCACTGATTTTCTTTTCCTGCAGAGAACAGTTGCTTTGAGAAACAATGAAACACTGGATTTTTGAAGCTTTAAGTTTTCTATGAGCTATTTCTCTTGAATACGAAAAGGTAAAAAAGCTGAGAATTTTTAAATTGATTTGTAGGAATTTGAGGAATAATGATAATACTAGTGAGAATTATATGGACAATATTAAAGAAGGTTTTACAATTCCCATAGAAGTCCAGATAGGAATATACGTTTCATGATAGCTGAAGTACTCCAAAGTTAATACCATTTGAGTGTTGCTAAATATTGGAATGGATTCTGAAACTGTTTTCCAGAATTTTCCTTTTGGGGGCCTTAAGTCAACTGAACAGTAACAGTGTAATTGGATGGAGGTTTTAGGTCACATGGTATCAGCTGAACTTACAGAGGGGTTAGAGATGGAAGCCAGCCACATGGCCAGCCAGCCAGGTTTATATGATCAAGCCCCAGTAAAGACTCTGGACATCAAGGCTCAGGAGAACTTTCCCTCTTGGAAATCCTCTGTCCATGTTGTTACAAATCAATGCCAGAAATGTAAAGCTGTTTATGACTCCAGGGTGAGAGACCACAGGAAGCACCACCATTGAAACTTCCTAGACTCTGCCCCATACATCCCTTCTCTTGGCTGATTTTAATGTTTCCTTTTCTTTCACTAAACTGCAACTGCAAGTAGAATAGCTTTCAATGAGTTCTGTGAGCCCTCTAACAAATTATTGAACATAAGGTTTTGGGAGACCCTTAAACTTGAGACTGGTGTCAGAAATGAGGGTAATCTTGTGAACTATTCTTTCTTAAATTCTGCAGCCTCCTACTCACAAATGATCAAAAATACTAATAATAAATATTTCTTATTATGCAGATAGAATTTTACAGTGAAATCCCTTTTACCAAATGGACATGAAAATTCTCCTTGAAGAGACTTATGTGTAGTCAGGAAATGAAAGAAACGGCTTTTCTGTTTCTCTTCTTGATTCCATTGATTGAAAGCACACAGAAGTTATTTTTTAAATGCAGTGATCAGTATAGTTTACAAAAACACATGGTAAATTCCTAATACAGATCTAAAATAAAGCTATAATGAAAACAAAAGTGTGCCTAATATAATCTTGCCATAAAGAACTTTCAAAAATCTTACATTATATGACATATTCAAATACATATGATTCTGGATGCCTTTTCTACCCGTGTCACTGACACTTGCTATCTCTCGTCACTTATCCTTTTTTTAAGCTAAATATAATTTATAATTTTTTTATTCCAGCATTGGAAGAGTGGTATAACATTCCAAAACCAATCAATATAGTTTAACATACTAAGAAAATAGGGGAGAAAAACCATATAATTCTATGAATAGATATAGCAAAATCATTTAACAAGTTTTAATACCTATTCTCATCTTTTTAACTTTGTAGAGCATTTATGAAAAACCTATAGCTAACATAATTTTTTTTGGCCAAAAACACTTTTAATGAGAAAAAGCCATTTTTTAAATTTACATATATGTACTATTATTCATTGTTTATAAGAACAGTTTAGAGATTTAGCTATTTAATCTTACATAGTTATCAAAGGAATAAAGCCAACCGCAAAATAAGAATCAACAGAATGCAGTAATCCAGTCATAAAAGACAGTCAAATATGCTTACACATATTCAAGGAATCAGTCATCTAAGTTATAAATAAGTAGTTCATTTGTGTCCCTTTTTTTTCAGGTTCCATATGTAAATGATATCATATGGCATTTTTCTTTCTTTTTCTGGCTTACTTCACTTAGAATGACAATCTCCAAGTCCATTTACATTGCTGCAAATGGCATTATTTTATTCTTTTTAATGGCTGTGTAGTATTCCTATATATATATACATTCCTATATATATATACATCCTATATATATATCCATTATATATGTGTATACACACACACACACACACACACACACAACTTCTTTATTCGGTCATCTGTCAATGGACATTTGGGTTGTTTCCATGTCTTGGCTACTATACGTAGTGCTGCTGTGAACCCTGGGGTACATTTATCTTTTTGAATTGTATTTTTCTCTGGATATTTGCCCAGGAGTGGGATTACTGGATCATATGATGAGTCTTTTTTTAGTTTTTTAAGGAACCTCTATATTGTCCCCCATAGTGGCTGCACCAATCTGCAATCCTACCAACAGTGTAGGAGGGTTCGTTTTTCTCTACACCCTCTCCAGCATTTACCATTTGAAATCTTTTCAATGATGGCCATTCTGACTGGTGTGAGGTGATGTCTCATTGTAGTTTTGATTTGCATTTCTCTAAATGTGATGTTGAGCATCTTTTCATGTGCTTGTTGGCCATCTGTGTGTCTTCTTTGGAGAGATGTCTATTTAGGTCCTCTGCCCATTTTTTGATTGGGTTGTTTATTTTTTGATGTTAAAGTATGTGAGCTATTTGTATATTTTGAAAATTAGTCCCTTGTTGGCCACAGCGTTTGCAAGTATTTTCTCCCATTCTTTAGGTTGTCTTTTTGTTTTGTTGTTGGTATTCTTAGCTGTGCAAAAACTTTTAAGTTTAATTAGATCCCGTTTGTTTATTTTTGCTTTTATTTCCATTACTCCAGGAGCTGGTTCAAAAAATACATTGCTGTGATTTATGTGGAAGAGTGTTCTGCCTTTGTTTTCGTCTAGTAGTTTTATAGTATCTGGTCTTACATTTAAGTCTTTTACCCATTTTGAGTTTATTTTTGTATATGGTATTAGAGAATGTTTTCGTTTCAGTCTTTAACAGGTAGCCGTCCAGTTTCCCTAGCACCACTTATTGAAGAGACTGTCTTTTCTCCATTGTAATTTATTAGTATCACTTTATGCATTCAGGTCAAGAATACTATCTGTACATCCAGGGTAATTTCAAATTATGAGATTAAACACTGCTTATATGAAACTACCACCAACAATAAAAAGATTAGACCGCTCTCCCAGCATCTTCTTTTTGCTTCTGTATTTTAAAAATTCTGGATAATAGATTGTTTAGTTTCTAGGCCTGCTTGTGGCACTATTAAATTTTGTGACCTTGCAAAACATCCCATCTTTTTGTTTGGCTTTAATATCTTCAACAATAACTTGATGTTTCTGTATTAGATAATACTAATTAAGATAAAAGCAGTATTTTTGAATCATCATTTTGTGCAAGCCACTAGTCTAAATATTTTCTTTAACAATCATGAGATAACCAATATTATAATTACCAGTTTACAAAGAGGATACTGAAGGCATATGTTAAGTAATTGGTTCATGGTTACACAAGTGTCAAAACTGGGAATCCTAAACTGTCTGAGTTTACAGTCTTTGTACTTCACCTATGCTCCAGAGGAGGTATAACTCCTTTTCAATCTTAACATGTAATCTTTCTAAATTCACCACTTAATCTACTAAAATCTAGATCTGAGTTCACAGCTGAAACTAAAAGTGAAACATTATTTTGTCTACAGATGAAATATAAAAAGTGAGATTTTTGCTGATCAACATATTGAAAAGAAAGGTCACAAAGACTACCTGGAGATTTTTATTTTAGCAAAGTAAAAAGTAATATGATTATATTGAAATATATTGACATAAATTGCAAAATAGGAGCACTATGTTAACTCTGATGGCTCCTGTAATTCTGTTCATTGTTCAGTAAAATGTATTTACATGGATTTTTGTGTGTATGTGTGAGTGTAGTTATTACCTCAAAGTAGAAACTAATAAGACAAGAAATCACTAAAGATGTTTGAAGCTAATTTTCTTGTTTACTACCTCATTAAATTCAATAAAAGCCATTCCTTAATTATTTTGTTTTTCTGCTTTCCAAATCTATAAATAGCATTAGCAATTGCCCAATTAAAAGCATGCCTTGTAGAATAAAAATGTAGAGTGTATACTCTTTGTTGGATTTAATATAATATATATGTGGATTTTCTGCAGTTACCTTTTTTTCCCTCATACAAACTTGTCAGACATTTCCAGATAGAGAGAAATGACACTTTTCTCTGTAATAAATAATGATCATTTTAAAGTAGACATTAAAACCAGCAGTTTCCTTCTTTTTTTCTTTCTCTTTTCTTCTCACTTCCTTCATCTCCTAATTGTCTTCACTTTTTTGTTTTACATTCTTGCCTTTCTTTCTCTTCTTCCTCTTATTTTTCTGATCTTCCCATGGCCAAAGCCTTAGGCTTCTCTAAAGAAATAGTGAATACTTTTAGTGACATGTAGGGCCAAAAACAAAAAACAAAAAACTGAACTCTGATGTAATAAACTTTGTAGGCAACTATGAGGGTATTACCCTCTACTATGGACTCACATTGCCTAAGGGAAGTCCTATAGACCTTATTTTCTTGCCTGAAAAAGGATGTGACTTGTCTCACAAGATTGCTATCAGAAAAGGTGAATAATTACAGTGTACAGATACTGAATATAAATACAAAAATCAAAATTTTTAAAAATCTACAAATCCAAAATTATATTACTCATTTTTCAC
This sequence comes from Vicugna pacos, assembly GCF_048564905.1. Lineage (NCBI taxonomy): Eukaryota > Metazoa > Chordata > Mammalia > Artiodactyla > Camelidae > Vicugna > Vicugna pacos. Next base: position 1,585,496 of record NC_133015.1, read on the forward strand.
TTTTCATCCAAACCTTAGTAATATGATGTATCAGGGGCTGTTAGAGGATAAATGTACAAACATAAACTATAAAAGTTCTTTATTTACAGGGACCTAAAAACTATTGTGTTGGGGGAGGTGACAATCACATGAAGAAACGTTTCAATACAGTGTGATAGGTATGATAGTTTTGATAGGATATAATGATATTTATAAAGAAACAATATTAAGTATAAATGTCAGCATTATAACTTGTAGCAATTGCTTCTCCATATTATGTAGATTATTCTTTAAAAACTATGGTACAGTTTCAATGACAGTAATACATTGAAGGGATCTATCACTGGTTGGAATGCAAACTATAGGATTGTTAATTAGGTTCTGGACACAAATCAACTTCATACACACACACGCGTGCGTGCACACACACACACACAATTTCATGTGAAATTAAGTTCTAAAATCATTGCAGTAAGACATGGGGTACATGTTCAGTGTCTTGATTTCCTAGTTATCGGGTGGTTATCTATGTTTTCTCTTATCATCCATTTCTCAAGTAAGTGTTTAGGTGTTAATACTTTCTGTAAAAAAATCTTACTGAATTGATTATTTCTATATCACCTATACCATTTCCAATATTTTTTTAAAAGTTTAAACATAAGAAACAATAGTCTTCTGTATAGTAAAATTGTGAAAGATATGAAAATAAGTAAATTAGGAAGTTATATCTTCCCCAGCAACCGTAACTCAGCCCCTGTGCACAGATGGGGCATTTTGGCAGTGCATATGTACTATTACATATACATATTTATATATATATTATGTGTAGCCTACCAGATATATTTTCACTCTGGGAATCATGATCTAAAATTTTCTGACCCATGTGTGTTAATAATCAAGGTCTTAAAATCATTGTAATATATTTTTTTGGCAAGTGCTTTCTTTTTCTTGCTCTGTTTTCAAAGTATATGAGGAAAACAGTGCTATTGATTCTCAGAGAAATAAATATATGAGATAATTTTAAATAAGTGTATATTCATAAACTTATAACTGCCTGATGTAAGTCATATAGGTACAGTCAGGGGCCCAGTAACTTGTTTTAATAAAACTATCCATCCAGATACTAACCAGGCCTGACCCTGCTTAGATTCTGACATAGGATGAGATGGGGCATTTTCAGGGTAATATGGGCATAGACTGAACCTCACTCTTTAGCTGAGATGTGATCTGTGCAAATACTTATCCCTGATATTTGTCTACTCTTCTTTTTTTTTTTAATCTTTATGAATATAAAGTATTTATCAGACTCAAGGAGGAGAACTTTTATTGAGAATTCTCCCTCTTAAAAACCTGGATTGATTTTCTAGACTGTAATATACCCCAAATATATAATCTGGATGGTGTTGGAATAATTTCTTCTCCTGGCCTAAGAACTATTATCCTTTTGGCTGGCCAGAATTATAGCTTTACAATGCAACCCAAGACAGCGATCTGATACTTGGTGTGATACTAGAATAATCCTATCTTATTTGCTCATAAATTTAAGACTAGAAGCATTGCTGCAATGGTGTTCTGGCAGCTGTTTAACAATTATCTCTTTGTGGGGAATTTTTAAAATTCCTGATTTATACCATTTGTCCATGGTATGAATATCCCCACCACTGTTGATTTCAAGCTACCAAATCGACCTCAACCAACTTACAGAATTCTTAAGAATTTAGTCATTAGCTTCTGTGATATGCTGGTTCTAGCATGCCATTTCATGCAAAAATTTGTTTTAAGTAACATAATTTGAAATAAACCTGATGTCATAAAAACATCTGTTGAAAGCAGGACATTTAATTTGGCCTAGTAGGTCTTATGCACCCAATATTAATAAATTGTTTGTGAGGTATCTGTGATATTCTGCGTAGGCTAACAAAGACATTTAAGCAAGATGTAGTTGTTGTTTGTTATTTGTTTTTGTTTGTTTTGCTTTGTTTTGGTTGGGTTTCATGTGATTTTAGACAGTCTGTTGGTAAGGAGGTTGTGGGAAGTTCACATGTGTTGTCTTTTCTTACTCCTAACTTAAAAAATTAAGGGCTAATTTTAAAAGTACATCCCTCACTTATTAGACAATCATAACTGAACCAGCTAGGCAGAGTAGTTTTGACTCTAATTTTAATGTCCTCTGGCACTGCTTGTTCAGTGTCCTACTGAGGTGGATTACAGTGTCTCTCCAAATCAGGTCAACTTCTAGAGAGTGATAACACAAATGAGTGCCATAGGTGTGGAGTCAGAGAAGGCTGTCTACGCAAGGGCTCCACAAGACTTGCTGCAGTCCCCTCTGAGCTCACTGTAGGCTCATGTCTGACACTGAGACTTAATACTTAAAGGCTATGTCCAGAATGCAGTTAAATAATCAGCACTGTGGTAGCAGCATCTTTCTCAGAAGGTGGGCTATCTAGTTCTCCTTTAACATATAAATGCTAGTCTGAAGTCTGCAGGCTTCTGTGAATAATTATAGTTATTTCTTAATATTACAGTAATTTACAAAGGGAACATAAGGTGAGCAACTGAAAAATTATGTGGTATTCCATGCACGTGCCTACATCTTCCTGTTTTCTACTCTCAAATTTTCAAATCTAAAAGATAACTAATACAAACAAAGAATCTATTGTAGCTGTGATATCTGGCTTCATCTGTCTTGGAGTAATTTTTTGGAAAATTTGAGCAAAAGTATTGCAGTGTCCAGTGTGTGTGTGTGTATGTGTGTGTGTGTGTGTGAGAGAGAGAGAGAGAGAGAGAGAGAGAGAGTGATAAAATACCTGGGCATTTTGTGAACCATGTTTGTGTATATAAGAGAATAATGTGGGCAAAATTTTGGAAATAGGAACTGTCCTATAAACATAAATATAAACTTTAAGATAGCCAGAGGTCTGATAACATATCAGGGCATATTTTAATATGCTTATATTGTAGCTTCTGAGAGTTTGGAAATTGATCTTTCAGAAATACTTTCTATTTCTGTATGCATAAGGCCACAGTTTTTTTCCATCTTCTGTTTTGCTGTCTTTCTAGAACATGAAAGAAAAAAATAGACCTAGCTCTATTATTTAAGTGATTTATTTTTCAAGGAACTGTTGAGTACATGGCAAAAATGTGCCAAAAAGTGTTAGGTGTAAAAAATGACTACAGTGAAACCAAACAGGTTAAATCATAAAAAGATGAGGTGTCTTTTCCACAGAAAATCTTTGTCAACTTTTTAAAAACTTACAGTGCTATTAAAATACATACTATGGAGTTACAAAAAGATCCATGTCTTCTACGTCACTGAACACAAACCTGTAACATAGGAAGAGAGACTTTACTATCCAAATTTCCAGTGAATATCTGAGGAAGAATCCTTGGGTTCTGCAGAGGAAGAGTTTGAGATGCCCATCGATTCATTCCTACCTGATGGAAACCTGTCCTGATAGATTACTGTGAGCTTTCAGTGACCACTGGAATGGAATGTATCCTGTATCAGAGCTCCTTTCTAAAGTGGCCATAGCATTTTCAGCTCAGAGTCTCCCTTATTAATACAGAATACAGTGATTTCAGTATAAATGATAAAATGATTGAAAAAATACCGATTTACATGTGAAGATAAATGAAGATGTTCTGAAGTCAAGACTAAGATATATACTCACAAAATATGCTTTTTCTGAAAAATATGCAAAACAAAACTGTTCTAGTTATCTATTTTTGTGTTGCAAATTAGTGGATTAAAATGGATTGAAAGGTCTTGGCTGGATGGTCACCACTTGGTGGTCTTCATGCAGTTGGAATGAAGTGTCAGCAGAGTACAGCATGCCTCAGCTGGGTGTCCACAATGGCTCGTTGATATGATTGGCAGTTTATGCTCCCTGTGCTGGACTGTCAGTCAGAGCTGCTACACGTGACCTCATCATGTGGCTTGAGCTTTTTGCAGCCTGGTATCTTGGTTCAAAGTGGGGACATTCTCAGATGAAGCATCCAGAGAATCAACATTCTAAGAGACTAAGGCAGAAGCAATAATGCTTTTTCTAAACTGGCATTGGAAATCACCTAGAATCACTTCAACCACTCAGAAGTCAAGAAAGTCATTAAAAATACAAAAACCAAAAAAACGAACCATGGAAGTATTACTTATCATTGCCAAGATATGGAAACAGCAGATGATGGATAAAGTTGTGATATGTATATAGAATGGAATACTGCTCAGCCAAAACGGATGACATTGTGCCATTTGCAGCAACATGGACGGACTTGGAGGACATTATGCTCACTGCAATAAATCAGGCAAATACTGTATGATACCGCTTACATGTGGAATCTAAAAAATACAACAAACTAGTAAACATAACAGTGAAGCAGACTCACAGTTACAGAGAACAAACTAGTGGTTACCAGTGTAGGGGAGGGGTAATATAAGGGTAGGGGAGTCAAACTATTGAGTGTAAAATCAGCTCAAGGATGTATTGTACAACATGAGGAATATAGCCAATACTTCATAATAACTGTAATGGAAAGTAACCTTTAAAAATTGTATAAAAATTAAAACATTTAAAAATGAAAAATAAATTATACTCTATTTATACATGTATGAAATACCAAATAATTTGAAACCAGTTTTAATCCACAATGTTCTCATTACTCAGGCTAACTGAGAGATGATTGAATCTCACCAGACATAAATTAAACCAAAGCAACTGTAAGCACAAAGATTTGGGTGTCAAAAAAAATTAAGGCAATAATCATAGATTATTTAGGGGAAAGCAGCCATGTCAACAGTACATCTTAAGACTTGGAGAGGTTGCTAAAACAGTGTCCAATGAAAAATATAGATTAATAGTTTTAATTGATGTTCATTTTTAAGTCAGAAAAATAAAAATAAATGAATCAAGCAAGTGGGACTATAGCAAACTAAAAAGTATCTGCACAGCAAAGGAAACAACAGAATGAAAGGCGAGTATGGAATGGAAGAAAATATTTGCAAGTCATACACCTGATAAGGGTCAATATCCAAATATATAAGAAATTTGTACAACTCAGAAAGAAAAAGAACAAAAATAAAAATCCAGTTAGAATGGCCAACAGATACATCAAAAAATGCCGAACATCACTAATCATCAGGAAAATGTAAGTCAAAACCACAAGAAGATGTCACCTCACACACCCTAGAATGGCTATCATCAGAGTCAAAAGATAACTAGGGTTGGCAAGGATGAAGAGAAAGGGGAACCCATGTACACCCTTGGTGGGGATGTAAATTGGAACAGCCGTTATGGAAAACAGCATGGAGATTCTTCAAAAAGTTAAATATAGAACTGCCATTATGATCCAGCTCTCTCACTTCTGTGTTTGTATCTGAAGGAAATATAATCACTATTTCAAAGAGACAGTTGCACTGTGTTCATTGCAGCACTATTCACAGTAGCCAAAATACGGAAACAACTAAAATGTCCATTGACAGGTGAATGGATAAAGGAGATGTGATTATACATAAATATACAGTAGGATGCTATTCAGCCATTGAGAAAGAAGGAAATCCTGCCATTTGCAGCAGTACGGCTGAACCTGAAGTACATTTGGTTAGGTGAAACAAGCCAGACACAGGAAGGCAAATACTACATGATTTAACTTACATGTGAAACCACACACACATAAAAAGTCAAACTTACAATAACAGGGTGGAATGGCGTTACTAAAAGCTGGAGGATGGGTAGATATTAGTCAAAGGGTAAAAACTTTCAGTTATAAGATGAACTAGTTCTGGTGACCTAATGCATAACATGATAACTATAGTTAACGATAATGTATTTATACTTGAAATTTGCTAAGAGAGTATATTTCAGGTGTTCTCACCAAGAGAAAAAAGAAAAAAATAGTGTAACTCTGTGAGGTTATGGATACATTAATTAATTAGCTTGATTGTGGTGGTTATTTCACGATGTATACATATATCAAAACGTTAGATTGAATCACCTAAATATATACAATTTTTACTTGTCGATCATACCTGAATAAAACTGAAAGAAAAAAGAAACAGAAAAGTCTGTCAAAGTAAAAATCAAATCCATACAAAAGAAAATTATCCCTGAAAAATATCTCCAGTTCTGGACAGTTTTACTGGTCTCTTCATTTCTTTCAAACCTTTGTTTCCTGCCATGTAGATTGTTCCAGGGCAAAGTAATGCAAAAATCTCCAGTATCACTCTGTGAATATTATATGCATACTAAACCCTGATAAACTTAAAGGTGAAATATTGCCTGTAAGTATATATGTAAATATTTTCAAGAAGATAATGAAAATCAAGTCCAACACAAAAGAACCATAATCGTTGGTAGGAGTGTAAATTAATTTGGATGATAGAACATAAAGCTTAAACATGTTTTTCCTTATAGTGCAGTTTCTTTACTTTTAGAACTTTAATCAGAGATGGCCTTAATTATCAGATAGAAGTATTTTTATCACATATTTATAATAATTGCAATGAATTAATGATAAATTAGAGAAAATCAAATTATCCCACAGGGTATTTCCCACATTGCCTCCAAAGAGTCTGTTTTGATTAGAAGCATTAAATATTTTTAATAAGTCATATGTGAGAAAATATGTAATTTTTATAATTAGGAAAACATTAAAATATTTTCAGTTTCAGTTACAATAACTTTATACTCAAAGGGAAATAATGGTAATAGGGAGAAGATGGGAACATCCCCTAATTATAATACATTAATTATGGACTGACTTTGGTGTTTCTGGGGAAAAAAATACAGTAACATTTCAAAAAGGTAAGGCAGCTGCCTGACTGGAGACAGCTTTAGCTATTTGGAACAAAAATAAACTGATAGAGTAGCTATTTGTCAAATAAGCCTTGAACTTCCCCCACTCTGCTCTTTGCTCACTTTGTGCTGTACATCTTCCCTCCCATATGTACTCGTCAAAATTGTACCTATTCTTCTACTCACAAAACACTTTGCACTACTTACGTAGATTCCTAGATTATAGCTATTTGTGAACATACTTCGCCTCACTTTCTGACTCTTAGAAGACAAGCAGCCTTATTCTGTTCATCGCTGTGTCTCTCACAGCGACAGGTAGCACTGTGCCTGGCATTTAGCAAGTGATTGATAAATACGTGAAAGTAAATGTTGACTAAATTGGGTCTCTTGTCAGGGTCTTGTTTTTTGTTTTTTTGTTTTTTTGTTTTTTTTAGTTTTTTATTCCAGTTTTCTGAAGGCTTCAGGGAACTCAGTAATTCAGTGAGAGGATTAGGATTTCTGGGATGAAAGCCTGACACAGATATTGCTAAATCACACGGCACACCGTGCATGGAGGCTGTACTTATATTTATTCTGTTTTTCCCTTTATTTGCCTATTTCCTATCAGTTCCATTTCTGCCGTGCTGGCTTCAGCTCTGTGCTGCGGAGGCTAGAATTCTTCATTCTCCATCTCCTAGACTTCCATTTAGGTTCTGCCAATGGGAGTCACTGGCAAGAAATTGAAATTGTGGAGGGAAAAATTATTTTCCTATTATTTGTTTCCATTTTAACAATGGTTCTGATGAGAGTGGACCACTACACATAGCAGCAGGAAGCGTCTGAACCCAGCATCCCTAGCACTGAGGGCTGTGCTAGTCCTGCCGGCTGGTTGGTAGCTTCTGGTGGTTCTGGCAGAAGCACTGGTACTTTCATCGGTGGCATGGGGTCTTATTCTGAATATCACCTCTAGGTCATTGTAGAAGCCTGTCTTTGTTTGTTCTGTTATAACGAAATACCATTGACTGGGTGGTTTATAAACAACATAAATTTATTGCTTACCTTGCTGGAGGCTGGGAAGTCCACAATCAAGGCACTGGCTGACTTAGTGTCCCGTGAAGGCCAGCTTCCTGCTTCCTAGATGGCGGTCTTTTCCCCAAGTCCTCATGTGGTTGAAGGGGTGAAGGAGCTCTCTCTGGTCTCTTTTATAAGGCTACCAATCCCATTCACAAGTGACCTACTCACCTCCCACAGGCCTCTCCTCCAAATACCGCACACTGGGGTTTAGGTTTCAACATACGAATTTGGGGGTGACATAGACATTCATTCTATAGCAAAACCTAAGATATGGGATGTCAAAAAGAAAGTAGTGCCAAGAAAACTTAATGATGACCCACACATACTTGGTTAGCGCCGTATTATTTTATTTCCATCACCAGGCTGAGTAGGACGTGACCTAGTGGCTCTGAGGACGTGTGACAAGTATTCACTACTTAATTGGAGTCAGTGAGTCTCTCTTTCTCTCTCCAGCTCAGCCACCACTGTCTGACCTTTGACAGCAAGTTAGCTTCCTGTAAGAAAGCTGCAGTTGCCTCACCGCTGACTGGGTCGTCCATAACGAAAGTAGATCAGTGTTTTCTAGAGGTATGCAGGGAAGTCAGTGCTCAGAGATGCAGGGCCAGCTGGGCTTTCGTGCTGAAATTATTCTTCGGGGGTTGGGAGTACATCAGGCAAGGGTGTTAATAAACATCCTATAGGTGCTTCCGTAGACTTTCTCTTAAACACAAACAGCATGTTTACATTGCTTGTTTTTGAGGGTAAAGACATTTTCTTTTTTCAGAAAACAATCCTCAAAAACATGTTCAAGTAGAAGTTTCCATAAATATATTTGTAGCATTTCTTAATAAAAACATGATTACAATTTGACAAAGCTGGGCAGAAACAAGTCAAAGCAAGTTTATTTTCGGTGGAGGTGAGGCGTGTGTTGTACATACTGACCACGTCGCAGGATGCTTCCCACAGCAGGAGTACGGCTCCGCCAGTGTCATGGTGAGTGATCTCTCTCAGGATTGTTTCCTCTCTTGTTCAAAAGGCTGAGAGCTGCTTTCTGCAGTTCCCCATCTCAGGGCTGCCTCTCAGATCGCCCATTGATTCTTTTAGTCCTTCTATCATTTTTTAGACCTAAATCTTATTATTAAATTCTCTCTGCTCTTTGACCTTAGCGTGGTTCTTTCCTTCTTTCCCTCCTTTCGTTTCTGTAACTGAACTATGACACACAATACTAGTATGAAACATCTCACAGATTTAAAATTCTTCTCAGTGATAACATTTAGGAAATAAGGAGAAGCAAATTAATATAATAAAATGATTCAAGAGTTTGATTGACAATGGGTTAAATACATTGAACAAATATTTGAGACATTCCCATGAACTAGGCACTGAGATAAGCATACAGTATCACACGTCTATGATGATGGTACTCATAGAATGCGTATTTTACATATACTGATACTGAGAAATAAACATGCTAAGGAAACTCCCCAAAGTCATACAGTTGGAGAGTTACATAACCGAGACTCAAATCATGTGTATGCATCTTCATTAATTGATACTCATAAATAGTAATAAGTAATTCACATTGATATTGATAATGCATATTTATTAATTAATAATTATTTATTAAATGCCTGTTATCAGACACTAAGGCTGTATGTATTACAGCCTTGATGGAATTGAAGAAAAAAATCTGAATGCAGTGTAACACCCAGACCCTTACAAACACTCTTATACCACCTTTCACAGCAGGGCGAAGCAGAGGCACAGTTAGCTGCTCTTACCTCAGTCCTGTTGTGATAATAATATATTTTTCAGATCTTTGTTAGGAATAGGGAAACATATCAAAGTAGCATTCTTTAAAGACAACTGAAGGCATCTCATGAATAGTTGTCAGTTGGTGATAACTGTATTTTCAGAACTTTGTTTCACTATGATATCATTCCCCAGAGGGCATTTTGTAGCCTTCTGGTGGTTCCTGCAATACTTTCAGAGGGTCTGCAATGTCAAAATTATTTATACAGTAATATGATGACATTATATTACCTTTTCTCTGTGCCTTTTTCGTTGTTTGATAATTCCATTGATGGTGAAACAACAGTGGTAGAAAAACCTGCTGATAAATTAGCCCAAAACAAGGCAGTGGACCCCAAATGTACTAGTGTTATATATTCTTCCTCAACCTAAACTTGCTATGAAAAATTTAAAACTCAGTTTCACTTAAGATTGTCCTTAAAGATACACTAAAAACAATTTTATTAAATCTCAGTGTTTGTATTCCTGCGTTTTTAATATTTTGTGACAAAATGAAAAATATGCATAAATCATTTCTACTACATAATGAAGTGTGATGCCTAACTCAAGGACAAGCACTTGTGCAGTTGTAATAGTAGCTTATATAACTGCTTTTTTTTCATGAAAAGTTGTTTTTACTTGAAAAAGGAAAACTAACAGACAACCCATGGTTAACCAGACTTGAGTATTTGACATACATTTTCTCAGCAATGAACAAAGAGTCTGTAACTTCAAGGAAAATAACTGACAGTATCTTTTTCAATGATAAAATATGGGCCTTCAAGTGAAAATTAGAGTTTTGGAAAACTTGCATTATTCCCTGGGGGCTTGAAAGCTTCCAGAACCTTAAATACTTGACAAATAAGATTGGTTGTAATATTTAGAATATGGCTTTTTGTTGCTGTGTAATGAAATGTGTCAAACATTTGGAAGATCTGCATAACTCAGTGAACCGGTATTTCTAAAATAATCAATGTCTGATGTTACCAAAATTATGCATGAATAAAAGATCCATGTAAAGTGCAAGACACATCAGTCAGTTTCATGGAGTTTTAGATTGCTGACTTTCATGGTGGTATCAATTATCACGTTTCCACAATTTTCATACCTCTAGTATCTATGTGAGGCTAGTTTCTGTATTTACCTCAACCAAGACAACCACATCCTCCTGCAGATTGAATGTAGAAGCAGATATGAGAAAGAGACTGTCTTCTGTTTAGCCAGTCATTACAGATATGTGAAAGTATTTAATAGAGTGTCACCTTCCCTAAAGGCTTTTATTTGAGAAATAATTATTTTTATTAAAAATATGTATGCAAATATATAATGTAGTTATTATTTTATAAGTATTTCCCTCAGTGTTAATACATAACATGATAAATACTAATAGGTATAGCACACATGAACAACATCTCCTTATAGTCCTCGATAATTTTTAAGCAGTTTGAAAGGGTGTTATTTTGCAGCCTCAGGAGTCCCCTGGGTGAAATCTGAAACTGAAACACAGAGGGTAAGGAGAGATCGAAGGAAGAGGCACGCCACCACAGACTAGTAGATGGCAGGTCTAACAAGCATGGGAACTTACATACAAGGCTTATCTTGGGTGCTACAAGTAGATCTCTACACACCAGGCCAGAATCTTAAAGTTTATTTAGAGGCCTAACTGGGGCTCAGCCACGTATTTAGTCCAGACGGTCTCAGCATCACCTTACGCTCTCAAAGCCACGTCCTTGAAACAGCTCCCAGTGTGGCAGTGGTGGGCAGAATGTACATTCCTACGACTGAAGAGTGGGTGAGGAGGTGAGGAGCCTCCAATTGCCCAGGTCCAGCTTTCGGGTCACCTGGCAGTCACATCCTCTGGATGACTTCCTCTGACAAGAAAAGTCATTAGTAGATGACGGGATTAATGTTTGCCAGGATTAGATGTTTCCCTCAGTTTAATTAGTGTAGTTATTCTTGGGAGAGAACAGCAGTCCTCTTCTATGTGTCTTTGCTAAATAACAGAGCCATAGTCCCTCCTCCCACAGGTAGAAAGGAAATGAGTGTCTGCTGTTTGTGTGTTGAAAATTAACACATGTAATGAGCTTCCAACATGACCTGGCTGAGGCAGGACAAGGGCTAGACTTGGAGGCTATGCTTGCCTGCTCCCAGCCTGGGATGCCCCTGCTCTGGCCCTCTCATTTCTCTTCACTGGTTTATTTTTCAATGCATCTTTAACTTGTAAAGAAATAAAATAAATAAAGATGTTAAAAAAAAAGAAATAGGAGAAAGGAATAAATATAGAAAACTAGAAATAGTCAGGGGTTAGAAGGTAAGCCTCAACAGAGCCAGGTCCAAGAACCACAGGAAAATAAGAATTCCTGATTCAGATGTTACCCATTCCCGGAATGGTCATGTTGGAAGAGAACTGTCAGCCACTCTGTCAATGCCAAAGCCTGAGTGATGTCCTGGCAGGAGAGACCAGCCACCTTTGCCACTCTCCCCAACAACCCCCAGCTTGGAGAGCAGTGTTTCCAGCAGGAGCCCAGAGTGGGATGTGGGCTCACTCTGTGAGGTATTGCGAGTTGATGACCAGGTCTCCTATTTCTTTTTAATTTTATTTGCAGGAATTCTCTCCCTTCTCTCTTTCTTCTGTCCCGTCCCTATTCCACCCCTGCCCCGCCCTTTCTTTCTAACATTAATGCAATATTGGTGGAACCAGTTTAAAAAGGCTTATGTATATGATCAGGCTATTAGGTAATATTGGATCTTTGGAAAATATTTTAATTGTATTATCTCCAAGATTATCTTCATTTTTTAACCATTCTCATTTAATGGTGGAATAGGCAACTTTAGTTGTAATAACTATATTATATAAAAAGTGTTAGACAAGAAAATCACATAATCCTTTTGATGCATGTAATAGACTCCCTGACATAGACAATCAAGAGATAAGAATACTCTTTTAAGCCTAATTTATGACAGGACAATTACACAATTAGAGATTAGTTTAAAAATGCATGCATGTAATGTAATTCAATACGACCATTAAAAATCTTTATATTCAAAGAATATCCAAGACGTAATATTTGCATGATATGCAAGTTGCAAAATGGTACACATATTCAATATGTATATGGACACATAAAAAGGCATTAAAAGTGAAGAAAATACACTAAAATGTGCTGATCTAGGGTTTGAATATTTGTAAGTGTGATAAATCTGTTGCTTTTGAAATCTGATTGGAGAGTGATAATGAATACTTCTAAAAGACAGCAAGGGACAGAGCAGGATACTTCACTACCCAGTTGGCTCTGATGCAGTGTTCTAATCTGAAAGAAAAACTGGGAAGCTACTTTGCCAGTTTTACTACCTAGGCTGTCAGAATTCTCAGCTTATCTTGTGCAAGTTATAATTATTTTTCCAAGAATCCCCATCTTTATTTAATAGGAAATGGTACTTCAGATCACAGTCTTTAGATCACAAATGCTCATTGCTATATGTGGCCATTGTTTATAAGTCTATGTCATCTGCTTTTTTTGCCTAGAGATAGAAATTATTTTTCCCTTTAGTATTCAGGAGTTTTGCTGTATTAACAATATCTTGTTTATTCTGAATTTTTATTTTCAAGTATAGAGTGTACTTTCTCAACATGTACTTTCAACTCTTTAGTATTTCAGAAAAGCCTATTTTTTACTATGATTTTTAGTATTAACTACAGTACTTTGGATCTCTTCTTCAGGATCTCCTTTTATCTCCATGTTGTCTGTATTCAGTATTTCACTTTCTCTTAAGTTATTTTATCTCTGTATTACTTGATTTTTTTTTCCTTTCTACCTTCTATTTTTCTGAAGGCATTGGCATTTTGTTGTTACTGTTGTATTTAGGCACTTCTCTGTTGCTATTAAAGTTTACATTTCTGGAATGATTTTTCTTTTATTTTCAGGCATCTCCCAAGTTCTTTCTGTGGCACTCCTTTGTCTCTGTTTTTTCTATATTGATTAGTTGATTCCATTCAAAAAGATATTTTTCCCACTGTTTTGCCTGGTCCTGGAAAGAGCCTTGGAAGCTCAGTTTAAGGGACTTTTAAGGGTTAGATTGGTCCAGCCCTGTTATGATCACCCGAAAGCTTCATACTTACCATCTAAAGGGTGAGAGAAGCCTCCTCAGTTGCAGCTGCAGTTCTGTAATCCACCTGTGATGTTTTAAAACTGACAAATTCCTATTGCCTGTTTAGGGGCCTCCTTTTTTTGTCAGGTGCATAAGATGTTAGCCCGCTTCTCCCTGCCTCTTCCTGCACTGTGGCTGACGACATTGCATCTGCGGCTGCATGTGCTTCTCTCTGCCTACTTGCAATTTGGAGTTTATGTGATTCATTGTCATCTAGTTCTATATGAAACATTTCATGAATTTTGTTTTGTTCCATTTAGTTTTTCTGTTTGAGTTTAAAGATTCAGAAAGTATAAAGAATGATGTAGCCACTATAGTTTTCTCCAAATCTGCTTCATATAGTTTAGATTAAGTTACTTGAGAAATAAAGTTTTAACCCTTGGCCTTTACTTGGAACATTTCTTTTTATGGAGACAACACATGAAAATAATTATTCAGATTCCTTCAATCATGTTCAGTTGATTTTGAGTAATTTCTGTTGTACCAAATGTAGCACAACATTCTTGCTTTCCATGATATGAAGTGAATTTGAAACATTGTGAAAGTGAGCTCCGTGTTTGTCTTTCCTTTTGTAAATAACATAAAGAATTAATGTGGTCCTATTCCAGGATCAAGTATGAAGTATATGTTTTCTATCTAAAATTAGTGGATGCTGCCCAGCTCTGTTGAAGTTTCCTCTAGGTGGACAACTTCAGTACACAACAGAATGTTTGCTCATCGGGAAAAAAAAAAAAGAGAGCAGCGTGATTGGCAGTGGTTTCACGTTTTCTAGTGACCTTAACAGTCATACCGTGATCCCTTCATTAGTCAGGGAGATGGCTGTCGTGGTGTTTGGGACTCATACAGCCAGTGTCATCTAGCTTCCCTGGAAGCCACAAAGAGAAATACTCACATTGTTAAAAATATTAGTCCTTATTTCTGATACACTTTTTAAAGTAAGCACCTGCTTGTATTCTACTTAATTCAACTTTTTTTTTCCTAGGCACTTTAAAGAATCTTAGCAGATTATTAACACTCTTATTCTTCTTGCACTTTTTAATTGTATTTTTGAAACTATATAAAGGATTTTTTTAGAAAAGTTATCTCCCCTAACATAGCTTATCTTTTTCCTTAGTGTTTAGAAGTTTCCTAACTCGCTGCTTTCTGCATTCGTTTTTTTCCGCCTCTTCAGTCAACTCCTTCCTCAGCAGCAGAGCTAATCTTTTCTCATAACCATGTTAATGTGTAAAATAGCACTAGGAATTATGAGAATGATGCATTACATTTGTGTATAGCTGTTCCCACATAATACAGTTAATAATTTGCTATTTACAAACAAGTTCTATTTAGTTATTTTTAGAATTTTTGAACCTAGAAAAAGTCTCTCTCAACTTATAAACCATATTTTGTTTTGCTGTTTTACTGTCTATATTGAACTTTTAAAAATATAAATTTAGTATTATTTTATTTTAAAATTACTCAAAGTCCTTATTTAATGTCCCTTGGACATTCATGAGCATGGTAAATATGTCTGTCTCATCACTTACTTTTGTGCTTTTTAGATGACCTGATAGTGGATAAGTAAGTACATGATTCAAAAATAACTAAAAAAAAGTTTAGAGTTTCTGTAATTTCAAACATACATATAATATTTTAGCATTCTAATGCATTTTTCTGTAACAGATAAAAACATGTTTTTGTAAAGTACTTTTTCAGTGTCTAAAAAAGGAGTTATCTATATTTATAAATGCTCAATTGGATAAGCTAATCATTATAGGAGACTTTCACTGCTGTCCTTTAAGAAATCAAGCTTCCCAGATTGAGGCCCGAATGCCACCCTTCCCATGTTAACTTTTGCCTTAGTCAAATGACTGGTTTGGGCCAAATTTTCTCACATTTACTAACTTCATAAACTAGGAGAAATTACTTAAATTAACCAAAGTTCAGTTACTCAACTTTTAAAAATACAAGTAGTATCTACCCAGAAGTTTGCCAATGTGATTATATCTGATAACTCCTTAAACAGTTTAATACTTTTGCCCTCAGTGACTGAGTTAATGGCAGTTACAAAGCAGACACTGGGAGGAATTGAGTCCAAAGCATTAAAATAATGAAATGACTTTGTTTAGCTAGAAAATAATTAACTCAATATATAAATGTTAATAGATTTAATCATTTAATTTGAATATACTAAATAGTGTGAATATTACTTTTATCCACTTGTGCATGTGTATTGGTTGGAGTTACATTGGTTCTCATGCATATGTGTTTCCTGACTGTACACAGTGTTTCAGATAAGTATTTCCATTCTTTTTTTTTTTTTAACTCTGCAGAGAATTATATTTGATAACATTATCAGTATGAAATAGGGCTGAAATACTAACCCTGTCTCATTGACCTTTTAAAATGATTTCTGAGTTTCTGATTGAAGGCATGGTGTCCTTGTAAAGATGGCAGGGTTCCCGAAGGTATCTACCAGGGTGAACTGTAAGAAAGACAATGTGTTCATCAGAGGAAGCCTGGCTAAGTTTTGGTGGGAGCTGACTGTCAGGAGTCTGGTATCATTTTACACTGACACTGGATATTTGATGGGGCTTTCAGTAAAACTGCTGTGCTGTCTTGAACCTACTATTAAAAATAAAACAAGCATTCTTGGAGGGTGGTATTTGGAGGGGTACAACCTTTTTCAAGGTGCTTAGCACTTCTACCTATAATGTAGCTATTTGTAGGTATGTATCTATATCATCTTAAACAGTTTAAGCTACTATAGCAGGATACCATAGAGTAGGTGGCTTATAATCAACAGAAATTTATTTCTCAGAGTTCTGAAGGCTGAAGTTCAAGATTAGAGTGCCAGCAGGGCCAGGTTCTTACGAGAGCCCACTGCTGTTGTAGATGGTCATTTTCTTACTGTATCCTCACGTGGCGGAAAGCAAGCTAGCAAGCTCTCTGGGGTTACATTTTAAAGACCACTAATCCTATTCTGGAGGACTGTACCCTCTGGACCTAATCACCTCTCAAAGGCCCTACCTCCTAATACCATCACACTGGAGGTTGGAATTTAAGCATATGAATTTCGGGGAGATACAATAGTCCATTAACATTTTTTTTTCATATTCCAGATAAGTAGCAATTTGAAGTCAAATGATATTCATTTTGTAATCTTCTAATAATTGCAAATATTATAGATACTCAGTAAATACTATAAAATATTCTGAAAGTAAAAGTGTAAAGAACTAGAAAAGGAAAGGTGTGAATAAAGGAGGGATAAAGGGAAAAAAGAAAGAATATTATATATATATATTCTATACATATCAAAATATTCCTAGAACTACAAAGAGGTACATAAAATATCTTGTCTAATTCATTAAATGTTTGAGATGCTGCCTATAGCCAAGCAATTAGGAACAAACACAAATTTAAATTTATGAAAAATTTGCATCTATTAAAAAGAATCAATTTTCATATCCATTGATCCTGTAATGCCACTTCTAAAATTTACCCTAAGAAGATTGTATAATATACATTCAAAGATGCAAGTCCAGTAATGTTTATTGTAACATTTTTATGTAGTGGGGGGAAAAGCTACATGCTCAGCAATAAGGGATCAATTTAATATGAAAGGACAGAAGTACACAGTTGGACTATATGTGGCCATAAAATTATGTCTTTGAAGAATAATATGGTTAAAAAAAAAAGATTTATGACATAGTAATTGAGGGAAGTAAAGATCAATGAGATCAAGTAGTTTTAAGGCCACACAATGCATAAATGAAGAACTGAAGATAAATTCAGATTAATTGTACATGCACATATAAAACCCGAAATCAGTTGCAGTTAATTGTTACCTGCTTGTTTTCAAGTTCATGAATCTAAAGTTTAAAATGCCCTATGGGATAGAGATATATATATAGAGAGAGAGATGTTTCTCAAATTACCACATTATACACTTTAAACATATGCAATTATATTTGTCAGTAATTCATCAATAGTTAAAAAATACAAAAGAGTAAAAAATTTAAGAGAAATAAAACCAATATTCTGTGTGCCAAAGTTAAATAATGTATGAATAAGGACATTTTAGCATATAAGCTATTCAAATATATATTTTAACTATTGCAGAATTTGAATAATGAAGTTGCTAACGACCTTCAGTAAAAAATCCTATGGAGAAAAAGTTAGGAATATAAAATACGAACAAAAACAGCTGTTCATATCATTAGAGAGAAACCGAAGTGATTGAACAAAATCTTCCACATTTTTTACATAATAAGTTACTACTTTTAGTGAAAAGTAATGAGGAAAAACAGGAGAGTAATTTCCTCTTGAATTATAGCCATTCTTTGAAAAAATAAAGGCCATTACGCTGGATATTTGAAAAATAAAACAAAAACCTATGGCTGTGTCAACAAACAACACAAAGTTAAAAAGAAGTCCCATACATCAAACAATTTATTTTTATTTTAATGTCATTTCTCTCGCTTGATGTCTCTACACAGTAGATACCTTGTAATTTAGAGCTTCCTGCCAAGACGACTTCAGGGTCATTCTGGAATCAAGCCTTGACCTAGTTACACAGATGAGTTTCTAAATTAGAACTTGCTCACGGAAGTGCGGAGGCAGCGTATTATTGAAGCTGTGCCTGAGTGTGACCGAGTCAGTACACGCTAAGATTGTAATTGCTTGTTTGTGCTTCTTCTTATCCTGATGCCCTTACCTGCATCTACTTGGACTTTCTTTAGGGTAAACCTGCACTGTGCTGTAAGAGTGTCAGTATTCGTGATTATTTTTTCATCCTTCCAACAAAATCATTTACCTCTTTCCAGCTAGTACAGCTTTAGACCTAAGTAATCTCTGTTTTCTTTTGTTTTCTTCTTTGGAAGTCAAGTTAATATAGGAATCTTTAGGAATACTCTGAAGACTCAGTGTCCCTGACATGATAACCTGATTTAAAAAAAAGAAAACAAAACACTAATTCAAATCAGTTTTTGACTAGTCATCCCCCAGATATCATGAGGGAAGACATAATATCCTAGCAGTCTGTATTTAGTGCCATTCCACATTGTTGTTTGTGCTGGTTCCTTGTTCAGGGCCTAACTGTCAGCAGTAAATAAATTACTCCCCGGCTAGTAAATCACAAAACTCTCTTGAGCTTCTCAGAGAAACAAAGCAAAATGATGAATCTCTCGCCCTAAGAGGTTATATTCATAAATATCCATTTTGTTTGAGGCACTTTGGGTCTACTCAATGGAAGACCAGTTTTCTTCCGTAAAACACTGGAAGAGTGTTTATCTGGAAAGAAACACAAATGAAAGAGT
Organism: Vicugna pacos; assembly: GCF_048564905.1. Lineage (NCBI taxonomy): Eukaryota > Metazoa > Chordata > Mammalia > Artiodactyla > Camelidae > Vicugna > Vicugna pacos. The sequence continues at coordinate 1,604,532 of NC_133015.1, forward strand.
GTTCATTCTCTGGTCTCCATCAAATTTCAGGATTTCCATATGATGGCATTAATAGTATGGAAAAAAACTTTGACTTGTCTTTGAGTGGCTATTTTAAGTGAGGACAGATATTTAAAAGTCAGAACAGAAGAAATAAACCCCCTCCTTCAACAAAAATTGAGTGATCAGTGATTTTTCTTTCTCTTTCAGCTCTTCCCACCTTTAAGAAACATTCCTAGATTTTCTGGGAGAGGAATAGCTCTCATTTGTTCATCTTTGAAGTGAAAAATAGAGAAAGTACTGGTAGTCAGGGCTATATATCTTAAGTGACTCACGTAATAGTTTTAGTAAGTGCCTTTTTCTTTAGAGATTCAAGCCCAGACCGGAAGCAGCTAAGAGCATTTCCTCACTGACAATGTCTGGACTCGCAAGGGAAATACATTCTGTCACTGTGAACTTATTCCTAAGTGGGATAAAATTTTCTGACTAGCATTTAGCTGCTTAAAATTCAGTTGACTAGATACAATATGTTATGATTGCAAAGCATAAATCATGTCAGTGAGGCAGCCCTAGGTATTACTGTATTAACTAAGTTTTAAGAAAGAGAGACTTGCAGAAAAATTACAGAAAGTGTTTTTACAGTTTGTTCTAAGTCTGTACTATCTACAGGTATACTTAGGAACAGCCAGCTGTGTGATATAAAGAAGATATGAATTGTGTATTATGTAGCATAGTGATAATCTAGAGCTGTCTTTTAGCTCTAGTTTTATCCTCAGCCCTTTGGCCCAAGAATCTTAACCAATTAAAGTCAATGCATTATTTATAAGTGATTTTGAAAAAAAACTCAAATAAGTAATATTTTATTTCAACTTAGGTTAAAGTTGAAATTTAATTTCCCTTAGTCAAAAAGTTACTGAGAAAGGAAACGAAGAGCTACATGTGTCTTTCATTGTGCATGCTGAGAATTTCTCAAGAATGAGGAACACATGTGAATTAAGGACAACGAGAACCCAGCTTTGGACCCTTACAAATATAGTTCTGTTGATTTTAGTTTCCATTTTCTGTGGTCAGAATGTACTTTGTTCTGTGGAACAGTATTGATGAGGTTGTAGTTTTGTTCTATCCATACAAAACATTTTATATTTGCAGACTCCTTGGTTATTTGTTTGTTTGATTTCATCTCATAAGGTGAGTGAGAAAAGCTATTATTTTCATAAAGAAAAGGCCACTGTCAGCTTTAACTCAAGGTCACTGTGCTTTATTCATGGTCACTGGGGTTTATGTTTTCATTATAGCATCTGCCTTAGAACATAACTGAGGAAGGCATTTCAGAATTGAAATCCCAAAATTAAGTTAAGTACTTGTAATTCGTGTTGTATCAAATCATGCCTTTGAGGTATAGGAAATGCCATTCCGGGCCTGACAAAGACCCACTGATATACACCAAGATATTTTACTGAGCCCTTGAGGAAGTCATAACATTAACCAATGTGTGGTCTTGCCTGCAGGTGGTTCACCCACTGGCTATGTATTCGAATCACCTGCATAGCTTATGAAACCTACTAACGCCCAGCTACTAACAAGGATTCTGATTTGCCTTGCATGCCTTCTGGGTTGATCCAGAGTATCAAACTTTAGTGTGCACAAGAATCATTGGAGAATATACTTAAAATGGAAAATCTCAGTTTGTATGTCTGGTGTGGCCCCTGCTATTCTGCATTTCTAACAAGCTACCAAATAATGTTAGTTTAAAAATAAAAGTTATAAAGGTAAATACATATAAATAAATGTCCCAGACTCCCATTCCAAATAAATATAAGCAAAACTATATCAAATGTAATTAGGTTCTAACCAGTGAAATAATCATTTTTTAAAGTACAGAAAGCTCCTTATTGGCCTGTGATCAATATCAGAATAAAGGGCCAAAAAGGGAATCCAAAGTGACTTAAAAAAAAAAAGGTTAAAAAAGGTGGAAGAGGAAGCTAAACAAATAGAATTTTTTTTTAAGTATTGAGAATTAACTTTAGAAAAAAATCAACAAGTATAAATTGGTCTTTAGTAAAAATAAAGTCAAGATTATAACTACAAATGTATATTTAACACAAACAAAGAATAGATTTTTTTGTGGTAGCATTTTTTGGGCAAAATTTATGATAGTATCAGGATACTTGTATAGTTGATTTTTATAGCTTGATATCAGTTTAATTAAAGTGCAGAATTTTCACAATTTTATCAATGAATTTCCTCGAATTTTTGATAGTCAAACCATCTTTTGAAAAGCTATCCTTATTTATATTCATTTTTGCTACTCTTTTCATCATCAGATGTTCATTTGCCAAAATCTGTATGTGGTATAGTCTGTTCCCTCAAACCATTTCAGCAAATTTCAAGTTATCCAAAACCTTTTTCAGGTATTTGTAATTTTATTCCGTTGCTGTTTTGTTGTTTTTTTTTCTTCCTGTTTCTGTAGTTTCTCCAAACAAGGTAGAAAATGACCTAGGTATAAATTACTGGAAAGTGTGGTTATATTTTCAGTTTGAGTAAGGGGAGAAATGATTGAGAAGTGATTAGTTTCATAAATAGTCCAGTTTTTCATAAATATTTTAGTGTTATGGCAACTCTGATTTCATCAGCACACTGGTACTTGCATATCACCACTTATGTAATGAAGGCTTTCTGCTGTAGAGTTCCCCATTCACATTAATCCAACTGCACTGTGAATCTGCTTATGGCATTAAGCCAAGTGGAAGGAACCCGTGCATTGAATTTGCCAAGTAATAGAAGCTTGAGAGTCAAAAAAAAGAGGATATTGGCTCAGTCCAAAGACCTTTGCTTCTATTTCATCTGTTTACCCTGCATTTGCTCTCTTTACACAATCAGGCCTATTAATTTTAAAAACTCTTTGCTCTTGCTTTCCATTTTCTGTTGATGTCTTTGCAACTGAGTAAACTTTGACCTCTATTCCGTGGATTATTCACTGTGTTCTGACAGTGCATGGATGCCCCTAAAGGCTGCTGCTGTCTAATAGTAAGAGAAATGTTATACTCATTTCCTAATGTCATCAGCTCTTCTCCCAGAGACCTCCACAACTGCACTTCTGCGTAACTGACCATTGCCATGTTTTATTTACTTCCTTAAATGGTAGAGATCACTGATCCTGCAGTTCATCCATCCCTCAGCTGGAAATACCTGGAGTTTCCCATCTAACCCTCTATACTATGCATTCCACTTCAAGATTTTATTCATGTTCATAGTTTGAGAACATTTACTGATGCTCTCTAAACAACCTAAATTTCTGGTTGAGTAATCTGAAAGAGGACAAAGTTTAAAAACACAGCATCATTGTTTTTATTTATTTGTTTTTATTTTCTAACCAATATATGTGTAGTTATGTCACTGAGCCAATAGTTTTCACTTTTCTTATCACCTTTAAATGTTGTGAAGACTCACAATATTCTGCACTGAAGCACTTCATTTAATTTTGTAAACACAGCCAGCTGTTCATAAGTGCATTTCTGGAAGAAAATGTACTTAGCTATACATCTCAATTTCTCTTCATTGTTCTGGCTTTTTGGAAAGTGAGGTTAGTGTATGTTCGAGTAACCCTGTGTTTAAATTATAGAAGAGATTTAATAAGATAAGTGGTAGTTATATTAAGAAAATATTCCAGATATTTCAAATTTCATAATGAATTTGGTTTTTAATACTTTAAACAGACTTTTTTCTTAATTTCCCTGAATATTTATTTCCCTGTGTCCTAATGTCTACAAAATATCAACATATTATGCATTTGAGAAGTAATAAATGCATTCTAGAATTTTAGAACAGTATAATCTTCATCTTAGAATACAATGATAAAAATGAAATGTTCTGAAAAAAGCAGACTAGCAATTACCTAATAGCCATGTCTAGCCCTACAAATCAATTTTATAATGTACCAAGAGTACTCTACAAGTATCATTTTAATAAACCTTTACTAAAAAAAAGAGTTATATGCATTCACATGAGGAGAATAAAATAATTATGCAGTGTTAAAATATGGGTTACCTTTTGAGTCATTTGCCTGTTACATAGCACTTTGATTTTTTTCTCATTTAATTAGGGATAATGCCATCCCTTTGAGAATACAACTTTTTTTCCAAGTGCTGCATACAAGGATCAATTTTTCCAATTTTTTAAAATTTTTAAATTATTTGTGAAAAGCTTTCTTATTTATCCAAATTTGATATTTTTAGATTTCTATAATCTTTTCTTTTGGTATTAGTTGAAATGACTGCAAAGATCTAAGCCCATGATTTGGGTTTATTCCATTTATTAGCTGTTTGTCATTATTTAAAGAAAAGTCCACATATCTAAAGTTTGCAAGTTTTTATAATGCTATGATTAATTACATCCATAGTTGTCTTCTGAATATCTCTTAGCCCTCACTGAATAAATAACTCAGAGAATTTTTATCCCTCTGTATTCTGTTTACTTGTTTCATCACGTAAGGAGATTAAATTTTGAATCCCAAATAGCTCCTGAGTTCTCAGAAACCTGTCAACAAGCAGAGGCATTTGAATGCAATAAATTGCTTGTTGACTGAATCTCAGGAGTGACTCTTCATCTGATGGACCTGTTTGTGAGGCCTGCATTTGTTATTAAGCTATCAATTATATATGTGGTTCTCCATCTTTAAAATTGCAGGAGATGGATTTAGTGCCTAGGAGCCATGATTGGATTCAGAAGTTGGAAGGCAGAGAGCCAGAGTATTGTTCTTATGGAAGTGAAAGCTATCTGCTGAATCAGCCACAGTCCATGCACTTTCTCTGCTTGGTTTCATCTAATGCTGTTTGGTTTGGGTACAAAGGGATTCCCTTCAGGTGAACTAAGGGAGTGACGAAGTCTCTTTATTCTTTTCAGCCTATCTAAGAGTTAGGAAATAAACCAAGATGGAAGGAGTGGTATTTCATTTCAAGCTTTTAATAACTAAAATCTTACTGTTTTCAGTTTCTGTGGCTATAGTTGTATTTGAACTACGTATGATCAAGTCAAAGAATCAAGACAGATTTGAGCAACTAGTTTCCTTTATCACTATTGTCTTATCCATTAATATAGAGCTAAGATTAAAGTTATTGACAAGAGGGACATTAGTACTTAAAAATAGCTCAGTATAATTGTAAGAAATATTGATGTCAGTATTTAAAAGGCTGAGTCTTAACTCCATTAACAAAATGAGTCTTTGCTCTGGGAAAAATAATTGGTTAACTTTAAGTAATCAGTGAGTGAAACACAATTAGAAAACTTGGGAGGAAAATAATTCTTATAAAGGCCAAGTTTCTATTAAGTTTTTAGACTAAGTCTCAGATTATTAGATGACAATATCATGGGCCACTTTTTTCTGGCATTGATATAAAAATCAAATATTGTTTCAAAGTTAGAGAAAAATGAGAACTATAAAAAATATTTTATAACCCATGCATATTTTTTGAAGTTTTAAAAATAGTGCTTTCCTCAAATTCTGTACTTTTGAATATGATCTATTTAATGCAGATTTTCTAGATAAAAGGATATTTTCTCCTAACTAAGTTTTTAGAAAAAAAACACTTGATTAATATTAGTTTTAGATATTACTTAAACATACAACTTGATAAGTTTGTTGTGGGTTTTTTTGGCTAAAATTGTGTTATAATACTGATTTGTCTGAAATCTGGGTAAACAAAAGTGAAACTCATTTCTAATGTCATCTGGATATTTTATTTCAAAATACTAAAATATTTTAATACTAACTTTCATCCTATGTTGAAAGAGCTTAAGCAAGCTTAACTGCTGAAGCAGTTTTCCATTAAGAAAGTCACTAAACTTGATTTGATGTAGAAAACTTGATTGTTTTAGACACCATTTTTAAGATTGCTGTAGAAAGATACAGTTTTAGCTAAGGGTTAGAAACTGTCAAGGGTAAGTTTAGGGTTAGTTTTAGTTGTAGAATTGAGTGGGTTAATTTATTGAACACTCAGTGTTAGAAAAGTTCTTTGGGCCTTATTCATATTGTTTTAGATCTTTGGGCCTCATTTTCTTTCTTTGAAAAATAAGGAGTATGATACAGTTATTTATTTATCTCCAGTTTAAATAATGTGAATAAACCTCTTATCAGCATTACAAAATCTAAGTTCACACATAGTATTAACAATTAAAAAAAAATCTGAATCTATATCCTGATTTTACTGCTTAATCACTATTTGAACCAAAGTAAGGTCTCTGCCTCTCTGGGTCTCCTCTCCTTCACCTTTAAAATGAGGATGATAAGTGATCTTTAATGAATAATTCTGAGTTTATACTCGACAATGTATTTGGATAAATTTTGCACAATTTTAAGTATTAGTCCATTTTGGTCCTATTTGGTCTTCTTGTGATTTTTATCATATGGATAAATGTCATGATTTTATGAACATAAAAAATCTTTGCCAATGTTAGAAAGTTGATTGTTCATCACTACTGATTCCATGGGCATTAATAGTATAATACAGAAATACTATGAACAACTCTTTGCCCACAAATTTGGTAACTTAGATGATATGAACTAATGTCTTGATAGACACAATCTACAAAAGCATACAAAGAGGAAAAAGATGACCTGAATGGCCGTTTGCCAATGAAAGAATTATAATTAGTAATTAATAAACTTCCAAAAACAAAAGCACCAATACTGGAAAAGAAACCCAATAAGACGTTGTAGGATACTTATCAGAGGCAGAAAAAAGAAAAGGAGTATCTGAGATTTGAGGGAATAAAAGAGAAAAGTGAACATTTTTCCCTAAATGGGAGTATAGACTTCCCTGACTTTACAATAAAACTGATTATTAAATATTTATTAACTTATAAGTAGCAACCACAAGGAAGAGTTTTAGAGTATATATTAAGACCTTAAAAAAATCATTTTTGTTAGTTTCCTGTCGTGTATCTCCAGATTTTCTTACCAAAAACAAGTATATTGATTAATTTAGATAAAGTGTACCCTTTATTTAAAAGGAACAAGTAGTAAGTATGGAATTCTGAAACATAATAGGAGGGCCCCATACAAAAATTTAATTGCACTCCCTGATTTGTTTTCAAATCCCATGAAGCCTATGAGGTGTTTCTGTTTACCACAATATTAAGCATTGGTTGTACCATGTGGTGGCACTTTATCAGGTGTTTAATCATAAAGCTTTTATTGAAAGAAAGTGTCTCCATGGGTGCATAATTTAGAAAGACTGACCGACAAGTTATAATACAAATAACTCGTTAAAAAAAAAGTTTTCTGATTCATTTGTTCCTTGCTTTGATTAGATCTGTCTATCTTTAAATACAGAAGCATCCAAAACACCTTTGCTACTTCCCGGAGTGCCTTTATCATAGGGAAGCAGAGTGGGCAGATTCACGAGTGATGTTCACAGAACTGCGGTAGGAGGTGTGGGGGTTAGAAGCGGGAGCCTTACTTTTGTCACTGGCAATTAGCAGGCATTGTGATTTAAGGCTACCCAGTTAGTGCTCTTTTGTTCTCAGCAAATTACAGCTCAGAAGGAATGCTGGCACTTTGGTTTGCTAATCTGTGTGGCTTTGTGTGCTCTAATCTTTCAGCCACAATCAAATAATCATTTCCTCTTGTTTGTCTTCATTCATTTCCTGTCCCCGCCTTGGATTTAACTATCAAATGTCCTTTGCTTTTGACCAGAGACTCTTCAACAAAAACCCTGTAGTTCCTGACATCATTATTCTTTTGTAAAAAGCAGTGGTTGGGCATATACTAATGTAAATAGTTTCTTTTTCTTGGTCAAAGGCAAGTGTTCTGCGTATTGTACTGGTATTCTTATACACTGTGTATCAGACTTCATTCCAATACAGTATCATAAAAGGATTTAGGAGAACAGGAGTTGTGAACAGAAAATTGCATCATGAATAATGTTGTTTTGACATCTCATCAAATCTGAAATCTTCACTTGGTTTTTAAGGGTTTTAATTTGTTTATTTTCTTCAAAACAAGCTATGAAGTATAAAGGTATCTATCCTCTATCTGCTGTCTGTCTGTCTGTCTATCATCTAGCCATCTATCATCTGTCTATATGTTTCATCAGTCATTTTTAAATTACCATTTTTGTTAAAGATTTTTGTTGGTAGCAAGTTTTTTTTTCCCCCTGCTAATACCCACTCCCTACCAAGTCACAGTGCCTCCCAAGACAACAATGTATAAAGCAAAAAGGGGTACATTTTAAAAGTGATGTGTGGGAGGTATTAGAACAAATGCTGTTATACATGAACAGAATTTTTGCACATAACTCCCTCACAGTTCTTTAAAAATGTACCCTTTCACATAAAAATATCTGCTTGGAGCTAAAAAAACAGAAAAAAAAAAACCTTTTTTTCCTTTTTAGGTGCAATCTTGTCAATGCAACTTAAATTGATATTTCTGGTTGCTCCCCCCAGAAAAATATGCAAGAGTCCCAAGATTGTGTGTATGTGTTAAGAGGTTCAGAATATGCCACCCCAAAATAAGCCACTTTGGCATATTGACAGTTCGGAGCTGAAGACACTTGAGAAACAACAGATGCAGGAAGGACTCCCTGACCTCCTCCTTTCTACTTAAAAGTAGGTTATAGAATTTCCTACGAGAAAGTTGTTCTTCCTGTACTAGAAAGAAAAGAGCATTCCTCTATGGGAGATTGGAGGTCAGTGGTGAAATGGATGTGTACACACAAACCTAAAATAACCTTTATCTTCCATTAATTTTCCCCATAGATTTCTTAGTCACTTTCCCAGAATTCATCTCCACTAGACATGTAACCACCTTTTCCTTTGTATCGTCACATCTGCACAATTTTATCATTCTTTGTTAAAAAGCTATATAAGCTCTTGGCCCTAACTGCTTCTTTGAGTCCTCATTTTTCCTGTGAAAGCTCTTGTGTACATGTAAAAACATTAAATAAACTTTACATGTTCTTCTCCTGTTAATATGTCATTTGTCATTCCAATCCATAGGACCCAGAACCTAAGGAGGTAGTGAAAATGTATTTTTCATCCCTACAATTACGGTGGCAAGGATGGAATATCATTGGCTGGGACTCCCCACTCACTTAGGACACCTAAAATAGTCAGCAAAAGGTAAGTGATTCTTGTGCTGTTTGTTTTATGCTGCAAAGTTATCGAGCTGGTATCTTCTTTTCTGGACACAAAAGCCAGACCCCAGCCACCAGGCGTGACGGTGAGACCTCTGAGTGAAAGGACACAGGGCCCCACTCTTGCAATGCTCTCTGCTGGTAGAACAGAGAAGACGCCCTTCCGAGGAGCTCTTTGTTTTAATTGCTCTTTTCTGTCCCAGAGATAGACATTGTTTTCCTTATGGGTCTTATCAGCCTGTTGTTTGAGCTGGTATCACAGATAGGTGAGTATACAGTTCTCGCTGGATTGGAGCCTGTTTGGACAAACTTTGCTGTGGCTTGCCGGTAAAAGTACTAGATGAGGTTCTCCTTTTACCTTGTTTCATATTCTGAGAGCCTGGCTTGTAACCTCCTCCCCTCTGCCAACCGGAAAGGAAGCTGTTGGGCCTGCATCAGGTAGCTAGCCACCAGACGAGGAACCTAAGACACAGAGTGTGCTCGCAGCATTTTCCGTCTGACTCTGCCAGCTCTGGGGGAGTCTGTCTTAGTATGAGTTCTCAGCCCTTAAAGGGCCTTTGTCATCTCTACCCTCATTGCCTTGTCAGTGCTGGAAAAGCTGCGTCTCGATACTGGCTGTCCGGTGTCAAATTATCAGATCTGTGATTGGAAGCGTCTTACATTTGTGGGATGCTGGAGACACAAGTTCTCACAAACACTGTCATTACCATTTGTGATAAAAAGGTTGTGGCTTTCGTTTTGAATTTGAGATATAGTTGGTTTATAATATTGTATTATTTTCAGATGTGTACAACTTAGGGATTCAAAATTTTTATAGATTTTCTCCACTTACAGTTATTATAAAATATTGGCTGTATGCCCTATGCTGCATAATATGTCCTTGCAGCTTATGTATTTTATACGTAATCATTTGTCCCTCTTAACCCCTTACCTCTTCCTGCCCCTCCCCACTTCCCTCTCCCTACTGGTAACCATTAGTTTGTTCTCTGTCTGTGAGTCTCTATTTTGTTATATATATTTGTTTGTTTTATTTTTAAATTGCACATATAAATAATAACATACAGTGTTTTTCATTTTCTATCTGACTTATTTTTCTGAGCATAATACCCTCCAGGTCCATCCATGTGGTTGCAAATGGCAGAATTCCATTCTTTTTTATGCCTGAGTAGTGTTCCATTGTGTATATATATCACATCTTCTTTATCAGTGTATCTCTTGTTGTACACTTGGGTTGCTTCCATAGCTTGATCATTTTAATTAATGCTGCTATGAACATTGAGGTGTATGTATCTTTTTGAATTAGTGTTTTTGTTTTCTTTGTATATATACCCAGGAGTAGAATTGCTGAATCATATGGTAGTTCTGTTTTTAGTTTTTGAGGAACCTCCATACTGTTTTCCACAGTGTACCAATTTACATTACCACCAAGTACTGATGGTCCTATTCTCTGTATTCTTGCTGATATTTGTTTTTTGTGTTCTTTTTTAATAATAGCCATTTGGCATGTGTAAAGTAGTATCTCACTGTGGCATTGATTTGTATTTCTCTGATGATTAGCAATGTTGAGCAAATTTTCACATGCCTTTTGGCCACTTGTATGTCTTTGGGAAAAGGTTTATTTAGGTTTTCTGCCCATTTTTAAATCAATTTTTTTAATATTGAATTATAGAGCTGTTTATATATTTTGAATATTAACTCTTTATTGATCATACCATTCACATATATTTTCTCCCATTTAGTAAGTTGTCTTTTCATTTTGTGAATGGTTTCCTCTGCTTTGTAAAAGATTTTAAGTTTAGTTAGGCTTTATTTGTTTATTTCTGCTTTTGTTTCCTTTGCTTTAAGAGACAGATCCAAAAAATACATTGCTACAGTTTTTGTCAAACAGTGTTCCGCCTATATTTTCTTCTAGGATTTTCATGGTTTCTGGTTTTACATTTAGGTTTTTAATCAATTTTGAGTTAATTTTTGTATATGGTGTGAAGAAGTGTTCTAATTTCATTCGTTTCCATGTAGCTGTCCAGTTTTCCCAGCACTACTTATTGAAGAGACAGTCTCTTCTCCATTGTATATTCTTGCCTTCTTTGTTATAAATCAATTGGCCATAAGTGTGTGGGTTTATTTCTGAGCTCTGTATTCTGTTCCACTGATCTAGGTGTCTGGTTTTGTGCCACTACCATACTGTTTGGATTACTGTAGCTTTCTAGTATAGGCTGAAGTCAGAGAGAGGTCTTTGCTTTCTTGATCTTTCTTTATGAGTGACTTTTTGGATCATGTGGGCTGCACCACCTCCAGGGATCTCTTGCATCCATGAGGACAATGTATTCTAAGTATGGAAAGTTACCTCTAAGTCTTTCTATGGAAAGGCTTACTGGATTGGGTCACTATTGAAAGAGGTACACCTTTAAAAATTCTATTTGTTAGTGGCCAGGTGATAGATCCTTTGATTTGAAAAAATTTTTATATTTGGAAAAAAAATAATTTTAAAGAGCTCTCATCCTAAATACATGTTCTATTGGTACCTATGGAATGATCAAATTGAAAGAAGGATAAAAAAAAGATCATTTGGGTAGCCTTATGGACACTTTAAACAAGAGTAAAGAATGGAAATGAGGTTCAAAACAAAAGTTAAATTCCACACCACAGTAAATTCCCCTTCTCCATGCTCCTTCACTCTTATTTATCCCAAACTCCCTGTCTGACCCTTCAGATCTTTTAGATCTCTGGACCCCTGTCTCAAATCCCTCTTCCCCAAATTCAACCCTTAACAAGTTCCTTTAATCCTTGAAACTCTTTCGGCTTCCCCAGAGAATCCCTTAAATACCCACCTTACCACTTTCTTCTCTTACCCTGCAAAAATTGCAGAAAATACTCCAGCCAGATGTCCAGGACTAGGTATTCAGGTTACTTATGTAAATACTGATGGCAAAGAAATAACTTTGACAGAGGCCTCAGCACCATGCAACAGGATCTATTTTGCTATTCTGTTTTATATATAGTAGTGTGTATATATACTAATCCAAACTCCTTATTTTTTCCCCCATTCCCCTTAGGTAACCATAAGTTTGTTTTCTTTGTATGTGATTTTGTTTCTGTTTTATAAATAACTTCATTTGTATGAGTTTTTTAGATTCCATATATAAATGATACCTTACGGTATTTGTCTTTGTCTGACTTACACCACTTAATATGATCATCTCTGTGTCCACTCATATTGTTGCAAGTGGGATTATTTCATTTTTATGGCTGAATAATATTTCATTGTATCTGTCTATCTATATCACATCTTTTTTATTCATTCATCAGTTGACAGGCATCTAGATTGCTTCCGTGTCTTGGCTATGGTAAATAGTGCTGCTATGAACATTGGGATACATGTATCTTTTTGTGTTAGAGTTTTTATCTTTTCCAGATATATCCCGAGGAGTAGGATTGCTGGATCATAGGGTAACTATTTTTAGTTTTTTAAGGAACTTCTATATTGTTTTACATGGTGACTGCATCAATTTACATTCTCACCAATAGTGTAGGAGGGTTCCCTTTTCTCTATATCCTCTCTGTCAGTTATTATTTGTAGACTCTTTGACGAAGGCCATTCTTACTGGTGTGAGATGATACCTCATTGTAGTTTTGATTTTCATTTCTCTAATAATTAGTGATGTTGAGCATCTTTTCATGTGTCTGTTGGCCATCTATGTGTTTTCTTTGGAGAAATGTCTGTTTAGAACTTCTGCCAATTTGGAGGATTTCTTTGGTTTGTCTGTTTGTTTGTTTGTTTGTTTTGATATTGAACTGTATGAGCTGTTTGTATATTTTTGAAATTAATCCTTTGTCAGTTGCATAACTTGAAAATATTTTCTCTGATTCCACAGGTTGTCTTTCATTTTGTTTGTGATTAACTTTATTGTGTAAAAGCTTGTTAAGTTTTATTAGGTCATAGAAATCTTTTAATTTCCACCTTAATAACAGGTCTTCTCTCTTTGAAAAGACAAATCCAAAATGGTATAGTTGCCTATGCAGAACAATCTCTCAGTGTTATTACTGAAGTTGCTATTTCATTCTTTGAAAATAGCTTGCAGGAAAGCAGGAGAAAATAGGAACTGAAATCAACAATCCTGCCTTGCAAATTGAGTGTTTAAAAAACAGAAATATGACTTTAAGGGTAATTCAATACTCACCAATTTTTCTTGCCAACCACAGAGCCTCCCCTACCCATCTCAAGCTATCTGCAAATACTGTAAAAGCTGGTACATTGGAATGCACATAAAACAAAAAAAGGCTTACATAAAATTTCCCTAGATTCCATGTGCCTCAGAGACACTTTTCACTTCTATAGGGTAATTTCTGATCAATTGATGGGGTCAGTCAATTCTCAGTTGCACCCCAGAACCTACCATTAAACTTAAAATGGAGTATCAGAAACTGTTCTCTTAGTTGATACTCATTCAGCTTTCTCTACCATAGGCTTAGAGGATTATCTCTGTCACCTCTGATTCTATTCAAGCTGTCAGAGTCTCTGGGCAACCTATTTTACTGTCAGATCTCAGGTTACCCCCCAAATCTTTAGGCCCTCTAACCACCCATCAGACCTTTCTAGTTTCTCATTCCTCATCAGCAAGCGTTTTAGGTAGAGACTTATGCAAATTTAATGCTACCAAACTATGTAATGAGAAAGGTTTTTTTTTCCCCCCCTGCGCTCAGGCCAAATCTCAAACTTCCTACTTTCCCTAGTAGAGACCTATCTCTATTTAAAATCCTCTGAAGAGAATGCAACCATGAAAGATGTCCTAATTAGTCTCTGATCCTCACATGCAGTTGAGGTTGGATTGCTACTCAGTGTAGAGCCCATGCACGTTGTCTGGAAAAGGAATAAACCTGTCCCAGCAGTTTTAATTAGGGTGGCAGCTGTGGCAACAACATCCTCTTGAGAGAGCCCACTATCCTCTCTCTCAAGAAGCAAAAAAGGAATTGAATCTACAGTGGAGCCAAGTTCTTAACTTTCTCACCCTGCAGTACCTCAGTCTTGTCAGTAAGGAAAGAAGGGAAACTTGATTCAGATGAAAATCAAGTTACTGCTTTGTACAAGATGCAGGAGCCATCAGTGCTTTTGTAATTCCTCATCTTACTGGAGTCCCTAATCCACCTACTCTTCTTAACTCAGGTCCTGCTGACGTAGCTAGAGTGTCAGTAACTGACTCCGGCACAGCTTTCTAATCCCATTGCCCCTGACTTACAGTTTCCCTTTGTGCTTATGTTTAGAGGAAGACAGCTAACATGGACTTCCGTACCTCAGAGACATGGTGAGTCTTCCTCAGTATTCTTCCAGGTCCTTAAAGCCAGCTTAGACTCCGTAGGCTTTACCCAAGGCTCCACTCTTAGTCAGGACGTTGATGGTCTTTTACTTTGTAACCGAAGCAAGGTGTTCTTACAGGTTTCCACATTCTCCTAAAGGCACTAGCTAAACAAAGCCACAGATCTTCCCAAAATAGGCTTCAGTGGGTAAAGCCAGCTGTTACCTACTTAGAACATGAGATATCTCAGGGCACTCAGAACTCATCCCAAAAAGTCTTGAGTTAATTTTGTCTATCCCTCTCCTGCAAAAACAAAAAACAAACAAACAAAAAACCCAAAACTATGAAAATGTTTAAGGGCAGATTCTGTTGTTCCCAACAGATTTCTAACAGATAGGGTTCGCATTAAATCTGCAGACTGCTCTGGGCAGGATGGCCGTTTTAACAATATTAATTCTTCCAGTGCAAGAACCTGGGATATCTTTCCGTCCTTTAAGTCCTCTTTAGTTTCCGTAGTCAGTGTTTTGTAGTTCTCCGCATGTAAGTCTTTCACGTTCTTGGTCAGATTTATTCCTAAGTATTTTATTTTTTGGATGCAATTTTAAAAGTGTTTATTCCTTTCATGTGAAGCCAGGCCCGTGACGTCTGTGTGTGGATGTTGTGTGCTGCTGCCTTGCCGGGTAGTAGCTCTAGTAGTTTCTGTGTGAAGCCTTCAGGGTTTTCTATGTATAGCATCATGTCAGCCACATATAATGACACTTTGACGTTACTTTTCCAGCTTGGATCCCTTTTATTTCTTTTTCTCATTTAATTGCTATGGCTAGGAACTCTAAAACAATATTGAATGGAAGTGGTGAGAGTGGGCATCCTTCTTTTGTTCCAGATTTTAGTGGAAATGGTTTCCGCTCTCTTGGTAGGGTATTATGGTGACTGTAGGTTTGTCATAATAGCTTTTATTATGTTGAGACATGTTCCCTCTATACCCACTTTAGTACGACCACGGGCGCAGTGCAGCCAGGGGGCTGGGAAGATGGCAGAGGCCATAGCCCTGGCGGCGTGGGGAGGGGGGCTGCCGAGTGACAGGCAGTCATTTGCCCCCATCTCCTCTGCGGCCTGGCAGGGTGCGGTCTCTGCTGCCCAAGGTTCATCTTTAGGTCAGACTGCACCCTAGAGGCCTGTGTGATCCAGTCAGGGAGCAGTGGGGACGATGGCAGGTGTGGCAGCTGTGGAGGTGGAATAAGGGGGGCTGCCTTGTGAGAGCCGGGGGATTTGTTCCCACCTTCCCCACGGCTTGGCCTGGGGGCGGCCTCTAATGCCCCAGGTTCACGGGATGCATGTCTCCTGGTTCGTTTGCTCCTGGGAGGCCTGCATAGTGAGGGGAAGTTGACGGAGATTGGTGTAGGGGCTCTGCCCTGGATTCTCCGCTCTGGTCATCTTGCTCCCATCTCCCCTGCAGCCTTACCTAGTGGTGGCCTCTACTGTCCCTCGTTCACAGGATGCAGGGTACAAGTCAGCCTGCTGCTGGGAGGCAGGTACAGTACAGTCAGTGTGAGGGGTGGCAGGAGTCACAGCTGGATGTGTGAGCAAACCCCCAGGTTGGCACAGAGCAGCCCCAATCCTGCCGTTACCACTGCTGCCAACCTGTGACTGCACTGTGCCTGCGTCCTAGGAGCAGGCTGGCAGGAAGAAGTGTGTTCCACGACGCTAGGGCAGCAGAGGCCGCCCCCAGGCCAGGATGTGGGGGAGATGGGGGAGCAAATATACCAGTTTATCAAGGGCAGCACCCACCTCTCCGCTGCTGCCCCAGATTCCCGGGACACTTGTTTCTAGATGAGTTCGCTCCCGGGAGGTGGGCACAATGCTGTCAGTGGGCAGTGGTGGCCAGGGAATGGGGGTTGCCCTGGGGGAGCAGGTGGACTCGCTCCCACCTCCCCCGTGGCCTGTTCTGGAGGCGGCCTCTGTCGCCCCACGTTCACTAGGTGCATGTATTCATGTCGGCCTTTTCCTGGCAGGAGGGTGCAGTGTTGTCAGTGGGCAGTGGCAGTGGGGGCGTCCGGCAAGGACTTGTGAAGGAACTGGGCTGTAGCTTAGGATAACTGACTCCTCTTTTTCCTCTTGGTTCTTCAGGTGGTAGCTTTGGCAGTTTTTCCATTGTAGGTTAGTATGAGATATTGAGCAGAGGTCTCTGTGTTATACAGAAGAAGATTTTTAAAAATCTTTCTTTATATATAATAAGTTAGATTTGTAGATTTTAAACGACCAAATTTCTCTTTTCACACCCCCTTTCTCTGGTGACCGTAAGATTATGTACTAAGTCTGCGTGTCTGTTTCTCTATTGTAAATGAGTTCATAGTGTCCTTTCTTTTTTGAAGGTTCCACATATGAGTGATCTGTGGTATTTTTCTTTCTTTTTATGGCTTACTTAACTTAGAATGATGATCTTTAGGTCCATCCATTTTGCTGCAAGTGACATTATTTTATTCCTTTTCATGGCATAGTAGTATTCCATTGTATAAATATACCTCAACTTCTTTTCTTTTTATTTATTTATTCTGAATTTACTGTTTCCTTTTTTATTAACTCATACTGAGTTTAGAATGTTGTGTTAATTTCCAGTGTAGTGCACAGTGTTTACAAAATTGTATGCGTTTCCCTGTGCTATACAGTATAATCTTGTTTATCTATTGTATATATACCTGCCAGTATGTACAAATTTTGTACTCCCAGTCTGTCCCTTCCTACGTGCCTCCCCCCAACAACCACAAGTTTGTATTCTATGTCTGTGAGCCTGTTTCTGTTTTGTATTTATGTTTGTCATTTTCTTTTCTTTCTTTCTTTCTTTCCTTTTTTTTTTTCTCTAAGATTCCACATATAAGCAATCTCATATGACATTTTTCTTTCTCTTTCTGGCTTACTGCACTCAGGATGACATTCTCCATGTTGCTGCAAAAGGCTTTATGTTGTCACTTTTTATGGCTGAGTGGTGGTATTCCATTGTATAAATATACCAGCTCTTCTTTTTCCAGTCATCTCTTGACAGACATTTAGGCTGTTTACATGTCTTGGCTATTGTAAATAGTGCTGCTGTGAACAATGTGGTGCAGGTGTCTTTTTTAAGTAGGGTTCCTTATGAGCGGAATCCCTGGGTCATATGGTTAGTCTATTCCTAGTCTTTTGAGGAATCTCCATACTGTTTTCCACAGTGGCTGCACCAAACTGCCTTCCCACCAGCAGTGTAGGAGGGTTCCCTTTTCTACACAGCCTCTCCAGCATCTGTCATATGTGAACTTTTGAATGATGGTCATCGTGACTGCTGTGAGGTGCTACCTCATTGTATTTCTGATTTGCATTTCTCTGATCATTAGTGATATTGAGCATTTTTTCATGTGCCTATTGATCATTTGTATTCCTTCCTTGGAGAATTGCTTGTTTAGGTCTTCTGCCCATTTTTGGACTGGCTTGTTTGTTTTTTAGTTATTCAGTTGTATGAGCTGTTTATATATTCTGGAAATAAAGCCAGGTGGTCAGGGGGCGGGGCAGGGTGGGGGTACCTGCAGAAACGCGGATGCGGGGGGCGCGGGCTGCCCAGGCAAGCCTGTGGATTTCCACCCAGTGTACGCCGCAGTATGCTCTGGGGTCGCTCCGCTGCCTCAGGGTGGCAATTTGCATCCCTCCAGGTCGGTCGAGTCCTGGGAGGCATCCTCCATTAGACAGACAGACAGACAAATAAATAGACACACAGACAGACTAGCCTCTTCCTGCATTTAGAAACAGCCATATATCCTAACCTTCTGCTCCTCATCAATTAGATAGTTAGACAGATATATACATAGTCAGACACACACAAACACACACACACACACACACACACACAAACACACACTCTAGCCTCCTCCTGCTGCTCAATTAGGTAGGTTCATAGACACACTAATCTCCTCCTCCATTAGATAATAGTTAGGCAAACTTAACACACTCTTTCTCTTCCTACATTAGATAGATAGTCCATAAGATTGATGGATATACACACTAGCCTCTACCTTCTCCTGTTAGATACACAAGTAGCCAGACACACGGGCCTCCTCCTTCTTCAGTAGATATAGATCGAGACAGACTCACAGACACATAGACAGACACACTGGTCTTCTCCTCCTCTGACAGACAGACAGACAGAAACTGTAGCCTCCTCCTTCTTCTCGATTAGTTATAGGTACACACATAGGTATCTGATAGACAGACACACAGACAGACGTACTAGTCTACTCCTCCTCCAATACATGCATACATAGACTAGTAGATAGATACAGTAGCCTCCTCCCCCTTTACTTACAGATACATAGATAGACAGACCCACACGCACACACGCATACGCACACGCACACGCACACACACTGGCTTCCTCTGCTTCCTTAAATAGGTAGGTAGAGAGACAAACTAAACTACTCCTTCAACAGACAGAAAAATAAGAAGACACACTAGCCTACCCCGTTCCCTCCTCTAGATAGATAGATAGATAGATAGATAGATAGATAGATAGATAGATAGATTCATTCATACATACATACATACATACATACATACATACATACATACAGAGATAGGCAGGCAAGGAGATAGACATGCTATTAGCCTTCTTCTCCATTAGATAAACAGACAGAAACACACATAGACTAGCGTCTCCCATCCTCCAATTGACAGGCAGGCAGACAGACACACATACTAGAGGCGGGTTGTGGTCTGGGGACGGGGTTCGGCGGCGGTGACCAGGGACAAGGGTGCCCCTGGCGAGCCAGGGGATTTTTCTCCCATGTCCCTATCTGCCTTACCTTGGGGTGGCCTCCACTCCCCCAAGTTTGCAGGACTCAAGCCTTTGAAGTCAGCCTGCGCTTGACAGCAGGCGTGGTGAAGTCAGGGGAAGAGGTCGGGAACAGAGAAGAGGCTCCACAGCATCTAACGGGGATGCCTCGCCGACTTGGTCATTTTCTTCCCATCTGCCCCTCTCCTAGCCTCGGGGTGACCTCTGCTAGCCCAGTTTGAGGGATTTAGGTCTCCTTGTCAGCACGGTCCTGGGATGATGGCGAGGTGAGTTCAGGGTAAAGGGACGTCGCGGGAGGCAGACTGCCTCGGGTTAGCTGATCACTTTGCTCCCATCTCCACAACAGCCTGGCCTGGGGTCGGCCTCTCCTGCCCCAGGATCACAGCATGCATGTTTCCAGGCCCACCTGCCCCCGAAGGTGGGCACTCTGCGGTCCGAGGCTGCAGTGAGGAGGTGGGGCTGCCCCATCGAGCCCGTGTATTTGCTCCCATCTCCTCCTTGGCCTGGGGTCGTTTTCTGCTACTCTAGGAACAGGAGATGCACATCTCCCTGTAGGCCTGCACCCGGGAGGCAGGAGCGGGCTGGTCAGGGGGCAGGGCGGAGGCGGGGCCGAGGCGGCTGTAGAGAGGGCTGATGCAGGGGGCTCGGGCTGCCCAGGCAAGCCTATGAATTTCCACCCAGTGTACTCCACAGCATGCTCTAGGGGCGCCCCCTGCTGCCTCAGGGTGGAAATTGGCATCCCTCCAGGTCGGTCGAGTCCTGGGAGGATTCCTCCATTAGACAGACCGATAGAAAAATAAATAGACAGACAGAAACACTACCCACTTCTTCCATTTAGAAACAGACATATATCCTAAATTACTCCTCCTCATGCGTTAGATAGGTAGACAGTTACATACATAGACAGACAAACACACACACACACACACACACAAACACACACTAATCTCCTCCTACACCTCAATTAATGTAGGTAGATAGACACACTAATGTCCTCTTACAACCGACAGACAGACAGATAAAAAGACACACTAGCCTGTTCCTATGCCTCCAGTACATTGATTAATAGATAGATAGATAGATGGATTGATTGATAGATAGGCAGGGAAAGATAGAGACATACTAGTCGTCTTCTTCTCCGTTAGATAAACAGAGAGACACCCACATAGAGTAGCCTCTCCCCTCCTCCAGTAGATAAGAAGTCAGGCAGACAATCAGACAGACAGACACACTAGAGGCGGGGTGCGGTCTAGGGATGGGGTCGGCGGCGGCGACCGAGGACTTGGGTGCCCCTGGTGAGCCAGAGGATTTTCCCCCATGTCCCTAGTGGCCTGGCCTGGGGGCGGCCTCCGCTCCCCCACGTTTGCAGGACTCAAGCCTTTGAAGTCACCCTGCCCTTGAGAGCAGGCATGTGAAGTCAGGGGAAGAGGTCGGGGGCAGAGAAGAGGCTGCACAGCAGGTAAGGGGGATGCCTCGCCGACTTGGTCATTTTCCTCCCATCTGCCCCTCTCCTGGCCTTGGGGCGACCTCTGCTAGCCCAGGTTTGAGGGATTTAGGTCTCCTTGTCAGCACGGTCCTGGGATGATGGCGAGGTGAGTTCAGGGTAAAGGGACGTCGTGGGAGGCAGACTGCCTCGGGTTAGCTGATCACTTTGCTCCCATCTCCACAACAGCTTGGCCTGGGGTCGGCCTCTCCTGCCCCAGGATCACAGCATGCATGTTTCCAGGTCCACCTGCCCCCGGAGGCGGGCGCTCTGCGGTCTGAGGCTGCAGTCAGGAGGCAGGGCTGCCCCACTGAGCCCATGTATTTGCTCCCCTCTCCTCCTTGGCCGGTCCTGGGGTCGGTCTCTGGTACCCTAGGTACAAGAGATTCAGCTCTCTGTGTTGGCCTGCTCCCGGGAGGCGGATGCGGGGTGGTCAAGGGGTGGGGAGGGGGTGGTGCGGTGGTGGCTACAGAGAAGGTGGAAGCTAGGGCTCCCGGTGCCAGGCAAGCTTGTGAATTTCCACCCTGTGGCCCCCTCATCCTGCTCTGGGGCACCCTCTGCTGCCTCAGGATGGCAGTTGACATCCTTCCAGGTGGGTAGAGTCCTGGGAGCATTCCTCCATTAGACAGACAGACACTCTGGTGCTAGAGTGCCCTAGGAGCACTTTGCTGAGATGTATGTGAGGTAATGTGTTGCCTATGGTTTCTTCTAAGAGGTTTATAGATTTTGGTCTTCTGTTTAAGTCTTTAAGCTATTTTGAGTTTATTTCTGTGTACAGTGTTAGGCAGTCATCTAACTTCGTTGATTTCCATGCAGCGGTCCAGTTTTCCCTACAGCCTTTGCTGAAGAGACTGTCTTCCCTCCATCGTATGTTCTTCCCTCCTTTGTCAAAGATTAATTGACCAAAAGTTTGTGGGCTTATTTCTGGGCTCTCGTTTCTGTTCCACTGATCCATATGTCTGTTTTTGTAGCAGTACCGTGCTGTTTCGATTGTAGGCGTGTAGTACTGTCTGAAGTCTGGGAGGCTTATTCCTCCAGCTTTGTTCTTTTTCTTGAGTAATGTTTCAGTAATCCTGGGTCTTTTGTGATTCCATGTAAATTTTAAGAAGATTTTTTCTGTTTCTGTGAAAAATTACCTGTGTTATTTGGTAGAGGTCTGCATTCAGTCTGTTGATGCCTCTGGGCAGGTATGGCCATTTTAACAATATTGATTCTTCCAATACAAGGACATGGGCTATCTTTCGGTTTCTCTAAGTCCTCTTTAATTCCCTTTAGTGTTTTTAGGGTCTCCGCATGTAAGTCTTTCACGTCTTTTGTTAGATTTATTCCTGAGTATTTTATTTTTTGGATGCAATTTTAAAAGGGAGTATTACATTCATGTGAAGAAATGCCACTGATTTCTGTATGCCGATGTTGTTTTCTGCTACTTTGCCGAATCCTTTAATGAGCTTTAGTCATTTTTGTGTGGAGCCATTAGGACTTTGTGTATATAGTATCATATCATCTGCATATGATAAGAGTTTTACCTCTTCTCTTTAAATTTGGACCCCTTTTATTTCTTTTTGTTGTCTAATTGCTATGGCTCGGACTTCCAATAGTATATTGAATATTAGGGATGAGAGTTGGCATCTTTGTCTTGTTCCAGATTTTCGTGGCGTATTTTTCAGTTCTTCACTGTTTAGTACTGTGTTAGCTGTAGGTTTTTCATAAATAGCTTTTATTATGTTCAGATAGGTCCCCTCTATGCCCCCTTTTTGTGAATTTTTATCATAAATGGCTGAATTTGTTATGGTTTTTCATCATCTTTTGAGACGACCATGTGGTTTTTGTCTTTTATTTTGTGAGGTGTTATTTCACATTGATTCATTTGTGTATTTTGAACCATCCTTGTGTCCCTGGGATGAATCCAGCTTAATTATGGTGTAGGATGTTTTTTATGTGCTGTTGGAATCTTTTTGCTAATATTTTGTGGATGATTTTTACATGTATGTTCATAAGTGATACTGACCTGTAATTTTCGGTTTTGGTAGTGTCTTTGGTTTTGGTATATGGGTGATGTTGGGTTCATAGATTGAGTTTAGGAGTATTTGTTCCTTTTCAATCTGTTCAGAGTTTGAGAAGGATCGGTATGAGTTCTTTGTATGTTTTGTAAAATTCCTGAGTAGCCATCTGATCTGGACTTTTGTTTGCAGGAAGGTTTTTGCTAATTTCTGATTATTGCTTATTGTTTCATTTCTAGTGATCGGTTTATTTAAGTGGTCTATTTCTTATTCTGTCATAGTGGTCTGCATGTTTTCAGAAACTTGTCCATTTCTTCTGGGTTGTCCAATTTGTTTCCATATAGTTATTTTTAGTATACATATATACAATGTGTTGCACATATTTTATGTTAGTTTATGTATATGTACTGATCATTGTTTCTAAGAATAGATTAGAGCTTTATCTTTTTAAACTTACATAGTTATCAGAGGAATAAAGTCAGCCACAAAATAAGAATCAACAGAATGCAGTAATCTGATCATAAAGGACAGTCAAATATGCTTACACATATTCAAGAAATCAGTCATTAAAGTTATAAATAATAAGTAGTTAATTTGTGTCTTGTTTTTGTTTTTTTTTAGATTTCACATGTAAGTGATAAATAGCATTTTTTTTCTCTTTCCGGCCCACTTCAGTTAGAATGGCGATCTCCAGGTCCATCTATGTTGCTTCAAATGGCATTTCTTTAACGGTTGAGGAGTATTCCATTGTATGTGTATATGTATGTATGTGTGTGTGTATGTATGTGTGTGTATATGTATGTGTTTGTATATATATCTCTCACAACTTTATCCAGTCATCTGTTGATGGACATTTGGATTGTTCCCATGTCTTGGCTATTGCTGCTGTGAACATTGGGGTGCATTTTTTTTTGAATTTTATTTTTCTGTGGATATATGCCCATGAGTAGGATTGCTGGATCACATGGTAGGTCTATTTTTAGTTTTTTAAGGAGCCTCCATGTTGTTCTCCATAGTGGCTGCACCAGTCTACGCACCTACCAACAGTGTAGAGCTTTTCCTTTTTTTACACCCTCTCCAGCATCTATCATTTGTAGACATAATGATGGCCATTCTGGCTGGTGTGAGGTGATATTGTAGTTTTGATCTGTATTTTTCTCACAATTAGCGATGCTGAGCTAAGTAATGTACCTATTGGCCAATTGTATGTCTTCATTGGAGAATTGCTTCTTTAGATCTTGTGCCCATTTTTAGATTGGGTGGCTTGTTTTTTTGATATTAAGATGTATGAGCTGTTTGTATATTTTGTAAATTAGTCCATTGTCGGTTGCATCATTTGCAAATATTTTCTCCTATTCTGTAAGTTGTCTTTTAATTTGGTTGATGGCATCCTTAAGTGTGCAAAAGCTTTTAAGTTTAATTAGATCCCATTTATTTTTGCTTTTATTTGAGTTACTCCAGGAGCTGGATCAAAAATATACCGCTGGGATTTAGTCAGAGTACACTGCCTATGTGCGTGAATGCACGTGCCAGGGTACCTGATTCTAAGCCTGGTGCTCCCACAAGCGCTAGCCCCCCCCATGTCATCCCACGCTGGCCTCCCCCTCTGTGCGCCTTGCACAGTGCCTCTGAAGGCACCCAGTGCTCAGGTGCTGGCCACACAGCACAACAGTGCAAGGAGCTCCAGTGGGTCAGAGCGCTGGCAGCGGCATGGATCCCTGGGCTGGCTGGCTGACGTGCGGTTGGGCCATGTCCCCAGGCACCTGCTGAACTGGAGCACCTGAGGACGTCTACACTGAGGAAGGTACGAGCCACCATGCCAAAGCCGCAAGTGGACCTGGTGCGGGTCACAGGAGCCATTGGGGGTTGGGGGGCCAGGGCTGTGTGGCGAGATAGACAGCTTGGGCCCTGCAAGTGCTCCATTTTGGGGGCAGGGACTCCATGGCATCCTTCGCAGGGCCCTGGCACCCGAGGCTCCCAAGGATGTGGGAACGAGCACCGAGCGGGTCTTTGTGGAGAGGTGACTTTTTCCACTTGGCCCTATCAGCGTGGTACCCAAGAAACAAGGGAATGGTAGCAGGTGCCTGGTGACTTTTCCTATCAGCTTTTTAGTCCGCCAGGCCAGGGGTCCTCGCTGCTGCTGCCACTCTGACCTGCTGGAGCTCCTTGCACCTTGGGGCCTTATGGCTGGCGTCGGTGCACTGGGCTCCAAGAGAGGCACTGCGCACTGGGATGGCGGGCACTCAGACAAATCTTCTGGTGCCTTGAGACCCCCACTTTCCCCCGCCTTACCTGCCACTCCCCACGCAGCAGTTAGTGGGCCTAGAGGCGCGTGCGCTTCCCAGGTTGTGCCTGCCAAGCTTGCTGGGTGGCCAGGGTGAAGGCATGTGCCAGGGTGACGTGTTCGAAGCCTGGAGCTCCCCCAGGCACTATCCCGGTCCCTCTCCTGATGTCATCTCATGCTGGCCTCCCCCCTCTGTGTGCCTTGCCGGTGCCTCTGAGGGCGCCCAGTCCTCAGGCACCAGCCATTAAGTGCAACCGTGCAAGGAGCTCCAGCGGATCACAGTGGCAGCAGCAGTGAAGATCCCTGGGCTGGCTCGCTGACGTGCGGTTGGGCCATGTCCCTGGGCACCTGCTAAACTGAAGCGCCCGAGGATGTCTACAGTGAGGAAGGTGTGAGCTGCCGAGACAAAGCCACACGCAGACCCGGCACTGGTCTTGGGAGCCACTGAGGGTTGAGCATGAGAGGGCTGCGTGGCAGACTGACAGCTGGGGCGCTGCCAGGGTGTCTGGGTGGGGGGCGCTGTTCCCGGTGCAACCTTGTGCAGAGCTCTGGCATCGTAGCTTCCCATACGTGACATTCTCTGCTTAGACCCTCAAGCTGGTGGACCCTAGGAATCCCGGGAGGAAGCGCAGGACGCCTAGGGGCTGTGCTCCCAGCTTAGGCTAGGCACCGCGAGGGGATGGGAAGGGCAGCAAACTGCACCCCCTCTTTCTGCCCAGAGTGTACCAGTAGGCTGACAACTCCTGGAAATGGATGGCTTGCTCACGGAGCCTGGGCTACACGCAGTGGCTCAGTGTGCTCCCGGGAGCCTGAAGGAGTCACTCAGGCCATGCACGATATTTGCGTGACCAGGGGGCTGACGGACTGCGCCAGGAGGGTGGCCACAGGCTCTCCCCGTGAAGGGGAGCTCGGAGGCTTTTTAGAATCGGTTACTGATCGAGGCTCAGGATTCTGTAAGGACCCTCCTGGCAGCAGTGTCTTTTGCCATTCTGGGCTGGTTGGCTAAGGGTAGCAGGAAGATGTAATTATTACAGTCTTCCCAGTGAGGGATTGTGGCAGCAGGCATGGTGGCCCTATGCTGGGCCAGGTGGGTGCCCTTCTCCTGGCACCCCACTCCCACCCGTCACGCATGCTACCCAGAGAGACTTGAAGTGGAGAGCACACTGTATGGCGGGTCCGGCGAAAGAGTTAATGGTGGAGAGGTGTGGCAGGGCGCATAACCCCTGGGCCTGGTGTGTTTTCAGGGGGACAGCGGCGAGTCCTGGGAGCAGGGGGTGAGGGGGACCTGCTTCTGAAACTCGAGTGGCTCCCTTGGTGCTCGCTCTCTGCCCCAAAGTGTTCTGGCTGCCTGCCTGTCGCTTCCCCCATGAATGGAGATTGGCAGGTTTCCGGATTCAGGACTTTTCTGCACGGCTGGCTCCTATGGAGCAAAAATAAAGTGATCATCAGGGATTCCTTCTTGTGATTAATGCCACCAGTGCAAGCTGTGGGTGGCTTTGGAGCCAGAAATGTAAAGCTAAAGCGCACCTGTTTTTTCTGTCATCAGAGGAGGACTTCAGACAAGGGCTTTCCTGAGGGGCTTCAGCCCCGGGGGTCCTGGGGCTTTGCTCACAGTAACCGTGGGTCCTGATTGAAACTCGCAGGCCTGGTAATCTGTGACTTCAGGAGGACTTATTTGCAGATGTGAATTTACTGTATTATTAGAAAATCCCCAGGCATCTCAGCATGGCCTAAAGGAGTCCAAGAGCCTCATCCAAAAGGAGCCTTTCACTCCCTCAAAGCTAACACCACAGAACCCTTTCCCCTTTCCCACACCTTGAAAGGAACAGCATTTGGATTTGAGGTTAATGTACATTAAAAACACCATTTTCATTCTAGTTCCTTTATATTCTCTGCAGAAGATTATAGGTAACCAAAGCAAAAAATGGTGAAATCATGAAAAAATGGTCATTTCTGTCAGGTCAAGTTGTTATTCTGGTGTTTAAGAAAAATGTCATTATTCAGGATTTTCCAGTAGCCAAATTGTCTGGTGCAGGCAGCTGGCTGACTCACAGATGTGTCTCTGATAGTAATTTTGTAGACTGTGTGACTTTCTCATGGCTTGGAAGGGACCGACTTAGAATATTTTACACCCCACATCTGGCAACATGACCAGCAGGCTGTGGGGCGTACTCTGCCCAAGCACATCTGGGCTGGGAGGGCTGTGGACCCACTGAACAGGAACAGCATGAAACACTCCAGTCCTGGAGCACACTGCCCCTGTCCCCCACCACCTCGAGTCCGTCTCAGCTCAGGAGTTCCACAAGTGGGGCCTTTATTCTCCCTGATCACCTGCCAAGGGAGGCTGCTTTTTGTCTGTGAACCCCCCCTGTGCCCTGTGGCCTCCCCTCGCTAATTTCCTCTGTTCTTGGTTAAGAAGTGTTGAATGACTTACCCCAGTGATCAGTGTTAGTTTCAAGAGCACAGTGAATTCTTTCTGCAGGCAAAGCATTCTCTGTGGTTAAGAATCATTCTCAGGGGGTGGGAAGGGACAGACTGGGATTTCAAAATGTAGAATAGGTAAGATTATACAGTATAGCACAGGGAAATACATACAAGATCTTGTGGTAGCTCACAGAGAAAAAATGTGACAGTGAAGTATGTATATGTTCATGTATAACTGAAAAATTGTGCTCTACGCTGAAATTTGACACAACATTGTAAGATGATTATAAATCAATAAAAAATGTTAAGAAAAAAAGGATCATTCTGATCAACCACTGGTTTACGTATAAGTTGTATTTGTTCAATAACCATCTTCCCAGCTGATTGCCAACTTTTCAAGTAGGTGCTGTTGTCTTTGGTCACAAACCCTGATCTGGGTGATTTCACGTTTATTCATGACAAATGCTCTGGTTCCTGGGAGCTAAGCTGTGGGCCTCAGGGTTGGATGGTGGGGGTGCAGGGTGCAGACTCCTCTTTAACTCCTGCACCTGCTGTTAGAAGGGCAGTTATGTTTACTGCACGAGCCCCTTCCGGGGCTTAACAGCAGCAATAAACAACAGGTTTGAGTCGGTGTGGCTCTTGTGGAAAACGCAGTGGGACTCCACGTGCAGAGCCAGCTCTTCTTTCTTCTGTGTGGTTTGTGCGCTGGCCTCACCTGTGATAAGAGCGTAGGTCAGGCAGCCTCTTGAGGGGTCCCTCACTCTCAGCCCCCTGTCCTGAGAGTGCCCGTTTCTGGCTGTTCCTACACTTCCCATGAGGAGCTTCAGTTGGGTGACTCAGGGAACACGTCTCCAGATTCGGTGCTGATGGTTTTCCATGCTGGGGTGGACTGTGTTTGTTCTTGAAGACTCTGTCTTCCTTGGAGGGTCTCCAAGGAGTTGAGCTCACCAGTCCAATTAGGGCAGCTTCCGTGGCCTGTGCCGTCCAGCCTCCCAGGACAGCTGCATGGTAACATCTCTGGAGGGACAGCCTGGCCCACTTTTAGGATCTGTCTGTGGTGGGCCCACTCTCTGCTTATAGGTGGGGTGCTAGTGGGCTCAGGAAGTCAGGACCCCACCACTCTCCCAGGATTAAGTTTCCCCTGAGGAATGTGGCATTTCTTTGAAGCCAAGAATGGTACCTGCCTTTAAGGGAAGCTTGGGAGGTAAATCTGAAGGATGTAGGGCCATCACTGCACAGCCTCTGAGGGTGGGGTGGGGTGGCCAGTCTGGAAAGGAAACCAGTACCCAGGGCAGCAGGGGTTCTGCAGCTCTTTAAAGCAACCAAGCATCACCTCTGAGTCTTTAGTTCATCCATGGCTTGTTCCTCTAATGATACTTTATTAAAAGTCACTACAGGCACTCAGTTTAAAAAAAATATTTTCTTTTGCATTATAAGTAGTCCCAACAATTCCATTTCTGGGAATGTATCCTAAGGAAATAATCATGAATTTACAGGAAATTGGCTAAACAGATGTTCACTTCAGCTGTTTCAGAGTAAAATATTAGTAGCTAGCAATAACTGGAGATTGGATAAATTCATTATGATACAGCATTTTGAAAAAAGATACACATTCAGTATGAATTCACTATGATACAGCAGTTTTTAAAAAGACACACATCCATTACAAAGATGGAAGTTTGGTATTTAATGCTATTATGCTAAGTGGAGGAAGCAGATTGTAAAACGGGATGCACAGTGTGGTCCCCTTTCCCTGAAGCAGCTGAGCAGATGGCTATCTAGGAGAACCCCCAGGGGCCAGGGAGAGAGGGGCTGTTCGCCCTGTGGCATCTGCACCTTGCTGGATTGGGGGGCCTCTTTTAGAGCAGACTCCCTGGGGGCTCTCTCTGGGCCATTCCCTAAGCTGCCACCTGGGAGGCCCGGTGTCAGGGCCTTTTCAAGGGCCTTGCCAGCCCGTGTGTGCTCCCGGGACATCGAGGGTCATACCCCAAATGGCACTTCCTCAATGAGTGGACTCCATCACCCTCCTACCTCCCTACCTCCCTACCTCCCTACCTCCCTACCTCCCTACCTCCCAGTTGCCAGCTAGTGTAACACAGGGTTTACTCACTTACATATATGAGTCTAGTCCCCAATTCTGCCAGTGTGCCTGGCATTTCCTGAGCTCTTACTCTGTGCCACGTACCTTGCGGAGCATGGTATGTGCACTGGCTTCTTGGTGGCACCAGCCCCATGAGGCCAGCCCCTTGGAAGAGGGGCAAACCAGGAGGAGGGGCAGACCTGCATGGGGCCTGGCTGAGCTGGATCTGTAGCCATTGCCCCCAGGGCCCCTCACTGCAGTGTGGTGTGTCTGGGTCAGGGCGGGGTGCCGACCTGGGGACCCTGGTGCAGTGCTTGCTGAACTAGGGGACAGAATCAAAGTACTTACACTCCTTATCCAGGGATGTGGAGCCTGGAGGTGGTTTTTGGTTTCTTTTTCCTTTTTTTCTATTTGCATGAGAATGTGTTTGGCCTCAGGTCACAGAAAGTCCCAGACAAAGTGGCCTCAGCAGGACTGTTATCTCCTAGTGAGGCTGGGGCAGAATGTGGGAGAACCCTGGTTCTTCTTCCATTCCTGCTCTGTGGCCCTCACAGTGGTGGCTTGACCCCCCCACATTGCAGAGCGCCATCACCATTCAAGGTCGTCACTCAGGTGTGACAGCTGGCGGAACAGGGGGACTTGTCCCTCACTGAGGTCCCCGAGCTGCCATATCAAAGACCCTCTGAAGCATGTGTGTGGAAACAGAGCACAAGTTGTCCTCAGCTGAAGTCAAGTCAGAGAAGGTTTTCTTGGTCCTCAGAGTGGTCATTCTGTAATGACCTTGTGGCTCTTCCTGCCTTGTGGTTTTGCTCCTGTCACCCTCATCCAGCCCAGAGCGGGGCAAGCTGGGGGCCACGTGGGCTCTTCTGCTCCAGCTCCCTTGGCCTCTGTCCCATGTGCTGAGGCCTCAAGGCCTCAGGGGAGATGGAGAAGAAGCAGACGGGGTTTGTGATGGGCTGTTTCTGTGAAGCCTTCCTAGTTTCATTTTTGGAGTGAAGACACCTCACCTGGTAGTTTTTCAGAAGTGTTTCCTTCCTGTCCCTTCATGCCTGACCAGGTGCAGCAGGAAGGATGGGACCATCCTTGGGGTTTAGATTAATCTTAAGGCACCTTTGGGCTGAGCTGCGCCTGGTGCCTTGGCCCCTGGGGGCCAAGCCCACTCCTCTTAGAAGTCAGGACGGGGTGACTGGTTATTTACCAACAGTGTCTTATATGCGGCTGTTCTGGATTTGTAAATTGCCTAGGCAAGTAACACTTGAGTAATTTAATGTCTTAAAGGAACCTTTATGCATCATCCATCTAGTAAAGATTTCAGAAATACTGTAAATAGGACAGAGAAGCACCTTCTGAGGACCCACTAAACCCAGTGTTGCGAGTCCCCCTTTGATCCATCAATCAGAGCGTCATCATCCGATGGATTCACATGTCTGTCCATAGAATTGTCTGCTCATAACTCCCAGAAGCTCTGGCTAATGCTAACACCATGGAATCCACAGAATCCATCAGTAGGACCTGGACCAACCTCCATCCTGAGGAAAAGTCAGTGCCCCATGGCAGGTTCTGTGGGAGCCTCTCCACACTCCATCACGGCCTTGCTCTGTGAGGTGGAGCATCCACAGGCTGCTCTCTTCAACCCTGACGTGTGCAGGGCACCTGGGTGGAGGTGGCGCTGGGCAAGGCAGAGCTACCCAGTCTTGTTTTGTGGCTCCAGGGGATAACCTGTACCTGGCCTTGCCCCAGGAGAACACTGGAGTGCAGCCTGGGGGAAGGGCGACAGTCACCATGCCTCAGGTCATCCTACAGTGTGTCTCATACTGTTAGGACAGATGCCACATAGGGAGGCAGGTGAGATCAGGGTCCGTGGTGCTGAAGTGCAGGAGTGTCCTCGGAGACCACTTGTATTGTGACTGGGCATGTACATGCCATTCTCAGGCACTGCCTCTGAGCCACTGTCCCTCCTTTACATTTTTCCTCTGTTCTAGGTTTAGGGTGTGCTTTGCAGAGTATTCAGTGTTTTCCCAGGAAGCCAGAATAGGCAAAACCTGGAGGTCAGTGTTTTATTTTCAGACTCGGTAGTGCATTTCCTTGACTCCTAGATCTCTTTGTCATGTTTATCCCACTTTTGGAAGCTCATCTTCTTTATCTTCCCAGCCTTCCCTATTTAACAGAGCCCTTGTCCATTTTACCTTGCTTGCTTTAGTTGTCTGTCCTTGAACCTTCTCCAGCCTTGCCTTTATGAAACATGTGACTAGAACTGCACGTGTTACCCTGGGGGTCAGGAAGCACCAGGATTTTTACAGATAGGATGATGCTTTCTGACTTATTCCAAATATCTCTTTTGATGAGGACTAGCATTTTGTTGATGTTTTGGAGGCTGTCATATTTCTTCAGTTAGCCTTAGAGAGAGGTGAGTTATTCACTTTTAATCATCTGACTTGCTGAGCTCCAGCAAATGGGTCATTACTGTTACCATGTTGGAGGTGTAGCAGAGATCGATGCTGGCAGTGGTTACAGGTCTCTGTACTGCCCAGTAAGTGGGTTTAGCTGAATCAGAGACCCTCCTGTCCCCAGTGTGACTTGTGAGTTGCCCTGTTGTGGTTTCTGTAGAACTAGACTTAGGTAGTACGATATACTTGGATTGAGAATCTGTCTTACAGGTTACCAGTTATAAACTAAAGACCAACAGTGATCAACTGGCTTTTATATGAAAGAAGACACATTTGATGGATTGATGTTCTAATGGCAGAAACAGAACTTTTGCCTGGGTCAGGCCAGATTTAGGCAAAGCTTAGCATTTCTGTTATTGGTGATACTGACCCTCCAACTGCTGCCTTGAGTCTGTCTTACTGTCTGTCAGATGTTTGTCATAATTAGAAGGCATCTCATAAACTTACCCTGTGTAGCATGTTTGCAGATACTCCGTTAAGATTTATTATTCTTTGGCATATTTGCATTTTAATGCTAGTCCAAGAAATAATCAAAGTGACAACTCCCTGGTGCTGGAATGATTTTGGAGAGTTGGATGGGAGAAGTAGGCACACACCCTTCTGCTTCCTCGTGAGGCTGGTTCTACTATGTGGACAGTCAGATTTGTTAAAGTAACAGATATTTTGAAGCTTTGCTGTCATAACCTCACACACTAATTTTTTTCTAGAGTTACTTTTTTACAATTGAAGTATAGTCAGTTAGTGTGTAAGTGTCTGGTGTATAGCATGTCTCAGTCATGCATATATATATACATACATTGATTTTCATATTGTTTTCCATTAAAGGTTACTACAAGGTATTGAATATAGACCCCATGCTATACGGAAAAATTTGTTTTTTTAATCTATTTTTAACATTTGCAAATCTCAAACTCCCAAATTTACTAAATTTGTCCAAATTAGCCACTGTAGCTCAACTCGCTTGTTGTGAGGATGAGTCCAGTGATCCACTGAGGTTTTCTCTGAAACTCAGCCTGGTCGAGTGGACAGTGCTCAGTGGGAAACATCTGGACTGTGCTAGTGCACCCAGCCCTCCGCTTGTGCACCCACTGTGGGCAGCCTGCCTTTTTATGTGATTTTAATTAGCATGGCATGTACAACTGAATTCAGTATACTGTTAACAAAGCATCCAGATTTTTTTTCTACATGATAGCTAGATGGCTTTAAGCAGTGAATTAAAAACAAAAACAAAAATAAAAACCTTCAAACTCCATAATCAGACAATATTGAAAATGTTTCATTCTGGCAGGCTGGAGTCAGGGAGAGGACTGGGAATCCCTGCCTGAGTGTGGCCTGGCAGGGGGTCCTGTCACATAGTCTACACAGCTAATGCTGGTCAGGGAGCAGTTATGGAGGTGGGAAATCCAAAAGCTTTAGATCTTTTGCTGAATTATTTTACTGTGTTTTTAAAGCAAGTAAAAACCATCCGTTAAAAGGTGAGAATAATACTGAATGGCCTCTACTATTATGCAGACCTTTGCTGTCTTTTCAAGGTCACTTGCAGCTCACTTAGGACTAATGCCTTTTTGGAGAAGAGATCTGAGACGAGTTTTGGATGCAATTTTGCAGTGCTGGCCACTTGCCAGTTGAAATATCTTTTTAAGGTCATCAGTTTAAGGCTTAAAGTCCTTTTTATGATTTAGGGGCATAGTTTACATTTAAAATGATACCCTATGATGTATTTTAAACTTTCATGGTGGGGTGTGTTTCCAGATCTTGACAAAGGTCTCAGAGAAGGAGCTTTTTCTAACGGATGAGTGACTTGGAGAGGGCAAAGCCAACACTTACCCCTGTTCTACTCCAGACCAGGATAGGCTTATGACAAAACATTGTCCTGCAGAAGCTGAAGCCCAGTGCCCCTTACACCATCACCCTGTCCACCCTGCATCCTGATGGGGAAGGAGGTCAGATGATGGGGAGAGGCAACACCAGTTTAAGTGAACCTGGACTCCTGTGGCTGTTTTAGTAATCATCATGGGGATGGAATCACATATTCTGCTGGAAACACTGGAGTGACAGTTTTACTAAACTTTTAAAATGCTTGTTAATAATGCTCTTCATTCTGTTTTATTTTAATTTTTTGTCTCTTTTGGAGGTGGGGAGCAATTAGGTTTTATTTATTTATTTTTTAATGGAGGTACTGGGGATTGAACCCAGGACCTTGTGCACACTAAGCATAGACTCTACCCCTGAGCTATACCCTCCCCACAAAGATCTTAATTGTTTAGTATCCTTCCTGGAGTTACCTGTCTCTGGTCTTGTGTTCTAGGATAACACCAAGAAACAAACTATGCTCTGGGGCCAAAATATTTTGTGGAGGGATGAGACATGACCCAGATGATCACAGATATTTTTTCCTTAATTTTTTTAATTTTAATTTTAATTTTTTTTTTTGAGTGGAGGTAGATTTATTCAGAGAGATACATCGAAAGAGAAGAGAAAGGCACAAGGTGTGGGGGCTGGGTGCTCAGATTAAAAGTAGGTACGCATTCCATAGACAGAGTGTGGGCCCTCTCTGAAGAGAGAGAGGGGGGCAGCTGAGAGGCGCTGTGTTGCTGGTTTTTATGGGCTTTGTGGCTTCACATGCTAATAAGTAGAAGGACCAGTCTAAGGGGATGGGGCTGGGATTCCCAGAAAGTTGGCCATTTCCCACCCTTTGACTTTTTGTGGCTAGCCTTGGGACTGCCATGGTGCCTGTGGGCGTGTTATTCACCATGTTAATATGTTACAGTGGGCAGTGGGCATATAGTGTAGCTCAAGATCTACCAAAAATTAAATCTCTTATCATCCTGAGCCTCAAGGCCTACTGGGGGTTGAATCTTCCACTATTTTGATGTTAATTGCTGTGGCATTCCTTGAATGGCTGTGCTCTGCCCCCTTCCTGTCCCATTCCCCCCGCAGAGATTTTGCTCCCATAATCTTATGGGGTTGCAGAGGGGTGAAGGTCCGGCTTCTGAAACTGATTCTAGGCTGAGTAGGGGTGTTGACCCTGCCTATCAGGGAGTAAAAGTCTCTGAATGCCTGATCTAGGGGCCCCAAGGGCAGGACAGCCTTTTGTTTTTGTGTCCAAGGGCTGAGGGTGTGGGCTGGAATCCTCACATAGCCATCATCTGACATTTTTTCCTTTATTCACTACTTCAACAGGTATTTGAATATTTCAGGTATTTCAACAGGTGGGATGCCTACTAAAGGGATCCTGTGTTCTAGGGTTCCTGGGACCCTCAGTAAACCTGGGCTTCATGTGTGCTGGGTTGTTAGCTTCACATGTGATGTGCTTTCTGTACATTTGAGAATCTTTGAATACCATGAGGAAACTCAGCGCATGACCCTTCCACTAGCACTTTGAACTCCTCAGTACAATCTGTTCTGTGCACCAACAGCGGGTGGTGCAGAGGAGCTGGTCATGATTTCCTGTAGGGAAAAGTGAATGTTAGTTTCAACTGTAGATTGCAAAGTGGAGATCAAGAGTTAACCAATTCACCACAGAGTTGAAGGAGTTCATGTTCCTTCAGGAGAACTTGACGGAGGATAGTCGGTTGGTGACTTTAAAGCCTGGGTGATGGGGGCTTCTGGGGGATTGGGACTGGGGGAATTGAATCATACCAGGGACTTTTCAAGAAGGAGCTAGGGCATGTGTGGAGAAGTCTTCATGAACTTTTACAATAGTTTGTATGGGGGCACATCCTTAAGTCCCAATATGATAGAACCTGCTTCTTGACTTGGTCTTGAGTTAATATTTTGAGTATTTTATTGTTCAAAGTGTTATTTTTTGTACAGGGTTTTCAAATCAAGTACTTTACATTTTATTAAATCTTTAGGTGCCAATCCCTGGGAATACCAATTATACCATTCTGAGGAATCTGTAGCCAGATACCCCATACACCATTACGGTGGTTCTCGTTTATCCTGAGGGTGATGGAGGGTGTACATCATACACTGGAAGGACATGGAAGTAAGAAGGCAGAAAAATTTTGATTTTCATGATGCATTTTGCTTTTTAGAATAGTGTAAAGTTTAAAATATAAAGAAAATTTGGGAAATTCATAATGATGGAATAAAAATGTAACAATTACACATAGTTTATCTCACAACCTCCAGCAATTGTTAATAAATAAAATCTGAAATAAAATGTATCATGATATTCTTCTGAAATGATAACTTCAGGATTTATAAGTGTGTGTACAGTTGTCAGTATTCTCTGTCACTGACAACAGTTCATGAGCTTTGCTTTCTGCTTGATAAATTTGTGTGAAGCAGTGTTTTGTCACTGGCTTTCAGTGTCAGTTGTTGTAATCTGTTGGTCATGTTACTTAATAGCACATTTCTCAAGGCTTTTGATGCATACCTCTAAATATTCTTTTGGCTTAAAAATATACATGCTGATGGCTAAAAGAAAGCAAGTATGGATGACTTTTTTTGGTGGAAGATTAGTGATCTAGAAAAATGATGTTATTGGCTAAACTGGAGTTTGGGGTTAATACATGGATTTAATTTGCATGTCTTTCTAAGTCCCTGTTGGGGCAGTTAATTGAGAACTGAGTGTATCTTTGATTTCTCCCTATGTTTGCCTTTTCTTTGAATCACAGAAGACATTCAGTGTCTATTGTTGAATGAGAAGAAATCAATGATTGAAACCAGCTAACCTAGCTGCCTGGATTAGATGGGCATCCTCAGTGTTGTCAGTTCTCATTTAGAGGCAGAGATGATAGAATCCTCTTGTCTGTCTCTCCTGACCTGTGCTGGAAAACTGAAGCTGCTTTTCCAGTTTCTTGCTCTTGCCCCTTGTCCTTTTGTGGCCAACCCAGTGCTACTGCTTTTACTCCCTTGTTTTTATTGGCACCAACTTAGCTTCCATAAAGACCAAGGCCCTAGTTGGCTAAGTTTGGCTAAGTGTGGATTTGGAGAGTTTTCACCTGCTTTTGTTTTCAAAGTTTAAGGAAGTCAGTATTTCTCCTACTACAGAGCAGAAGCTCGGGGGAAGTGATAGCTCAACATGTGTGAGTAGACATATGAAATATGTGTTGGCTTTTCTTTTCTCAGTGGTGAGAGGACTGGCCAGAAATGTCCAACTGTACAATCCGATGCCAAACAGCTGGGACGTTGGCTGGACCCCGCCCCTGGCCGGTGCAGCAGCTCCCCTGGCTGGCACGAGGCCCCTGGAACCTGTAAGTACTGTTGTCAGCTTAGAGCTGGCAGAAGAATTTTGTAGATTTTATGGCACCTTCTGCTGTAGTTGCTGGTGCAGGGCAGTAGATGAGTTGGTGTGGCCCTGGGTCACATGCACACTCATTTCCTGATGAATTTAGTCTCTTGTTTGTGTTGTGCTTGGCAGCCTGTGAGAATGCAGACCACAAACATGCCCATGTACAGTGCTTAAGTGATTGCTTTTGATGAATTAAATCATAAGGGTATCAGCTGTAGGGTTAGTAAACAAAAAATGCATTTGGGGAAAATGTAAATGCTGTATGAGTTATAGTCTTAGCTATGTGAGTTAAAAAGAACCCCAGTAGTAAATGCAAATCATTCATAGGACTTGTCAGTATGGGCTTTTATTATAACACACGCATCTTTGTTAGGAACCTACCTGAAAGTCTGCCTTCATTGGCTCTTAACAGATTGCCAATCTACCTTAGTACGATTCCATTTTCTAAGTAGATTAATAACACAGAGAGCAGAAATTACTAATTTGAGTAGGGAGAGTATCAGAACACCTGAGGGAAAGTAAATTTATGAGACTTTACAGAAAGAAGCAGGGACCATGAACAAAGATAAACACAAGTTGAGCCTGTCCGAACGTTGATTTGCATCCTGTGTGTGGTAGGACGTGTTCAGACAACATTGCCTTTATCCATCGCATGGAGCAGCTATTTTAATAGAAAAACGTCTCCCCAAGAAGTGTATCTTACGTGTACACCTCTAACATTCGGGATGCTTTGGGGTCACTGTCGTAAGCCATGGATGTTGTATTTGAGAACCTTCCCCAGGAGCCTAAATGGGAGGTTGTTGAAGTTGCTAAGGGTCAAGTGTGAGCTCACACTTAATGGAGAGGGAATTTATGAGGGTAAATTACATCTAACGCTGTGGCCTGGGCAGATCTCACGAGGTAGCATAGAGGTTGGCTTCTGCTGTGTGTAGACTCAGCCCTTTACTATAAATGTTACTATGCTGACAAATAAAAGACTCGGTAAGCATTTGGGTTGTCGAAAGGCAGAATTTGTCAGGTCCTCCCCTCCAGATTGTGGTGCCAGGAAACACCAACAAGGGGTACTTACAGACACACCCTATTCCGGGAACATCTTTGCCCTCCACTTGGATGGAGGGGGCATCCCAGCCCCACCCAGGGTACCAACACATGGGGCTGAAATCCTTTCCACTCAGTTCCCTTGTGATTCAGTGAGGAAGACTGGACAGGTGGGTGGTGAGGGAGGGGTGCTGAGAGCTGCCTCCACCTTGCGCAGGTGAAGGGAGGCTTGGTGCCTACTTCTGCCCAAGTTCCCCATGTTCTTATTCAGGCTGAAGGCCCTCTGGGCTGAGTGGGGGTCATTGGGCCGTTTTCTCATCTGGGACCTTTGTTAAGGAGGTTCCTTCCCTTCTGCCCTGCAGTGGATCTTCTCACCAACTGGGCACTTTTGAAATGTGAGGGCTTGGCCTCTCTGTTTCATTCAACAGGAAGTGGTCAGAGTACTTGAAATCCTTTTCTCTCCCAGTCTGTACATTTAGGTTCCAACCTGGACTCTGTCCCTGAAAGATCACGTAACCATAGCTCTGAATGGAGCACTTTATTTTTAAACATTTTTTATTCAGTTATAGTCAGTTTACAGTGTCAATTTCCAGTGAAGAGCGTGATTTTTCAGTTATACATGAACATACATATATTCATTGTCACATTCTTTTTCACTGTGAGCTACGGCAAGATCTTGTATATATTCCCCTGTGCTATACAGTATAATCTTGTTTATCTATTCTGCATATGCCTGACAGTATCTACAAATTTCAAACTCCCAGTCTGTCCCTTCCCACCCTCCTCCCCTTTGGCAACCACAAGTTTGTATTCTATGTCTATGAGTCTGTTTCTGTTTTGTATGTATGTTCTTTTTTTTTTTTTCCGGATTCCACATATGAGTGATCTCATATAGTATTTTTCTTTCTATTTCTGGCTCAGTTCATTTAGGATGACGTTCTCGAGGAGCATCCACATTGCTGCAAATGGTGTTATGTTGTCGTGTTTTATGGCTGAATGGTATTCCATTGTAGAAATACACCATATCCTCTTTATCCAATCATCTGTTGATGGACATTTAGGCTGTTTCCATGTCTTGTCTGTTGTAAATAGTGCTGCTATAAACACTGGGATGCAGGTGTCTTTTTGAAGTAGGGTTCCTTCTGGACATATGCCCAGGAGTGGGATTATTAGGTCATATGGTAAGTCTATTCCTAGTCTTTTGAGGAATCTCCAAACTGTTTTGCACAGTGGCTGCACCAAAGTGCATTCCCACCAGCAGTGTAGGGGGGTTCCCCTTTCTCCACAGCCTCTCCAGCATTTGTCATTTGTGGATTTTTGAATGATGGCCATACTGACTGGTGTGAAGTGATACCTCATTGTAGTTCTGATTTGCACTTCTCTGATGATTAGTGATATTGAGCATTTTTTCATACTTTCACCATATTCTGTTCATTAGGAGCAAGTCACTTAAGGTTGGCCCATATTCTACTTTTCTATGGAATTAGTTTTAACTTATGGATACATCAAAAAACCAGCATAATCTTACTAGCCACACTTTTTTATATTGCTTCCACATGAAAAATACACTTCTCCCTAGTCAATTCCTCCACAAGTCTCCATTGCTGTCATGTTAGGCTCAGGCTTGAGTCCAAGATCTTACCATCTTTATCAGATAAAGATGAGGATGAGGGTCCTGTGTGTGATTTCTAGAGTACAGCCCCTTGAGGACACTCTTCTCAGTACTGAGACTTGAGGACTAAGGAGACAGGTTATTTACCACCACACACCCAACATTCTGCTAAACTGCCAAAGACTCTCCCATTCACAGACGGAATATGGGAGGCACACTGACCCATAGCATTTCTGAAATACAGCCTGATGCTTGTTGCCAGCTGTTTGATTAAGACTTAGTCCTAACCATGGGTGGGAGTCTTTCGCTGTCCTCTCTGAGCTCTTTGTTCTGTCCTTTTCATAAGAAATTATACTGTATTTACAGCTGACTAAAATTTTTCTCAAGCCAGCTTCCTCCTTATATAACTTCTAAGAAAAACCCAAAGGCCCCTTCACATTTTGTACTGTCTTGGTCTCTTTCAGTCCAAGCTAGCAAGAAGTGTTTCTGCTACTACAGCTCTCTTTAAAACTTTGAGTTTCCTGTGAATTTTATTGGAGTTTTTGCTATTGGAAAAGCCATGCTCACCAGCCTTTTTGAGATAAGCTCTTCACCTTGGGCTTGCTGTGAAGCTGTGGTGGGATGATGTCTTTAAAATTCTTATGCTTTTAAGATCCTTAAAGGAATTTGAGGCAGCACCTTAAATCTTTCCAAGGTCTTAACAAAGCCTTGGCTTCATCTTTAGACCATGTTTTCCTGGCAGTGCCCTAAGTTTGGTCTTAGCCCAGAAGCCATTTCTCTATTTTACCATTATTTGACAGTTGGACATGTGGAGATGCTGTACATGTAATACAGATGTTTGAACCCAGTGAGTCCTGGTTCCTTTATATTTAATAATCTTTCTATTTTTTTGCTTATCTCATCAATTTTATTTTCAACTGTTTGGTAGAAAGAGTCCCATTTCCTCTGCTTTCAGTGTCATTTTCTTCCCTGGCCTAGAGGCCTTCATTCTCAGCCCCTTCAAGGACTCTCAGGCTTCCACTAACAGTCTCATAGAGCCCTTTGAGTTTTCATTCTTACTCTTCTCTATATCTGTTCAGGTTCCACATTCCTCTGAGTTCAAAGGCATCCCCACATGTTTGAGTTCTTTTTTAATGGCTGCACCACATTTTTAATATCAATATCTGTGCCAGTTATTTATTGCTAATAAATTATATAATAAACCTCCTCAAAATCTGGTGGCTCAAAACAGCATTTGCTTGGTTCACAAATCTGCATTTAATAAGCAAGGCTCAGTGGAGCCAGCTCATTTCTTCTCCATTTGGCATCAGCCAGGATGACTTGAAGGTGGACACTAAAATCTTCTAAAGGCTAGTTTGTGCACATGTCTGACAGTTGGAGCTGGCTTTGGTTGGGATGCTAGCTGGAGCAGTCACCTGGGACACCTCCATGCACGAAGACTCACTATGTGGCCTGGACTTCTTCACAACATGGCAGCCAGGTTCTAAGGGTGAGTGTCCCTACAGAGTGAAAGTCAGAAGCTATTTAGAAACCACACAACAGTTTCCCTATATTCTGTCCCCAAAGAACCAGTTACTGAGGTCAGCATATATTTAAGGGGAGGAAATTTCATGGGAGAAATGTCAAAGACTCTGTAGACATGTTTTAAAACCATCACATCCGCTAACGTTGTCTTACCAAATAATCCTTGTATCTGAAGAAGAGTAGTTCTTCCCAAGCCACCGTCACTGAAATTGGTTTGTTTTTGTTGAGTATATATTCTCTTATTTTGTCGAGAGTCATAATACCTCCTTGGTCAGGTTTATTGCTAAATATTTTATTTTTTGGATGAAATTTTTAAAATGATTGTTTTTTAACTTTCTTTTTCTGATATTTTAGTATTAGTGTAAAGAAGTGTAACTGATTTCTTTATGTTAATCTTGTATCCTGCTACATTGTTGAATTCTTTTATCAGTTCTAGTAGTTTTTGCATGAAGCCTTTAGGGTTTTCTGTACATGGTATCGTGTCATTCACATATAGTGACAATTTTATCTTTTCACTTCCAATTTGGAAACTTTTTATTCATTTTTCTTCTCTGATTGCTATGGCTAGGGCTGACAATACTATGTTGAATAGAAGTGGT
Organism: Vicugna pacos; assembly: GCF_048564905.1. Lineage (NCBI taxonomy): Eukaryota > Metazoa > Chordata > Mammalia > Artiodactyla > Camelidae > Vicugna > Vicugna pacos. Next base: position 1,646,479 of record NC_133015.1, read on the forward strand.
GAGAGTGGGAGTCCTTTTTCCAGATTCTAGCAGGAAGGCTTTCAACTCATCATCATTGGGTATTATTTTGGCTGTGGGTTTGTCATAAATTAGTGTTCTTCTGTATCACTTTGTTGTTCATTCCTTCTAGTGTTTTTTTTAAAATTTCATTTATTGAATTCTTCATTTCTGATTGGGTATTTTTTATATTTTCTTGTTAAAATTTTACTGTATTCATTTATTCTTTCACTTAATTCAGTTAACTTTCCTATTACCAATGCTTTGAATTCTTTATCTGGTAAATTGTTTATTTCTGTTTTATTATTTACTTTTTAAAGAATTTTCTTTTGCTTTTTCAATTCAGAACAGTTTTCCTGCTTTTTCAGTTGGCTTAATTTTCTCTGTGTCTATGAATTTAGGTGAAACAGTTGCTTGTTTTAGTCTCGAAGTCATGCTGTTATGTAGGGGCATTCCTATACAGACTGAATGTACCAAATGACTTCGGTGAAGAGCTTGTTTGACATGAACGTAAGTGACATCTTTCCTCAGAATGTACTGTCAGTTTTCACCCTGGCTGGTGGAGTGGGGCTTGAGATGGGGTAGCTTGAACTGGAGCTGAGTGTGAGGTGGGACTTCTCTGCTAAGGGGCTGTCACCACCCTATTTGGGTGAGCTCTGATCCCAAGTTGTTGGAGCACAAGCCCTGAAGTTTGGGCTCAGGATGGTTCTGTTTCCTTTAACTGTGCACTTTCCCTACTCCCAGCACCTGAACCCTTGCCCCATAGCAGGGTAGTGTTTAAGCAAGGGTGGCCCATGCAGGCTCTTGGCTCATGTTGGCTACAGATAGAGGTCCCAGCTGTCTCCATTGCATTCCCTGTGCAGTCACCCACAGTGGTTTCCCCTGCTCTGCTCAGATGCAGCTTCAGCTGAAGGTTTCCTTTGTCTCTCACAGCTGACCAGTGTCCGTAGCTTCCACCACCCCAACTGTTATGGAGCCACATTGCAGAGCAGATGGATCCTGCATAGATTCCTGGCATATATCAGTGCATGAGCTGTGATGGAGCAGCTGCTGGCAGAGTTCTGTGCTGCTTCTGAGGTGCTGACTGATTGAGTGCCAACAACGGTCACCATTGCTTTATCTAGGCTCTTTTCTGGGACCACGTCACCTCTGCATTGCATAGCCAACTTTTCTGCTCAGTTTTAGTAGCCCTAGATCCCATACTGTGAAGTGGAGTGGGCAGGTCTGGAGCAATTGCTTGGGTCAGGCTGGGGTTCATGCTGAGGGAGCCCTGGGAAACTAGAACAGTCCTCTAACTGCCCTTTCTGCCCTGCATGGGGGGCAAGTCTGCACATACCCACTTCTCATGAGTAGAATCCAGGCTTTACTCAGTCATTTGGTTAGCCCCAGTGGTCCTCTAACCAGGCAAAAGTGCTCATCTCCACTGTGTAGGACACCAGGATTAGGGTGCCCAACCTGTGGTCTGACCACCCACTCCCCAGGGCAGGTCTCTGCCTGTGTAATCTTTCTTTTCCTCCAAGTCTTCTTTCAGGGGCATGGGATTGACTGGATCACTTGTATTCCCTTCCTATCCTTCCTATTAATTATATATGGATCTTTCTTCAGCCTTTGTTGTATGGGAATATTTCTGCCAGTTTCCAGTTACTTTTCAGTGAGGCTTGTTCCACATGTAGATGTGGTTTTTATGTGTTCATGAGAAGGGAGGGGATTTCCACATCCTCCTGCTCTGCCATCATTATTTATTCTTGTTCCTAAGTGCATGTACTTTGGGATACTTGTAAAAAATTCCAAAGATGATACAGCTGTAGTACTGTAAATAACCTCAGGATGGCAGAATGTTCACACTTTTGAGTTAGAGTTACAATAACCTTGCTTTATCTTCTTTGGAAGATATATTTACAGTGTTTATTGAATGGGGTAGAAGATTGTTAAAAGACTACTTTTTCTCTCTATATATATATGATGTATATGTATGCATATATAATTTATAATATATGATTATATAATTACATAATTATATGTATATAAATTATATAATTTATAATTTTATAATATATTGTTACATACAATTTTCCTCCAAATATGTATGATTAGTGGATAAGAATAATATCAACCAAGTATTTAATTTGCAGGAACACATTCTATAAGTTAACACAAATAATAATTTTATTTACCATTATTATTTTATACTACTACTAATAATCATGCATTTCTGGACTAAGGAAACTCAGAAACTCACATCCTAAAACCCCAGAGACTGGCTTATTGAAACATTTTTGTCAATTGATTACTGAAGAATATAGCTCCATTTCTCAGATAAATTAGAAGAAACAACTAACTATATTGAATCTAAATTTTCATGCTTTGTAGACAGTGAGAAGTTGTACTATTTTCATTTCCAAAAGCCTTTTACTTGGAAAGAGGGGAGAAAGAATGCTGATGCATTTGCCAATCTTGGCTAGAAGAAACTCAGGTGAAATCTTCTGTTGCAAATGTATTTAAAGCCCAATTTGCAGTTTTTTTAAAGAAATGTTTTGTATGGACATTTTATTTTTTCTTCAAAGATCTTGCTGTTCATTGTATATTACATCTTAAGTCTCAGCAAAGTCAATACGATGTGCTTAATTTTCCCCTCTGAGTTGGCACACTCAGAAGATGTTGAAATTCCTCATGGGTACTAAGATAGGGCTTTGTGTATAGAATTAAGATAATGAATGCATTTTTCTTTCAACATATAAAGGAAATTCCACTACTTGGTGGTCATTGCCATGAATATATCTTCCAGACGCTGTGATGCACCAATGGAGCAGTGTAGGTCAGAACCTTCAGCACCAGCAGCTCATGTGCAGATCTTTATTGTTCCACCAAATCTCAGCTCTGAAGATTCCCACATTGATCTTTTTGGAAGTTTTTATTCAATGCACCACTCTCCCTTCAGTTTTTTTCCTTTTCATTTCTTCCACACTCCCGACTTCAAAAGCCAGGGTCTTCATGGGTCCTGCAAGTTACCTAAATATACAGCTTTTCCTTGCATCCATCACCACACTCTACTGTCTCAACCTGCCTTGTCTGATCTCCTCCCATTCTTGTCAGTGCCCTCTCTTAACTATCCCCCCAATAGTGTATAAACATATGACTCCAAGACATTAGTAAGTGAAAACAACTAAAACTGATACTCTTCCATTCTAAAAGGTAAACCAATAATTAGTGCCCTACCCATATGTCAGGTAATGGAGTGAGGGCTACTTGACTGAGGGCATGCTGGCATGGGCTCTGTTAGAGCAGAAGCCCAGCCCTGTCAGCAGTACATGGACTGAGAGTTAAGAGTCAGAAGTTCTTACAGCATAACACTGATGAGCAAAAAGATTTTTTTTTCTTTAAACTATGTGTCAACATTAGCTGGAAACAGAAACAAAATCTCTTTAATGTTTTCTATTTTCCTTTTGTTTCTTTCCATTTCAGTACAGTAAGATGTTTCTGTGAACTATTGTCATACAAGTTTTGAAAGTTTGTCTCATGTCTTGGTTCTCTCATAACAGAAAAATGTTCAAAACTTTATTTATGGTAAGTGTCTGTGAAGAAAGAAGTTTTAAAACTAAGTAACAATAAAGAAGAAACCATGTTTGAAAAATGAGAAGACTATCAGTGAAAAATTGTGAAGACTCTGATAACCCTGTGGCCTTTGGCCAGGTTTCTTAATCTCACCTGTCTGATTTAATTCCAAACACTAGATTTAACTTGAAAGGCAAAAGTCAATGTAAACAACTAGAAAAATGAACAAAAAGAAGTTCAACTTTTTAGAGCTGAAATAAAGTGCAAATTTTGATATTTTAAAAAGAAGTGAATGGAAAAAAATTTTAAAAAGTCTCTGGGGTAGCAGATTTCAAATAATATTCAGTGATAAATATTCCAAATTCTAAGTTTATCTGAAATTTTTTTTAATGTATAATATCATGCTTAAAATTTAACTGGACTTATTTTATTGCATCATTTAAAATTCCTTTTGAGAACTTGAACCAGTACCTGAATAAAAACTCTATGACAAGAAAGCAGCCCTAGGAGAAGAGATGACTAGAAATTAGAGGCAGTAAAAAAGGAGAAAAAAATCACAATGTCACAATTACAAAGATTCATTTGCAACATTTGGGCAGAAACACCAGGTAGTGTCTAAGATTTTTGTAGTTAGATCTAGGTTTAATTTGACTCCAGAGTTTGATAACACTGTGGTCTTTGGCCAATTTTCTTAATCTCACCTGTCTGATTTAATTCCAAACACTAGAACAATGATTAGAACAGTGCCTGGTATACAGAAGAATGCAGTTAGTATTTTTTGAATGAATGAATGACTAATGCCATGAATCATAACTTTTATCTGTTGTGATAATAATCAAATTAGACAATGTATGGTAACTTACCACCATTAGACTATATCCTGAATTGAAAGTGGACTTTATTCTGGGTAAGGTGCAATTACAACGGTAAGGGCCAGCATTTCACAAACTTTTGACTCATAATCTAAGAACCAAGGTTGTAAGGTTGTACTTAGGCATAGGTGGCCCCAGAGCTTTTGCTATGTCATCACCTCATGGATGGGTCATCTACAACCCACAACCTCTAACATCATTGTTCTATATGTTATTATAATACCTCACCCCATAGCACAGTGTGTAGGCCAATAATACATAGTTTCATACTCTGTGCACATATTAGATGCTTAGTAAATGATTAATAAATGAGTAAATGGGAAGATGCTAGTAGAGAGGATGAGAGAGTTGTCAGGTGCCATGGCCAAGAACCCTCTTGCAACTCATACTTCTCTCACTGCTGTATCATTCTCTTGGTAGACCAGGACAGTGGAGGTGTCTCAGGTTGCCAGTCACTGTATTCCTAAGTATGTCCCCACATACACACACACTTAGATGATACTTCAGTCAACATACAGAACCCCAATCCCTTTGTATTCAGTTACTATCTCTTGAGGTAAAACCAAAGATTGGAAGAATATGAAGTATGGATAAGTAAAAACATATGAATTCAAGGAAGTTTGTGATTAAAGAAATAGAAACTAATACAGTACAAGAGAATTCAGAAAAGAGATAAACTCTTTATAGTTGGGATGTGCATGGAATTAGCACTGCAACTACACATCCTTTCAAGTGTTAAGACTTTACTTGATAAATATGGGACAGCATGGTGAACTGAGCAGTTGTGGATATCACCACCCCACTACTCTGCCTTTCTCAGCTTTATACTTAAAGTGATACTGGATAAAATATGTATAAAAAGGTATCTTAGATAAGTTAAAAAGAAAGAACAGGAACTAATTAGGAATCTGATACAAAGAAAAAACTTATAAACATTAAGATGAATAGACAGCTGAAGTTATGTGGTCTTCATTGCTGCATTCATTGCTTCATTGCTGTTCTCCCAACACCCACAAGGTGGTAGGAAATTGGAACTCAACTCCCTGAATGGTGGCACCAGAAGGAATTGCTCCAGTCCATGAATTATGAATAGATTAACTCTGTTCATCAGCAGCAATACTTGGGCATAGATGGATGCAAGGTCACGGCACTGAGCTAAAATAAACATCCAGAAGGACTGTGAACACCAAGTCTATCGGTGGGATGTGAAAACACACTGCCTTCACATGGTAGAAACATGGATAAGAAACTAATGTTGAAACCCACGTGCTACCAAGAGGGGCTTCAAGATGGCAGAAGAGAAAGATATGGTGCTCACCTCCTCCCATAAATACAATGAAAATACACCTATATATGGAATTATTTTTGGAAAATACCTACTGACCTCTGGCAGAAGATCTTATACTAGCAAGGCTACAAGAGGAATCTCCACATAAAGAATCAGAATGAGAGACATGTACCCCAGGGAAGGAGCAGAAAAAGAGAAAATGCTCCCGTAACCTAGGAAGCCCTTTCACCAACAGGGAGACCAGACAAGACAGAAAGTGAGCCACAGAGGTTCAGAGGAGAACACAGTAGCTGTTCTGAGAAAGAACAGGGAGAAACCAGTGCAGAGGATCTGGGGCACCTGGCTGTGCTCCCCAGCCTGAGATATGAGCCTGCTGATGTGTGGAGGCTGGATGCTGAGGCTTGGACTTCAGAGGACAGACCCAGGGAGAAGACTGGGGTTGGTGGAGTGGAGACTGCCTGGAGTGGGTTATGGTCTGGGGCTGGGAATGTGTGAAGGAGGCCCAGGTCTGCATAGAGGCCGCTATCATTGATGAGTGTGAGGGGAGGGGTGGGACTGCACCATAACAGCCTCCTTCTCAGCTTGTGCACAGGGTGGTCATACCATAAAAGCCTCATTGTTAACCCATGCTTGCCAGGGGAGGGGTGAGACTCTGTCAAACCAAACTTGTCTTGACTTACTCTTGTTCCAGGGCATCTCTGCCTCTGGGAACTCTGGGAGGGCATAGTTGTTGGCAGGTTGCCCCCAGGTTGAGGTGAGGCTGAGGTCTGAGCCATGTCCTGGGTAGCTTGGGCAGATTTGCACCCCCAGTGTTTTGTGGGCTTGGTACCAGTGGGAAGTCAGTGCAGAGAGTTGCTGAATGGCTGGGGCAGGCCCAGCATTAATAGTAGGTGCACACACTTGGAGATGTGGCTGGGGTCTTGGCTGGCCCTGTAGCACACAGTAGATCCAAGTGCACAACTATGAAGACCTTGATCCCTGACTAACGGATCTGCCCTGGTGACTTTGTGAGCACAGTGTCCAAGGAGCACCAGGGCAAACTTCCCATATTCCTACATCCAAGGGCAGTGCCAACTTTGTTAAGTTTGCACATGTGACAGGTGACTTCACACCACAGAGGGCACTTCACAATGGACATCTGTGGAGGAATACTCAGTGGGCCCCTTTCAGTGGAAGTGCACTAGTTCCTCCTACCTCACCCAGCAGCTCAGAAATGGATCTGTAGGCTTCTACCCCAACAACTGTGGAGCAGACCTGGACTCTGTAAGGACTATCAAAAGCATGCAATAGAGACATGAAACCAAAAAGAAAAGAACTCAAGCATAATACAAAAGAAAATCATTAAAATACAAATGGAATAACCAAAAGAAAAAGGAACAGAAAAGAAATACAAAATCAACTGGAAAACAAAGGTTATGATGGTAATAAACATACATCTATCAATTCCCATAAATGTCAAACTAAATGCTCCAATCAAAAGAGATAGACTGACAGATTGAATAATAAAACAAGAGCCTACAATATGCTGCCTACAAGAGACCAACTTTAGGGTGAAGGGCACATGTAGATTGAAAATGAGAGAATGGAAAAGATATTTCATGCAAATGGAAATGACAAGAAAGTGGGGGGAGCAATATATCAGTCAAAATGGATTTTACAACAAAGGCCATAAAGAAAGATAAATGACACTATATAATAATGAAGGATCAATACAAGAAGAGGATATTACACTCGTTAACATATATGCACCCAATATAGGAGCACCTAAATTCATAAAGTATATGCTAGCAGCCATAAAGGAAGAAATTGATATGAATACAATAATAGTAGGAAATTTTAACAGCCCAATAACATTGGACAGATCTTCCAGACAGAAAATCAATAAAACAACAGAGGTCCTAAGTGACACAACAGAATAGTTAGTTTCAATTGATATTTTCAGTGTATTACATTCCAAAAATCAAAATATGCACTCTTTTCAACTGTACATGGTACATTCTCTCAGACAGATGACATACTCAGACACAAAAGAAGCCTCAACAAATTTAAGAGAGTAGAAATGATTTCAGGCGTCTTTCTTGACCACGGTGACATGAAACTAGAAATCAACTGTAGAAAGAAAAATAAGAAAGAAAAAAAAAAAGACATGGAGACTAAATGACATGCTACTAAAAAACCATTAGGTCAACAATAAAATAAAAGGAAATTGAAAAATACCTTGAGACAAATTACAAGGAAAACACAACCACACAAAATCTATAGGATACATTAAAAGCAGTCCTAAGAGGAAGTTCGTAACAATACAGGCCTCCCTCAAAAAACAAGAACAATGTCAGATAAACAACCTAACCTACCACCTAAAAAAATTAGGAAAAAGAAGAAGAACCAATAAAACCTGAAGTCAGCAGAGGGAAGGAATAATAAAGATCAGGGAGGAAATAAACAAAATAGAGATTTTAAAAAATAGAAGATATGTATCAAACCAAAAGCTGACTTTTTGAAAGAGTTTTAAAAAAAAAGGACATACCTCTGGCCAGGCACACCAAGAAGCGAAAGGACACATATAAACAAAATAAAAAAAAATCAGAGAGGAAAAATTACAACCAACACCATAGAAATACTGAAGAAAAAAAAAAAAGTAAGAGAATATTGTGAATAATTATATGGGAACAAACTGGAAAATCTAGAAGAAATGGACATGTTTGTAGAAATAAATTCACTCTACAAAAACTGAATCAAGAAGAAACACAATTTGAAAAGACTGATCACTAGGGGTGAAACAGAATCAGGAATAAAACAACAAAATCCTCCTTACAAACAAAAGTCCAGGACCAGATGGTTTTCCTGGGGAATTCTACCAAACATACAAAGAAAAACTTTTACCAATCCTTTTCAAACTCTTCCAAAAGAATGAAATAAAGGGAACACTCCTAAACTCACTCAATGAAGCCACCATTATCCTGATATCAAAACCAGATAAAGACACTAATTAAAAAGAAAATTACAGGCCAATATTGCTAATAGATGCAAAAACTCAACAAAATATTAGCAGACAGAATCCAACAACACAAAGAAGATCATACACTATGATTGAGTTGGATTCATCTCCTGGATACAAGGGTAGTTCAACATATACAAGTCAATCAATGTGATGCACCACATTAACAAAAGAAAGGACAGAAATCACATGATTATCTCAACAGATACAGAAGAAGCATTTGATAAAATTCAACATTGATTTGTGATAAAAGCACTCTTAACAAAGTTGTTATAGAGGGGACATATCTCAACATAATAAAGGCTATTTATGACAAACCCACAGCCAACATAATACTCAGTGGTTAAGAGTTGAAAGTCTTTCCACTAAAATCAGGAAAAAGAAAAGTATGCTCACTCACACCATTTCCATTCAACATAGTATTGAAAGTCCTAATAATAGCAATCAGACCTAAAAAACCAAAAACCAAAAAAACCCAAAATGAATAAAAGTGTTCCAAAGTAGAAGCAAAAAGGTAAAATTGTATATGTGTGGATGACATGATTCTATACATAAAAAACCCTGAAGGCTTCATACAAAAACTATTAGAGCTGATAAAAGAATTCAACAATGTAGCAGGACACAAAATTAACATAAAGAAGTTATTGCATTTCTTTATACTAATGATGAAACATTAAAAAAGGAAAGTAAAAAAATCCATTTAAAAATGGCATCCAAAAGGATAAAATACTTAGGAATACACCTCATCTCACCAAGGAGGTGAAAGACATACATGAAGAACTATAAAACACTGATTAAAGATATGAAAGATGATTTAAAGAAATGGATATTCCATGTTCTTGGGTTGAAAGAATTGATATTGTCAAAGTGTTCATACTGCCCAAAGCAATCTATAGATTTAATGTGATCTCTATCAAATTACTCAGCACGGTTTTTACAGAACAATAACAAAGAATCCTAAAATTTATGTAGAATCACAAAAAGTCCAGAATTGCCAAAGCAATACTGAAGAAAAAGAACAAAGTTGGAGGTATAACCCTCCTGGATTTCAGAAAATAGTACAAAGCTACAGTAATAAAAAATAGCATGGTCCTGGTACAAAAACAGATATATGGATCAATGGAACAGAATAGAGAGTCCAGAAATAAACCCACATAATAACCAAAAACTTCCCCAATTTGGAAAAGGAAACAGACACAAGTCCAGAAAGTGCCGAGAGTTCCACACAGGATCAACCCAAAGAGGAACACGCCAAGGCACATAGTAATCAAATTGACAAATAATGGAGAAAATATTAAAATTAGCAAGAGAAAAGCAACAAATGACATACAAGGGAACTCCCATAAGGTTATCAGCTGATTTTTCAGCAGAAACTACAAGCCAGAAGGGAGTGGCACAATATATTTAATATGATCAAACAGAAAACTTAGAACCAAGAATACTCTATGCAACAAGGCTCTCATTCTGATTTGATGGAGAAATCAAGAGCTTCACAATAAACAAAAGCTTAAAGAATTCACCACCACCAAATCAGCTTTACAACAAATGTTAAAGGACCTTCTTTAGTCATCAAACTACGAATAAAGAACAAAAAAAAGAAAGAAAAAAAAAGACCTACAAAAGATTACTTTGGCAGTTCGGGGTCATTTATGGTCCCATATAAATTTTGGAATTGTTTGTTCTGGCTCTGTGAAAAATGTCATGAGTATTTTGACAGGAGTTACATTGGATCTGTAGATTGCTTTGGGTAGTATGGCCATTTTGATAATGTTGATTTTTCCAATCCAAGAGCACAAGATACCTTTCCATTTTTTGGTAACATCTTCAATTTTTCCCCATCAGTGTTGTACATTTTTCAGAGTATAGATAACCAGCCTCCTTGGATAGTTTATTTGTAGGTACTTTGTTGGTTTTGATGCAATGGAAATGTTTATGCCAATTAAAAAATTCTGGTTTTTGAAGTGAAGAGAAAAGAAGTAAATGAGGGGCTGCAAATGGCAAAATATCCTTCTTTCTTATGTGTGAGTTGTATTCCATTACATATACATGCTGCATCTTCTTTATCCATTCATCAGTTTATGTGCAATTAGGATGCTTCCATATCTAGGCAATTATAAAGAATGTTGCTGTTAATAGGATATATGTATCTTTTTGAATTGTTACTTTGTGGTTGGCTTTATCCCTTTCATAACTGTGTAAGTTTAAAAAGCTAAAGCTCTAAATGTTTTTTAGAAACAATGAATAGTATATATATATATATATATATATATATATATATATATATATAAATTTTAAAAATGTGTAATACATTATGTATATTTATTTACATGCAATATATTGTATATGTACTGTCAAATTGTAACAGTTCTACCTAGTAAAACTGAAAAATTTAAAAAATTAGATAAAATTTATAAAAAATTGTTATATGTAAATAGGCTTCATATAAACCTCTTTTGCTTAATTATATTGTGGGATAGATATTGTCAATTGAAATAAATGCACTACCTAAAAGTTGAGAGTTATGTTTTATTCAGTAGACATTTCCGAGGACTCAAACTCCCTCAAGGCTGGCATGACAGCCTCTCAGATCACTCTGAAGGACTGCTCTGGAGAGGTAGGGGAGGAGCTAGTATATATAGGAGTTTTACAACAAAGGCCAGGTAGTTAGAACATTAAAAGATTACTATTAGCTAAAGAAAACCAGACGTCTCAAGTTAAAGAATTTAGTGCTTTTCTATGTATGGGACGAAGCAAGTGTCTGGGCACATTGAAATAATTGAAATCATTTCTTTGACAAACACCTAGCCACCTAGGGCCAGTAACCTGTCCTTTTCCATTCTGAGTCCCCTCAGTCTGCAGAGGCTGGGTTGCCTGCTTGTCTGCATCCTGAGTTGGCTGATGACTTGATGGTCACAGCATTCTTTGTTTATTAATATGGCTTGCAGTAGGTTTTGTTCACAATGTGTTTCAATGGGGAATGCTTCCTCTGCTTGATATAATAAGACTGGACACATAAATCTGCCCCTCAGGAAATAGTGATTAAACATACTAAGTGACACCAATAGGGTTACATCAGCCACACAATATAAAGTAAAACTAAAAACTAATATTCATGGGCTAATAAAAATAATAATAGAGATTTGCTCTGAGTTTAGTTTGTAAACACAAGAAAGATGGCTTTTTATTAAATGTCTTATGCAAGCCTTTGAAGACATAATAAATTAAACCCTAAAGTTTTAAAACAAATTCTTTATTTAGAAATCTCACTGATATAAAAAATCAAATCAAAAAAGATGAAGTTGGACCTAGGTGACAGACCAATTCTTTGGGAAGCTAAAAGCAACTGTCTTTGCCAGTTTAACCCTACTCAAATGAGGTTATTCATGAGAAAAAAAAAATATATATATATAGAAATCAAGCAAGATTCCAAAAGCTGCCAAGTTTATGCTGCTGAAATCATGCTATAATCCCTCACAGTATCTCTATTTTATGTATTTCATAAATGTTATGTAGTGTTGAATCCACATTTTTAGCCTGGGATTCAAGGCTGACTCTGACCTTGTTCCTGCCTATTCATTTAGCTTCGTTCTCAACAATTCTCCCTTCTCTCTCCCCCTGTACTTACAGACTAGCCATATGCACACATAGAACTTGTAGTTTCTTTAAAGTATCATGTACTTTCTGATTGGGATGCCTTTGTATTTGTCCTTCTGCCAGAAATAATATTTTTTTCTTTTTCTATAACCTCAGTAAGTCTGATGCATCTTACAATTTCATCTCAAGTGTAATCTCTGGGTGGGCTTTACTCACTTCTTTCTGTCAACTAAAAATTGGCACTTGCCATCTTCCTCTACAAGGATTGGATCACATTGGCACTTGCCATCTAGCTCTGCTTGGATAAAATCATGAGCTACTGCAGCCACTGACCTCCAACACTCCCTGAAAGGAGTTCAGGGTGGAGGCCAGGAGTAGAATGCTCTTTGCTCTGGGAAAACTGGTGGAATAGGCCTTTAGATAGTTAGATATCTTCAGAAGATGTTACGAGCCCAAATTCTTGCTTCTCGTATCTAGAAGAGTATTAATATCATTCGTGGTGACGTCTGCTCCTTATCACTAGGGGCAAGCTTCTGCCTGAACACGTGCTTGACTGCATGCACCCTCTTCACTAAAGTAACGTACAAGACTGAGACCCTCCCGCTTCTGAGCAGCTCCGCAGAGCTCTCTGAGATGCTGTCTCCCGGGCTGTAGTCCTCATTTTGCCCCAAATAAAATTTAACCCACAACTTTAACATTGAGTAATTTTATTTCAGTCAACATTTTTTTTTCCTGTCAAGGTTATCTGTGATTCTGAACATCTGTGGCAGATGTCCATATGCATTCGCAACTTATCATAATAGTGCCCATCAGACCAACTTAGAAACACCAGGATCTATCCCCCTTTGCCAGAAGTCTCTCTAACAGGTTCCCTCTCTGCTTATTCATAGAGCAGGTGGACAATCCTGGGAAATTAATGGCCTGGCCCTATTCCTTTGAGGTGAGTGTTCCACATTGCTTCCTTGATTTCCCCAGCAGGTGTTAACCCAGTGGCTCACAGTGATAACTTGCTTTTTATTATATCCTTTATGTCAGCTGACTTCCCTTGCTTGTTCATTTCTCCACTTCCCTTCCAGTTTCTTCAAGCTTCCTTTACCTGCCAAAGAAGTTATTTTCACCAAATTCTTGTGTTAGGTCTGTTTCTTGGGGAAACAAAACCAGGACAGCATCTCATAGCAACCATCACAGTGTATTATAATTATTTGTTGGGTTTTGACTTTGTTAGAATGCCCCAAGAGCTGGAATTGAAATCTGTATCTGTATTCTCCACTGTTAGCAGAAAGTGTGCATCTGGTAAGCGTGCAGTAAAAATTCAATAAATTAGTAAACAATGCTGAATAGATACCTGCTGAGCTGAAGTAGAAAACAAGATTTCTTAATTCAGGAAAGAAGAAGACAAATATATCTCACATGGCTTGGTTTGGGGGATAATTTTCAGTTTCTTGTAGAGTTTCTGTAATGTAATTCTTTTAGTAGAGATTTGTAGAATTTTTTTTCCAATCCTGACTTTGTTTATTCCTTTGCACTGATGATTCATAACTTACAATTTAACAGCTGTCAGTGTTTGGGACTTCTCTTCACAATGAACAAATACGATTAATGTCAAAAAGTTCTTTTTCTGTAACTTACAGCATAGCCATTACTTCAGGGTTGTGAATTCTGCACTTTCTTTTAATTCTGGGAAATCATACGTCTTTTCTTCATTTTAATTTTGGTTATAGTCACCTAAATCTATTTAGAAAAAAATTCATAGAGGGGAAAAATTTTTTTTTTGCTTATGGTAAAATTTTTGACATTTATTCTTTCTAGATGTTACTAGTCAGTGAACACTGCAATTAAATTCATTGCCAGAGCTTCTTTAAAAAAAAAGGAAAAATTAAACTAAAATTTAAAAAAATGAAAATGCTATCCTCAATTGTTGACCACTGGAGCAGAAATGTTTTTAAAATACTTGCTTTTCTCTGGTGATGAGCTTCAAATTGCATCCTGTAGGCACTAAAACTACCTATATTGGAACAGGTAAGACTGTGTGATTCTTTCCGTGTATAAACACTCAGCTTCCTTTTCTTTGGTACCCTGTTTTTTCTTTTTTTTTATTTTCCCAAAAGTTTGTAAATACACACACACACAGTGTGTGTATATATATGTGTGTGTATATATATAACGTATATGTGTATATGTATTTTTGAAACTTCAAAGAAAAAAATACCTCTTTCATATTCCTAAGTCTACTTTAGATTTTGCAAATGCTTGGAAGTATTCAATTCAATTCTTTCCCCACTCCTTCAGCAAAAGAACAAACATTGTGGTTCCGTTGATACAGGACATGACCATGTGCCTTGTATTGGGATGTCAGTGAATGTGATGTACCCCACACTCAATCAGAGGCTTTTTTGGGCTCCATGATTGACTTGCACAGCCCCTTTCACTGCTTCCTCTGTTGTGAGAAGTGAGAAATGGTATGTTTTTGAGGGCTACTATCACTTTGACCTGTGCTCCAGAACAGGAAACAAAGGAAGCCAACCTAAAAGTGACCTTCCACTTGACCCACACACAGCCCCATCCTGTAAGTGAGGTCTTAATGTATGTTTAGCGGTTGAACTATTTGGGGGGGTTGTTTATTGTGCAGCAGTATGTCAAAGCAAAAGCTACACAACCTACAGGTTGAGAGTTATGTTTTATTTGGGGGCTTTCTGAGGACCTTGAAAAGGGAAGAAAATTACAATAAAAACTCAAGTGTCTTTCCAACAGCCCAAGAGGTAGGGGAGGAGCCAGGATATATGAGTTTTTTGTAAGAAAGACCAGGTAGTTTGGAACATCAAAAGATTATTATTAATTAAAGAAAACCAGATAGTTCAAGTTAAGGAATTTACCACTTTCTCATGTATGGGAAGATGCAAAAGTCTGGGCTCATTGAAATCATTCCTTTGACACCCACCTAGCTATCTAGGGCCAGTATCTTTTTCTTTTCCACCCTTGAGTCCTATTGAGGGGTCGCTGCGGAGCCTGAGGACTTGGCAGGAACAGTCTGCTTTCCTCCATGCTGAGCTCCCCTTGACTCACTACTGGGGAGGGTGTGGGCTATAGTGGCTGATGGCCCAGCAGTCTTTGTTTACTGATATGGCAGGCAATGTTTTACATTCACAACTATCACCTCAAAGTTGACAAATGCAGCCAGTTCTATGCAAATAAGTAAGATAGTTAACATTTTGATACTCAAAAGATGGTTTAATATTTAGCAACTTCATTATCTATATTCATTCTGAATAGTAGAATTCAAATCTTGATCTCATAAAACATTAACAAAAAAGAATTAAGCACTTTGAAAAATGCCTGATTATCACTGTTTTCATTTGTTTTTTGTTCCTTTTTGAAGGCTGAGCTATTCTATTTGTCCATTTATACATTCTAACACCTACAAGTGAAGCCAGATAATTCTCAACAAATTATCAAAGTTTAAAAAAAATTACCTCTTTGTTCTCACCAGAATGCTTATGATGCACTCATATTATATAGGCTACACATTGTGGAAGGGAGCAGAAATGGTCACCTCTCCTTTCTTTTTTTTTTCCTTTTTAAACAAGATTCTTCCTTGGTCTCTCCATCTTGGAGGCAAAGCTTGGGAAGTCTCCTGGGGCACCAAGTTTGTGTTTGGCTCTAGAGTGCTCAGAATGCTGGTATGTTCACTGGCTCCTAGGACATGCTCCCCACTAGATGGTGGCCTTTCTCTCCTGGCCTGTCAGGCTGGTATGCAAGAACTACAGAGCTAGGCAGCCTTGCACCCCAGTGGATGGGTGGGTGGGAGTCCCCTGTCCTTTTATTCACAGTATTTGCAGTGTGACTGACATGTTGTAGATTATTTGTAAGGATTTGATTAAATTTAACTGCAACATATTCTACTCTGGTTAGCCACTAGGGATTGGGAAAACACCCTAGCAGAACAGCTTGACTATGGGACTTCAGATGTGCTTTCTTTTTCAAGCTTTGAAAAATTTTATTCAGGTTTTTATTCATACATAAACAAATACATATTATCAACCTGGCTGGGTATCTGTGTTTCGATCTCCCCAGAAGTTTACAGTCCAGGAAAAGAGAAAATGTAAATCTGAACCAGAGAGAAAGCTCCAGGATAATCTGTTACCTGTCCTTGAAGAAGATGTGTTTTGTTTCCTTTCGATGCTAAGAGTAGGAATTAATAGCATGGCAATCATGCTCGTTATTGAGGAAGAGGAAATTTCAAAGCTTAGTTTGATTCTGCTGAAGTTAACTGTGTTGATAATTTTTCTTGATCATTTATCACCATTTTAACTTCTAGCAATGGTTAAAACTAATAGCAACATCTTGAAAAAAAAGGATATGAAAATGTTCTACTGGATACATAGCACATTTTGCAAAGAAATTAGATTTTTTAATAAATGCCTGCAGTGCTCATTTCTCATGTAAGGACTTAACACTTTCCTTGTTTCAGGCCTTATTTACAGCTGGCTTGATCAGGGAAGGGATCTTTGTATAGCTTATTAATCAAGATCAAAATTCACATTTTTCCGCTAGTAAATGGCCTTCAACTTGAATTCTAACATTCCTGAGGCTGTTAATTTTTAAGAGAAAAGTCCTTGTGATATTTATTCCATTTCAAAGATCCGCTGGCTAAAGCTACCCACTGTTTTATTATTATTGTTGTTGTTGTTATTGCAGTATAATTGACATATAACATTATATTAGCTTCAGGTGTATAATTTAATGATTTGATATTTGTATATATTACAAAGTGATCACCACAAGAAATCTAGTTACTGTGAATGAAAAATACTGCAAGGCATATCCGTAAACAAAGAATACTGAAGCCATTAAGTCATCAGCCACCTCCCACAGTGAGCTCAGGGTGCAGATTAGCTGTGAGCCTGACGTCTGCAGCCACCCACAATGGTGCACTCTGAGGGGACTCAGAACAAGAAACGGCAGGACACTGGCCCTAGACAGCTAGGTGCTTGTCAAAGGAATGATTTCAATAAGCCCAAATGTCCCCTCTTTCCCATATATAGAAAAGTGCTAAATTCTTTAACTTGAAATGTTCAGTTTCCTTTAACAGTAATCTTTAATGTTCTTAATTCCTGGTCTTTGATGTAAAACTCATATGTCCTGGCTCCTCCCCTACCTCTTTGGAAGTCCCTCAGAGCAATCTGAGAGGCTGTCATCCTGGGCTCGAGTCCTCAGAAATGTCCACCAAATAAGACGTAACTCTCAACTTTTAGGCTGTGTATTTATTTCAATTGACATTACATCTACCAACTGTCTGTTTTTTATAAATATGGCTTTATTGAAACATGGCTGTGCTCACTTATGTATTGCCTATAACAAAAGCAATAACAAACCTAAATTTATTTCCATATGGCCCTTTGCAGAAAAATGTATGTACTCCTGCTCTATTAGCTATATCACAATCAATGACAGACTATGATATTGTTTTGCATTATTATCTGCAAGACTTTTTTTCATTACTACCTGAAATTGAGTTAAGCATTGCTCAATTCTTGCTAGGCAGTTGGAGGTGAAATAATGTATTACATTTGAAAGCTCCTTTTGTCAGGAGATTTAAAGGACTTTTGTCATGTTGTTTATTCATTCCTTCAGCAAGCCTGAAAATATGAGGTCTTTTTATTTCTACTTTGTGGAGATCTTAATGGGGAATGTGTGGTTATGTATTAAAGAAAAAGTTAGGTATGTTGGGTAGCAGAAGAATCAGAGAAATGTTCAAATGATAAAGAGTCTTTTATGTTATCTTTAAAAGATTTTACATGTCCCCTTTAAAGGCTCTGTAAATGTGGATAAACATGGAGAAAACAGAAAGTAATAAAACAGATTTTTTTTTTTAATATCCTACAAGTCATTCTTTTACTCTCCCAAAATAGTCTTTACCTACATGGTCTGAATTTAGTGAGTTTCTGTAATATCTATTGATACCTAATATCTTTGCATTAAAGCATGCATTATCTCTACAGGGACAATTAGTAACATTTGCCTAGATCATTTATGTTACTCAGTCTGAAAAGAGAGTAAGAAAGGGGGATGGTCAAGGTGGTGAGGTAAGAGGACACTGAGCTCGTCTTCTGCCACAAGCATATCAAAAATACTTCTACATGTGGAGCAACTCTTGTTGAGAATAAAGTGGAGGTTGGCAGGAAAGCTTTTCTCAACCAAGGTTAAAGAAAGGCACAGAGTTAGATGGGAAGGGAGGAGAAGTGTCCACCAGCAGATGAGTAAATAAATCTATCTCTCTGTCTCTCTGTCTAGATATGCACACTATGGAATATTACTAAGCCATATTAAAGAATGGAATTGTGCTATTTGCAGCAACATGGAGGGACCTGGAGGTTATTATGCTTACTGAACAAATCAGATAGAGTAAGACAATACTTTATTTTATCACTTAAATGTAGAATCTGAAAAATAAACCAAATGAGTAAACATAACAATACAGAAAAAAAACCTCTCTGACATAAAGAATAAGCTAGTGGTTACCAGTGGCAAGAGTGATGAAGTGAGGGGCAAGATGAGGGTAGGGAATTAAGAGGTACAAACTAAAACAACAACAACAACAACAAAATAAGACAAATGAACCTATATATAAAACAGAAGCAGACTCACAGACATAGAATACAGACTTGTGGTTGCCAGGGGGAGAGGGGTGGGAAGGGATAAACTGGGAGTTTGAGATTTGCAGATACTGACTGGTGTATTAAAAATAGATAAACAAGTTCATACTGTATAGCACAGGGAACAATATTCAATATCTTGTGGTAGCTCACAGTGAAAAAGAATTTGAAAATGAATATATATATATATATTCATGTATGACTGAAGAATTGTGCTGTACACTAGAAATTGACAAACGTTGTAGACTGACTATAACTCAGTTTAAAAAAAGAGGTACAAGCTATTCTGTATAAAATACTTAAGACACTAAGATATATTGTACAGCACAAGGAATATAGCCAACATTTTATAATAACTTTAAATGGGGTATAATCTATAAACATATTGAATCACTATGTTGTACACCTGAAATGAATATGATATTTTAAATCAACTATAATTTTTTTTAAAAAGAGAGTAAGAGAGAGTTTTGACTTGCTCTTTGCTCATGTTCTTGTACTTATGAGATGCTGTCATGATTACTTGACAAATACACAGTGAAACCCATCTGTTGTTTTTGAGCTGTCACAGCTGGAATTCCTTAGCTTCTGTACCAAACTTTCTATATGGATATGATTTTTAATTTCCTATTCTGTCTGTATTTATGCAAATTACAGTGTTATTTAAAAACAAGTAAGTAACCATTTCTAAGACCACATCTGCACTACTAATTATTAGACACCTGCAAAGTCAGCTCGCTCTGAATGGAAGGCCATAGAGTGCTTGAATCAGACCATAGTTGGAGATAAATTTCAATCACTTGTGTGCTGTTGATCTCAGTCTTAGTTTGAGACATTTACTTATGATTGATCTTAGACATGTCCTCTATTTCAAAACATTTTTAGATCTACCAAATACAGTGATCTGACGGTATAAGAGCTTAACAAAAATACAAATTTTAATTCTGGATCCCCAAGTCATTACCAACTATATGACCTTGTGACTATGTGACTTAACTTCTCAGTTCTTTTTCTTTCATCTGTGAAGAAGAGATTATAGCACCTATCTTGCAGGAATTTTCTGAACTTTAAATGAGAAAATGTATGTAAGCACCGTGTACACTGCCTGACATAAATGCAATAATTATTTGTTCTCTTTCTCTGTATTTTATTTGTCTTACCCTTCTAAAGCATAAACACCCTTTCCTCCAGCACGCCAAAACTACCAGGGAATGAGCTGAGGCATTTGGAGACAGAAGGAAGTTGCCTGACAAAGTTCTAAAAAGCTATGCCTAGGACCACTAAAATTTATTATTCAAACTCATAATTGCTTTTTACTGGGAGGAGGGGAACAATGTAAATCAAAAGGAAAGAAACAAACTGGAGGTAGCAATTATATTATTTCAATATTTGAATGCCTTGCAGGTAAGAGAGAGGAGTGTAAATAAATTATTTTTTAATTTAATTTTTTTTTTTACTTTTAGTGGGGGCAATTAGGCTTATTTATTTATTTTTAGAGGAGGTACTGGGGATTGAACCCAGGACCTTGTGCATGCTAAGCATGCGCTCTACCACCTGAGCTGTACACTCCCCCCTAAATAATTTTTCAAATTAATTTGTGCAACAACTATAAAGCCGTATGGTAGTCTACCACATCTCTAAAGATTTTCTCAGACACTTAAGCACAACCTTGTATATTGATTTTAGTCATCTCTAGCATTAATATTTCTGCCAACCAAACAAGTTCACGGACATACTGATAATGGGAAATTGGATTAAAGGTAAGTTTATGATACATTAAAGGTTATCGCAGTTCAGTGCCCATAGTTTTTAATGAGATTGATTTTATTTTATTCATCTTCTGTATTTACTCTTTGAGCTAGTCAATTATGGTAAAGTCATTACTGCTTCTTTTTCTAACCCCCCTATTGATCATTCCTTTGTCAGTTTTACCTTCTACATTTATTATTTGTTTTAATATCAATACTGTCAATATTGACCTTTATTTATTAGAAGCAACATTTATGGACTTGAAAGTAAAAAAGCTGGGTTTTTCATATTTTCTTTGTCGTCAGTTAGTCATAATGCTGGAGAGATCCCTCACATTCTCCAAGCCTTCAAATCCTTCCTTTGCTGGGTTCACAGGATTGTGGATTAGTTGGAAAAATACTGGACCAAAAATCAGGAGACTTGAAATCTAGCTTTGCGTTGAACTTAAACAATTGAATTAACCCTATTAGGCTTCATTTAGTTCCCTCATTTTTAAACTTTCATGCAAGTTATTTTCTGCAGCTACTGGTGCCACAAACATTCTTAACAACTGAGCATTTGATGTTTGAGTGATTCATGGGAAACAGGCAGAATGTCCTGAGAGGTAAAGGCAGTTTCCTTTATATAAAGGGTTGAATTCATTTGCTCTGACAATTCTGGGCATTTCAGCAACAAAATAATTCATTGTAATGACAAAATAAGAAAGCAAGAATAATCAAGCCACGCTCTGAAATGAGAATTATATGCAGGGAACAATAATTGAATGTCTAAGGAGTTACAAATAAATTTAATAAAATTCTGAGATATAATTGATCTGCACCATTGTACAAACTTATGATGTATGGCATAATGATTTGATTTATACACATCATGAAATGATTACCACAGTAAGTTTAGTAAACTTTCATCATCTGATATAGATACAAAATTAAAGAATTAATGTTTTTTCTTTATGATGAGAACTCTCAGGGTTTAGCCTCTGACAACATTTATATATAACATCCAGCTAAATTGTATTTATCATGTTGTACATTATATCCCTAACACTTATGTATCTTGTAATATATGGGAGTTTTATCTTTTGACTACCTTTATCCAATTTCTTCCTCCTCCCCCCCACCTCTGGTAACCATAAATGCAATCTCTTTTTCTATGAGTTTGTTGAGTTTTGAAATATAAGTGACCCACAACACTGTATTAGTTCCTGGTACACAATATAGTGATTTAATATTTCTATACATTTCAAATAATCTAGTTACCCTCTGTCACCATACAAAAATGTGACATAATTATTGTCTATATTTCCCACACTATACATCTCATACCCATGACTCATTTCTTTTGTAACTGGAAGATTATACCTTTTAATCTCTCCCATCTATTTCTCTCCTTCACCCTCTCCCCTCTGGCTATCACCTGTTTCTTTTCTGCAACTAGGACTCTTTTTCTATTTTATTATGTTTGTTTATTTGTTTTGTTTTTTAGATTCCACATATATGAAATCTTTATCTGACTTATTTCACTTAGCATAATACCTTTTAGATCTATCCGTGTTGTTAACAAATGGCAAGATTTCATCCATTTTATGACTAAATAATATCCCATTGTAGATATATACCACATCCTCTTTATTCATTTATCTATTGATTGGCGCTTAGGTTGCTTCCATATCCTGGCTAGTGAAATAATGCTGCAATGAACATAGGGGTGTGTATATCTTTTTGATAGTGTTTTGGTTTTCTTTGGATAAATGCCCAGGAGCTGGATCATATGATAGTTCTATTTTTAATTTTTTGAGGGCTCTCTACTGTTTTCCATAGTGGCTGCACCAACTTGCATTCCCATTGCATGGAGTTCATGAACATTCTCTTTTCTCCATATTCTTGCCAACATTTGTTATTTGTTGTCTTTTTTATAGTAACCATTCTCGCAGTTGTGAGTTGATATCCTCATGTGGTTTTGATTTGCATTTCCCTGATTAATAACATTGAGCATGTTTCCATGTGCCTGTTGGCCACCTGTATGCCTTCTTGGAAAAATGTCTATACAGGTCTTCTGCCCATTCTTTATTGGGTTGTTTGCTTTTTGTTGTTTTTTGGTTTTTGTTGTTTGCTTTTTGAATGATGTCAAGAGTATACTGCTTATGTTTTCTTCTAGCAGCTTTATGGTTTCAGGGTTTACATTCAAGTAATTAATCCATTTTTAGTTTATTTTTGTATGTGGTATGTGAGAAAGTAGTCCATTTTCCATGTAGCTGTCCAGTCTTCCCAACATCACTTATTGAAGAGTCTGT
The DNA here is from genome assembly GCF_048564905.1 of Vicugna pacos. Taxonomy (NCBI): domain Eukaryota; kingdom Metazoa; phylum Chordata; class Mammalia; order Artiodactyla; family Camelidae; genus Vicugna; species Vicugna pacos. The sequence continues at coordinate 1,669,475 of NC_133015.1, forward strand.
CTTTTCCTCATTGTATATTCTTGCCTAATTTATCAGAGGTTAATTGCCCCATGTAAGTGTGAGTTAGCCAGGCCCTGAGGTCTTTGGCTGCCGAGCCTAAGGTTCTTGGAACTTGTGTCAGCCTGCTGGTGGTCAGGGCTGTGTCCTGAATACTGGCTGTGGGACCCAGGGCAGGTCCTAGGTCTAGTGCTGGCTCAATGGTGGGTGAGGCCAGGTCTTGGGGCCCTCAGGCAGATGGGACCATGTCATGATGTGGGGCTCAGGTGTCCTAAGGCAGCTCATCTGATCCTGGGTAAGGCTGTGTCGCTGCACAGTTAGCTGCTTGGCTTGGGGTGTCAAAGACTAGTGCTGACTAGATGGAGAGTGGGCCAGGTCTCTGTGCTAATAAGCTAGAAGGAAGATTCCAGAATGGAGCTCACCAGTACCAGCATCAGTGTCCCTAGGGTGAGTCCTGGCCTCTCCTGGAAACTCTTTAAGACCAGCAAGCAGATCTGACCCCGGCTCCTTTCAAATTGCTGCTCCTGTCCTAGGTCTCAGAGCATGTGAGATTTTGTGTGTGCCCTTTAAGAGTGGAGTCCATTTCCTACAGCCCTCTGACTCTCCTGAAAGTAAGCCTCACTGGCCTTCAAAGCCAAATGTTCTGGGATCTAGTCTTCCTGGTACAAGATCCCTGGGATAGGGAGCCTGATGTGGGTCTTGGATTGCTTGCTCCTTGGGGAGAACCTCTGCATTTATAATTATCCTCCTGTTTGTGGGTTATTCACCCAGGCATATGGGTCTTGAATATACCTAGCCTCCATCCCTCCTACCCATTTCAATATGGTTCTTTCTTTATATATTTAGTTGTAGATCTTTTCTGCTAGTTTTCTGGTCATCCTCATTGATAACTGGCACATAAGTAATTGTAATTTTGGTATGCCAGTGGGAGGAGGTGAGCTCAGGGCCTTTCTACTTTATCATCTTGGCCACTCCCCTCTTATATCCTTTCATAAAGTTCTTGTCCTCCTTCCTAAGAGAGTGGTAAACCCCTCAGCTGGTGAGGCTATGGGATTGTGTTTGCATTGGGTTTTGGGCTTTCTTCTCCTGCCATATTTTTTCATTGATTCATTTTCCTCCTTCAGCCACAATGACCATTTCCCATGCCAATCTATGCTACAAGGCTTGTTCTCACATACTGAATTTCTAAATATCCATTGTAGTGGAATTTTTGCTTTCTTTCCCTGCAATTGCTCAGTGGTTAGATTTTTTTTTCTAGATTGGTATATTTTGCTCAGATTAGCTTTTCTGAATTTAATATAGTCAGTTTATAATGTTGTATCAATTTCTGCCAACAGCATAGTGTTTCAGTCATACATGTACATACATATAGTCCTCTTCATATTCTTTCTTATTATAGATTACTACAAGATATTGAATATAGTTCCCTGTGCTATACAATAGAAACTTGTTGTTTATCTATTTTATGTATAGTAGTTACTGTCTTCAAATCTTGAATTCCCAATTTATCCCTTCCCATCCTGTTTACCCACTGGTATTCATAAGTTTGTTTTCTATGTCTGTGAGTCTATTTCTGTTTTGTAAATAAGTTCATTTCTCTCTCTTTCTCTCTCTCTCTCTTAGATTTCACATATGAGTGATATCATATGGGATTTTTCTTTCACTTTCTGGCTTACTTCACTTAGAATGGCAATCTCCAGATCCATCCATGTTGCAGCAAATAACATTATTTTATTCTTTTTTGTGGCTGAGTAGTATTCCATTGTATAAATACACCACAACTTCTTTATCCAGTTGTTTGTTGATGAACATTTAGATTATTTCAATGTCTTGGCTATTGTAAATAATGCTACTATGAATATTAGGGTACATGTATCTTTTGGAATTAGAGTTTCCTCGGATATATGCCCAGGAGTGGGATTGCTGGTTCATATGGTAAGTCTATTTTTAGCCTTTTGAGGACTTCCATCCTGTTTTCCATAATGGCTGCACCAAAATACATTCCGACTAACAGTGTAGAAGGGCCCCCTTTTCCCCACACAGATTTTAATTAAAAATTGATTTCAAAATGACTCACTAGGTGTGTTTTTTGGTATAGAATTACATTTCTGATCATTCTAGCTGACATTCTCTGTCTACCTTGGGTATCTACCAATTCACAGCAGGGTTTAGAGTGAACATCATCACACCCTCAATTTGGTCACAAGATAAATTGTAGATCAAGATCTACCTGCATTTACTCCTCCACTGGTAGAGTAAAGACCCCATACTCATTCATAGGAGATTTCCCATTATTGTATCTGCCTAAGGCTTTTAAATTTACTCCTATATTTGCTATTATATAGGTAAAATTTAGCTTTTATAAATGCTGGACAGTCAGTTTTACTTTGTGAACAGTTGATTAAGGCTACATCCTCAACCATCTCCCATACTGGTCTTCATATTCTGCATCCCTATACACCTGCCAAATTATGCCTGTAACAATGCACCTAATCATCCAAGGGCCAGACAACCAGAGACATCCTCTGTGCCCCAGAGTCCACTGAAACGATCCAAACTAGCCTGCTTACCCTGTCTTGCTCATTCCTTCCCACAAAAACCACAATAAAGTCTCTTGCACACAGTTCCTCTCTGTCCTTCTGCCTCTTGACCAACCCCCTAATGGCTCTGGGTGGCATGCTGTGTTCTTCTCCAGAGAACTGTGAGTATAACAAAGCTGCAAAACATTTTCCAGTTTCTCTGTCTTGATCAGCATCTGGCCTCATCATACCTCATCCAAGGGAATATGCTTAAAACAATATGTTATTTTTGTTTCAAGTTTTCCTCAAAGGTTATACTTCTTATCAGTAGCTCCAGTAAATATTGAGAAAGAGAAGAAAAAGGAAATGCTATAGTAGCAAGCTAATTTGCCATTTTTTAAAACAGATCTTCAGATCTTCTAAGGTAAACATCTGAAATAACTGATATAAATACAATACATATACGAGATTACTTTTGAGTTCACTGAACATTTTTCAAGTGGTTTGTTACTGGATTATTTCTACCACTTGAAGATTCATTCTTTTTGACATTATTCAGATTCCCTAAATTTATTCACTACCAACTACTCTTTTGAAAAACCACATCAAGGTACAAAATATCTAAATCTTTCATAAATTTCAGAGAGACATTATTAGTTTCAGTTACTTTGAAGTCATCCAAAGTTCCCAACTTGGGAGACTGGGTGTATCTTGTAACTCATTTCAGTTGGATGGTAAGTTCATTCCATCCCTGGTGTTTGTTTTGTTTAGTCTTTCTGGGGACCCAATTATTTTCTCTAGTGTGTTATAATCTGAAGTAGAATTGAGCATATTTTTCTATAAATATGCTCATATGCACTGTCCTCTAGCCTCTAAACCCACGAGTGAAACAAAATTGGGTAAACTAAAAAGAAGAAAAAAAAGGAGGTACTAGAATTTTGAAAGAAAATATTTCTAATTGTTGCAGAATATTTTTAACTGTGATAATGCCGCCTGACTTTACAATTCCAAATACATAAAAATAGCAATTAGTCTTGAGCTATCACTACACAAATATTCAAAATAAAATTAAAAATGGAAGGATATTCCCTAATTAATTTACCTCAATCTTTATCCTCTTCTCTTAGTCTCCCCCCAAGTGATTTGACTCTATTCTCCATCTTTCTGCACTTACGAGTCTAGCAACTGCTATATAATTTTTAAAAACAAGTTTATGAGGATCAAATTGTATCACTAAAATTGCTACTAATGAAGATTTCTGGGTACAATTTTAAAAAAACTTCCCTCAAAGAAAACACCCTACTCTGAAATCCTATCTGTAATAAAATCCGTATTTTAGAGCTACTGTAAATAACTCACTTCTAAAGGTATTTCAGACAAATCTTGTCACTAGCTTTATGAGCACCTAATGGGCCATTCATCAATAATTAATCTTAAAAAAGCTTCCTAGGTGATGAATTCAAATGGAAAGTTTCTCCCTAATTAGTGCACTGTAGAAACTGTTATTTCCATCTGTTATTGTATATTCTTGAAGATGTATGAAAGGATACTGATGAAAATCTGTTAGATGGCTAAACAATACCAAACGGTGGTAATTGGACTACGTTTTATAAGCTTAGATTCATTCAATAAATTCTTTCCTGTGCATAGAAAATGAGATTCATTTCCAAAGCTCATGTAGATACTACACAGCTCATCCTCAACAATTTTGTTTTTAATAGTGGGTCACGTCTACAAGTGCAAAAAAGACCATTTATTAATCAACACATTTAATGATTGGCTTTTAAACTTCCTTTTCATGTTACAGGCCAACCAGTGGACAAATGAATCTTGTGATGCACCTGTTGGGTCCGTGGTTGGGGATGCAATCTGGGACAAGTTTCCCAAGAGGTCGCTTGCTCATCATCTCTGTACATCATCTCTGACTCTCCATCACTTCATCATCTCTGTACATCATCTCTGACTCCCCATCACTGTTTCCATCTCCTGCCTCCCTGAAGGCCGGTCTTCTTTGTTTCACGTTTCAAACTCCTGTGTTTGCATGTCCAAGATCCAGTCACACACGTAGGTCAACTCCTACGAGTGCGGATCTGACTGATCCCGTTTTATTAGGTGTTCACCCTTTGACCAAACCATCATTTATAAGGAGATGCAGTCACAGAGTGCCAATGTACCT